>NC_143502.1:44032500-44715000 GCF_051622355.1 Phaseolus vulgaris | reverse complement strand
CCCTAAACCCTAAACCCTAAACCCTAAACCCTAAACCCTAAACCCTAAACCCTAAACCCTAAACCCTAAACCCTAAACCCTAAACCCTAAACCCTAAACCCTAAACCCTAAACCCTAAACCCTAAACCCTAAACCCTAAACCCTAAACCCTAAACCCTAAACCCTAAACCCTAAACCCTAAACCCTAAACCCTAAACCCTAAACCCTAAACCCTAAACCCTAAACCCTAAACCCTAAACCCTAAACCCTAAACCCTAAACCCTAAACCCTAAACCCTAAACCCTAAACCCTAAACCCTAAACCCTAAACCCTAAACCCTAAACCCTAAACCCGAAACCCTAAACCCGAAACCCCAAACCCCGAACCCCAAACCCCGAACCCCAAACCCCGAACCCCAAACCCCAAACCCCAAACCCCAAACCCCAAACCCCAAACCCCAAACCCCAAACCCCAAACCCCAAACCCCAAACCCCAAACCCCAAACCCCAAACCCCAAACCCCAAACCCCAAACCCCAAACCCTAAAACCCTACACCCCAAACCCCAAACCCCAAACCCCAAACCCCAAACCCCAAACCCCAAACCCCAAACCCCAAAGCCTAAACCATAAACCCTAAACCCTAAACCTGCTACCTGTTACCTGCAATATGTTACCTTTAAAAGGCAACATACTACCCGCAACCTGCTACCTACCTGCAACCTGCTACCTGCTACCTGCAACCTGCTACCTGCTACCTACAACCTGCTACGTGCTACCTATAACCTGCTACATGCTACCTGTTACCTGCAACCTGCATCTTGTTACCTGCAATATGTTACCTTTAACCTACTACCTGCAACCTGTAACCTGCAACCTGTAACCTGCAACCTACAACCTGCTACCGGCTACCTGTAACCTGGAACCAACAACCTGCTACCTACAATATACCACCTTTTAACCTGCTACCTGTAATATGTTACCTTTAACCTGCAACCTACAACATGGAACTTTTTACCTGCAACCTGCAACATGCAACCTCCTACCGGCAACATACTACCCGCAACCTGCTACCTGCCTGCAACCTGTTATCTGTTACCTGCTACCTGCTATCTACAACCTTTTACCTGCTACCTGCAACCTGCTACGTACTACCTGTTACCTGCTACTTGCAACTTGTTACGTGCAATATGCTACCTTTTAACCTGCAACTTGCTACCTGCAATATGCTACCTTTAACCTGCAACCTGCTACCTGCAACATGCAACTTGCTACCTGCTACTTGCAAAATTTTACCTCCTACCTGCAACCTTTTACCTGCTACCTGCTACCTGCTACCTGCTACCTACAACCTGCTACTTTGCAACCTGCTACCTACAACTTGTTATCTTCAACCTGTTACCTGCAATATGTTACCTTTAACCTGCTACCTGCAACCTGTAACCTGCAACCTAAAACCTGCTACATGCTACCTGCTACCTGCAACCTGCAACCAACAAACTGCTACCTACAATATGCCACCTTTTAACATGCTACCTGCTACCTGCAATATGTTACCTTTAACCTGCAACCTGCAACCTGCAACTTGTTACCTGCAATATATTATCTTTAACCTGCTACCTGCTACCTGCAACCTGTAACCTGCAACCTACAACCAGCTACCGGCTACCTGCAACCTGCAACCAACAACCTGCTACCTACAATATGCCACCTTTTAACTTGCTACCTATTACCTGCAATATGTTACCTTTAACCTGCAACCTTTTATTTGCAACATGCAACCTTCTACCGGCAACATACTACCCGCAACCTGCTACCTACTTGCAACCTGTTACCTGTTACCTGCTACCTGCTACCTTCAACCTGCTACCTACAACCTGCTACGTGCTACCTATAACCTGCTACATGCTACCTGTTACCTGCAACCTTTTACCTGCAACCTGCAACTTGTTACCTGCAACTTGTTACCAGTAATATGTTACCTTTAACCTGCTACCTGCTACCTGCTACCTGCAACCTGCAACCTACAACCTGCTACCGGCTACCTGCAACATGGAACCAACAACCTGCTACCTACAATATACCACCTTTTAACCTACTACCTGTAATATGTTACCTTTAACCTGCAACCTGCAACATGGAACTTTTTACCTGCAACCTGCAACATGCAACCTCCTACCGGCAACATACTACCCACAACCTGCTACCTGCCTGCAACATGTTATCTGTTACCTGCTACCTGCTACCTACAACCTTCTACCTGCTACCTACAACCTGTTATCTGCTACCTACAACCTGCTACCTACTACCTGTTACCTGTTACCTGCTACCTGCAACCTGTTACCTGTAATATGTTTCCTTTAACCTGTTACCTGCTACCTGCAACTTGCAACCTTGTACTTGCTACCTACAACCTGCTACCGGCAACATACTACTTGCAACCTGCTATCTGCCTACAACTTACAACCTGCTACCTGCAATATGCTATTTGCAACCTGCTACGTTTTACCTGCTACCTGCTACCTTTTACCTTCTACCTGCAACCTGCTTTCGGCAACCTGCAACCTGCTACCTGCTACCTGCTACTTGCTACCTGTTACCTGCAATATGCTACCTTTAACCTGCAACCTGCTACCTGTTACCTGTTATCTGCAATATGCTACCTTTAACCTGCAACCTGCTACCTACTACCTACAATATGCTACATTTTACCTGCTACATGATACCTTTTACCAGCTACCTGCTACGTGCTACCTGCATCATTTTACCTCCTACCTGCAACCTTTTAGCTTTTACCTGCTACCTACAACCTTTTACCTGCTACCTCCAACATGCTACCTGCAACCTTCTACCTGATACTTGTTACCTGTAATATGCTACCTTCTACACTTTACCTGCTACCTGCAACCTGCTACTTGCAAGCTTTTACCTGCTACCTGCAATATGCTACCTGCAACTTGCTATCTGTTACCTACAACCTGCTACCTGCTACCAGCAACCTATTACCTGCAATACGTTACCTTTAACCTGCTACCTGCTACCTGCAACCTGCTACCTGATACCTTTTACCTACTATCTGCAACCTGTTACCTGCAAAATTTTACCTGCTACCTGCAAACCTTCTACCTGCTACCTGCTACCTGCAACTTTTTAACCTACAACTTACTACCTGCAATATGCTACCTTTAACCTGCAACCTGCTACCTGTAACCTGCAACCTGCTAACTGCTACTGTTACCTACAACATTTTACCTCTTATCTGCAACCTTTTACCAGCTACCTACAACTTGCAAAATTTTACCTTTCAACATCCAACCTGCTACCGGCAATATGCTACTTGTTACATGCAACCTGCTACCTACAATATGCTACCTTTTAACCTGCTACCTGTATTATGCTACCTTTAACCTGCAACCTGCTACCTACTACCTGGTACTTGCAATATGTTACCTTTAACTTGCAATATATTACCTTTAACCTGCTACGTGCAACCTGCAACCTTTTACCTACACACTACAACCTGCAACCTGCAACCTTTTACCTGCAACATGCAACCTACAAACTTTTACCTGCAACATGCAACCTGCTACATGCTACCTGCTACCTGCAACCTACTACCAGCTACCTGCAACCTGCAATATGTTACCTTTAACCTGCTACCTGCTACCTGCAACCTATTACCTGCAACCTGTAACTTTTTACCTGCAACATGCAACCTCTTACCTGCAATATGTTATCTTTAACCTGCTACCTGCTATCTGCAACCTGGTAATTGCTACCTACAACCTGCTCCCTGCTACCTACAACATGCAACCTCCTACCGGCACCATACTACTTGTAACTTGCTACCTGCCTGCAACCATCTACCGGTCACCTTCTTCCTGCTACCTGCTACCTGAAACCTGCTACCAGCTACCTGCAATATGTTACCTTTAACTTGCTACCTGCTACCTTTAACCTGCTACATGCGACTTGCTACCTGCAATCTGCAGCCTGCTACCTGCAACCTGCAACCTGCTACCTGCAACATGCAACCTCCTACCGGCAACATACTACCTTTTACCTGCAACCTGCAACCTTCTACCTGCAACCTATTACATGCAATATGTTACCTTTAACCTGCTACCTGCTACGTGCTACCTGCAACCTGTTACTTGCTACATGCTACCTGCTACCAACTACCAACAACCTGCAACCTGCTACATGCTACCTGCTACCAGCAACCTGCTACCTGCTACCTCCAACCTGCTACTTGCAACCTTCTACCTACTACCTGCTACCTGCTACCTGCAATATGCTACCTACTACATTTTACCTGCTACCTGCAACCTGCTACCTGCAAGCTGTTACCTGCTACTTGCAATATGCTACCAGCAACCTGCAACCTCTTACCTACAACCTATTAACTGCTACCAGCAACCTATTACCTGCAATATACTACCTTTAACCTGCTACCTGCTACCTGCTACCTGCTAACTGCAACTTGCTACCTGATACCTTTTACCTGCTACCTGCAACCTGTTACCTGCAACATTTTACCTCTTACCTGCAAACCTTTTACCTGCTACCTGCAATATGCTACCTTTTAACCTGCAACTTGCTACCTGCAATATGTTACCTTTAACCTGCAACATGCAACCTGCTACCTGCTACCTGCAACATTTTACCTCCTATCTGCAACCTGCTACCTGCTACCAGCAACCTGCAACCTCCAACCTGCTACTTGCAACCTTCTACCTGGTACCTGCTACCTGCAACCTGCTACCTGATACCTTTTACCGGCTTCCTGCAACATTTTACCTCCTACTTGCAACCTGCTACCTGCTACCTGCAATATGCTACCTTTTAACCTGCAACTTGCTACCTCCAATATGCTACCTTTAACCTGCAACCTGCTACCTGCTGTTGGGTTTAATAGTGCCAAAGTTCAAGAGGGGGGGTGAATTGACCTTTTAAAACTTTCTCGCAGAAACAATGTTTAACCCAGTTTTACAGAAAATAAATCGATTTATGTGAAAATGAACAGATTTATTTCAGCACTGTTTTTCTGTTTAAAACGCTTTTAATACAGCAAGGTTAATCACAAGATTATGCAGTGAGAGTTTCCAGATGCACACACACAGATATCAGATTTGGAAAACAGTGAAACACAAAACAGCAAGCTTTAATTTCAAGCAAGTGATTAAGATTCAATTGATAGCATGCTAGTTAATTGAGTGACCTTTGCAAACAACCTGTTCCAATGGCTTTTAACAGACTATGAGTGTTCTTCTTGATGTCAAGCAATTTTCCAGAAATTAACAACAATGAATTACAGAACAGCAAGCTTCAACTTTAAGCAATTGTTTAAGGTTCAATTAATAGCATTGACAGTTTCTTGAGCAGCCTATCACAGTCAATCTGTTCCAATGGCTTTTAGCAGATTTTATATGTTCTTATCAGATTAAAACAACTTTTTCAGAAATCAAGAACAGTATGCACAGTGCCCAGAAAGAACAGATTTATTTTCAATTGAACAGATTTATTTCTTTGCTGTTTTATCAATTATGCAGAAACGAAATTGCAGAGAGTGAGGGAGAATGAACACAAGCAATTATACTGGTTCACTCAACCTGAGCTACATCCAGTCTTCACCAACAACAGGTGGAAATCACTAACACACAGTACAACCAAGTACAATTCCCACTGTTCTTGAAACCTACAAGAACTTAGGTACTCTTGCTGAAAAAACCTATTTCAGCATACACACACACCCACTCTTCAAGAACACCTATCAAGAAGAGTGTTCAACCAAACTATTACAAGAAAGAGATGTGAAACGACTACACCTGATTGAGGATACACAGATCTGCCTTAAACCAGTAGGCAAGATTGCTAGAACAGTAGCTGCACCTCACACCAAGCTTTTGGAACCAAACCAAGAACAAGCACTTTGTGATTTTTGAAATCTTTGAAGAACAAATGCTAATCCTTTGAAAACACTTAACTCTCTGCTGTCAAAACTTGTTTTTTGCAAATGTATGAACTGTTTGAATCGTTATTGAACTCAGAAACAAGTTTGCATTTTATAGAAAGCCAGCTTATAACAGAATTTTGAAAAACAGTTAAAGCTGTTATAAAATGAACAGATTGAAAATAAAATGAACTGATTTATTTTCAAAAGCAGTTAGAGAATTTGTTAAGTGAGAAGACTTAGTCAACCATTCTGGTGCTGAGATAAAACTGAAAAACGTTTAAGCATGACATGGCACCAGAGGCAAAAAGAATCTATTCATTTACAGATGAACAGATTTATTTTTCAAAACGAAAACAGAGAAAGTTTAACTATTTGAAACTCAGTCGTTTTGAAAGGAAGAAGACTTAGTCAAAATACCTGATGCACAAAATCAAATTTTTACAAGACTTTAGCCAAGGCATCAGTGAAGGAAATGAGTCTGTTTATTTAGAAAAGAACAGATTTATTTTTATGCAGTAAAACGTGTTTTTGTGTAAAACATGTGAAAAATAGTTTAAGAAAACTTATGCTTGTTCTTAACACATGGCCAGTGGTTATGAGGTGAGTTACTCAGCAAAAAGCCCACTCTTAGACAACCTCTAAGCACACACTAAGACATACTTAAAGCAAAGCAAAAATACACATGAAATGTACATAAAAGTCTTCATCAAACACTACATATAAGTCTTCATCAAACACTACATATAAGTCTTCATCAAACACAATCTTGAAGGGGCAGCAACCATCTTCAACACCTGCAACATGCAACCTGCTACCGACTACTTGCAACATTTTACCTACTATCAGCAACCATTTACCTGCTACATACAACCTGCAACCTTTTACCTGCAATATGAAACCTCCTACTGGCAACATACTACCTGCTACCTGCTACCTACAACCTGCTACTTTGCAACCTGCTACCTACAACCTGTAACTTGTTACCTGCAACCTGTTACCTGCAACCTGTTACCTGCAATATGTTACCTTTAACCTACTACCTGCTACCTGCAACCTGCAATCTGTAACCTGCAATCTGTAACCTGCAATCTGTAACCTGCAATCTGTAACCTGCAACCTACAACCTGCTACCTGCTACCTGCAACCTGCAACCAACAACCTGTTACCTACAATATACCATCTTTTAACCTGCTACCTGCCACCTGCAATATGCTACCTTTTAACCTGCAACTTCCTACCTGCAACATGCTACCTTTATCCTGCAACCTCCTACCTGCAACATGCAACCTGCTACCTGCAACATGCAACATTTTACCTCCTATCTGCAACCTTTTACCTGCTACCTACAACCTGTAACCTTTTACATGCAACATGCAACCTTCTACCGGCAACATACTACCTGCAACCTGCTACCTACAACCTCCAACCTCCAACTTGTTATCTGCAACCTGTTACCTGCAATATGTTACCTTTAACCTGCTACATGCTACCTGCAACCTGTAACTTGCAACCTAAAACCTGCTACCTGCTACCTACAATATGCCACCTTTTAACCTGCTACCTGCTACCTGCAATATGTTACCTTTAACCTGCAACCTGCAACCTGCAACTTGTTACCTGCAGTATGTTACCTTTAACCTGCTACCTGCAACCTACAACATGCTACCGGCTACCTGCAACCTGCAACCAACAACCTGCTACCTACAATATGCCACCCTTTAACCTTCTACCTGTTACCTGCAATATATTACCTTTAACCTGCAACCTTTTACCTGCAACCTTTTATCTGTAACATGCAACCTCCTACCGGCAACATACTACCTACCTCCAACCTGCAACCTGCTACCTGCTACCTGCTACCTATAACCTACTACATGCTACATGTTACCTGCAACCTGCTACCTGCAACCTGTTACCTGCAACCTGTTACCTTTAACCTGTTACCTGCAATATGTTACCTTTAACCTGTTACCTGCTACCTACAACTTGAAAACTTGTGCTTGCTACCTGCAACCTGCTACTTGCTACGTCCAACCTGCAACATGCAACCTTCTACCGGCAACATACTACCTGCAACCTGTTACCTGCCTGCAACCTACAACGTGCTACCTGCTACCTGTTACCTGTTACCTGTAACCTGCTACCTGCTACCTACTACCTGCTACTTGCAACCTGCAACCTGCTACCTGCTACATGCAACCTCCTACCTACAATATGCTACCTTTTAACCTGCTACCTGCATTATGTTACCTTTAACCTGCAACCTGCAACCTCTTACGTGCAACCTGCAACCTTTTACCTGCAACATGCAACCTCCTACCGGCAACATACAACCTGCAACCTTCTACCTGCCTGCAACCTGCTACCTGTTACCTGCAAACTACTACCTACTACCTGCTACCTGCAACCTGCTACCTGTTGCCTGCAACCTGCTACCTGAAACCTCTTACCTACATTATGTTACCGTTAACCTGTTACCGGCTACCGACAACCTACTACCTGCAACCTGAAACCTGCAACATGCAACCTCCTACCGACAACATACTACTTGCAACCTACTACCTGCCTGCAACCTGCAACCTGCTACCTGCTATCTGCTACCTACTACAAGCTACCTGCAACTTGCAATATGCTACCTTTAATCTGGTACCTGCTACCTGCTACCTTTAACGTGCTACCTTCTACCTGTAACCTACAACCTGCTACATTCTACCTGCTACCTACAACTTGTTACCAGTAACCTGCTACCTACTACATGCTACCTGCTACCTGCAATCTGCTACCAGCTACCTGCAACTTGCAATATGTTACTTTTAACCTGGTACCTGCTACCTGCTACCTGCTACCTGCTACCTGCTACCTGCTACCTGCTACCTGCTACTTGCTACCTGCAACATGCCACTTGCTACCTGCAACATGCCACCTGCTACCTGCTACAAGCTACCTGCTAACTGCTAACTGCAATATGTTACCTTTAACCTGCTACCTGCAATATGTTACCTACTACTTGCTACCTGCAACCTCTTACCGACAACATACTACCTGTAACCTGCTACCTGCTATCTGCAATATGTTACCTGCCTGCAACCTGCAACGTGCTACCTGTCTGCTACATGCTACCTGCAACCTGCAACCTGCTACCTGCTACCTACAACCTCTTACCTTCTACATGTTACCTGCAATATTTACATGCTTCCTGCAACGTTTTACCTGCAACCTGCAACCTTTTACCTTCTACTTGCGATGTGGGACTATTGAATATATTGGAACAACCCCACATTTGTGAATTAATTGAGGAAACTCTATTTAAATTGTCCTTGGCCTTTACAACTAAGCGATGTGGGGACTATTGAATGTATTGGAACAACCACACATTTGTGTGTTAATGAAGGAAATTATATTTAAATTATCAATTGCCTCTACTTCTAAGCGATGTGGGACTAATACATTCAATAGTCCCACATCGCTCAAGAGTAGAGGGCAAGGACAATTTAAATATAATTTCCTGCATTAAAAGGCAAATGTGGGGTTGTTCCAATACATCCAATAGTCCCACATCGCTTAAGAGTCGGGGCCAATGACAATTTAAATATTATTTCCTCCATTAACACACAAATGTGGGTTGTTCCAATACATTCAATAGTCTCACATCGCTTAGGAGTAGAGGTCAAGGACTATTTAAATATAATTTCCTCCATTAACACACAAATGTGGGGTGTTTTCAATACATTCAATAATTCCACATCACTTAGGAGTATAGGCCAGGGACAATTTAAATATAATTTCTTCCATTAACTCACAAATGTGGGGTTGTTCCAATACATCCAATAGTCCCACATCGCTTAGGATTAGAAGCGAAAGACAATTTAAATATAATTTCCTCCATTAACACATAAACGTGGTTTTGTTCCAATAGATTCAGTAGTCCCACATTTCTTAGGAGTAAAAGCGAAGGACAATTTAAATATAATTTCCTCCATTAAAACATATGTGGGGTTTTCAAATAAATCCAGTAGTCCCACATCGCTTAGGAGTTGAGGTCAAAGACAATTTATATATAATTTCATCCATTAACACACAAATGTGGGGTTGTTCCAATACATGCAATAGTCCCACATCGTTTAGGATTAGAAGCCAAAGACAAGTTAAATATAATTTCCTCCATTAACACACAAATGTGAGTTGTTCCAATACATCCAATAGCCCCACATCACTTAGGAGTTGAGGCAAAGAACAATTTAAATATAATTTCTTCCATTAAAAGACACATCTGGGGTTGTTACAATACATCCAATAGTCCCACATCGCTTAGGAGTCGAGGTCAATGTCAATTTAAATATAATTTCCTCTATAACACATAAATGTGTGTTGTTCTGATACGTCCAATAGTTGCAATACATTTTTTATTCCTCACTATCACGGCTTGAGGGAATGTTCGCTTCTATGTGTAAAACTGTTATTTTTTTCTAACTGAATACTCATCTGTTTGACCTGAAATTTGTCACGTTTTGTCCCAAATTCAGTCGAGATTTTTTCGTGGATTTTTAGGAGAAAACTATTTCGGGAGAATTTTTCAGAAATTTTGTGCAAACCAAGACTATATCCTCTACCAAAACTTGTGAAATTTTGCTGTACTTTATGCAATTTTATTCTCGGTTCGTATTGCACTGAAAAAATTCACACAAGTACTCTCATATGTTGTTTGCACCCAGTTAACGAAGCTCGTCCATAAACAAATCACAAAAAGAAGATACGGGGAAGAAAATCGGGACATTTTGTTTTCGGAAAACAAGTGTTGTTCACTCTCGGTCTGTGACCTATTACGCCATACTCCTTGGGTATTTTGGTTTGAAATTTTTACCAGACATTTGTCATTATGTATAATGAGTTTTGGCTGAGATTTAAGCCCCAAATTCCTCCCACAAGATTTGCAATAAATTTTTTATTCATCATTGCCAAGGCTGAAAGGAAGGTTCGTTTATGTGTGAAACTGTTTGAATTTTTTCCTAGGTGAATACTCATTCGTTTGACCTGAAATTTGTCGCGTTTTGTCCCAAATTCAATCGAGATTCCTACCTGGAATTTCAAAAAAATTATTTTGGAAAAAATTTTCATAAATTTTGTGCAAACCAAGACTATCTTCTTTTAATATCTGTAAAATTTTGCCCTACTTTTTGCAAAATTATTTTGGGTCCGTATTGCATTGAAAAATTATGAAAAAATTCACACAAGTACTTTCATATGTTGTATGCACCTATCTCTCCTCCGTAGACCACCCCGCCTCCCGAAGCTATCCTGTACACCTGTACCTTTCTTAAACTGCACATACGTCCTCACTGTCTCTCTGTCAATCGCTTCATTGTCCTCACCAAGGACGACCTCGATCCTCACCTCAATCTTGTCAAAGTCACAGTCTGGTCCTTCTCGGTGAGAAGATGATGAAGACCACCTCTGATAGGTTCATTATCGTCGCTGACTACATGAAGCTCATGGACAACCTCGGTGCCAACATCCTCGTCATGCCGGTGGAGGTGGTTCAACTATATTGGAAGTACAATCGTCTCCAACAACTATTTACAAAAGAAGAATGGCACTCTAAACCCTAAATATTTTAGAAATTCCAATTTTTAAATATTTATTATTTTATGTTTTTCTTAAAATAAATTAAAAAGTAGTGGATGTATAAAAAAAAAAAGGAGTGACAGATATCCAAAAGGCTGGGAGTTAATGGGCTCACTTATTCGGCTTGCTTTTCTTCTGCGTTGTACTTCTATAAGAGGATGTTGTAGCATTCAATACAATCTTTGTATTATGAGAAATTCTAGGATATCCTCAGAAATTTAAGGGTTTTCTTCTATATTGAAAAACTCTTCCTTAATGTGCCCAAACTCATTTAAATATTGGTCCAAAAAACATACATACCAAAACCCTTACAGTTCTAAAGATATCCGGCTAACCCATCTTGTAATATTAAATAGTCTGTGATCTGCACATCAGGAACAAAAATGTTTCCTTATGATATCACTCGTACGCACGAAACAATTAATTTGTATAGTCAGTATAGATAACAAATTAATCAATAAGTTTTTTCGGGGGAAAATAAATTGTAAAACATATTTCTGGTTGCAAGGAAGTAAATAATGAAAGATACACAACCTAGCACGAACCAAATTTCATAACATGAGTAGAAGAAAACGAAACCTAACCTCAATAACGTTTACATAATCATTTTTTTGTGTGGAAACAATTACGTTTTTTTTTCTTCAAAAAATCTATTTTGTTCACTCTCAGTCTGGGATTTATTTCACCTTATATCCTTGGGTCTTTTAGTCTAAAATATTTACCAGACATTTGTTATTGTGTGTATTGAGTTTTGGCTCAAATTTGAGCTTCAAATTCGTCCCACAAGATTTGCAATAAATTTTTTATTCATCATTGCCAAGGCTGAAAGGAAGGTTCGTTTATGTGTGAAACTGTTTGAATTTTTTCCTAGGTGAATACTCATTCGTTTGACCTGAAATTTGTCGCGTTTTGTCCCAAATTCAGTCGAGATTCCTACCTAGAATTTCAAAAAAATTATTTTGGAAAAAAATTTCATAAATTTTGTGCAAACCAAGGCTATCTTCTTTTAATATCTGTAAAATTTTGCCCTACTTTCTGCAATTTTATTTTGGGTCCGTATTGCATTGAAAAATTATGAAAAAATTCACACAAGTACTTTCATATGTTGTATGCACCCATCTAAGGAGGCACGTGCACAAACAAAACACAAAAGGAAACACAAAAGGAGATATAGGGCAGAAAATCCAGCATGTTTTTTTTCTTCAGAAACCCAATTTTGTTCACTCTCGGTCTTAGATTTATTACGCCTTATATCCTTGGGTCTTTTGGTCTGAAATTTTTACCAGACATTCGCTATTGTGTGTATTGAGTTTTGGCTAAGATTTGAGCCTGAAATTCGTCTCACAAGATTTGCAATAAATTTTTTATTCATCACTGTCATGGCTGAAAGGAAGGTTCGTTTGTGTGTGAAACTGTTTGAATATTTTTCTAGGTGAATACTCATTCGTTTGACCTGAAATTTGTCGCGTTTTGTCCCAAATTCAGTCAAGATTCCTACATGGAATTTCAACAAAAAATTATTTTGTGAAAAATTTTCAAAAATTTTGTGCAAACCAAGGCTATCCATCCTCTTTCAAAATTTGTGAAATTTCGCCCTACTTTCTGCAATTTTATTCTAGGTCTGTATTGTGTTGAAAAAATCCAAAAAAAAAATAACACAGGTACTTTCATATGTTGTTTGCACCTAGCTAAGGAGGCACATCCAAAAACAAAACACACAAAAAGATACAGGGGAGTAAAGCCAGGACGTTTTGTTTTCGCAAAAACAAGTTTTCCTGTTTTGTTTACTCTCAGTCTGAGTCTTATTACGTCTTATTCTTTGAATTTTTTTATCTGGAACTTTTACCAGACATTCCTTATTGTGTGTTAGACATTCCTTATTGTGTGTATTGATTTTTGAATGAGATTTGATCCTCATATTCATCCTACAATATTTGCAATAATTTTGTTATCATCACTGTTAGGGCTGAAAGGAATGTTTGTTTTTGTGGTCAAATCTGTTTAATTTTTTCTAACTGAATACTTATCTGTTTGTCCTGAAATTTGTCAAGTCTTGTCTTAGTTTCTGTTAAGATTCTTACGTAAAATTTAAACAAAATATTCTTTTGGAATTTTTTTTTCAGAAATTTGGTCCACTCCAAGGCTTTCCTCTTTCCAGATTTGTTAAATTTCGCCCTACATTCTGCAACTTTATTCTGGGTCGAGATTACATTGACAAATTCCGAAAAAATTCACACAGGTACTTTCAGATGTTGTTTGTGTCCAGTTAAGGAGGCACTTCCAAAAGCAAAACACAGAAAAAGATATAGGTAAGAAAAGGCATGAAGTTTTATTTTCGAAAAAACAAGTTTTCCAATTTTGTTTGCTCTCGGTCTGGGACTTATTACGCCTTTTATCCTTTGATCTTTTGGTTTAAAGTTTTTACCAGACATTCTTTATTGTGTGTATTGAGTTTTGGTTGAGATTTGAGCCTAAAATTTGTTCCAAAAGATTTGCAATAAATTTTTTATTTGTCACTGTTAGGGTTGAAAGGAAGGTTCTTTTGTGTGTGAAACTATTTGATTCTTATCCTAGGTTAATACTCATCCGTTTGAACTGAAATTTGTCACGTTTTGTCCCAAATTCAATTGAGATTCCTACTTGGAATTTAAAAAAAAAAAATTTGGAAAAAGTTTTCAGAAATTTTGTGCAAACCAAAGGCTATCCTATTCAATATTTGTGAAATTTTGCCCTACTTTCTGCAATTTTATTTTGGGTCCATATTCCATTGAAAAATTATGAAAAAATTTACACAAGTACTTTCATATGTTGTATGCACCCAGCTAAGGAGGCACATCCACAAACAAAACACAAAATGATATATAGGGCAAAAAATCCAACACTTTTTTTTCTTCTTCAGAAAACCAATTTTATCCTTTGATCTTTTGGTCTGAAGTTTTTACCAGACATTCTTTATTGTGTGTATTGAGTTTTGGCTGAGATTTGAGCCTCAAATTTGTTCCAAAAGATTTACAATAAATTTTTTATTCGTCACTATCAAAGTTGAAAAGAAGATAATAAATAATTATGACTTCAAAAAGTCAAGACTACACAAATAAATAATGGATATACATACTACTTTTTTTTTTTTTTGGATAATGTTATTATGAAAAAATATTTATTTTATTAGAAATTAAATAGTTTTATATATACACTTTGAGTATTTTTCTTCTTAAAAGGCTACTAAAGTTATTAAAAATAAGAAATTTAGTAGACTTGTTAAATAATGAATTATAATTTTTTATTTGAATTATAATAAATGAATTAAACAAAATTTATTAATCTGTTTATATTCACTAAATTTTTATTAAAAAATTAAATAAATTCACCAATTTATTCATCAACACTTTTATGGATAAATATCTAATTCATCCAAAAAAATTAGTTTTCAAAAAAATAAATTAAAATGTATACAAATTCTATTATTGTCAAAAACAATATTTTTCATTTCAGTCTTTTATAAGAATACATTTATTCTCAGTCAAATACAAATTTAAATTAATATTTTAGAAAAAAGTTTAAAATAAATTATGAAGTTACAAAAAATATTAACAAAAAATATTTTTTTAATAATATTTTTTTATATGATAGCAAATAATTATTATTGATTTTAGTCTAACTGATGTAAATTTTATAGTAATATTTAATCTGAAAGTTTTTATAAAAGAAAAATATTAACCATAAATATTTCAAAATTTCATTAAAGAAATTCACACTGACATTGAAAATTTTTATAAAAAAAATATTAACAGTGACCATTTCAAAATTTCATTAAAGAAATTCACCCTCAATACTTTAGCTTGATTATAGCCTTTTGGACAAACATGCACCGTCAACCAGTATCCAGTGACTTGTGTCAAAATTCTAAGACTTATGAATTTCCTTGCTTCACCATCAAACCAGGGTTTCAGCAATCATACTTGATTGCCCCCAACAGCTTATTCACAATTCTTCTAACACCTTGGCAAGAATATTTCAAGAAATGCAACACTGCAGCCCTAGGCACACTATAATTCTTGCATCACAGTCAACTATATTTCAAAGCATTAAAGAAAATTATATTATATATTACTAAAATAATATTATAGATTATGCAATTTAAAATTATAAAGTTTAAATATAATTTTAAATTACCTAATTTAAAAAGTTTCAGATTATATAATTAAACATATATTATGAATAATTGGACCGTACTATGAAATTTTTCAAAAATATAGTAAAAAATATATATTATAAGTTAATTAAATAATATTATACAAAAGGTTATTTTTTTTATATTATGGATCTTATAGAATAAATTACTGTACCTTGTAATTGGTGGTCTGTATGGGCCGGAGTGCTTTTAGGGCCGTCTCCACATTTGTCAATCAAAAGTCATGATCTATGAGGACTATAAATGATTCATTATTAGCAAAGCCGTAAAATTTGAGAATTGTTCTCCAAGGACACCGATTTAGGGATTAAACAAGTACATGGATTAACCTCTGATATTTTTTAGCTGCAAGCTCCAGTGTCACTTAGAAAATCCATCTCTGGAACAAAAGAAACTCAGAAAGATCTGAACAGCATAGGCAGCTAGATCGTAACAAAACCAAACAAAAATTAAAAAAAATCAAAGACAAGCTTTGAAAATGGCTCAGGAGTCACTCTCAGAAACCCCAGATATCTCGCCCCCTTCATCTACAGCACAGTCTCAGTCAGATCCATCCCTTTCAAGTAACGGATCTTTTAGCCGGCTCAACGCTCAGGCACCAGAATTTGTGCCAACTCGAGCCACCCCACGGACCGATTTGCAGCAACCCAGGCTTGTTGTTTCACCTCCTCCTCCAGCTTCTAGTATGGTACACGTTTATTCACTGCCCCATATACCGATTCAAGGCCATGTCGTTCCCGTCCAGAATCATCATCATAATCTTGGCCATCAGCATCATGTTCCAGTTCACTACCGGTCTCATCATCACCCGCATCAGTATTATGTTAGTTCTGATCCTACCGTGCAGCAGTCTCAAGTTGATCCAGATCGTATTTCTTCTTCGAAAAGCAAGCTCTCTGACGAAGCCAGTCAGAAAATTTTGAATCAGGTAAACTTCAGTGGCCTTATGCGTATGCCAATTTCTCTGCAGAATAACCTGATTCCAAACTGAATTGATGATTCACTGTTTCAGTCTTTCCTTTGTTAACTCTCACGTATTGCTTCTTTTTTACCATTTTTCATCCTGGTGTATATCATTATCAGTCAAATATTTTAGGTAGCCAATCATGTATACTTATTTGTTTTTATACACTGTGTTCTATTCTTGTCCACAGATCAAGTTACGAAATGTTTGGATGGAGCTATTTTCAGGGGATGAGTATAGTTTTTTATTCCTAAATTAGGAGAACTATATAATTTTCAACAATAATGAGGATTTTAGATGTAAAGGGAAAAGAGATTAAGGTTTTTATTTTTTAACTAAGAGATAAAATATGATTTGACCATAATTTTCCTCCCTTCCCTTTTCACCCACAACCTTTTGTCCCCAACTTATCCTCAGTTATCCAACTGAAAGATGACTAAGAATGGATTAAATTGATCCTCAGCTGCACTAATCCCCCATATTATATTTATTTGGCCTTTGTTATCCTTGTAGTCATGGTTATCAAAATCATGAGCCAACTTGTAAATTTTTCACGTTCCCACGTCCTCAGACTTGCACTAGAATTGTGTTTTGTAGATTCTTATGAACTCGAGCAAACTCATGTAAAATTGTGAGTTTAGAGGTGATTCAACAAGCTCAATCAGACATTAGAAAAAAAACCTAAAACCACAATGGATTTGTTAGTTTATAGGTCACACGATTTTTGCAAAATGCTCTTAGAGAACAATTTCATAGTTTACTGGTTCACTCGCAAGTTTTTGTCTGTTTTGGGTGTTAATGTTGTGTTCTCCTATCTTACCAACATATATCTCTTGTTGTCTTCTCAGCTCCACTCATCTTCATTTTGTGTCTTTGATTCTCCTCGACACTTTGCCATCTCTCTCTCTGGTCCAGTCCAGTTTCAGATATAGGGCTAACAACACAAGTTAAAAAGTAGAGGGTTGAGTCATATTAGGGTTTTAACTTTTATGTTTTTACTCTTTTCTTGCTATGGTGGATTATTGGGCCTCCATTTAAGTCCAACAACAATTTTTTATCTAAAGCATAATATGCCATATAATAAACTAGAATAATGATAAAAGGATAATAATATTAGAAAAATATAAAAATACTTACAAATATATATAATGAGCCTTGCTTGTAGTGCAGATAAAGGTAGTCAAAATCGAGATCTTACTCATGATCGAAAACAAAAATATGGATTGTAAATTGTGAGACAGGAATGGTACGATCCTACATTATTTATGAAATTCATATATGCACACACAAAATCATTGTATCTCACTCAACTCATAATTGAACTTCAATTCAACATGACAAACAAAAAGCAATATAATAAACGTATGAAACAGATCATTAGGCATAAACACCACATCCTAGTTACATAGGAGTAACTCCTTCCTAGTTACAAAACAGTAAACCATAATCTCCATCCTAATTCCAAATAGGAATTTTATCCTAGTTACAAGATAATAATCCATTTAAAACAAATAATCTTGTAAGATAAAGTCATAATCTTTATAGACCTCCGTCTCCATCATTTCATTTCCATCTCCTTCATCTCTTAAATAAATAATGTTTGAATCATGTTGGTGTAGAGTTTCATCCTCTCCAACTTGGACTAGAACCAAGTTTTCATCCAAATCCAAGTTCCAAACCTAATGCTTCATTATGCTCATGCTCATCTTCTGTAATCTACTAGTCATCAAATTAACAATCATCAATATTAATTTGAACGGGTTTTCTTGTTTGCTCCTTCTCTGCTAATTTTGAATTCGCCATAACCAAGGCAATATCATTCATTGTGCTTTGCTTTAGCCAATTTCTTATCTTTGTGTAGACCTAAACAAATGCAAAGACAAATATGATAAGCAAGTAGTAGACTAGTAATTTTATTCTAGAGATATATTTTCATCAATATTAACTTACTATCTCAAAGGAACTCCTATTATCCACATATTTGGAGGAGCTACATGTCAAGCTCAATACATGAATGACAATTTTTGGAAATCTATATGCTCTTCCTTTTGTGAAATGATATAATAGAGAAATTAAAGATAAAGGTTGTATTTTTTTTACCTTTTCGAATTGTCTCATGAATTGGTATCTTCTCATAATCCTCTAGCATTAGGTCAACACAATGTGCAACACAAGGTGTCCAAAATAGTCTTTTCCCCTTTGCCATCAACATTTGACCAACAACTTTGTGATATTCTGCATCATCTATCACAACTTGAATAACATTGTCTTCCCCCACCTTTTCAACAATGATATCCATCATCTCAACTTTTTGCAGTAGTTTTGGACCTCAAAAACATAGAATGTGGTTAGTCAATTCATGCATGATCCAAAGAGAACAACATTTATAGGTTGTGGATAAAATCCTTCTATATTTGAAGGCAAGTTCAGGAAGGGGATTGTTGTTCAAGAAGGATGGAAATAAATATGGAGATGTATACTAATGCAAACTATGTTGGGTTTGTTACTGATAGGGGGTCCACCTCTTAATATTGCATGTTATTAGGTGGAAACTTGGTGACTTGGAGAAGTAAGAAACAAAATGAAGTTCACGGTAAGGGACTATGACTTTTTTTATGTGATAAAAAATCCGTTATTGGTTTTGCTCCCAGCCCATTTCAACATGATAGGACTAAGCACTTAAAATAGAATCACACTACATCGTTGGATAATGACCTTATGATTGCTTCTTACATCCCATTAAGAATTCAGCTAGCAGATTTGTATACAAAGTGTCTTCCTAGAAAATGGTTTCATGATCTTACATGCAAACTGGGAATGGTCGATATCCATTCACTAGCCTGAGGGGAGTGTTGAGTTTCTAGAAGATATTATCTATTTATAGAGTTATGAGGAAATATTGTCAATTATTGTAATTATTACAATTAAGATATTGTCAGGATACAAAGAGTCATTGTTGATTGTTGTAATTATTTCTAGGGTGGTAGAGTGCCTACAAATACCCTCTTGTACTGGTCTACTATTAAGAATTTGAATCAGATTTTCTCATTTTTTTTAAGTTGATATATTTCTTTATATTGTGTTTTTTCTTTTTTTTTTATCATAACTTGACTAGGGTTTTGGTTGAGATTTTTATATAATAATTTGTAGGTGGAGTATTATTTCAGTGATTTAAACTTAGCTACTACTGATCATTTGATGAGGTTCATCAACAAAGATCCAGAAGGTTTTGGTAAGAAAATATTTTTCAGTTTCCTTATTTTCTTACTGCATAACTGAATTGCTATGGACTCAAACAGTTAATTCTACTTCCTGCTTGATGTTTCTCCTTTCTTTCTCCCTAGGGAATAGGGTAATGATTGTTCAAAGAATATCATATTGACCAATATAATTGATTTATTGATTCTTGTTTCTGTAAGATAGTAGATGGTTTTAGATTTGTTATATTCTTAGTTTTGTATTATTTCTAATGCTTTTCTAAAACTATTTAGTGCATATATCTGTTGTTGCATCTTTCAAAAAGATTAAGGCCCTCATAACCAGTCACTCCCTACTTGCGACTGTTTTGAGGAACTCATCAAAGCTCGTAAGTTTGTTGCCTTTCTTGCTTCATGAGCTAATGTTACTCTTCAACTTATATTTCTTTCTGTTTGGATATCTATTCATAATTTTATTCTTGTTGCTTTCAAATATACATCAATGCTGAATTCTCCAGGTGGTTAGTGAAGATGGAAAGAAAATCAAACGCCAGTATCCCCTGACTGAGTCTGATATAGAAGAGCTACAAGTAATTCTTGCTATAATCCTGTGACTGACTTTTAAGTTGTGCAAGACCGTTTATTAATGCTGCATTTGGTTTTCTTTAAACAAGCAATATCATTTGATGGGTTCTCTCACGATCCATGCATGTCATATGTTCTTGTCAAAATATTTTATTCAAATGTATTGTAAATGATGTTTGGTTTTATATCTTCTCTTTTTCTCTCACTCTAGCAATTTCATTTTCTGGTAGTCTCGCATTGTTGTAGCTGAAAACCTACCTGAGGATCATTGTCATCAGAATCTTATGAAGGTTTTCTCAGCAGTTGGAAGGTACTATTGTGGCTTCCATGGAATGAGGCTTGTGGTGCATTTTTTTAAGGCTTAACTTTGAATTTTAGTTATCATAAATTTTTATGCGGGCATGTCGCAGTGTGAAGACTATCCGTACCTGTCCACCTCAAACCTCCAATAGTGGGGCTTCTTCGGCTTCAAGATTAGGAAAAGTTGATGGTTTGCCCTTATCTAACAAGGTATACATTCATATATTCATGAATTCATGTACTATAGGTTCCATCAGGGTCATTATCCCCTGTTTTTGTTTTACATGAAATTTTTAACCTGTGGATTACACTTTTTCCAACCTACACATGAATTTAACTTCTAGTGATGAAATTGACCTTTCAATCTCCTTATGATGGTTTCCAAGTTTTTATAGAAGTTGTTTGAGGCCCTCCACACACAGAACAAAGCTATGTAAATATGTCTATTAGTTTTTGTTTCAGTCATTTAGAGGAAATTTAATTGCTTCCTATATAAGTTAGGTAGTTACTACCATGACTTGCTATTCATCTGGGGCCTGTTACTTGTGTTCAATTTGGTCACATGAGTTGGGCTGCACATCAATAAATAGATTTCAGGACTTTTTTTCTATTCTGACCTTGCAATGGACATATTTGTTTTTGTTCTTGTTAGTATTTCAAGTTTTCAATGATTTATAACTTATGTCAACTGGTAATCTTATGATGAGTTATAGGCATGCCCACCACCATTTTTGGTTGTTCGTTACTTTAATGTTGGGCATGAACTTATGCTGGTGAAACATGCTATTATATGATTCTCTCTCTTCTCTTTTAGAGTATTAATGAAAAGAATGTATTTTATATGGATCTAATACAACTTTTTGTGCCAGTTGCATGCGTTTGTTGAATATGAATCTGTTGAGCTGGCTGAGAGAGCAGTAAGTACCAGTACTTTTCTGAGTTGGCAGGGTATTATCTGAGGTTGCTTCTTATCTACCTCCCATTAGTGACAGATTGTAAACCATTCACAGGTTGCTGAGCTGAATGATGAGGGAAACTGGAGGAGTGGCCTCCGGGTTCGCCTAATGCTTAGACGCATGGTATACATTAAAATATTCCATTCCTCCATTTCGTGTATCCAAGTATCCCTCAATTATGGTTTGTATATACAATCAAGACGAGTGTTGGGAACAGTCTTAACACAATCTCATTGGATAAAATTTATTGATAATTACAATTCAAGGGAAAGATTTATTAAATAAGATGTGGGACCCACACATTTTTACTATTTTCAATAAATTTCAACCAATGATATCGAGTATATCCAAAAGAGTGTGTTAATAGTTCTAATGTCTTCATAACAGTTCTAATCAAATGTAGATTTGAAGAGTTTTTCTTTGGCATTTACAATTAGGGTCTTGCTAACCAGTGCTCTGATATGAACGATTGCGTGTATAAGCGTCTAGGTCCTCTCGTAAGAGATTTCGAAGAACGATTAGGCTTTGGACAAAGGGAACCTTTAGGTGGCTTCCGATTATACCAAGAACAATAACAATGATAGAGAATTGAGAAAAGGAAACAAACTGCATATATTATTCATATATCAAATAATAGTTCAATACTCTATTTATAGAGTACTAAATATCATAAAATCCCAATAAAATCTTAATAAAATCTTAATAAATTAAATAAATGATAAAATCCTAATAAAATAAATAAATGATAAAATCCTAATAATTAAATCTTAACAACCCAATAATAATATTAATCAAATCCCAAAACTTTAGCATATAACAATGCCCTCCCCTCAACAACATTCTTGCCCTCAAGAATGGAACAATGGTACTTCGTCTTCAAATGAAATTATCCTTCTTAAGCATATCAGGTGTAGCAATGACGTCATACCCACGAACAAATCTTCTATAATATCCTTCTTAATTATATTGGTATGAACCTTCTTAATTTTTTTAAGGTTTGTGGTAGAGCCCAGCTTACCATGACATTCAAATGGGCAATCGTATCAATTATGCACCCATATTTTTTATCCATTTGGGTATCTAAGAAATTATGAGTGCTGCCACTATCAATGAGAATATGTAAAGGTCGTTTTTGTTGATATCCAACTATTCTCATAGTTCTGAACCCAACCACTATGGTTAATGCGTTGACTGTGATTTGTGGCTCCTTCCTTTGCCATAATTCAGTCACATCACTGGGAGGACTATCATATGAGTCATCTTCCTCCATCTCCACATTGATTGAAGCAGACGACAATATAGGGACTGGTGTTGGATCCAAGACTCCCCTGTGGAATTTGGCCATCAAATTGCTTGAATTATTTCCTTCATACGTCCTGGCCAAGGTAAACGCATGTTGTAGAGACTGAGGTCGGAACATGCTTACCATCATCTGGATTTCTTTCTTTAATCCACCAAGGAAGCACCTTAGAATATGATCATCAGATAACTTCAATCTTGTAATGATTGAATTGAACTCTTCATGATAGGCATCAACTGAAGTCTTTTGTCGTATACGCAACAACTCAACCATGGGATCATCGTCAATTGCACCAAACCCCATGTTGTCATTGGAGAGGCCATGGGGCCCTTCTTCTTGAAATTGAGTAAGTAATTCCTGCATGGTGTCTTTCATAGAAAGAGTCAAGGTTTCCTTCAACGTATTCGCGAGTTCCCGAAACTTATTATCCATCCTTTGGGAGATTCGATCTTCCATCTCCTTAGCAGCTTGAGCGAAGCGTGTTGAATCTGCCATTGAAAATACTGGAAGGTCCTAGCTGATACCAATTGATATGAACGATTGCGTGTAGAAGCGTCTAGGTCCTCTCGTAAGAGATTTCGAAGAACGATTAGGCTTTGGACAAAGGGAACCTTTAGGTGGCTTCCGATTATACCAAGAACAAGAACAATGATAGAGAATTGAGAAAAGGAAACAAACTGCATATATTATTCATATATCAAATAATAGTTCAATACTCTATTTATAGAGTACTAAATATCATAAAATCCCAATAAAATCCTAATAAAATCCTAATAAAATCTTAATAAAATCTTAATAAATTAAATAAATGATAAAATCCTAATAAAATCCTAATAAAATAAATAAATGATAAAATCCTAACTAATTAAATCTTAACAACCCAATAATAATATTAATCAAATCCCAAAACTTTAGCATATAACATGCTCTCAAGACAATAGTTAAAGAAATAAAAGGAGAAAGTTGTTATTGAAAATTGTTAACATCTACATCTTTAATTTTGGATTAGTATTGAGTAATTAGAATCAAGATTAGATTATTATGATTTGGTCCAAGTTTGTTGTTATTTTGGATCAAAATCAAATATCTCTTATTTGACCTATAATGTTATTGAAGGACAAAAGTCTGATTTCATCTAATGATATTCAATAGAACTATATCTGTCTGATTTGAGTTGCTCCCTTTTTAATTTACTTTCCATTTTGTACATATTATGTAATTATATAATTAGGAAACGCTATCTATGTATGTATCTCTGTTATTTTTTAATAATGATGAAAATCTCCCTATAGGGTTTTTCTGTAGCAAGCCCTAAAATTAGAGCTTCAGCTCTGGTTCCTATGGTAGCTCATTATGGAGAGACCGATTATGAGATGTGGAAATTCCTCCACATCTTCCACTAATTCTGCGACACTGAAACCACATCATCCCTTATTGCATCTAATCTCTGGCCATGGGTACCAGCTCAAACTTTCAATCCAAGAGCTTAATGACAAAAAAACTGTGTTGAATGGGCTCAATCTGTGAAACTAGTCCTCAATGGCAAAGAAAAACTAGGCTATCTTATAGGAGACACCCTTCAACCAGAAAAAAAACAAACCCATCTCACCCAAGATGGAAGTTAGAAAATTCATTAATCATCTCATGGTTGATTAAAATGAATGACCCTTCCATTGTGAAGTCATACTTATTCCTCCCAACTGCAAAAGATGTGTGGGAGGTAGTCAACAATTTCTATTCTAGACTAGAAAAGTCTTCTCTGATTTATGAACTAAAGACTTTGCTATGGAAGTCCAAACAAGGATGTCATAACCTTTTACAATCTCATGGTTACTTTTCTTTGGAAACCAAAATCAAGAAGTGAGAAGAGAATGATGGAGTTTATGTGTTTCAAACGAGTGTCAACTAAGATTTGGATGAAGTTTGTGGTAGGTTTCTAGGTAGAAAACCCCTACTGTCATTGTGAAAAGAGTTCTTTGAAGTTAGGAGGGAAGAATATAAAAGGAAGATCATACTACTAAACTTTGAAGGTAAATGCAAGAGGTTGAAAGTTCAGCCTTGATTGTAAGCTGACAGGAACCAGGAGGTTGGTTGGTCCGAAGGAAAAACAGTAGTGAAATTGTGTCAATTCAACTCTTAGTCTAATGCCATGGCATTATAGGCTAGGTCACCCAAATCTTTTGTATTTGAAGCATTTATTTTTTTGAAGAACAAATAGATTAGGTAGGTGGTGAATTTTGTGAATTAAATGTATTATGTTATTGCTATTTTATTTCCAGTCTAAACCATCCCAAGGTCGAGGAAAGAAGGGACTTGATGTTGAAGTTGGTTGTGACGAGGATTATACTTCTGTGCCTGAGCCACATGCAAGTGAGAAACAATTAGAAGATGCTTCCTTCCCTGATACTCAGTTCCATGAACATGTGGTAAGTGTTTCTGCATATTTTTATTAACAGATTGTTGATGGTAGATAATAGTTTTGTTGCATTAGAGCAATTAATTACTAGAATCGTGTCTCCATCAAGTTAACTGGAATGTTTGAATTCCAACAATATCAAGCTTATCAAATATAACATGGTGTTTTAGAGTATGACAACTTGGGTACAGTACCAGCGATACTTTTGAAGCTACCCTTCAATTGAAATTGAAATTTAACTTGTATTGCACACAATAAAGGTTGCCACCAAAGGCCATCTTAAATGTTTGTGGTGTGGTACCTGACTTTTGTGTGGAAGTGTATGAAATTTATGGTATCTTATGCACTTTGTTATCCCTTCTTAACTACATAAGAAAATTATACCGGTTTTAACATGCCTTGTGAATGCCTGCATGCTTGGAAACCATTACCCCCTAAGTTTCAGAACCCTTCCAACATGTTTGAGCCCTTGAAAAGAAATTATGCTTTGGTTGATTGTGGTAACATGCCTTTGTTGATTTACAGATACGCTGAAAATAATGGTCTTTTATTGCAGTTCACAGCATATGTGTGCCTGTTCAGTTGTCATACGAAAAATTATAACTGGTAGTTTGAGGGCAAAGTAGCAACTGGTATTAACTTTTCTATGATTTAGGCCATAATTCTTTTAAATTAAACAGGGAGAAGAGCATGGTTATGAAAAAGAGACGGGGCAAAGAAAAGGTCGTAGCCGGGGCCGGGGCAAGGGACGTGGCCGAGTGCATTGTCATCAGAATAATCGTGTGGGAACACCCCCTTCAAATAATACAATTTTCACGGATCAAGTAATTGCCAAGCAACCCCCAGGGCCACGAATGCCGGATGGTACAAGAGGATTTTCAATGGGTAGGGGGAAGCCGGTAGCTGTTAATATAGCGTAATTTGTTTGATCAATGCTGATACAAGTTTGTAGTTGTGCTTATAGCGAGTATGTGTTGATGCTGTAACAGTGTGATTGTGACAGTACTAGTTTGGTTGGGTTAATCTGAAACAGTCTTCTTTCTTAACGCGATGTTTGTCTGTTAGATACTATGTGAACCGCCTAGGAAGTACAAAAGAAATTTAAGGATAGGCCAAAGGATGTGCAGACATAGGATATAAAGCTCGTTTGATTGTGTCGAAAATAAAATATCTTGAAAACATATGATAAATGATTGCAGTTATTTAAAAGATGAAATTATACCCTTCATTTCGAGACAAAGTAAATCTTGTAATCATAATGATGTTTTCTTTCAAAAGCATGTTCAGTTGCAATTATAATAGTTTTTAGAATTTCTCATCGTAGCATTTTCGATGACATTTTACACTATATTATATATACTTATAATATATATTTATATATATCATTTGAACTATTTCTTTCTAAATCCAAAATTTTGTTTGTTTTTTATTTAATTTCAAAAAATATTTATAGTTGAAGAAAAAACGAGTGAAAGGAAAATAGAAATTAATAAGTATTTTAAATTTATATGAAAATTTAATGCGGAATTTAAATCATTTAACTTGTTCAAAAATCAATAAAATATCACTATTCAATGTCTAAAAGCATTAATAAAATTTGGATGAGTTTATTTAAAAAAAAACATTGTCGTGTAAAACACGGACAAGATTTAGTGATTTATAGTATAACATATATATTGTTAATTTCAATTGACGTTTTCTGTAAATAGAGCCTTATAATATTACTTACTTGAGTTTGATTTTACTTAATTAAAAATTGTTATAATTATTTATTGAGAAAGAGAGAAGTTCACTTAAAAAACTTCGTGTTGTAATATTTATTTTAAATTTTTTCTTGATATTTTGTTAACACTTTAACAAAACAACATTATATTTGGTGTTTCATCTTCTATCTTTTTCGCTTTATTTTTACAATATACTTTTGCGTTATCATATATTATCAATTATTGTTTGTGTGATAGTAATTAACTTGTGGGTTAAAACAAAATATAAGAAATATATTTTATATAAAAACAAAAAACAAAATATAAGAAGTAGCGAAAACATTTTTTTAAATATGAAAAGGCAACGTTTAATATAATTAAACCTTACAATAATATGTAAATTATGCACACACAAAAAACCTTTTACAATTTAATGCGTGTTGGCTGGTGATAAACTGATGATTATCCGTTTTCGTGTTTAGCATAGGATAAAGAAAATTACTCTCTGCTTGTTGTTGGCGGCATTAGTATCACTTCAGCTGTGATTTTGTTCCCAAAATTTTAATTGTTTCTCAATTGGAAAAAAATTTAGAGGCATGAGTCTTAAGTGATCCTATGCCTTTAGCTTCGGAATAGTTCTAAGTCTTAAGTTTGGGAAAATCGGTCTTGGGGCCTCCAGATTTGCTGTGTTTCGATCTGTTTATCCGACCAAGTTCATCTTGTTTAGCATCTAGGTATTATGAATTACTTTCTAATATTCATGCTGTTTTATGATTGTGTTTTCCCTTCCAGTCTATGGGGCATCTCTGTTTACTAAGTTAACGATGAAATATAGATAAATTAGTTTTTGCCTCTTGGTTTGCTTCTTGGTGTCTTTGGATTCTTGATGACTTAATTTACTCAAATAAGCGTGTTTGATATATACAAAATCCAATCATACGTCTGTATAAGTTTGATTAGTGGTGAATATTAATGGTCTTGTAATTATTTTTTCTGTTGCCTCTACAGAGATAGAAAATTTCATTGGTATCACGGAAACAGATTTCAAATGACTATGGAGAAACAAAGCAGTTTTCGAGCATCTACTATGGAAAAACAGAAGAGTTTTCGTGGATTTATGGAAAAACAGAAGAGTTTTCGCATAGCGATGGAGAAGCAACTCAGCTTTATGGGAAGTGAAAGGAAGAAGAGCAAGGACTCACCTGGGAAACGTGGTGACTTACCAATTCATTTAGCAGCTCGGGCAGGGAACTTGAGCAGAGTGAAAGAGATAATTCAAAACTATTCTAATTGTGAGACGAAAGATTTGTTGGCAAAGCAGAACCTAGAGGGGGAGACCCCTCTTTATGTCGCTTCAGAGAATGGGCATGCTTTGGTTGTTAGTGAGATACTGAAGTACTTGGACCTGCAAACTGCTTCTATTGCGGCCAGAAATGGCTATGATCCATTCCATATTGCTGCAAAGCAAGGTCATCTTGGTAAGATACACGCAATTATGTTTGGGCCTAAGCTCCCCATAATTTTCTTTTCTTTGTTTTGGATTTTGTGAACAATTTTACCATGTAAATGAGTGGAGCATAATTACCCTGAAAAGATTGTCCGTGGGTGTGATATCTTACTTCTTGCTTCTTAGTTAATTAAGATCTAAACCAAAACCAAAAATCCATACGGTCTTTTCAGTCTTTTTCCATAATTTTGCAAGTAAGCCGCTCTTTGGATGTGTTACTTTTGGTTTGTTTAAGAAAGTTGTTGGAAATTTGTGTTTCCTAGTTAAAGAAACATTGTCCAGGAATTATTGTATTCTTCCATCCTTCCTTTACCCCTGCCAGTGCAACTGTCTCTCTTTATGCATATTGAAAATGAAGTTAGGGAAAGCATGAGTTGTATTATTGTAGCTTCTTAGTAAATTGACATGTACATCTAGTGTTAAAGTTATAGTTTATTATTTTACAATTATATTTTTTACTTCAATAGTTTTAGTACTTTGCCTTTCAGATAGTGTTGTTTAAGTTTCAGATATACTACCATGGGTGAGAATCCCCGGCAAGCAGAACCAAAGATATTTTTCACAAATAGCATGTCTGTTATTTCATTCTCTCTCGTTATATCTCTGACTGGGAAAAATAATTTTGCAGAGGTGCTGAGAGAGCTACTGCACTCCTTTCCCAACTTGGCCATGACCACTGATTTGTCCAACTCAACTGCTTTACATACAGCTGCAAGTCAAGGTCATATTGATGTGGTTAATCTCCTTCTGGAATCAGATTCTAACCTTGCTAAAATAGCCAGGAATAATGGTAAAACTGTCCTTCACTCTGCGGCTCGGATGGGGCACTTGGAAGTTGTGAATGCTTTATTGAACAAGGATCCAAGCACTGGATTTAGGACTGATAGGAAAGGCCAAACTGCACTACACATGGCTGTGAAAGGGCAAAATGAAGAAATTTTGCTGGAATTGGTAAAACCTGATCCAGCAGTTTTACACTTGGAAGATAATAAAGGAAATACAGCATTGCATATTGCCACAAAGAAGGGCCGTACACAGGTGATTCTTTATTCTTTTAGTATTTATTCCGTATAAAGAATATTAGCCATGATAAACTAATCATATAGACAGTTTTTAATTCTGTTCAATGATGAATATTCATGCTTGTTGATACTTCTTTTATGGATTAGAAATTAGCAGAAAATAGACAAGTAAGCCACATTTTGGCTACTGCAGAGATGTTAATGACCATATTGTCCATTAAACAAAACGTAGCAGATGCAAGCACAATTTGCTTGTTGAGACTTGAAAAACCTTGACATTGCAGTCAAAGTCGAGGTTGTGGACTGCGTTTTAAAACCTCTAAACAAAAGTGACCGGCTACTTGTTAGTTATATTTTTCTCTTGGTTGCAAAATGATGTACTAGGATCCATTAGGGGAACTCAATTTCAAGGTCAGGGCTACGGGTTTCAGCTTGAGGGTTTCATTGACTAATTTTACCTTTTGAGGGGCCATACATTAAATTAATGGAAAACTTTCAAAGATCAAATACATAAAAAAACTCTAAAGGATGGTGTTGGGGCTTGAGTGTCATGATCTTTATTTTTGTGAAGAGATACAAGAAGCCAATTTGGTTGTAGTGTTTTGACCTGTCCTTTTGATTAGCATGATGTTTCTCTTTAATAAGAGTTTTGTTTCCTGTCATATGTTGTTAGTGTAGTGATGCTACAGTTATGTTACAGTTTCACTCAGTTTTTATTCCCCAGGATGGGATAAAATATCCTTGCCCAAGCAAGAAAATATATAACCAGGAGCTAAAGAACATCTTAATTGTAATATATATTATTTTATCAGCAATTGTAATATATGTTGTTTTAAAATAGAGTGAGGGTTTTTATCGTAATACCTAATATGTTTTTTTTATCAGCAAATGTAATATATGTTGTTTTAAAATAGAGTAAGGGTTTTTATCATAATACCCAAGTTCCTCTCACCGCCCCTAAGACTAAATATCTCGGGGACTTTCATTCTGCAACACTTCACTCGGTGACACTTTGCTCAACTCCCTCATTGGTCATACATAACCCTTCAAGGTAGCCCTTCCTAACAATCAAAGTCTGATACCAATTGATATATACCCAAATACTTGGGGAATCCACCCTAAAAAGCTAGCTATTAAATGGGGAGAACCAAACATGTAAATACTCCACCGAGCATCCCATACTACTCTATATGGGACTTGGGCACTCCATAATACCTAAGTTCCCATCAGTCTTTCACTCCTTGGTCATAGTAATTGAAAAAAAATGCATTTTTGAAGCAAATTTTTGAGTTTTTTTACAACAATTATGTCTTATTTTGTTGTCGGCCTAGTGCCAATGTTGTTTTTGGTGCATGTTTGAGCTGACTATTTACTATTTTAATTGGACATTGACTGAGCATTGTCCAGCACGTGTTGTATGGGTGTTGAAGGAGTGTTAGTGTTGGAAGTGTTTGATACTTTGACACTACAATAAACAGTAGTGCACTACAATCTGTTTGATTTGTGGTCCAAGTTTCAAGGTACATTTTTGTTGTGGTTGTTATTAACAAAGATAGATGCACCAGATAATCTTCTTTTACACTTAATCTTGCCACAGCATTACTTGCTTGATATTAAATTACCTCCAACAAGAACATAATACCTTGTAGTGGAGCGTTTATAACTAGGTGAGTTAGCCCAATTAGCTTCAAAATGCCCAACAATTTATGTATTCATACAATAAGGCCTTTGCGAGGGGAGTTCTTAATATATCTTAGGATTCATACAATTACATTCGAATGGTTTTGACAAGGAGAGTTCAAAAACTAACTACTATATATACTCACTGCAAAGGCAATGTTAGGATGAGTTACAGTGAAATAGTTTAGCTTACCAACTAACCATCTGTATCTCCCAGGATCTGAATATGATTCTCCTTAGTCAGGTACAAGTTGGATACTTGGATTCATTGGTGTGTCTATTACTAGAATGTTTCTCGTTTTATTTATTCATTCATGATTTATTGTTAGGCATATTCTTATTCTTCTTGTTTTGATGGTACACATATTTTAACAATATGCCTGTTCGCTGTTACTTAAACATTGAAGTGCCGTTGCTATAGTATCATTAAGTATCTCCATTTTTAGTAGTCTAAACAACAACCCAGTGAATAATTGACCCCCTCCTTTGTCTTGTATCACCCAGGCCACAAGACAGCTTTATGATTTTGTTAAGAATAGTAGTTTCTTGTTTTGCCTTCCTGATCTAGCATCATTGAATTTGACTGAGGCAGTTTTACATTGTGTGCGTCCATACATGCAATTGAAGCTTAAGGAAGGAATGTAAACTCAAAGGAAAAATATGTAGGATAAATTTACACTTATGCATAGGCAGCATGATTCCATGACTAAGTTTCAATCGTATTAACTCTTCCTTTTCTTCATTAGAAAGACAGTTTATTTCTAGAAATGAAGAGAACTTGGCTTTCAATGTCTATTCTAAATTAGTCATTATTAATTGTAGAATGTTCGCCGCTTGTTATCAATGGAGGGTATCAACATCAATTCAACAAACAAGGCTGGAGAGACTCCTCTTGATGTTGCAGAAAAATTTGGAAGTCCTGAACTTGTCTCCATATTGAGGGATGCTGGGGCTGCTAATTCCACTGACCAAGGGAAACCTCCAAATGCTTCAAAACAACTCAAGCAGACTGTCAGTGACATAAAGCACGATGTACAATCCCAACTCCAACAGACACGTCAGACTGGCATGAGGGTTCAGAAAATTGCAAAGAAGCTGAAAAAGCTACACATCAGTGGCCTGAACAATGCAATAAACTCTGCTACTGTTGTTGCCGTTCTTATTGCTACAGTTGCTTTTGCAGCCATCTTCACAGTCCCTGGTCAATATGTCGAAAATAAAACAGATGGATTTTCTCTTGGACAAGCAAATATAGCAAACAATGCAGCTTTCCTAATATTTTTTGTGTTTGACAGCCTGGCATTGTTCATCTCTCTGGCAGTTGTAGTGGTTCAAACTTCCGTAGTTGTTATTGAGCAAAAGGCAAAAAAGCAGCTTGTTTTTGTCATTAACAAGCTCATGTGGATGGCTTGCCTTTTCATTTCCATTGCCTTCATTTCTCTTACATACGTGGTGGTGGGATCACACTCCAGATGGCTTGCAATATATGCTACAGTGATTGGAAGTTTGATAATGCTCTCTACAATTGGCTCCATGTGCTATTGTGTAATTTTGCATAGGATGGAGGAGACAAAACTGAGGACCGAGAGTCGGTCGTTTTCCATGTCTCATGCATCAGACCAAGAGATTTTAAACAGTGAATACAAGAGGATGTACGCACTGTAGGATAATTGATATATCCAGTATATTCTTGAAGTGGTGATAGTAGTTTCTTTCTACTATCTGTCAGATTGTATGAAGATAACCTATGATCTTTGTTAGACTACAGATACCGTGAGAACAGAGGGAAAGGAAGAAAATGGGTGGGGAATTCTCGCCACGTCCACTCGTAAGTAGAAAGGATTTTATCAAATTTAGCATGATCTTGGTGAAATAGTTGTGGTGCTGAAGACTTCTTTAATAAAAGTATGCAAAAATCACTATATAGCTTACCATTCCAACTAGATTGGCATATAAGTTATATAAATAATTTTTAGCATACGAAAATGACATGAAAGAAATAGAGAAAAGATATGTAAGATGACGAAAACCTACTTAGTTAATAAACCTATAAAATGATGGATGAAACTTATTCCTATAAAATTCATAGCTAATGAAATCTGGAATAAAATTCCCCGCCTATTAGCTCCACAATTAGCAAGTTTGTCGGAGAAGAATTCCTTCTTTATGGATATTTGATACGAGAAAATTCATACTTTTTATCCTACTCAAAGTGTTACTCAATGAGTTAGAAAAGGCTTTAACCCCCAATATGGATTATGTCATTCTCTGTCCATAGCAAATCCAAATATATTAATAACTCCAGATATTTCAGCATATACATTAACCTATTGACCAAGAAAAACAGCCAGCAATAGCGATAGAATAATCCTGAAAAAATCCCTCACAAGCAGCTAAGTTAGACGATCCTTTGCACTTCCATCAATATTGCATTATAGGAGGTTACCAAATAACTGGAATACTTGGGAAGAACTAGGATGAGTGTTAATACCAAAAATTTAGGCACACAACATTGAGTTTTGTATATTAGATTTCACAAAAGAAAGGATGAGATCTGCCAACCGTCTAGATCCTACTTTTCAAACTGCAGTAGGAACTGAGTTATATTTACGTTAGTCATATTTCTACAAAATTTTCCGAATCTTAAATCACTATTTGCTAATTGAAGTATTTAATGTTATTCATTTAATCATTGACGTCAACGTATTTAATCATTGACGTCAACGTCTTCAAAATGAACCTAAATTATCACTATTAAGTTAATTTTGTTTAGTCTAACAATACAAACTGTTTTAAATATTTAATTGATTTTAATTATTATTTCTTAATTTATCATTTTAAGTTTCCAAGAAATATTGTGAAGTTTCTCAAAATAGTATCGATGTATGTATAACTTCGATCGTCTCGATCATGTAAAATACAATTAACATTTCATCGTAGCATACCAAAGCAAATGGATGTTTTTTTTAACCTATATTTTTCCATTTCATTTTAATTTACTATATTTTATTATATTTCTACTTATCAAAATATAGCTCTAGTCTCCGAAGATCAATAAGAAAGAATAATATACTGTATATTAAAAGATATTGTAATTTGACTGATTATAAGATAATAATTAAAATAAGTACAGGAGTAAAATATTCTAAGTGGACAATAAAAGTCAGCCTAAAACAAATTAAATTAAAATAAAATTTAATTTAATTTATAATCTAAAAATATTTATTTTTAATACTTTTATTTCTTATTTTATGTTGAATAATGACATAAATTTGTAAATCGAATAGAAGAGTAGTCTATTAATTATTTTACGACACAGTGTACACTTTGTGGTTAGGTTTCATCATGTCACATCTGGTTCCAGTTAATAAGAATGTAACATCTCACGATAATTCTTCAAAACAAATAATAAACAATTGTTAAGAAAATTAAAACAATTAATAAAAATTGATTTATTATATATTTATAATTTCTATTTAACTTAATATATTCAGCAATATTTCTTAATTAATATATTATGTTCCCTTTTTAACTTTAATAATTAATCGCATTTGTTAATATATATATATATATATATATATATTTCATATGAAAAGGAAATATTTTATTTTGAAATTAATGTTAATATATATTTTTTAATATGTTGTATATATTATTTTTGTATAAAAATTTATAATTTTATTATCATTATTATTAAGATAATGACTTTTTTTATGTAAACATTCTATTTTATTTTATTTTTGTTAAAAAAGTTATATTCATTTCTCTTTCCAAAGAAAATATTTAAATATAAATTATTTTTTAATACCTTTTTATAATTTCTTAATTCAAGAGTTATCGAAAATTACATTCTCAAAATTTCATTGTTTTTATTATAAATGATTGATAGTTTAAGGTTTTAGACATACTAAGTATGATCTATTTTTTAATATCTTTTCTAATTTTATCTTTAGCTTTTGATACCACAGAATGTGACAGTTCAAAGTATTTATGAACTCAAGTGTATGGATAACTTGCTATATAAAATTCGAAAAAGAAAACAAATATTAAGTGTCCTCATATATTTATAAAAAAATTTGTACATGAATATTATCAATATTATTTTCAATTAGCATTGACTATTGTCATTTTATGTCAAATTAAAATGGCCTAGATATAAAATTTGATGATAAGTTAATAAAAATTAACTTGTGGAAATTATGATAAAAGAATTATAATGTCATAAGAAAATTGAAAAAAATTTTGAAAACTTAATTTGTTTTGCTTTATTTTTCGCTAATTAAATAAAAATAAAGAATTATCCGTATGTTTTTCCTTCTAAACAAGGCTAGTGCTAGAATAAATTAGTTTATGTTAAGTAATAGAAAGGGTAATATGGATTCGGAGACATCGGGTTCCGGCAGGGACTGGTTCTTCCCGTCGCCATCGTTCTTGCGGTCCTCTTCTTCTTCGCAGTATGGCCATCGATTCTATTCAAACTCAAAGCCTTACACTCCTCCTACCCTCACTCGCATCCGTCATCGCCGTAGAGTTAAATTCCCCCGGACTCACACTCTCACTAACGACAAACCTCAGCTTTCCGACACTCAAAACAACGTTAACTCATCTCCCAACAATAACCTTATATTCCCTTCGCAATCTCGTTTCCAGTTTGCTCTCCTGGTAGGTACTAGATTGCTCTTGTCGCTCTGTCTCTCTCTCTCTCTCCTCTCACTGTTTCTTCTTTTATGTCCGTGTGGGTGCAGACGTTGACTATTGTTTTCTTTTTGCTGCTGCTTCTGCTTCTCCTCCGTAATGCGCATCTAGAAAGTCAACTCACTAAGTTGCAGGCAAGGCTACTTCTATATTATACGCTCACTCTTTCATCTCAAATCAGATTACTTCTATTCTGCTCTTCAATATCATCCTTCATCCTTCACAACTTAACCAAACTAAACTTTTCTTTGTAGGGTGATATTCTCGGCCTTAATATCATATTACACGCCTGCCACCAATTGGACACCTTCAACGTGACAAGTTCTTCATCTCAAGACGCTAATTCTGGGTTAAGCGAAAATTTCAAAAGAAATCTAGCCCTTTTTTTCTCCTTCATACTTCTTTTTATCCCTCTCATCATTTTCAAGTACATAGACTATGTGTCGAAATCAATATTTTCTGACAATTTATCCGAAAGAGTTTCTCTAAACAAGCAACTAGCATATCGGGTTGATGTCTTTTTATCGGTTTACCCGTATGCTAAACCCCTCGTGTTGTTAGTGGCAACGGTGTTGCTAATTTTACTTGGAGGATTGGCCCTTTTTGGGGTAACTACCGAGGATTTAGCACATTGCCTCTGGTTATCTTGGACCTACGTTGCTGATTCTGGCAATCATGCCAGCTCTCAAGGTATTGGTCCTAGGTTAGTTGCGATTTCCATTAGCTTTGGTGGGATGCTTATATTTGCAATGATGCTTGGACTTGTGTCCGACGCAATATCTGAGAAATTTGACTCGCTGAGGAAGGGAAAAAGCGAGGTGGTTGAGCAAAATCATACTTTAATTCTTGGTTGGAGTGATAAATTGGTAAGACTCTGGTGTTACCATCTGTTGGTTTGTCTTGTCTTGTCTTGTAACCGTCCTTATGAAATTTTCAACGAACGAATGAATAATTCATTATCAATTCAAACATGTATCAATTTATTACTGTTTGGCCAAGTGATTTACCTCTTTGGTTGACTTTTTTTGAAATACTCACGTGTCTTGACCTTAAATAATGTGATTGGATGTGTAGGGTTCATTACTAAATCAGCTTGCCATAGCCAATGAGAGTCTGGGTGGAGGAACTGTTGCAGTGATGGCTGAGCGAGACAAGGAAGAAATGGAGCTTGATATTGCAAAAATGGAGTTCGATTTCAAGGGAACATCTGTCATATGCAGAAGTGGCAGCCCTCTGATTGTGGCTGATCTGAAAAAGGTGTAGGATCTACTTTAACCTTTTGGAATTGTGATTTTCTTTACCTCTGGTATAATAATGAATTCTAATGTTAACATATATTTTAAAGGATTCTCAAGAGCAATAGTGACGGAGATTGCTCCAAGCGTGAGATGTTTTGTACCGAAGGAATGAGTAATGAGAGGCAGCGGAAGTAGTTATAGGAGGAAGTGGGGTGAAGGCACGGTGCAACTAAGCTAGCTTCACATTGAAGCTTGTCTGAAGAAGAGTTCCTTCTTCTAAGAACCCTAGCAAGAGTGAGAGTGAGAACTTAAGAGAGTTTGAACTCAAAATGTCAGAGTTTCTTTACATCAAATCAAGTCTGAATTTATAAGAGGTGAAGGGCTCTATTTATAGCCAAGGACAGGGAGTGAAGCGTGTAGGAGAAGCTTCCCTAACCCTATTTATAATTGGTTCAGTTATAGTTGCCAAAACTCTATAAAATTAAACTTGCTGTCAGGGTTTAGCCAAATCTGTTTCTGCTGCTGTAACTTGTAAGAACTCAGGCACATTGCAATTTGGAAGATGTTAGTTCTTAGCAAGCAGTGTGCCCTTATTAGAAAATATTTATCAGATCAGAAGAAATAAGAATAATCCAAAGGGCCAAATGGGTCGGCCTCTGTTAGGCCTTGTTAGAATTTTTTTTAGAGAAGTTGTTATAGTTAATTAATCACTTTAACTACAGTAGCAGAGGTAGGATATAAATAGAGGAAGCAAATAAAATTAAATTCTACGTTTGTCAATTACTTCTGGGAGGAAGAGACCAGAGTAGGAGAAGCATATTTAATAAAATTCCTCCTTTTCTTTCCATTAATCTCTACATTTTGACCATATCTATCAGAAGCATATGACTGATGGTTTAATTACTATGCTGTGTAACCTGTTGATAACTTGTTATGCAAAAATGCCATTTACTGCCACTAGCCTTTTTGTTTTAATCTTGTGCTATTTTTCTTCACTTGTTACGGTATATTATTGCATAAATGTTCATTTCTGGTGGAAGATGCTGCCCTATTTTAATTTGTATATTTGCTTGCTAAAACCATGTCATATTCAGGTTTCTGTTTCAAAAGCACGTGCTATAATAGTCCTTGCTGAAGATGGGAATGCTGATCAGGTCTGATTGATTAATATGTGCTCCAAGTTTAATGAGGGTGGGTAACCATTAACTTACTTTTTGTTGGTACAGAGTGATGCCCGAGCATTGAGAACAGTCTTAAGTCTGACTGGAGTAAAAGAAGGATTACGAGGGCACATAGTGGTTGAATTGAGTGATCTAGACAATGAAGTCCTTGTTAAACTTGTGGGTGGTGATCTTGTTGAAACTGTTGTAGCTCATGATGTCATTGGTCGCTTGATGATTCAGTGTGCTAGGCAGCCTGGACTTGCACAGGTCATCATCTACTACCATTTCATGGTGTTCTAAGTTGCATAATTCATAATGTTAATCCAGTGCAGAAATCCTCGATTATTGGTTTCAAGTTATATAATTCTTAACAAGAATAACTACATGCTTGTTGTTTGTTTGTATGGTGTATTACTTGTATTTTTTTGGGTGATCTTCTTCCCTATCCTTCCATTTTTTGTAAGATAGGATTTTCCTTGTTGCCTCCTTTTGGTGTTTTGTCCATGCTACCTTTTTTTCTTTCAGATTTGTAGAGTGACTGGGGAGTTTTATTGGGTTGTCCTTGTTCTGCTTTGTTTTCTTTTTGCAATTGCAATACAGTTGAAGATGAGATATTGATCCCCGTGTCTTCTCTCTAATAAAACTTTTTTCTAAAATATTGATGAGCTCTCTTTGGCAGATTTGGGAAGACATACTAGGATTTGAAAATTGTGAATTCTACATCAAAAGATGGCCACAGTTGGAAGGCATGCAATTTGAGGATGTATTAATCAGCTTTCCTGCTGCAATTCCTTGTGGAATCAAAGTTGCATCGTACGATGGTAAAATTATTTTGAATCCAGATGACTCCTATGTTCTACAAGAAGGTGATGAGATTCTGGTTATTGCAGAGGATGATGATACATATGCCCCAGCATCCTTGCCTACGGTGCTTTGTCTCACATAAATTCCTGTTTCTCAGTTCTCTTTTTCTCTATTAATGTTTTTTCCATGGTTTGGTCATGACAAATACATGGTCAAATGATAATAAAAAGTGGAGTTTATTCGAGCTAATTTGTGGCATGTAATAAGTTGTAATGAATCTTACGAAAAATCACAGAATCTGAAGAGAGAATAGAATGATTTTCATTGATAATTTCAAAATGATATTAGACAGGTATTTATAGCATGGTACAAGCTACATAGAAGAAAATAAATCACCTGTAATAATTAGAAAAATATTCTAATAATTAGAAATAACTTCCCAGATAGACTCCTTTGATTCTAACCTAATGATACACTATGATATTGACAATTAATTTACAATATCTACATTTACAGCTCAACACCCCCCTTGAGCCAAAGAATACATGTCTTTCATTCCTAGGATGATTATTAGATCATGGAAATCACTTAATGTTTGATAAAGAGAGTGTGATCTCCTTGGCTTTGTTTGTTCCAGAGCCTGCACACTTTGTTATTTGTTTATGTCTCTTTAAAACCTTGTGGAATACTCGATTTTTTCATCTAGGCTGCCATGGAGATATGCATCCTTAACTTTGAAGAGGTTTCCAACTTAAATATAGCTAAGTTTAACAGAATTCTTAGTGTTCAGTTTGTTAGCTGAGAAGAATGTTTCTTAATAATCAATTCCATAACCTTGGGTGTAACCTTTTGTTAGCATTTTTTTTGTTCCTAAATTCTTTCATGACCTTTTTAAACCTGTCATAAACAGGTTTCCAAAGTTTGCACACTGTTATTTATTTGTCTCTTCAAAAACCTTGTGGAAAACTAAGATTTTCAATCTTGGCTGCAGTGGAGATATGCATTCTTAACATTGAAGAGGTTTCCCTTTTTGACAAGGCCTTAGAAATAGTTTTAGGTACAACTAAATTTAGACTCAGGAATAGCCTTTTATGGTTAGCTGATAAGCAATAAGGTGAAACATAATTAGAGAAAGGATAAACAGTTTTCAGTTTCTATTACCTTTTCTAACTGAGAAGATCTAGATCATCTATAGGGATGGAAGGGACTTCATTTATTTGTTTGTTTCTGTCCACTGTCTCAGATTTCAGGACTTGGGTTGGATTCTTAAACTTGTTTCAGAAACAGCTCTTTTACTTGAGTTCTGTTTAGAGAATCTTGGAAAATTGAATTAAACTGTGGGGGAAGATTCAATGGGAGGGTTGAGTACCTCATGGTATGTGTCACTAGCTGATTTATTTGCTATTTTGGAGCAGAGTTTATTGAAGCGGATGGGCCCAATGGTTTGACAATACTTGCTGGCCTTTTTGGTAGTTCAAGGAGGGAGCTTACATTGATCATCATCTATCACTGGAATTTCCTCTTAAGAAGAAGTCTAGGAGAAAAAAAAGGTTGTGCACAGTCTATTTGTTTTTTATTTCTCCACCGTCCTATTATGTTATTCTTCTCTCTCCCGCTCATTCTTTCTCTTTTTGCTTTTTTTCCCATTTAAATTCTTTACCGATGGTATCAAGAGCTGGCTATGGACAGCCACTAGACCATAATTTTTTCACCCCTGGACATTAAAACAAGATCCCAGGCGATGATGTGTAAAATAGAAGAACATTTCATTCAAAATGAGCAGAGGCTTATGAAGGTTGATACATAATAAAAAATCTGCTTCAGCAATTAGTATGTGAAAAGGACAATGCCTCCAATAATCTTGGATGTGACTGCAGCGAAGGTTGACAATTACACACTATCAATATCACTTTTACGATTTGATTAGTCTGTGACAATGTCACACCTTGGAAAAATTAATGATGAATTTGATGCTATTCCCTGTAAACTTTGGTCATCTGAAATATTCCCTGTAGATGTTTGTATGGCTGGTTTGCAAGAGGGATATGAAGTTCCACTCGGTTTATTCAAGCCAAGAACCATGAGAGAAGCTTGCAGCTTGGCATTTCTGCTAGAAATAAAACTGCAATGACATGATGAGAGGAAAATGTCAACCTTCATATGAATTGCATGGTTGTTGGCAGTAATAACATAGTAGCAAGTACACAAGTTACGTGCAGGTCTAGCCTGAATACATTAGTTAGAACTTAGAAGTGGATCCCAGCCATAAGAGAAATCAATTGTTAGGAATGGCCAAGAATGCCCCCCTCAGAATTCTTCAAAAACATTAAAATATTTGTTTTTACTTCCATGTTAAGGATACTAATTGTATGGCTGGTTTGCAAGAGGGATATGCAGTTCCACTCGGTTTATTCAAGCCAAGAACCATGAAAGAAGCTTGCATCTTGGCATTTCTGCTAGAAATAAAACTGCAATGACATGATGAGAGGAAAATGTCAACCTTTATATGAATTGCATGGTTGTTGGCAGCAATAACATAGTAGCAAGTACACAAGTTAAGTGCAGGTCTAGCATGAATACATTAGTTAGAACTTAGAAGTGGATCCCAGCCATAAGAGAAATCAATTGTTAGGAATAGCCAAGAATGTCCCACCCACCTAAATTGTATAGAATTCTCCTCTGCCCTTGAGGTGTGTGCGCACAGTTTGGGACCAGGTAAGATACTTTTCTCCATTGTTCCTATAAAAGGCCTGAATACTTTTGAATCTCGCCAATCTTCTGCACAGAGCTGAAATCCTAAATTGAATTTCAATTGTTTGATATGAGGGTCTAAGATTCAGATCCTGATATGATGTAGGTTCTGAACAGTCACAGAATAAAGAGTGACAGATATGTAGGTTGAACCACTAAATAAAAGAGAGTTGTAGCAGCAATGAAGGCTGTCCAGGGAGAGAGAAAACATCAATGAAGGCTTTCTAGAGAAGTTGCAACAATGATGGACACTGAAACGGGGAAGAAGAGATCAGAACTTGTTATGAAATAAAAACGTGTATACAGAAGGAGGTTATGTTAGACTGTTAGAAAAGAGTTAGTGAAGTTAGCTATAAGTACCAAGTTAGCTAATTGTTTTTCATGTAATTTATTTTCTTGTAAACACATATCTGTTATTCTGAGAATCTTCAATCATGGCTTTTCATAACCTTTTCCTCCTAAGGTTCCCTCTATGTTCTTCAGGTTCTTGATTAATTCCTAGAACTAGTTTTTTTCTTAACAGAGTTCAAGGAAAAAACTAGAGCTCTGATGCAATGAGAAAAATTACAATTCAAATAGAGAATAGAATGATTCTCAATGATAATTTCAAAATGAGATTACACATTTTTTTATATAATGGTACAGGGCTAGGTAGAACGAAGCAAATCACCCCTAATAATCAGAAGCAATCTCGTAATAGTCGGAAATAACTTCGTAGACAGTCTCCTACATAGAATCCATAAGTTCCAAGGATTTCAAACTTGATACACTGAAATAGTTTACATTTAATTTACAATCTACACTTACAGCTCAACAAATTTCTAGTAAATTTTGTTCATTGGATAACATTTTTTGTTGTGGGCTTTAAACTTATTTATCAAGGGCTAACAGTGATCTTTGTTACACATTGAGAATAGTAAAGCCAAGGAAGTCAAGACCATTTTTTGAAGAGAGATTGAATGATATGGTTTCTTGCGCCCTTTCCTTGTTGATTTCAGGTTTGGAGGGGAAGCTTGCCCAAGGACTTTGTTTATCCAAAATCTCCTGAGAGAATCCTTTTTTGTGGTTGGAGGCGTGATATGGAGGATATGATCATGGTAATAATATAAAAAATTTGTGGCTATGGTCCCGTTTTTACTTCAGTTACCGTAGTGTATGAAATAGAGAATTAGAGGCATAAGATGCTGAACCCGTGTGTTTGAATGACACCATGGAACAAGGCTTAAATAGTTTGTTATAATAAATACACATAATTAGAGGAAATTTTGTTTCCTCTAAACTCCATACACTTTGCCTATAAACCATAAACACAACATATTCAATTCTGATTTTGTTTCTTCTAAGGCAATATATAAAATATTTAATTTTAAGAGTCAGATAAAAGTTACGCTTGATGTGATATATTAAGAAATTTTTTGGGGGAGTCACGGCATTCCTCTGTCCTTGCAACTGTTTATTTGTGGTGGGCATGAATACTTTTTTGGGCCTGTCCAAGTTCTCTCTATTTGTTTAGGTTTTGGATGCATCTTTAGCACATGGATCAGAACTCTGGATGTTCAATGATGTTCCAGAAAAAGAAAGAGAAAAGAAGCTAACTGATGGTGGCCTTGACATAAATCGATTAGAAAACATATCTCTGGTTAATCGTGATGGGAATGCTGTTATACGCCGCCACTTGGAAAGCCTTCCTCTGGAATCATTTGATTCAGTAAGTGAAATTTATAGACTTTATTTCAGGAGATTTATTTCCTTTTATTTGGATTTCATTTTTCTTTAAATACCCATGTATTGTTTCTTTTTTAAATAAGAAAAAGTAATTCCATAATTATTGCGTACTGCCTACACAATTTTTCACAATGGGGAATCATTTGAAATTGTGGTGGATATTCTGGCCTTTGCAGATATTGATTTTGGCTGATGAATCAGTAGAGGATTCAGCAATTCAAGCTGACTCTAGATCTCTTGCCACTCTACTTTTAATTCGTGACATACAAGTGAGTTTGTAGTCTAACGAAATTTAAGCTTTGATATATCTTGATAACAGTCTATGTATATGCTAGCCGATTTCTTCTGCTACTAAACAAGCATTATCATTCTCTATGTGTAGATCATGTAATGCCCAATTGTTGACATTAAAAAAAGCATCTAAGCATTTGACGTTGATAGAAAATTGCATACTTTATATTTTGATTACTAAGGGAAAAATCATAGAGTGCATTCCTTTACTGAACTGTACATACACGTATACATACATTCATGTATATTATATATACAGACATGTGTAGGAATACATACATGTTAGAATATTTGAAAAACTTAGTAATCACCCTTGTCCTCATATAATAATCCTAGTTCAAGAGCCTTTATATATACATATATGTATATATACACACGCACATATAATTATATATATATATATATATATAAGAATGTGTATAATATCATTCCAATGGTGAATTCGAGGGTCTTGCATATGAATTGACTAACAACCCAAACTACAAAAGAAAGATCAGGTCTTGTGATTATGAGACACATGAGTTTACCCTCTAAAATCCTATTTCTCGTGATTTTTTTAATAGTTCACCTTAATTAACCATTAAATTTTTTATTTGGATCTATAGGACTACAATTAGTCATGCATATTTCCTCCAAAATATCTATAGCACCTTTTCTCTCTAGATCACAATGCCTTCCTTCGATTGGGCCATCATAATACCAAGAAATTATTTTAGACTGACAAGATCTTTGGTTAAAAAGTGGCTAAATGTGTTTTCGGCTAAGTGGTATCATTCCTTATAATAACTATTTCATCAAAATAAACACTTTTTTCAAAGAGAAGTATGGTAATGGAACATGTTGAGATATTTTAGGATTTTTCCAGATTTGATTCTTATTAGTTTTAATTTTGTATTTATTGGTTTTAATTCTTTATATTTTGCTGTATCTCTTGTTTTTATTTCTAGCATAACAGTCCCACAATCTAAGGGATTCTGCTTATTAGGATATGCGTTGTTTGTTTCCGAAAATACCCAACTCATCTATGTATATATATCCAATGTATGTAATGAGAAATATAAGAAAGAATTTATTCTCTTTCAAACTTGAGAGAACACTAAATGGCCTACTTCACTTCTTTTCAACCCGAAGCCCTACATCACATGAGGAATCTGAATAGATCGAATACCTTGTTAGAGCAATGGGCCAGTCTAAATTATCGTCATTGGGATTCATAGTAGAAGTGTTTGATGGTGAAGGACATGAATTATGTAGGGACCATTTCTTTGTGTCTGACATGTAATGATGGGGACATGAATTTAATGATGGTAGCCTTGACCTAGGTACCATTGATGAGCACTGTGGTGGCAGTCAATTGTGACAACCAAAATTTAGCATGTGTACGACATGCACATAATAAAGCTCCTCGAATAGAAGGCACATGAAGAAGGTGTTGTCTTAAATACTTGGGTATGTCGCACTTAACAAGGCACACCGAACCCTATGATCTTCAAAGAAAGGGTTTGTTGGTGGGGTGATGGAGTGGACATGACCAAAACAAAGTGGGATCGTTCCTACTAGAATTCCAATTTGATACTTTGAATATCAAGGGAAAATCATCGAGTTCATTCCCTCACTGATGCATACATGAGTTTGAACAAAAAGCACAAATTAGGAAAAAGGGTTTCAAGCTATGACACTAAAAACATCTTGCATTTTTTGTAATTTTAGTAAATAATAAGTTGTTTAAGAAATAAAATAAAATTGGTTATAATTAGATAAATGAGCTTAAATCAGGATAAAGGGAGATGGTTTTTAAAGAAAAAAGGTCACTAATGTGGGGAAGTTCCACATCACCTGCCTCAATTCTTGATATGCAACTTATATATTGGGCATTGCTTAATGTCAATTGTTTTAAGATGAAATTTGATTTGAAATCAGAGCCTATAGTTCATTTTGGTATATCATCTATTTTGATAGGCTCGCCTCGTATGGTAGACAGTGGAGGGCTTATATATCTGTTGCATAACTTCACTTAATGTCAATTGGTTTTATGATGAAATCTGACATAGTATAGTGTCTGTAATTCATCTTGATAATTTTCTATTCTGCTATATTCACTAAGTGGTGTACTCTTTATTGCCTAAGAGATGATGAAAGATAATAAAACTTTATATTCCTTTGGACAAGGAAGGATCTTAGTTCGTTTCGATCATGAGAGAGTGGTAAACGACATCCCTTGCTCAAAAGGGTTGTAAAATTGATTGATCCTGAAGCAGTGTATGACAATAGCAATTTAGTGAAGGGGATGTTTCTTGAGTTAAGAGCTCTAATATGTCAGGATGAAAGAAAAAAGATAAAGCAATGTATGATAAGAAAGGTTGTTGTGGTTTACAAGAATCTATGATCAGTGGCGAACACAAAGCTAATTGAGGTTCATAGTTGTACCCTCTCATATTTGTGAACTTAAAATTAAATATATTAAATCTTTGCTTTTTGCACCCCTAAATTTATATTTTTGCACCCTTAAATTATTTATATATTGACCCCCAACTAAGTGTTAAACCCATGGATTGTAGTGAAAGTGTGCAAATATATTGTTGCCCCCATTGGTTCAATGTCTTTGATCTGCCATTTGTCTATGATAGAGTTGAAATTACATGGTTAGAATGTTGTACATGGAATATTAGATTGTTATATGGAGCACGGAGAATGAGTTTTTATTTTTATGGCTTTAGAAAATGTTAGGATTCTTCTGCATAAGTCTTTTTCTTTAAACATTTGTTGGTACGTTGGTATCAAGATTGAGATATTATATTCTTACTTTATATTTTTTTAAAACCGCAATATGCTATGTGTGGTTGCATCATCTATGTGGTATCCTTTGCCAACACAATTGGATGATCTTCATGACTTCCACTCATGAATATTACGATCAATTACTGGATGAACTTTAAATTATTTTTTCTTTGTCGTAAGCCTTATTAACTGATCCTAGTTTCCCTTGAAGCTTACGTATTTGACTTCTTTTCTGGGAGTTTCAATAATCTTGTATTTTCTTGTTATATTGTTTCTGAAGCTTTTGATGTTTTATTTCAGGCTAGGCGTCTTCCTTATGTAGCTATGGCCAGTCAAACTCATGGAGGAAGCTTCTCTAAAGGCTCATGGATTGGGGAAATGAAGCAGGCTTCTGATAAAACTGTTATAATTAGTGAAATTTTGGACCCTAGGACAAAAAATCTTCTCTCTATGTCAAGGATCAGTGATTATGTTTTATCAAATGAACTTGTGAGCATGGCTTTGGCCATGGTTGCAGAAGATCGGCAGATAAATGATGTATTGGAGGAGCTCTTTGCGGAGGAGGTACATTCTTTTGATAAAGTTAAGGGACAGATTATATTACATGTTTTGCATACATTATCTCAAAAGTATTGAAAGTCCTGCCAAGTTTGCTTTTTGGTTACGTTATGTAGTTCCTATGTTATAGCAAATTGATAAATTCACATCCCTTGGAGTTAACCTGAATATCTGTGGGACATGCTTCATAATTTAATGAGTTTTCTTTTCTGGAATTCTGTTAGGGAAATGAGATGCATATAAGGCCTGCAGATCTATACCTTTGTGAAGGTGAAGAATTGAGTTTCTATGAAATAATGTTACGAGCTAGGCAGAGAAGAGAGATTGTGATTGGGTACCGTTTAGATAATGCAGAGAGGGCAGTGATTAACCCCCCAGCCAAAACTGACAGAAGGAAGTGGTCATTGAAGGATGTTTTTGTGGTGATTACTGAAAAGGAATGAGGCAAAGGATATTGATGCAGGTGGTTTTGGAGTTATCAACTCCAATCTTATACTTAAAAAATTGTAAGCATTGGTTAATCAAATCACCTCTTTTTGATTTCTTACTTTGTAAGTTCACTTGGTGTAAAACTAGAGTTAATTAAAGGAAGTGAAAAAAATTAAAATGAATTACTTTCTGGAAAATTAGAGACTAAAATTGGGATTTTGATATTTAGGGTCTAAACTGACTTTCATTTCTCTTTTTATAATAACTGAATGGATGGATTGCCATTAAAGCAATGCAAGCTGGGCTATGTAATGAAGCATCCCATTTATGGTAACTGAATCTCTTGAATTCTCTCATACTTAATTTCAAATCACCATGTCCAAATTTTTGCATTTATTATATTAGAGACAAACAAAAACACTTTAAAATTGGACAATTTATTAAATAGACAATTGGGTTTGAAATATATGTTTATAAATAGACAGATGTTGATTCTTTGATGGTTGATGTTTATAAATTAAATTTAAAAAGTTGTACTTTTTTTCTATGTTAAAGTTATTTCACATTAGAAAACTGAGTTAGTATATATAAGACAATATATAGAATCAATCTATCTTAACATCTTAAATCCCTAATATAGTAATATTCTTTATCATTTATAAAATTTAAATGTTGGAAAATAACTCCATCCAATTAATTTGTGACGGCTTGGTTAGAACTGGATTTAAAAAGAAAATATTACAAAAAAGTCACCCAGCAATTATGATTATAGACATTTTCTCTTATTATTTCTATACTCTCTTTTTTTCTTAGCGTGAAAAGTTTAAATGGTTCATGTCATAAATATTTCGATCACATAATCTGAAATTAATTTTAAATTATATGTAATTCAAATTTTAAAAATGTATTTTAATTATAGAATCTACAAATCTAAAAATATATTTAAATATATAGTCAAATTGTGTAATCTATAAATATATTCTAAATTATATAATTAAAAATCTATAATATATTTTTAATCCAGAAATACATTTGAATTACACAATTTAAAGAATACTATGTTTCCAAATTAAAAATGTATTTTAAAGAATACTATGTTTCTAAATTTAATAATCCAAAAGTTTAAAACATCGACATTTTAGACTTTTTCAATATGAAAACATGATTTAAGCAAAACTAAACCCAACCCACTATGTAAACACAATGTTATAATATATTTTGATAAAAAAAATTAATTCATTTATAACAGTGAAGATATAAATACTTACTAAATATAGTTACTTATATATTACTTAGATAATATACCTAAAAATGACTATGCACTAACACAGCAAAAATTATTTGATATCCTTATTCAAATATAAATTCATGTATAATAGTTTTTTTTGTCAATTTTTATAATAATTATACTTTTAATTGGATGAAAGGACCATATAAAAATATTTTACCTTATTGTGAAAACCAACGTTCTTAAAATCAGAGCCATTATTAAACTAGTAAAATACAGATTCAATGGTTCAACTAATATTAATAAAAATATTATGATAATTAAGTTATACATGAAGTAATATTAAAAAAAAGTACTCGTTTATTTTATTTTTCTATTTAATAAATTATTTTATATAATAACAAGTTGAAATGTCAAATTTTATGATTAACATGAATTTTATAAAAGAAATGGAATAGAAATATTTTTCTTTTAAATTTTTTATTAATAATTAAATTGATCTAAACTCTAAGATTAAAATGGTGATTTTACAAAATATTAACCATTTTTCAAATTTCAAATCAAGAAATCATGTTTTAGATGACAAAAGATTTTAAGACTTTCTAAAGATTTTTCAAAATTGTAATTTTTGAAAGCTTTATGTAATTCTTAAGAAATTATTTAATTATCATAAAAATTAAAGATAAACTTAAACAAAAAATGTGTGTTAAGAATATAAAATATAAGGGGGAGGAGCTGTTAAAATATAAAAAGTAAAAAGATATTATCACTAAATAATAGAATCATAAATAAATAAAAAAAGAAAAGAGAAAAGAAAACGTAATAGATTTTTTGGTTATAGAAAAAAATCAAAAGTTAAACGGCAATCCAAATCCCTCCCATTAGTGTTAAGAAAAACAAAACCTTGAACAGCAGACACAGAGAGAAAGGGACAGAAGCGAAGGAAAAACCCTACCCTAACCCATAACCCATATTTATGTTATTAGGTTCTTCCTCCATTGATTGATCCGTAACTCAAAACCTGCCCTTGCCGAGACCCATCCTTCCACACCCCACAACTCCACTCTTTAGAACAACACCATGGATGATCTCGAGAAAGGGATTCTTATTATGTTTGATGAATCTGGTGCCCTTGACGATGACTTGAAGAAACAAGCCAAACTTTACTGTAACTCTATTAAGGAGAAGCCATCAATTTGTAGACTTTGCATTGAAAAATTATGCTTTTCTAATCTTGTTCAAGTCCAGTTTTGGTGCCTACAGACCTTACATGAAGTCATTCGAACCCGGTACTTGACAATGACCCCAGATGAAAGGCACATGATCAGGGGCTCCGTCTTTTCAATTGTGTGCCTCGAAGACAAGAACCTCACAAGGGTTTTGGAAGGCCCTGCCTTTATAAAGAACAAACTTGCACAGGTTTTGATAACTTTGATTTACTTCGATTACCCTTTGGTTTGGTCCTCCGTCTTTGTTGATTTTTTTCCACACTTGAACAAGGGAAACGTGGTCATAGACATGTTCTGTCGAGTTTTGAATGCCCTGGATGATGAATTGATTAGTTTGGACTACCCTAGAACCCAGGAGGAGTTGACTGTTGCGAGCCGGATTAAAGATGCAATGAGACAGCAGTGTGTCTCTCAGATAGTCAGGGCTTGGTATGACATTGTTTCCATGTACCGGAATTCTGATCAAGAACTATGCACTAGTGTGTTAGACTCCATGAGGAGATATATTTCTTGGATAGACATTGGGTTGATAGTCAATGATGCTTTTATCCCTTTGTTGTTTGATTTGATTTTGGTTGGTTCTCTGTCTGATCAGCTTCGCGGTGCTGCAGTCAGATGCTTGTCGGCAGTTGTTTCTAAGCGAATGGAGCCCCAATCCAAACTGTCGTTGTTGCAAAGCCTTCATATTAGTCGTGTAGTTAGGTTAGTGACCGAGAATGATGATGCCGAGCTGGTCTCTGATGTAGCTGCATTGCTTACTGGGTATGCTGTAGAGGCCTTGGATTGCTTCAAACGCATAAATTCTGAGGATGCTAAAGGAATCTCTATGGAGCTTTTGAGTGAAGTTTTACCCTCCATTTTCTATGTAATGAAGAATTTTGAGGTAGATTCTACATTCAACATTATTCAATTTCTTTCAGGTTATGTTTCCATTTTGAAGAGCTTTTCTCCTTTGCGGGAGAAACAGCTACTTCATCTTGGGCAGATATTGGAAGTTATCCTTGTGCTAATCCGTTATAACCAAGCATACCGTGCTAATCTTGATGTGATGGACAAAATTGGTAAAGAGGAGGAGGATAGGATGGTAGAGTTCAGAAAGGATTTGTTTGTTCTTCTTCGCACTGTGGGTCGTGTAGCACCTGATGTAACTCAGATGTTTATTAGAAATTCGTTGGCAAGTGCTGTTTCTAGATCTTCAAATAGCAATGTGGAGGAGGTGGAAGGTGCACTTTCTCTTTTATATGCACTTGGAGAATCCATAAGTGAGGAAGCCATGAAAACTGGGAGTGGATTGTTGAGTGAGCTGGTGCTTATGCTTCTATCTACAAAGTTTCCTTGTCACTCTAATAGGCCTGTTGCCCTTGTTTACTTGGAGACAGTGACAAGATATGTTAAGTTTATTCAGGATAATACTCAATATATTCCAATGGTTCTGGCTGCCTTTCTTGATGAAAGAGGCATACATCATTCAAACATCAATGTAAGTCGTAGAGCCAGTTATTTGTTTATGAGGGTTGTAAAATTGCTGAAGATGAAGTTGGTGCCTTTTATAGAGACTATTTTGCAGGTAGCAATTATACAATCCATCCCTATTTCATGTTTTTCTGTTTTTTTAAATGTACTCACTCAGCATTATAATATATAAACAAAATTATATATAAACTATTCCTAACTTGCACTTTTTGTCTGGCCTTGATGTGCATGGGTGGATTGTGTGATTGGTTACTTCCACCGCCTGTCTTCTCGATTCTTTAAAATGTTCTGTTAAATTCAGAGCCTGCAAGACACTGTTGCCCAATTCACTATTATGAATTATACGGCAGAAGAGCTTTCAGGGTCGGAAGATGGTAGCCACATTTTTGAGGTATTCTCCCAATGTTTCAGGATTATGGACATTTCTGTGAATTTTTTTGTTATTTTTCTTCTCTTATATGCATTGAGGTCCTTTGACAGGCAATTGGTTTATTGATTGGAACAGAAGATGTCCAGCCTGAAAAGCAATCTGATTATCTTTCTTCTTTGCTCAGTCCTCTTTGTCAGCAGGTTGTTTTTTACTTAAAATGCAAGAGACTTTCTAATCCAAAAAAAATAACAAAAGATCGCAAGATACTTCATAAAGTTATTTGTACCCTTGTTTCCAGAAGCATTTCTTCTTTTGAGATTATTGTGGTTGGTATTTGGTGCATATAATTTCCTATCCTCGGTTAATACAGGTTGAGGCATTGCTTATAAATGCCAAGTTATTGAATGTTGAGGAGGCTAATGCCAAAATTGCTGTAATCCAGCAAATTATCATGGCAATTAATTCTCTCAGTAAGGTGCTTTTTCTAATTTAGACTTCTACTTTCCCCAACTTTTATATATTATAGAAGTCTCAAAACTCAATAAATTAGTGATAAAAAGATTTACATTTTGTTTGTTTGTCTTTATTTGAAGTTTACAGGGTAGTAGTGGAAAATACATCAACTGTTTTGTTTTCCCTCCATTCATACTATTTTTTACATGATATAGGGCTTTAGTGAGCGTCTTGTAACTGCTAGTCGCCCAGCAATTGGCCTCATGTTTAAGCAGGTTCGTATTTTCAAAATTGTTGGTTTAAGTTCTCTGGAGTTGTATATGGTTTATCAGATGTATAGTTTTTCTCTGTTTTTTTGTTTTAAGCTTTAGAAAATAGTCTCATTACAATCTTCGCCAATTTAGAAAGAATAATATATTTCTTCTACATATCAATTTAAGAGGCCATTGGACCATAAATACGTGAGCCTGCTGGTTATTTTAGGAAATATAGAGAGATAATTCTAAGAAAACAAATCCCTGTAATTATTGGATTGTTTTTAAATACATAATCCTAATATTAATAGCAAGATTCACATGTAATAAAGAAAAAAATTATAGCAAGGATAAAATAAAAAAAACTTCCTAAAAGTGAGCATCACGGTTTTGACAAATCTTATAGATGAAAATGATGGAAATTTTGCTATATAATGTATAGAATCCATCTTTTCATAATGCTTTGTGTGATTGATAATTTTTCAAGTCTGTGTCTATTTTTATTAAACTTGTGTTTGGTTTCTTAATCTTTTTGTTTTGCTAAATCTTGTAATTTTGTCTTCTATGTAGACACTGGATGTACTTCTTCGAGTTCTTGTTACATTTCCAAAAGTAGAGCCTCTGCGAAACAAGGTATGAATTAGATTTAGTGATTAAAAAACTGTTTGCTTAAAATAGATCTGTAAATTTTTATGTAATATCCATATATGGTATGTAGGTCACTTCTTTTATACATCGTATGGTGGATACACTAGGAGCATCTGTCTTTCCTTACCTTCCAAAGGCATTGGAGCAGTTACTTGAAGAAATTGAAGTGCGTATTATCTCTAATTTCTTTAACTTAAATCTTTTTAAATTTCTATATATAAATGCATTTCCTTGCATTTTGTTGTTGGTGTGTTGAAGATTTCTTGCATTGGAATGTGATGACATTGAGAATAATATTCCTCACATGTTATCTTCCCATGATTGGAACATTTTGATATATGATCTCATTAGGATCGATATGCATATGAATATGATAATTAAACCTGGTATTCTAGTATGTTGCACGGATATTGCTGTAACCTCGCTGCTACTTTATTCCATCTTGAATTCTTTCTGGTATTTGAGAATATTCCTTTCCTCTAACTGCAGGGTGTCTGACTGTCTGTCATATTTTGTCATCTTTGGTAGATTTTTGGTTTAATTATTCATTTGGTCCATATAGTTGCAAAAAAATTTCCCCTTTTAGTTCTATAAAAAACCCTTAGTTTAAATACCTTTTAATCCTACATAATTCATTTTAATCCCTTTTAGTGCCAACATAAATTCAAAATGGTACGAGTAGGGACTACAGGGGTATGGGCTCTTTAAAGGATGGGAAAAGATTGTATGTTATGATATAAAAACATAGGAGCATTGTCCCTTAATGAACCAAAAATGGAAAATGTCCTATTTATGAATAATTTCAAGAAGGGAATGAGTTTGATACTATTTTTATTTGTAGACAATGGGAAATGATTTAAGGTTGCAATGATTTATAACTTTTATTTAATAATGTCCTGGAAATATGTTCTTTATTTGGATTTGAGAATTTGCAATTATATATTTATTATGTTTTGTGAACTTCTATACTTATCTAGGGATGTATTTTACAGGTGTCGTGTCCTATATATTATTTAGAATAATCATAACTTCATATGGATAGTATCTTATTTGTGCATCATACATTGACTTTGATCCTATTTGAAATGTTAGAATATGTGAAATGTCCAAAATACCTTATAATATCTAGATTATCTTAAATTATACTTCAGATTAGATTCCCTTTTTGCCATTATTGTTTAGGATTGGTTTGTTACTTTATTTTCTTGATTATAACTTTTATCTATAAAACTTAGTGCTTTAGGTTTTATGAACATATAATCAAATCAATATCAAATTCAGATTGTTCATTCCCTTATTTCCTCTTCCTTCTATGCTTAAAACCTTGTAATTTCAATATAGTAACAGTACCATCTCTAGAGCTGTGCTGTTATCAGTCCACTGTAGAAATCTTCCAATGCTGGAATTCTACTTTGTTTTCATGGTTGTTCTTTCAATTTAGTTGTCTTTGTTCATTGCAACCATTTTCATAATCACCACTATAATGTCCTCCATCAAGTCGTACTAGCATTGTTTCCATTGTTAAAGCTGTACTTTGTAGTACTTGACCATTGTTTCCAACCATTTTCTTAACTGCTTTTGTCCACTGCTGTGACGTCTTCAACATGCATTTTACTGGCACGTTTAAATATATTCTGGCTGAGTTTCTCTTCAAATTTTGATCTCTGCCATTCAGATTTACTGGCATGTCTAAATATACATCTTTGTAGTCTTCCTAGGGAATCCTGATGAAACAACCTTTAAAAAATAGTCCTGGCTCATGCAGATTAACTTGAAGTTTTGGCTGGTCCTGGGGCAGTCCCTAAGAACCATCTTTGTACTAGCATTCTATAGTCTCATTGTATGATTTAGTATATTTTGCCAAAGGGTTTTTTGTATCAAACTTAAGGTTGACTGTTAGAATATATGGAAATATCCAAAATATCTATTCATACGAAATTATCAATATTTGAGTAATGTAATTTCTGTCTTCTCCCTCTATAGCAAAAACCCCAAAATTCAATACATGTTTGCACCTGAAGTTGGTTGTTTCATTTGGTTTGGTTGAAAGATAAAACTGTGTAATATGTTGTTTACGTTTTATTGCAGCCAAAGCAAATGGTTTGTTTTCTTTTGTTACTCAATCAACTTATCTGCAAGTTCAATACTTTGGTGCGTGACATTTTGGAGCAAATATTTCCAGCTGTTGCTGAGCGGATATTCAGTGTTATTCCTAGAAATGGGTTACCTTCTACTGGTCCTGATGCAATCACTGAGGTATGAAAATGTTGGTGCAGTTTTCTAATAAATAACTGGGATATATTTTTCCTTCTCTTCTGGTACTTGTTTTAAGTTACCTTTTTTATATGATTTCTCTTTATGATTTGATTGTTTTGTTCTTCAAATTTTAAGAAGTTTGAGCTTGTGCTATGTGATAATAATTATGCTTTGGTTTTTGTTCTTTTGTCAAATGTTCACTTCTCTATGTTTTTTTTTACTTTCTACAAGTTTTGGAGCTACAATATGACTATCTGACGAACCTTAGGTTAAGGAATTTTTTAGAACTTGGACTTAGTGTCCAACAATCCTTCAAAATTGACCTATAAGGTAAGATTTGCCCTAGTTTTAGGAGTTCTATGATTTATAATTATAGAAAGGAGCAGATCTTCTATAATCAAGAATATTTAGACTGTGTATGTATTATTAGGAACGTTTTATTTATTCCTGCATTATAACTTTATTATTAGAGGATATTTATTAGAGAATATTAAATCTCCTTTATTGTGTTGATTTCATTTTCTCAATATAAATAAAACATCCTTGTTATCATAGAAATGTAGGGTTTCAAACTCAATGTCTGTCTTTCCTATACCTATTTAAGTCATGTGTCTTGCTTTGGAACTAAATACCACCCTTGAGGATTCAATTAAGGCAGCTAGTGATCACAACTAAGGGTGAGCTTAAGGGTCCGCAATTAGAGCAACTTTCCAATAGAAACAATGACACTACTTATCTATTCTGGTACTTAGTCGCTGTGCTGTGTCATATATGGCTGTGCTGTGTCATATTCATATGAAGTGAATTTTTTTCTTAGTTCATTACTTAATTGTTTCAAATGTGAAATCCATTGTAGAAAAGCATCTTTAGTGTTACCATCTAGCATATTCTCTGCTTATAAACCCTCTCAAATATACGTAAATGATTATAAGATTATCATTATTGTGTTCCTTTTTCAGGAAGTTCGTGAATTGCAAGAACTTCAGCGAACATTGTATACATTTCTTCATGTGATTACTACCCATGACCTGTCTCCTGTATTTCTTGTCCCAAAATGTAAAGCATACCTGGATCCAGTGATGCAGTTGCTTTTGTTCTCTTCTTGTAATCATAAGGATATCCTTGTAAGAAAAGTATGTGTAGTTTTTTCTATTTATTCAACTTAGTCATTATTTTTCCTGGATCAGTTTTTTTGACAAAACATACATTCTAAATCATACTTCTTTTTTTTGCAATTTAGGCATGTGTACAGATTTTTATTAGATTAATTAAAGATTGGTGTGCCCAGCCTTACGAGGAAAAGGTATATTCTACTCACTTCTAGTTATCTCATTTTTTTATATTTTTTTCCTAAATGTCTAATGGTCTACAGGTTCCTGGTTTCCGAAGTTTTGTGATTGAAGCATTTGCTACAAACTGCTGTTTCTACAGTGTGCTGGACAGATCTTTTGAGTTTCATGATGCAAATACTGTAAGATACATGGATTATTGTTTTATATTCTTTTAGCCACTTTGTTTCTTTCAAGTGGTATGATACTACTATTGAAAATCATTGCGTATATGTCTGGTCCTCACTTTGGCTACATGTTATACGATTGTTTATATTGCATAACAGAAGAGTTTGTGGTCTCATTTTTTGTCCCTTGAAGAAAACTATTTGCTTGTTTGTTTCTCTAATAAAATGGATGTTATTTGAGGAAGTTCAAGAAAAAAGCTCCCAAGCAGAATTTAAAAATTTATTTGACATGTACAACAAAAACAATGATGCGGGTACAAGTGAACACTCTAAATAATGGTTGTATTTGAAGTAATAACAGGAGGATCATGAATATAAGGGGGCTCAAGTTACATAATTATAGAATTGAAATATTTTCAACTAGAGAGTATGCCTCTTGATTTTAGAATCTGGAAATGTCTAAATGTGATAATCTAAAGAATTATTTTTATGGTTTGTAACTGGAGTTTATTATATAGATGTCTAGATTATTTTTTATGGATGGATTGTATCCATGAAAAAATTGTTAATGGATAGATTGAAATGGATTTTTTTATAAATTAGGTCAGGATGAATAAGATTTTTTAATTAAATTTTTGATGGATCAAAATGGATTAATGATTTTTTTATATTATCCATTATAATTTGGAATAAAATTTATCTAATCCGTTGTCCTTAGTCTTATGGTTGTTTATTTGTTTAAAAATGATTGTATATTCAAGGGTGTCTCCTGACCTGATCTTAGATTTGCTATGAACTAAGTGCATGTTTGAAACTGTTGTTCTAGATCAAAAGCTCTGATTAGATAGTAAGAAAAAATAAACTAATATTTTTGCAAAATAAGTTGAACCAAACACAGATTCTTTGGCTTGTCTAATGAGTTCCCTGTGTTTGGTTTGTTTGAAGGAAATTTCTTTAGCTGAAAAAGAAAAAAGAGGGAAAAATTGTGTGATATGGCATGAACAATTATCAGGGTGTAATTGAAGGATACTAGTATATGGTTTTTGGTGTTTGTTATTTTGGAAAATATATTTAAAATATTTGTATATTTAATTAAGTTATACCTAAGAAAGCTAAATTTCTTATCCTTGTGTTTTGACGGTTTATGCCAATTTTTAGTACTCATTCTTCTTCCTTCTATTTTCAATTTTCGGTACAGTTTGTTTTGTTTGGAGAAATTGTGCTGGCACAGAAGGTAATGTATGAGAAATTTGGGGATGATTTTCTCGTTCATTTTGTATCAAAAGGATTATCCTCTGCACAGTGCCCACAAGATCTGGCAGAGCAATATCGTCAAAAGTTGCAGGTAAAAAAAGTTTATGGCGATGAAATGTTTAGAGTATCGTCCTTCTGAAACAATGCAATTCTTTTTTCCCAATATAACATCCTGGAACTTCTTATCTGCCATGGTTATGTTGTGAGTAATTTGATGAAAAGATTAGTTATGGTCCGTAATGTCTCTTGCAAAGTAAAATATGAATAGTAGTAGTAGTGCGTGTTTTTTATAGGTGAATCAGGCGATGAATATGTGTTGTGGTGGGCTAAATACAACAATATTTTTGTGCAGAGTGGAGATTTAAAGGCACTAAAATCTTTCTACCAGTCAGTAGTGGAAAATTTGAGACTACAGCAGAATGGAAGCCTTGTATTCAGATAGCATACACTTGTATTGGAAAAATTAGCGAGGCCTCTTCCTATATATATAAATATGGCTTTGTTTTTTGGCCGTCTCCTAGTTTGGGGTTTGATTTCTTTCTACAGAAGGTAGTTACGATTTGTTTTTGATGAAATCAAGTTTGATTTAATTTTTGAATGACCAGTAAATGTTGGCCCTCAATAGTGAGGTGATGAAACGGTGGGGCACTCTGCAGAGTTGTGTATATAGCTTTGACGTCTTCCTCATGCAACCTCACCACCCAGCTCTTTATTCTTTTTGTCCCACATTTGTAAATTTTTCCTATTCTCTTAACATTAACACTCCACCTCCACCCATCGGTTTCAAGCTTGTCAATATGAGGTTCAAATTTTGGTTTTCCTATTCTGTTTACTCCCTAATTACAATCACATTTCTGCCCATATATATTTAAAAACTACATTTGTCGCATAAATATTTTTATTTGAATAGATTGAGAAGATTGTTATTATTCGTAAGTATGTATGATTTAATTTATAGTGTTTTTTTGTCTATAAATAACTTCAACCTCTCAATTGCAACACGGAGAAAGGAGGGGAGAAGGAATATCAGAGAAATTAAAAAATGATTTATTTAATAAAATTCATTTGAGGGAATGAATATATATGACAGTAGATACAAGTTCATAATTACAATCACATTCACAGTAAAGTTGTTTCCGTGAATTAGTGATCTAAGCTAGATATGAGAAAAGTGAGGTTTTTGGTTTTGGTTTTTAGGTGGAGACACTATTAGGAATCCCTCTGCATGTAACGCCGGGTGGAGAAGTAGGTGCAAGTAACTCGTAAGGTAAAACCCCTGGGCCACACCGGTTTCTGAGTGTTGGATCAGAGTTCCTTCGCTCAATCTCCTTTTCTATCCCTCTCATTTCTCCCGAGAATCTGTAGAATGCCTCGATCATCTCTGCATCACCTGACCATATCGATGACTGATGCCGCTCCCCCAAATACTCCTCGTCAGGTGAGTGTGTAGAGAGTGTGTCAACTATGGCCATATACTTTGTAGCTTGTAACAAGCTGGGCAGGGCATTTAGGAAATACTTTTCTGGATCTGCCATGAAATTCGCTTTTTTTTCACTCTTTTTTTCCTCTTCGTCTTCTGGGATTAATCTTCTCATCAGCGGAGGACGATTCGGCACATAACCTCCGTAAGGGTACTGCCCAAAATTAATAGCTGCATGCTGTGCGGACACCGTCCAAATCAAGGTGGTAAGTATAGACACAAGATCCTCACTGCTATTCAAGGTCGGCCACCACCTTTGATGCCTTAGATCAGCATGCCCCACATTGATTGCCTCAGAGTACCATGCTTGTAGCTCCCTGTCGTTGCAAATCTGGCTTGGATGGCCGTAGTAGTGCTTCACATAGGCGCCAACCCAGTTCTCAATTGCAGACCACACCATAAGCCCATCCGCAGCGTACGGGTAGTCTTCTATTACCAGCTTTACACCATTTGGTTGTGTTGCGTCAGGTACCGCCATTCCCCTGCAGGGATGAATCATGCAATCAGATTCATTTATAAGATTCGTTCAACTCAGAAAATGTGTGTTCTTTCATAACATGAAAGTTTTTATAAAATAAAAAAATTAACCTGCGTATGAGATCTGCGGGAAGGCCCTCCATGTCAAAGCGCCACAAGTTCTTGTATGCAGCAGAACTGATCTCCGCGCAGTAGCGCCCAGGTGTAAAACTAGACTCGATGATTCCATCAGCATTGATCAGTTTCTGGCGAGCTAAAGCATTGATATCCAGTGTGTACCTCATGTGTGGATCCAACAGCTTAAAAACAGGATGCATTGCACTTAATTGTCTATGAGCAGACAGTATAAATGGTTCCGTGCAGGCATGTGTGCGTAACCTGTATACAGTTTACCAAACAATTATTTTTAACCAACAAGATGTAATCAAATTGTAGTTAAATAAAATATATGAAGCACTTCCGGATTCGCTTACCAATGGTTAACAAGTTGGTGCACACCAGCATCATTGGCACAAACATGAGCTTTGGCAAGCTGCCACTTCCAATATGTAGTTGCATCCACAGGAGGGGTAACTATGCGTTTCGATCCCGAACTTGGTCCGAGGCTAAGTTCTATAGCAATTGGTTTCAGAGTGCCAAGCGGTGTCAAGAAAAATATGGTGCGGGTAGCATAGGATTTTCTACCTTCAAGGGCATTGATCCCGTCAACAAATGGAACATAGACATCGTGATAATCTATCATAAACAGCTTATTTGCCTCTATTGCCTGACAAATTCGAAGTAAAAAATTTAGTGTTAGGGTCCCAATTGTTTTAAGATAACTCATGGAATTTGGCGACAAAACATTGTTAGTTATTTTATCGAGGACTTTGAGGAGTACCTCTTGCACGGTCACGCCATTAAGTTGTCCCAAAATATGCTCTTCTTTCAGTGCAGACTCTTGGTGGCCATAAATTTCCGGGTCAAGTTTGCTGACAGGTGGGAAAACTTGAAGCCGCTCAATGTTAATAGGGTTGACTCCTGCTATTGCTTGCCTGGCGAATTCGTCATCTCGAAGCCAGGCAAACTTGTCCTCTGTATCATAAACACATCAGATCATTAGTTTAATCACCTTGGTTACATTAACAATTATATATTAGTCCACATCCTAAACAATATAATCAACGATAGCATGAATGAAACAATCTTAGACAGAATTAAACAGATTATAATGGGTAGGCATATATCTCTTATCTAACCAATGAAATCTAAAATTGAAATATTTCAGCAAAGAGGTAAAAAAGGGAGCTTTAGTTATGAAGGAAAACGCAATGGACACTCACTGGAAATAATTTTGGGAGTGTCATACTTGAGAAGTCCCTGGGTGCATTGCTGTATCTTTGTGACCACTTGTGAGAATGGGATTTTCTTTATAATGTCATCTTGCAAGGACTGGCCATCATTGTAAAGGTCGTCAAAGTCTGAAAATCTGTTGAAGTCATGGTTATTAGCAGAAAGACTAGCCTTAAGGCCAGGGATCAAGTTATGCAGCACTGCCTTGAGCCTCTTGATTACGAATGTGTTCAGTTTAGACTCGTCGAATTGCTCGTCTCTTGGTACGTACATAGGCTGTGGCAACTCCACACGACTCTCTGCATGCATATCTGTAACACGCAATTTACAGTGTTATGCCAACGTACGTAAAAGTTAAAACACAACACAATGAAAAGTATATATTTTATGTAGAATTAGAAAAGAAATAGTGATTGAGTTGTTGATGTTACCTGTATCAGTGGGGGCGCGACCAGTACGACAGCGTCTTGGGTATGGATGGTTTTGGGTTCCACCAAGAATGGGTCTGGTAAGCTCAATTCCTGCATCTGGATTACCCAAATCGTTGTATGTGTCGAAATCATATATTCTATCAGACAATTTTCTAACTCCTTTCCCATCACCTCTAAGACTTATCAACTCCTTCTCCCTCAATACTCTAAGCCCACCAGGTGTGTCACAAGGTAAATATGCCTGACCAAATAAATTAGATTAATTAACAGAATAAAATATCAAACAACTTGTACGCAATAAATTACGAGTTCTATCTTTCTGTGAGTGAGTGGGTGTATTAAATTGGGTAGCGTCCATGTTGTCGGTAGTTGAGCTTAAATTAACCCAGCATTGGTCAATAAGAATTCTGTAAACTCATTCTACGGGTATAATAATCTATGGCTGCTTGTTTACGATTTGCAACTTGTGATTATTGAGGAAGACTTTTTCTTTGATGTAAAATAATACCAAAGCAGCTGAGTCTACAATTGAAAGTTGAAAATTTTGGATAATAATAAAAGGAATGCACGTTCAACTGGTTACCATTAAAGAAATATAACTAGCAATTTAAAATTAAAAATGCTTTGACCTTTCCAAGTTGGTTACCTTGTTAGAAAAGAATATTCTCTCTCCTTGTACCCATGAGTTGCAGGGAAAATGAACTGCTCCACTCACAAACCCTTCGATCACTATACTTTCCAAGAAGAACTCTCTTTGGTGTTTGTTTGTCACAGCAATAGCTCCAGGGACTCCAAAATTCGAGTCCACAATGAATTCGGTTGTATAATTAACTCTCTCTGCTTTCACACTGGATTTCTTGGACCAGTCCTTTAGGGCTGCTTTGTTGCTCTTCTTTGGCGATTTCGTTTCTAAGAAGCACAAATTCAATGATTGCCAAGCAGTTAAATGGGAGAAAAAGAATATTTGATCGAAGAAAGGAGTTTTCTAAGAAGTGCTATAGTTTTATATACTAGTTCCTATGATCGTGTTTTATGCAGAGAGAGGTGGGAAGTAATTGTGATAGGCTTACTTGGATCAATGTCGTTGCTGATAAGCTCCAGAACAACATTTCTTGTTCCTATTCTATCACTGATGGCGTCCAAATGCTTCAGCATGGTTTCTCTGAAATCCTCTCTGATCTTGTTCCTCACTGTTACCACAGCTCTGACCTTGAATTGCACTGCCTTCTCTGCATGCACTCTAAGGGTGGTCTTCATAAAATTCTGACTGATAGCTGCCACAGGAAACCTTGCTGTTTTTCTGAACCTCGTACCCCTTCTTGTGTTCTGGAAAGGAAGCAACATAGGATTACTGTGAAGAAGCAAATTGGAAGAAGCAAACGAGGTCAAACCCGTGAGCTGGTTTGCAAGAGCCATGGGCATGTTTGCTGCTTCTTTTTCACAACGGAAGAAGAGTTGAGTTCAGTTTGTTTTTATGTTTAGGGCAGAAAGAAGAAGAAGAAAGAAGAAAGAAGAAAGAAGAAAGAAGAAATAGTTTAGTATGAGGGTGAGTTCTTCCCTCCATATTTATTTTCTTTCTGAACCTTATATTTTCTCCCAGAAAGGGCTACCAAGTCAAAACCATTTTCTTAGGTATAATAAAAACTCCGCGTGGATGAGAAACAAAACTATTTTTATATTATATTTATATTTAATTTAATTATAACCCAAGTACTATTCTCTTGTCCCTCAATACGTTTCATATTAATTATATCCGATGCAAATATGTAAGGAGTGTGAATTCAATCCTCCTCACAAACTTAACATTAGATACCTTTCTTCTCTTTTCTTTTTTATGATTTTATTCCAGAATCCCTTTTTATAATTTTAAATAAATCAACCCATCATCTATTTTTATACAATAACACTTCATTTGTACACACCGTCAACTTAAAACTTTTCACATTATCGATTAATTATGTATAAAACGACTTTTAAAATATTACTATAAAATTCACATAATACATTGCGAAGTACAAAAAGGTTTTCGAAAACAAGCTACAGCATTAACATTTTTATTGACTTCTGTAATCAAACTTTTGTTATAAAAGCAATGATTGGTACAAATAGAAGAATGCTTTAAGTCAAGTTATGAACTCAATGGTACCTTTTGAAGCAAAAAGGAGAGAGCACAAAATATTTTCCTTTCCTTAGTGTCAAAAATGCATAACAAAACAATCTTTAAACCAATTGTTGCAGTCTGTAATTCATTTTCACCTCATATATATTCAAAATAAAGAATGACAAAAGTGATGTTTGTTGAAACAGTTCTTTCATTACACTACATCATCATTTCTTATGGGCTAACTAATCATCCTTTAGTTTTACACTCATCGTCTAATGCTTTCAATATTATGATCATCTACCATAATAGAAATCTAGACCATGGCAATTCATCATTGTGGTGTTTTAGAAGTCATTACAAAAAAATCATTAAAAGAATATATGAAACAAAAAACAATTGTACAACAATAACTTAAAAGTCTCTGCTGGTTACATAATTAACATTAATGACTGTTACACATGTATTTCTTGTTCCATCCACAAAATTCCTGCCAAAGCTCTTTAGCAGCATATAATGAGCTAATCTATATTCACAAAGTTCCATTTTTTTAATTATAATTGGTTTTTTAATTGAAATAAATAAAATATAATGTAAGTTAATATAATACACATATAGAATTAAAAAGAAGATCAATAGACTTAGGATTCATTCAAGTAGGATATCACTCACCAACATATCATTTCTCATATCTAACTATCATTAACAACTAATTCCTCAATAGTTAAATTCCATTTTTTACTATCAAATAATCCCCTTAATTATTTAATAAAATAATTGTTTTGAAAAAAAGAAAAATAATTACTCTCAATCCAAATGACCACCATATGGGTCCAAAGCCATACAAAAAAAAAATATTTATTTATACAATGGAATTGTTGGGGAATTTAAACAGAAATTAGCTGGAAACCTGTTCTACAATTTGTAAACATTTCAGAAGTTTTGACTTCTAATTTTCATAAACACTTTCCTTTGAAATATTTGACATGGTTGAATAAGAAGTGGTAGGTGGTTTAGTCCAATGAATCAAAGTCAGAGATATACAAGTTTAATTTTTCTTATCAATTTTATTTCAACTCAAATACATAGTCAATCCAATCAACATTATAATATTATAACAAGCTTCACATTATTTTTTGACTAATTGAAGGTAAACATAATTATTTTTCAGTAACAATTATCAAAAGTTATTTCTTAATTTTGGTCAATATTAACAATTTCTAAGTTAGTATTAAATATGATTTTGTTTTTGTTAATGTTAGTTGAGGTCATGTTTAGTCAATGTTACTTGGAGTTATTTTCAACTAACATTGCTTCCAAAATAGGTTGGGATTATTTCTTAAATATTAGTCAAAAAAATTCTTTACCAATACTAACGAGGTTATTTTTGAAAAATGTTAATTAAAATTTCTCATGGATATTAGTAAGATTATTTTTCTGACCTATATGCTAGTTAAATATTTTTGTGGTAATTATTGATAAAAATTACTTTTTGATTGATAGTATTGAATTTATTAATCGACTAATTTTAAGTCAATAGTGATTAAAATAATTAGTTAAAAATAAATAAATAAAAGACTTAAAAAAAATCCCTAACTAATTGAAAATTTTAAATAACCTCAACATGTGTTAATAAAGAAAAATATATCAACTGAAAAAAAATCCTAGTAAACTTAGGTTAAGAAATAACCTCAACTACTATCCACTAACAAATATCACATATTTTATGAACTATTTCTTAACGCTAAATATATTTAAAAATTTAAAAACTGAAATTTTCTCTAATCAAAGACAAAAGTAAAAAAAAAAATATTTAAAAATAAAAAAATTGAATATATAAAAGACTTATTGAAGAAAGAATTAAAAGCATATATTGATTTAATAAAGTAGAAAAAGAATAGAATTAATAGTTTAATATGTGTTGGAGGTAGACGTTAAAATGAAAAGTCATAAAATTCTACCGTTCAAGATTCCAAACCTGACGCCTGCAAGTCAAAATCTATTTGGCCGACGCTTCAACGACAACGAACCAATGACTAATTCCTTATAACTTTCAAAAATAACGGTAAAATCATGACTTTGCAGATGGGTGACCTAAAATGTCAAATGAAGAACTATAAGAACCCATAAGAAGAATAAGTTAATATTTTATTATATTTTTTAAATATAATTAATTATATCTTTGAATATAATTGATTATGTTTAAATAAATATTATAAAATATTTATTTTAAAGCTATAATATGGTAAATAATTAAAATACATAATATTATAAAAATAAACAAAATAATTTGAATTTTAATATTTTTAAAATGAATTGTTTTAATATTTAATAATTAATCTCCTAAGAAAAAAAAAATAATTTTACTATACATTTTTAAATTGATATTTATTACATAATAATTTTAATATTTATAACTATATTTTATTATTATAAAATTAATAATTAAAATAAAAATATTAAAATAAGAAATGAAAAAAATAATTTATTAAAATTTTGATGATTTATTTAAATATATTTTTATTGTGAAATATAATTTTATTTGTTTATTTATTAAAATTTTAAAATAATTTTGAATTTAAAATTTATTTTAAGTTTAATTAATATTTTTGAAATTTTATCTTTTACATCAAATTATTTTAATTTATTTTATAAATATATTAATATACAACCAAATTTATTCTATCACATTAATAAAATCTACTACAAATTATCCTACCCGCTCACTTCTCTTCGATCTAAATAATCTCATATTCATTTACTTTCCCTTCTTTTCATTCCTTTTCCATTTTTACTCCATTCTAAAATGGGTGGTGTTAATATTTTATTATAATAATGTTAGTGGTGATAAACACCAATAATATTCTATTCTTTTTATCCATTTCTATAACACTCATTTATAATTTAATGATATATTTTTTAACACTTCTAACTAAATCATATGTTTTTACACAATAATAATTTATACTTCTATACCTATATATTAAGGGATTCTCCTCTTAACTGCTCTTATTTTTTTTCTTCTATTTTATCCTTATATTAATATTTAATTTTATTATTATATTATGGTCATCGTGTCATTTCTTATTCTCCTCTTAACTGCTCTTAATTTTTTTTTTCATTTTATCTTTATTTAATAATAATTTTTTTAATTTTAAAGATCTTCTTTTATATTAAATAAAAAATTAAAGATATTTGTAATATTTTGTGGACCACTTTAGCAGGAGAGTGGAGATTTGATACGTTACTTTTCTGATTTAAACTGATATTCTTTTTTTATTAAAATTGTAGAATTTTAAAATTGATTTAAGAAACAGATTTTATGATTCTCCACTACACATACGCACGTATCCTACTTCCCACTTTCTCTCTCCTGTATAGGTACCTACTTCCCACTTTCTCTCTCCACTACACATAACACATTTTTTTTTTACCATACTTCTCACTTTCTTTTCTCTTTCCTTTTCACTTTCATGTAAAATCATACTTTCATTTCTTTGATTAATCTTTCTGAAACCCTAATTTGACATTTGTTTCATGAAATTGTAATTGAAGTTTGTGACTAGAGGGAACGAAAAGACTCAAAAGTTGCGCGCTTCATCACAACAATAAGTAATTCTCTTTATATGCACTTCAATTTGTAAAACACTAATTTGTCTTCTGAAATTGTGATTGAAACATGTGACTAGAGGGATAAGAAGGACTCAACAAGAGGAGACAAAAGTATATGATGAAAGTCATCATAAGACCCTTTTTGGTAACAATTTTATGGATTTAAATGAAATCATACAAAACATTAACTAAACTATATTCTCATTTCCTCATATTTTATGGAAAAGTTACTTCCAATTTGATTTTTAAGTTTTTTTTCATCACCATTTCTTTATCTTTGCTCTTCCTCTATATTTTCTTCTTTTAGGTTTCGATTTTTGAAATCATCTTAACTTTTCATAAAGTTATGATTTTAGAGACTACCTTCAAAATAGGTTCTCTCACCAGAGAGCATTATGTAGAGAAAGCATTATGTAGAGAAGGTATGTCATCATGTTCTTAAATCTATGTTTTACATGTTATACTAATATTTTGTTTGTTTTTTATTTGTTAATTGTAGAGAGTTAATATTCATAGCAAAATAGAGGAATCAGAGAAGGATTGTTGCGTTCACTCCCCCAATCGTAAGGTTCTAACACAAAGGAACATTAGATTTGGGTGCGAAAGATGAGAACAATTTAAACGAGTCTCTTCATTGCATTTTCTTCTTTTGTATATAATATTTTTCAAACAATTGAGGATGAATTTTTGGTTTATTGTTTAATGGTGTCATATGTATTGAAATGATTGTCATATATTATTGGTTGTTTATAAACCTAATGAAAAATATTGGTTTAATTCCTATAATTGATAAAATATTAAAAATTATTAAAAAAATATGAAACTCAAATTATATTTAATTATTTTTTCAGTTGATTTTGTAGTTTTAAATAAATTTTAACTATTACCAAATACATATATTTTTACCCATAATTAATAAAATATTAAAAATTATAAAAAAATATGAAACTCAAATTCTATTTAATTATTTTCTATCTTGAGAGATGGTTTTGAATTCAAATAATAATTTTGAATTTTAAATTTTGAAAATTCATTCATTCTCTCTACCATATGTAACTTTTAATTACGTTTATTAACCTACTCTTTAACTGTATACTCTTTAACTTCTCATTTTAATGTTATTAAGAGAAATTGTTTTTGAAGAATAAAAAAATACTAAAGAAAGAGAAATAAAAAATGCGGATACACACTACTCTTTAATTGTATAATCTTTAACTTCTCATTTTAATGTTAGTAAGAGAAATTGTTTTTGAAAAATAAAAAAAATACTAAAGAAATAGAAATAAAAAATGCGGATACGTATATATAATGGGAATTCCTCCCATAATTGTTTTTTTTATATATATTTATATCTCCATAACTGTTTTTGATATATATAACTCTGTTTTGAACGTAAAACAGTTTTGAATTTAGTTTTTTGAAATATATCTTTATTTCTTCGGTTTTCACTTACAATTTCTTTTCAATTTGAGTTTATATTTGGAATTTTTATTATTTTTTTCTCTCCTCCCTCTTTCTTACTTTATCTATTCTGTTCATATCACTTTCATTCTATGAAGCTCGGACACTCCTCTTAAATGGCGTGTCGGTGTCCAATACTCGTATCGGACACTGACACTCGTATGACACTTGTAGGACACGTATCCGTGAAGTGTCCAATTTAAAAAGTATTTATTAGATTTTTGACAATTTTAGTATGGTTCTAACACAATTTTAAAAAGGAAAAATATATTAATTTTAAAAAATTCAAACTTTATTGTATAAATTGTTATTATGATTATAAAAATAAGAAATAAATCCTTGTAAACCAGTCATGAAAAACATCTTTCTGTTCCAAAAAATAATCTGGAACATACTTGTGCACATAAAATCTTTATTGTCAATTTATATAATTCATAATTATATAATATATAGATTTGTGTCTTCGTGTCCTACATTTTAGAGATTTTACGTATCTTCGTGTCCGTGTCGTATCAGTGTCTGTGTTACATAGCTTCCATTAGATAAAAAGATTCATTCTTCAAGATAAGAGTGAGAAGAAGAGCATGCATCCCACGTTAGTCTATGTAAGTGAGTTTTCTTTTTTTGGTTGTTTAATTGTTAATGTTACTCATTTTTATCATTTTTATTTTTTTACTCTACTTTTCATCTTAGGCGGAATACTGCACATGTACAGAGTTATCTTGACACCATTGTTGATGTGGGCATAGACGGAGATGATGAATGCATTCTGAATACGACATTCTTGCGGAGAGATGAAAGGGGTTAGAAAATAAATATTTTCTTAAGATTTGTTACGGAGTTTCTCATCTTATTCTTTTTCTTTCTTTTCATTATTATATTTCTCTTTTTTAGTTTTATGTTAGTAATAACAAATCAAATTTGGTTATGTTTATTGTGTTATAAATTTAAATTTGTTTAATATATTTTTTACTGCAACTTAACTATTAAAATAGTAAGTTGAAACTCATAAATGATGAGATAAAATGTTTCTATCTTATTTTTACTTAGTGATATTTGATATTTAAAAGATATGAATACATAATAATATAAAATATAGTAATAAAAAAAAAATGCAGACGCAAAGACGTTTTAGCGCCTGTGTTTCCGATAATAATAATAATAATTATTATTATTATTATTATTATTGTTTCGATACATGTAATAGATTTTTCATTGTTTAGAAGTCGAGATTAAGAACAATTTACATTTATATTTCTTTCTTAATCCTTCTAAGTGTCTTTTAAAAATAAAATCATTATGAAACCTTCAAATTCCAAAATTCAAACTCTAAAACAAATACTACCTCAAATGCATTGATTGATCTAGTAATACTATCTCAATAAACTTAAAGTCATAATAATAATAATAATAATAATAAATACTTGAAATTTATAACTAGTAATTTGTCTTACTTAGTGTAAACATTCATAAATATCAAAATCTCACTATTAGTGTATATTTAAATATGAGAAGAAGATTTTTTCAAACAACAAAACAAATTAATCATAAAATTATTATTTTTAACTAATTTTCTTAAAGAACACTTTTACAGGTTGCCATTTTGTGAGGTTTGAGTATATTATGAATTGGAAAAAAAAAAGTTATAGAAGAATTTGATTAGCCTAATTAAGAAATGAGAGATAAAAGGCGCAGAAGATAAGGATAAGGAAGTGGAAACAATCATAAGTTACCTTTTTCATGTGCATGGCTTTCCAGAATTGGTAAGTTTGGTTACCTTTTTTCATGTGCTAGCTTTTCCAGAATTGGTAAGTTTGGTTTGAGGTTAAGAATGAACCCAAACCCCATGCACGTTCATTCGCTATTCCACATGCCTTACAACCCAATATCCTCATTTCCTCCATCTCGAGGAACACTTTTATATCCTAAACAACTTTTTTAATCAATTCTACTATATCATTCATGCTATAAGTTAAATAACAATTTTAATTAGGAAACAATATTTTTTTGAAATAAGTTAAATTTCTCACAAAAGCATTCTCTAGCAAGATGATATGTAACTTTCTCAACAAAAAGGTAGTGTCACTTTTGTTAAAATTCTGCAGTCTTGAAATGTATCAATTTTATTTATTAATTCATTGCTTCAATTTATTGATAAAAAAAAAACTTTTGTTAAGATTTAATATAACAATAAATTGAAGATTCTACCCTTAAGTAATGTAACTTGTGAAAAATATAAAAATCAGAAATATACTTATCTTTTTAGATGTCACATTAGTTGTTTTCATTAAAAAATTTACAGTATATGACTAAATTTAAAGAATAGGAATAAATTTACAATCTAAGTTTTTGAAGGACCAAAATTACATCATCAAATTATAGATTAAGTGCTTTATTTATTTAGAAAAAAATAAGTGTGACATTCTTTCGTGATAAAAAATATGGACATATTAGTATCCATTTTCCTAATTTGAAATTGAAATCATTATTTACTACTTTTGTTCACAACCATTTGTTTCTCATAAAAAAAAATACTTATCTAAACCCGTAAACTAAAAGGAGAAGTTATGATTACGAAAAAAAAGTAGAAGAATAATCCTAATAGAAAAAGTTTTAATGATGATTAAAACCTCTTTTTAATAATAATTTTAACATTATTATTTATGTAGTTATTGTTAAAAGTTATATGTTTGATGACGACAACCATCATTATATATTTAAAAAACAATGACAATTTAACTAATAATTATTATCATATGCTCAAGATATAATAATGATTATTAATATAATCATCTTCCTATATGTGTCATTTTAATATTGATACATTATTTTAGTCTCAGTAAAAACTAAAATATATTTTTCTATATACTTTACTATTAGTAATTCATCTCATATTCAAGTCTCAAATATTTGAATTGTTTTCAGTTGAAACTTGCATATAATGTACTTCTTTGTAGTGCAAGGCTATACATTATATATAACTAAGCAAATGCGCAAGAACCTTCATGGAAGAGAAGGACTATGATGGCAACCCAAAGAGAACAACGAACATAAACAACAGCCAAAGAATACAAATAACAACAAACGAGGTAGATGAAGACAAGGAAGAGAATAAAGCATGATATAAAAAAATTAAGGTGGAAAAGAATGAGGAAAAGAGAAAATAGCAACAACCCAAAAGAATAGTATAAATGTGACATACAACTATAATTGAAAATGTAATTGTTGTTATAAATGCATAAGACGATAATTATTAGTATTATTATAAAAAAAATACATACAACTATTGTTTCTTTTATAAATCAATACATATTACAAAGACGTAAGTATTAACTAGTGTAACTAGAAGGAAGTGAACTTTTGATTCTAATATGGGATAATTTTTATGTATTATGTAAAGACTGATTATAAGGATCCTAATAGGGTAGATGATGATTTTTGTTGATGTGACTTACTATTATTTTCAATTGAGAATTGGTTTGGTAGTTTGCAGAGTTTGAAGTATATTTGTAGGTCAGATGTTGGACATGTTAGCCTTGACTATTTTCTGTATAAGGGTTGAGACACTCCTAAAGTGTATCTGAAGTGTCTGTATAAGGGTCAGAACATCTCTTAAATATTTTATTTTATTTTATGTATTCTTGATGATAGAAAAAAAAGGAAATAGTAAATTATTGTTAGGAAAAGATTGGGTTGGTTTGTTATTGTCGTATTGTAGGTTTGATGTTGTGAGTTCGTAAATTAGATATTAGAATTGTTGTTTGTCGTAATAAGTAAGAGTATTATAATAAAAATGTGAAATATGAAAGAGTGGAGTGGATGTACTTATGAATATAATTGGAGCAGGTGAAATCAAGGAATCGGTCCGGTGAGTGAGCGACATTCCCATGCGACTGTGGGTGCTCTTTCTTCCTTTGAAATGTCGCACATACTCGTTCTTATTCTTATATATGCTAATCACCATATTCAACCTTTTCTTTCTTATTCCCTCTGCCCATACCTCTTTTTCATTCATTCATTCCTCACCATAATCATTATCCATTTCTCTCCCACAATTAATTAATACCAAGATCTCACCACTAAGATATTTACTTCTTTTTACACTTCACTCATCTCCAATCACTACCTTCCAACCACCATCACCACCTTATATACTTTTTTTTTTCTCTAACTTCCTGCTACTTCCACACTACCATTCTCTCTAAGCCCATTCATTCATCTCATAATGAAGGTAGGTCTTTTCTCTCTCTCTCACCCACACACACACTCTATGGATGGATGAATGAATATCTTTCTTCTCATTTGCCTCAGTTCCTCAGCTGGATGCAAAATAAAATTGGTGGAAAACAAGATAACAGAAAACCAGACACTTATACTTGTAAGTTTTCTACTTCATTCATTTTTCTTTTCTTTCTCCCAAGGTTAATGCATGTTTTTTTTTTTCTATAATGCCTGCTCAAATACACACCACACCACCTTCTCTCTTTCAACAAAACTAACCATGGCAGAAATAGAACCAAACCTATAGAAAGACAGAGACCAAGGAATGTATATATATATGTCTTCATGTGTTGCATATTTTACTTTACCAAAGCTAGATTCTTATTTTATAACTTGTTCATACTTTTAGATGCATATTCAGAATGGTTATTGAGTTATAATTAACTTTTAAAGTGCCTGAAGAAAAAAGAGAGTTAATTATGTATTTCAGAATTAAACTTTTAGCTTTTGACCTTTTATGAAGAAACTTATCATCTTTGGAAATGTGCGATCAGATCTATAAAATAAAAAACCACCCATGCACCCAGCAAGCTTAGGAGATCTTCATTATTTTTGTTTCAATTCTTTCCTCTTAAATTTTTTAACCTTTTCATCATAGATCGACCCAAAATCATTACGATCCAAAGGTAAACATGTATATATGTTTTTGTCCAATGCTATGTTTCAATGAAAATAATTAAAATCATACATAATGTAACCTATAATTAATTTCATTTCTTATTTATTTCTTATTTTGTTTATATACATCGTAAAAAAAATTCTTTTACAATTAAAGGAGACGATAAAAGTGATATAATTCTAATTATAAACAACGTGATATTTCAGTGGAAAGTTAAGGATCTAAGCTGTCATATATGATCAATTTTCCATATCCCTATACTTTTTCTTAGATTAGTACGTACTAACTTTCCCATTGGTAGAATAATGATATATATGATCAGAATTATTTTTTACATATTATAAAATTGTATAGTATTTTTTTTCCCGATAACTCAATAACTAATCTCACTTTTTTTCTTATACTAGTACCTGATACATACATGAATAAAGAGGGATTAAATTATTACTAAAATAATTCTAAAAGCATATAGTTTTCATTTCTTCAATGCAATGCTTACATTGAACTACAGTATTAGATTAAAAGAAATTTGGTTATGTAAATTTTGTAGAAAGACATTTTATCTACGATTGGCTAATATTAAGTTTTATTTTAAAGTATTTAAGTAGACAAAATGAACCTGGACATACGGAATACTTGTCATTGTCTACAAGACATTAATTCTAGTACTAGTTTAACTTTTCAGTATTGGCTGTTCCTCCTACACACATGCCAGTAACCTTAACTTCTATAATTTGTGTTCCACCTCTATTTTCTTATTACTATTATTATTTATAATAATATATATTTTGTGATTAACTTATATAAAGAACTCTATTTTTATAATAAACTCTAGTTTTTCCATTCCTCTTTCCGTCACTTATAATATTCTATCTTCTTTATCCAACTATTTTTCTTATATTATTCCTCTTGCCACCTCAATCCATTCCATTTTGCATAGACTTTTAAATATTATATTGAGTATTGTGTAATAACTAAAGAATCAAAGTAAGAAGAAAACATTAAGAGTATTTTAAAAACAAAAACAAAAATCATTATAATTTGAATTAGAAAGTTTTGAATGCATGTTCAGTTTAAGTTATGGTGAAGGAATAAATAAAAAGAATGAATTGAAAAAAGTTTTGATTTGGAACTGGTCAGATGATGGAAAACAAGAGGGAAGAGAAGAATTTAGCGATTGGCCTGATGGGTTGCTAGCAATTGGTACATTTGGAAATAACAATGAAGCAAAAGAGAAGGCTACAGAGGATCCATCCTCCTCTGAGCAAATACCTGACTTCACTCCTGAAGAAATCGGGAAGCTACAAAAAGAGCTCACTAAACTGTTGAGACAAAAACCCAAAGTGGAGAAAGAAATCGCCCACCTTCCTCTCGACAGATTCCTCAATTGCCCATCAAGCTTGGAGGTTGATCGGAGAATCAGCAACGTACTTTGCAATGATGAAGAAGAACAAAAACAAGAACGAGAAGAAGAAGAAGAAGAAGAAGAAGAAGAAGAAGAAAAACAAGAAACAGAAGAAGACATTGAGAAGACACTCAGTGTCATACTTGGTAAATTCAAAGAGATTTGTGCAAAGAACAGTAAGAAAGCAATTGGGAAGAAATCAATTTCGTTTTTGCTGAAGAAGATGTTCGTTTGTAGAAGTGGATTTGCCCCACCACCCAGCCTCAGAGATACCCTTCAGCTACAGGAGTCAAGAATGGAGAAGGTGGGTAGTCCTTTTGCATGCATTGCATGAAATGTGTGTGAATAGAATGTAACGTTTTTTTATGCAGCTTTTGAGGACGATTCTTCAGAAGAAAATAAAGTCCCAGCATTGTTCTCGGGCAGTGTCTCTGAAGAAGCGGCTGGAGGACAGGCAGAAGATGCCGATGGAGGAGGAGGAGGAAGCAGAGGACAAAGCTGATGCTGAAACTGATGATGGCTGTAAATGGGTGAAGACTGATTCTGAATGTCAGTAACTTCCTACATATTCACTCTTCTATCTTATATATATATGTGTGGAGGAACAAGAGAAGAGAAGACATAAATAGTAACTTGGGAGACACAAACCAAATCTTTTTTCCTCTTGCAGATATTGTTTTAGAGATTTAATAAATCCACCTCAATTTTTAACAGCCCTTTCTTTGCGTCTGTGTGAGGTAAGATAACCTTCAGCAGACACTCCTTCTGTTGTGTCTTTGAAAACTACTCATAAGTTACCATTTATTTTGTCTCAGATTCAATGAAGAAGCATTCGGAGGGAGCGTGAAATGGAGCTCATTTTTTTTACAAGAGTTTATCTGTGATCTTGCACCCACTTTTCAGTGCCTCGGATCACCAGTGTCGATCTCTCTGTTTTCTTAACAGTTAATTACCGTTTCCCTTTGTTTCCTTCTTTTTTTCATGGTTGCTTCTGAGGATTCAGAGCAACTCATGTTATACTTAATCCTAAAAACCATAACTCCTATCAACCCCAAACCCACTCTTTTATATGCTCATTTCTTATCTACTCTCCTTCTAATATCACTGCCAATAATTTCCTACTATAATACAATTTCTATTTTACTTTACTTTTAATTCAAAATGCTACAATTTTTTTTAATATTTCTCATGCCTCTTATCTACAATATCATTTCAATCAATATTCGGTTTGGGTTAAAGTAAACCCATCAAATAATAGGCTAAGTATTTGGTCCTGTATATGAGATTTGAGTTTAATACATGAATCTCTACTACTAGTTTAGATTTGTAATGATATGTTTATTTTGCAAATAATGTCCAAGAGTAAGTTAGGATTTTTTTTCAGTTTTTCTGAATCTTTTGGAACAATTCCTTGACGAACATTAGAAATAATTGAAAACAGTGAGAATGGAATCTTGAAAAGCGTAAGCTCTGCAATAGAAAATTTTGGATTTCATTGTGTTGTTATTGAATTAGGATTTTGAATTAATTAGATTTTGGTGATGAAATGAGAAGTATATTATAGGCACGAATTGTATGTTAATGAAATTGAACTCTACATAGGTTTATATGCGTGATGATTATATTGATCTTTATGTATAACCTTGAGTTAATGAGATATATTAGTTTGAATGGAGTTTTTTTTTTTTTTGCAATTGATTTGTTTTGTGAGAGTATTCACTCAGGAAAAAAAATCAAACAGTTTCACACACAGAAAAACCTTCCTTTTAGCCTGACAATGATTAATAAAAAATTTATTGCAAATCTTGTGGAACGAATTTGAGGTTCAAACCTTGACCACCACTCAATACACACAATAAGAAATGTTTGGTAAAAGATTCAGATCAAAACATCCAAGGAATAAGGCTAATAAGTCCTAGATCGAGAGGAAACAAAATTGGAAAACTTGTTTTTCCGGCAAAAAAAAATCATGGCTTTTCCTCGTCATATTTATTTTATGTTTTGTTTTTAGACGAGCCTCCTTAGCTGGATGCAAAAAACATATGATAATACTTGTGTGAATTATTTCAAAAAAATTCAACGTAATATGAGCTCTGGAAAAAAAATTGCAGAAACTATGGCCAAATTTAAAAAATCTGGAAAGATGATAGCCTTGTAGTGCCCAAAATTTCTAAAAAAATTTCCCAAAAGGATTTTTGTTGAAATTCCATGTAGGAGTATCAGTAGAATTTGGGACACAACGTGACAAATGAGTATTCAGTCAGGAAAAAAAAAAGTTTCACACACAAATGCAAACCTTTCTTTCGGCTTTGGCAATGATGAATAGAAAATTTATTGCAAATACTGTGGAATGAATTTGAGGAATAAACTTTGACCACAACCCAGTAGAAACAATAAGAAAGGTCTAGTAAAAATTTCAGATCAAAACATCCAAGGGATAAGGCATAATAAGTCCAAGATCGAGAAGAAACACAATTGGAAAATTTGTTTTTCCAAAATCAAAACGTCCTAACTTCTCCTCGTCATAACACTTTTTGTGTTTTGTTTTTTGATGAGCCTCCTTACTTGAAAGAAAAAAAACATATGAAAGTACATGTGTGAATTTTTTTCAGAATTTTTCAACGTAATATGAGCTCTGGAAAAAATTTGAGAAACTAGGGTCAAATTTCAAAAATCTAGAAAGAGGATAGCCTCGGAGTGCCCAAAATTTCTGAAATTTTTTCCCGAAAGGAATTTTGTTGGAATTCCATGTAGGAGTATCAGTAGAATTTTGGACACAACGTGACAAATTTCAGGTGAAATGGATGAGTATTGATGAGCATATATTTATTCACACTCACTAGCCTTATTCATAGATTATTGGACTATAATAATAAATAAATTCATTGTTTTAATTAATATTCTTATAATTTGGTTTATTTGGGCCTTAACTATTATTATTGTTAATTTTGTGTTTTTAGAGTAAATTATCCAGAGGAAGCATCTACCTTTGTGAATGGGCTAAATATGCAAAAGTCCAAGTTGCTTCTTGAACCAAAACAGAAAACAAATTTTGAGGAGAAGAAAGAGAAAATAAAATCTACAATATCTCAGAAATAGAATTGGAAGCAAATCTTCTGCAAAATACAAGAATTCTGGAAAGATAGAAACTTGGAAACGGTTAACAAAATATAAACTACAATATTCTCTCAAGATCCTTCGAGCAGAAAAGCCTATAAAAGGACACAAGCATAAAGGAGAAAAGGGAGAGTTTTCATAGGGTTTTCTTAGTTTATTTTCTTCTTAGTAATTCTTTTGTTTTGCCTCCGCATGGAAGGCTAAACCTTTTTGGTTGGTTCTTTTGTAATTCCCCATTGAGTTCTGAGGTTTTGTTCCAATAAAAGTTTCGATTTTTAATTCTCTATAGCAGTTGTTTTTATTGTCTAATCTCCTGGAAAACTGGTTTTTGTGAGAGGTTGTACTTGAACGCATGATTGAGAGTCTTCCTTATCTTAAACTTTGGTTTCTTAGTTAGTTCGCATTGTTCTAATTAATTTCGTGGGCGCATGATTCAAGGGAGAGGAGGTAAGCATTCCCATGGAGTATACGCATGGAACAAAGTGGGTATTGATTAAACTAGTAGACGCATGCTTTACTAGTGAGTTTCAGTTGAATCAGATCGGCGCATGTTCAATCTGGTTTAGCTCTGTTGGAGGATTGAGAAAAGATTAATCTTTAGAGAACCTGTGAAGAATTCAATGGTGGAAGAACTTGGGATCAACCGCTTTTTATTTGCTATTTTAATTTCTTTTATATTTTTTGCACAACTATCTCAAACCCCCTTTTCATCTTTATTGTTATTGCTAACTTTTATTGCTTGCAGATAGATTTTAAACCCTGATCAACTGATTTTACTATTGGATTCGTTGGGAGACGACTTGGGGTCATCTGACCACAATTATACTATCATCTCTCTAGTGTTAGACAAGTCTACGCTAGAATCATATTAATTTGACAGCAAAACGACAGCTATCAAGTATTCAATAAGGAAAAATATCAAACAGTTTCACACACAGATGCGAACCTTCCTTTCGGTCATGGTAATGATGAATAAAATATTTATTGCAAATTATGTCAAACGCATTTGAGGTTGAAGCCTTGGCCACAACCCGATAGACACAATAAGGAAGGTCTGGTAAAAATATCATATAAAAAAATCCAAGGGATTAAGCATAATAAGTCACACATCGAGAGGAAACAAAGTTGGAAAATTTGTTTTTCTGAAATCTAAACGTTCAGTCTTTTCCTCGTCATATCTCTTTTTGAGTTTTGTTTTTGGACGTGCCTCCTTAGCTGGATGCAAAAAATATATGAAAGTACTTGTGTGAACTTTTTAAGAATTTTCCAACGTAATATGAGCTCTAGAAAAAATTGCAAAAATTGGGGTCAAATTTCAAAAATCTGGAAAGAGGATAGCCTTGGAGTGCCCAAAATTTCTAAAAATTTGTCCCAAAAGGATTTTTTGTTGAAATTCTATGTAGGAGTCTCAGTAGAATTTGGGACACAATGCGTCAAATTTCAGGTCAAACGGATGAGTATTCAGTTAAGAAAAAAATCAAACAGTTTCACACATAAATATGAACCTTCCTTTCGGACCTGGCAATGATGAATAAAATATTTATTACAAATGTTGCGGAAAGAATTTGAGCCTGAATCCGTGGCCAAAACCCAGTAGACACAATAAGGAAGGTCTAGTAAAAAGATCAGATCAATACATCCAAGGGATAAGGCGTAATACTTTCCAGACCTAGAGGAAACAAAATTGCAAAATTTGTTTTTCCAAAATCGAAACATCCTGTCTTTTCCTCAACATATTTGTTTTTGTGTTTTATTTTTGGATGTGCCTCCTGAGTTCGATGCAAAAAAACATATGAAAGTACTTTTGTGAATTGTTTCAAAATTTTCCAACGTAATATGAGTTCTGGAAAAAAATTGGAAAAACTAGGGCCAAATTTAAAAAATGTAGAAAGAGAATAGTCTTGGAGTGCCCAAAATATCTGAAATTTTTTCCCAAAATGATTTTTTGGTGAAATTTTATGTAAGAGTCTCAAAAGAATTTGGGAAAAAATGAAACAAATTTCAACTCAAACGGATGAGTATTCAACTAGGAAAAAAATCAAACAGTTTCACACACACATGCGAACCTTCCTTCCGGCCTTGACAATGATGAATACAAAATTTATTGCAAATCTCGTGGAACGAATTTGAGGCTGAAACCTTGGCCACAACAAGGAAGGTTTGGTGAAAATTTCAGATCAAAACATCCATGGGATAAAGCGTAATAAGTCCTACATCGAGAGGAAACAAAATTGGAAATTTTGTTTTTTCTGAAATTGAAATGTTCTGTCTTTTCCTCGTCATATCTCTTTTTGTGTTTTGTTTTTGAACGTCTCTCCTTAGCAGGATGCAAAAAAACATATGAAAGTACTTGTGTGATTTTTTTTTCAGAATTTTCCAACGTAATATGAGCTCAGGAAAAAATTGCAGAAACCAAGGCCAAATTTCAAAAATTTGGAAAGAGGATAGCATTGGAGTGCCAAAAATATCTGAAAAATTCTCCCGAAAGAAATTTTGGTCCCTAGCAATGATCAATAACAAACTTATATCAAATCGTGTGGAACAAATTTGAGGCTGAAACCTTGACCACAACTTAGTAGACACAATAAGGAATGTCTGGTAAAAATTTCAGATCAAAACATCCAAGGGATAAGGCGTAATAAGTCCCAGATCGAGAGGAAACAAAATTGGAAAACTTATTTTTCCGAAAACGAAACGTCTTGACTATTCCTCGTCATATCTCTTTTTGTGCTTTGGTTTTGGACATGCCACCTTAGCTGGATGTAGACAACATATGAAAGTACTTGGGTAAATTTTTTCCGAATTATTTAACATAATATGAGCTCTGGAAACAAATTGCAAAAACTAGGACAAAGTTTCAAAAATCTGGAAAAAGGATAGCTTTGGAGTGCCCAAAATTTCTGAAAAACTTTCCCGAAATTATTTTTTGTTGAAATTCTATGTAGGACTTTCAAAAGAATTTGGAACAAAACGCAACAAATTTCAGGTCAAACGAATGAGTATTCAGACAGGAAAAAAATCAAACAGTTTCACACACAGAGATGAACCTTTCTTTCAGCCCTAGCAATGATGAATAAAAAAAATTTTGCAAATCCATTGGAACAGATTTGAGGCTAAAACCTTGACCAGAACCCAGTAGACACAATAAGGTATGTATGGTTAATGTTTAAGATCAAAACATCCAACTGATAAGGCGCAATAAGTCCCGGACTGAGAGGGAACAAAATTGGAAAACTTGTTTTTCCGAAAATGAAATGTCCCTTCTTTTCCTCGTCATATCTTCTTTTTTGTTTTCTTTTTGGATGTGCCTCCTTAGCTGGATTCAAACAACATATGAAAGTAGTTGTGTGAATTTTTTCGAAATTTTTCAATCTAATATGAGCTCTCGAAAAAATTAAAGAAACTAGGGCCAAATTTCAAATATATGGAAAGAGGATAGCCTTGGAGTGCACAAATTTCTGAAAAGTTTTTCTGGAAGGATTTTTTGTTAAAATTCTATGTAAGATTCTCAACAGAATTTGGGACAAAACACGACAAATTTCAAGTTAAACTAATGAGTATTCAGTCAGGAAAAAAGCCTTGCCCGAGCTTAGAATACATAAGTCTGATTCCTAGCACTCACCTTACGTCTCCATTGTTTGCCACTTCATTTAAATGCGCACTCGATATCTTATTTTTCAGTTCAAACATGAATCTTTTTTGTGCACATAAGAATATGGATGTCCAAGTATTTAAGATTTTATATATTTTAAAAAAATCATTGTGAGTGCGCGTGCGTGTGTGTTGTCTTGTATTTAGTGTTCTTGGAGTGTTGAGATTTGTTAAATGGAGTTGGATGAGGCCAATGCTGATTGATTAGGGATTATTCTGTTGGAGGAATGATGTTCTTCCCTTTTATCACTACTCTCAACCACTACTGCTTTAGTTGCATTTTCACTCACCTCCGCCTCCACCTCCATTGTAGAGTAGTTCTCTTCCTGAACGTATGCCTTTTCAGATTTGGTATTTATTACAACTCAAACTCTGCAGGATCTTCAAACACGTCATCATAACCATGCCTCACAAAACACCGAAACACTCTATACTCTCTTGGCTCCACTTGTTGAAGTAAGAACCTCTCCTCCGATGCAACACTGCTCACCGAAATAGCCTTAATGGACACAAACACAACAATTAAGTGAATAGACAGAATGTTACCTATGAGGTGTGAGAATATGAGAGGAATGCCTTGCACCAGCTCATAATACATAAGGATGATTCCTAGCACTCGCCTTACGTCTGGGTTGTTCGCCACTTCATTCAAATATGCACCTGATATCTTGTTTTTCAGTTCAAACATGAATCTTTCTTTGTGCACATAAGGATATGGAACATCGCCAAATATGTAAATGAGTTGTCCAAATATTCAAGATTTTATATATTTAAAAAAAATCATTATATGTGCGTGTGCGTGCGTGCGTGTGTTGTCTTATATTTAGTGATCTTGGAGTGTTGAGATTTTTTAAATGGAGTTGGATGAGGTTGATGCTGATTGATTTGTGATTATTGTGTTTGAGGAATTATGTGTTTCCCTCTTATCACTACTCTCAACCATTACTGTTTGTTCAGTTGCACTTTCACTCACCTCCACCGTAAAGTAGTTCTCTTCCTGAACGTATGCCTTCAGATTTTTTATCAATTGCGACTCAAACTCTACAGGATCTTCATGCACGTCATTGTAACCATGCCTTACAACACACTGAAACACTTTGTACACTCTTGGCTCCACTTGTCGAAACAAAAACCTATCCTCTGATTCAACACTGCTCACTAGAATAGCCTTAATGGACACAAAGACAACAATTGAGTAGATAGACGGAATGCTACCTATGAGGTGTGAGAATATGGGAGGAATTCCTTGCACCAGCTCATAATACATAAGTTTGATTCCTAGCACTCGCCTTACGTCTGGGTTGTTCGCCACTTCATTCAAATATGCACCTGATATCTTGTTTTTCAGTTCAAACATGAATCTTTCTTTGTGCACATAAGGATATGGAACATCGCCAAATATGTAAATGAGTTGTCCAAATATTCAAGATTTTATATATTTAAAAAAAATCATTGTATGTGCGTGTGCGTGCGTGTGCGTGCGTGCGTGTGTAGTCTTATATTTAGTGATCTTGGAGTGTTGATATTTTTTAAATGGAGTTGGATGAGGTTGATGCTGATTGATTTGTGATTATTGTGTTTGAGAAATTATGTGTTTCCCTCTTATCACTACTCTCAACCACTACTGTTTGTTCAGTTGCACTTTCACTCACCTCCACCGTAAAGTAGTTCTCTTCCTGAACGTATGCCTTCAGATTTTTTATCAATTGCGACTCAAACTCTGCAGGATCTTCAAGCACGTCATTGTAACCATGCCTTACAACACACTGAAACACTTTGTACACTCTTGGCTCCACTTGTCGAAACAAAAACCTATCCTCTGATTCAACACTGCTCACTACAATAGCCTTAATAGACACAAAGACAACAATTGAGTAGATAGACGGAATGCTACCTATGAGGTGTGAGAATATGGGAGGAATTCCTTGCACCAGCTCATAATACATAAGTTTGATTCCTAGCACTCGCCTTACGTCTGGGTTGTTCGCCACTTCATTCAAATATGCACCTGATATCTTGTTTTTCAGTTCAAACATGAATCTTTCTTTGTGCACATAAGGATATGGAACATCGCCAAATATGTAAATGAGTTGTCCAAATATTCAAGATTTTATATATTTAAAAAAAATCATTGTTTGTGCGTGTGCGTGCGTGCGTGTGGTGTCTTATATTTAGTGATCTTGGAGTGTTGATATTTTTTAAATGGAGTTGGATGAGGTTGATGCTGATTGATTTGTGATTATTGTGTTTGAGAAATTATGTGTTTCCCTCCTATCACTACTCTCAACCACTACTGTTTGTTCAGTTGCACTTTCACTCACCTCCACCGTAAAGTAGTTCTCTTCCTGAACGTATGCCTTCAGATTTTTTATCAATTGCGACTCAAACTCTGCAGGATCTTCAAGCACGTCATTGTAACCATGCCTTACAACACACTGAAACACTTTGTACACTCTTGGCTCCACTTGTCGAAACAAAAACCTATTCTCTGATTCAACACTGCTCACTACAATAGCCTTAATAGACACAAAGACAACAATTGAGTAGATAGACGGAATGCTACCTATGAGGTGTGAGAATATGGGAGGAATTCCTTGCACCAGCTCATAATACATAAGTTTGATTCCTAGCACTCGCCTTACGTCTGGGTTGTTCGCCACTTCATTCAAATATGCACCTGATATCTTGTTTTTCAGTTCAAACATGAATCTTTCTTTGTGCACATAAGGATATGGAACATCGCCAAATATGTAAATGAGTTGTCCAAATATTCAAGATTTTATATATTTAAAAAAAATCATTGTTTGTGCGTGTGCGTGCGTGCGTGTGGTGTCTTATATTTAGTGATCTTGGAGTGTTGAGATTTTTTAAATGGAGTTGGATGAGGTTGATGCTGATTGATTTGTGATTATTGTGTTTGAGGAATTATGTGTTTCCCTCTTATCACTACTCTCAACCACTACTGTTTGTTCAGTTGCACTTTCACTCACCTCCACCGTAAAGTAGTTCTCTTTCTGAACGTATGCCTTCAGATTTTTTATCAATTGCGACTCAAACTCTACAGGATCTTCAAGCACGTCATTGTAACCATGCCTTACAACACACTGAAACACTTTGTACACTCTTGGCTCCACTTGTCGAAACAAAAACCTATCCTCTGATTGAACACTGCTCACTAGAATAGCCTTAATGGACACAAAGATAACAGTTGAGTAGATAGACGGAATGCTACCTATGAGGTGTGAGAATATGGGAGGAATTCCTTGCACCAGCTCATAATACATAAGTTTGATTCCTAGCACTCGCCTTACGTCTGGGTTGTTCGCCACTTCATTCAAATATGCACCTGATATCTTGTTTTTCAGTTCAAACATGAATCTTTCTTTGTGCACATAAGGATATGGAACATCGCCAAATATGTAAATGAGTTGTCCAAATATTGAAGATTTTATATATTTAAAAAAAATCATTGTATGTGCGTGTGCGTGCGTGCGTGTGTTGTCTTATATTTAGTGATCTTGGAGTGTTGAGATTTTTTAAATGGAGTTGGATGAGGTTGATGCTGATTGATTTGTGATTATTGTGTTTGAGGAATTATGTGTTTCCCTCTTATCACTACTCTCAACCACTACTGTTTGTTCAGTTGCACTTTCACTCACCTCCACCGTAAAGTAGTTCTCTTCCTGAACGTATGCCTTCAGATTTTTTATCAATTGCGACTCAAACTCTGCAGGATCTTCAAGCACGTCATTGTAACCATGCCTTACAACACACTGAAACACTTTGTACACTCTTGGCTCCACTTGTCGAAACAAAAACCTATCCTCTGATTCAACACTGCTCACTAGAATAGCCTTAATGGACACAAAGACAACAATTGAGTAGATAGACGGAATGCTACCTATGAGGTGTGAGAATATGGGAGGAATTCCTTGCACCAGCTCATAATACATAAGTTTGATTCATAGCACTCGCCTTACGTTCTGGTTATTCGCCACTTCCTTCAAATATGCACTCAATATCTTATTTTTCAGTTCAAACATGCATCTTTCTTTATGCACATAAGAATATGGAACATCACCAATTATGTAAAAGAGTTGTCCAAATATTTAAGATTTTATATACATTAAAAAAATTATTGGGTGTGTGTGCGCGTGCATGTGCGTGTTGTCTTATATTTAGTGATCTTGGAGTGTTGAGATTTGTAAGATGTTAGAAATTTGGAAGAGTTAAAAAAGTGGTTGAGTAAAGTTTTTTTTTTATTTTTTTATAATGAGTAGTTAAGAGGGAACTTGATTTGGTAAAATACAAAACTAAACCGAAGTGGATATATATTGTGTTTAGGGAGTGACAGGAATGGTGTGTCATATTTCGTACGTCATTCCAACCTTGAGAAGTCTCTTGCGTGGGATTGCCATGGAATTCTGACCTTGTCTGAAGTTCTTTCGGAAGAAACTGTATGCATAATTCACAATGATCTTATTGAAGATGGAGGAGTTTGGGTGAGCTACAACCTCTGCTTCTGCTAGCATATACACTATGCCTTTCTCCAATGCTCTGTCTATGAATTTGAGTTCCTCTTCAGCTCCATGGATGGGTGGGGCAAGCAAGTTAGCAGATGACTTGGCGGCACTCCCTCCCAATGACCGAATGGAGTTGGATGAGGCCGATGCTGATTGATTTGGGATTATTCTGTTGGAGGAATGATGTGTTTCCCTCTTATCACTACTCTCAACCATTGTTGCTTGTTCATTTGCACTTTCACTTACCTCTGCCTCCACCGTAGAGTAGTTCTCTTCCTGAACGTATGCCTTCAGATTTTGTATCAATTGCGACTCAAACTCTACAGGATCTTCAAGCACATCATTGTAACCATGCCTCACAACACACCGAAACACTCTGTATTCTCTTGGCTCCACTTGTCGAAACAAGAACCTTTCCTCCAATGCAACATTGCTCACCGGAATAGCCTTAATGGACACAAACACAACAATTGAGTGGATAGATGGAATGCTACCTATGAGGTGTGAGAATATGGGAGGAATGCCTTGCACCAACTCAGAATACATTAGTCCGATTCCTGGCACTCGCCTTACATCTGGATTGTTCGCCACTTCATTCAAATATGCACTTGATATCTTGTTTTTCAATTCAAACATGTATCTTTCTTTGTGCACATAATGCCAGATTCCCATCACCGACGTCAAGAACAGAGCTAGTACAATTGGAAGATACCCTCCTCCTGTGAATTTGGTTAGTTGAGATGAGAAATAAACTATCTCAATGAAACCAAATCCGAAGAAGAATAAAGCCACTCGCCATAGACTCTTTTTCCATAAAACAAGCATTATCAGTGAAACTAGAGTTGTTGTGATCATCATATCACCAATCACTGCAATCCCTGCACATATTCAAACAAACATGCATGTAAGTATTACTTCTTTGTCATCCCTTCTAACATAACATACATAAGAAGAACAAGCAGGAATACTTACCATATGCATGACTAATCTTCTCTGTGGTCTTGAAGGCAGCACAGACCAAAATACATGCGATCATGAACATGTAGTTGACCTCAGGAATATACACCTGACCCTGATGTTTGACGGAAGTGTGCACCACCCTAACTCTTGGGAAACAACCTAGACTTAGGGCTTGGGATATAATGGAGAATGCTCCTGAAATCATTGCTTGGCTAGCTATAATGGCAGCAGCAACAGCCACAACAAATGTTGGCCAATACAAAGGATCTGCATGTTATTCACAATTGTAATTCACTCAGAAGAAAATTTAATTGATTAACTGCGTTTATTAACAATATCATACTAAAAAAATGGACTTTTAAAAGTAAGCAATTTACCTGGAATACAGTCATAAAAAGTATTAGCCACATTCTGAGGGAACTTTCGCAGATATGCTGCTTGCCCAATGTATGCAACCACTATTGATGGACATGTAATGCAAGAAAAGCTAATCTGCAACACATTATATTGCATCATCAATTTAAGTGCAACTATTCAATCAATTGTAGCTGGAAATAATTTCTGTGAAGAAATTGAGCACAAGAATTAATATATTTACTTACTTGAATGGATCTTACATTAAAGTGACCCAAGTCAGCAAACATGGCTTCAGATCCTAAAATTACATGTATCTTAGTTAGTTGGAATAAAAGGTTGATATAATTTAATGAAGAAAGATTAAGAAGAGATGTTAATCACCTGTTATGCAGAGAAAGACTCCACCAAGCGATAACCATCCATCTTTGCCATTCCGTTTGAAATAATCAAATATATATTTGGGATAAAAGGCACGTAATACTTTGATATCATATTTGAATAAATTGTAAAGCCCAATTCCACTGATGAAAAAAAACCACACCAAAATGATTGGAGCGAATGCGAATCCCACTTTATCAGTACCGAATCGTTGAGCAGAAAATAAGATTACCAAAATTGCTACTGTGATTCCCACAACAGCATCTAAAAAAACAGAAATAGAATATTAGATATATGTAGAAATAATGCTACCTAGTCTAGAAATTTTACATCCACAAATTTAGCAAACAAGGGAAGGAACACTAGAAAAAGAAAATTATCTATCGATCATACTCTGTAACTAAATTCAACATTATCTATAGATTGTTACCCACAAATATGAATTTGTTTTTACGCTTTTTTATCTTTTTTATCAGTAATAATAAATAAATAAATAAGAATCACTTTATGTGTGATCCAACTCATACAAAATCACACAAAAACAAACAACACCTCCCCCATTAATTTTACCTATCTAGATCCTTGAATAAATTCAATATTACATATGGATTATTATCCACAATTCTGTATCCGAAAATAAATTATTATTAATATACATTTTTTTATTTATATTGTTATCATAATATTAAAATTATTAATAATATTAACAATATTCATAACATTAATCATATTAATAATATTAATAACACTAATAATAGAATAGAAAAAAAAATTATTCACAGATCATACTCTATAAATAAATTCAACATTACCTACCTATAGATTGTTATCCACAGATATGAATTCATAATAAATTCAACATTACCTATGAATTATTACTCACGAATTTCTATCTGTAATTAAATTCAACATTACACATAAATTTTATCCATTAATTTATATTCGTAAATAAATTCAACATCACATATGGATTATTATTCACAATTTTGTATCCAAAAATAAAATATTATTCATATTCATATTTTTTATTTATATTATTATAATATTAATAATATTATATTAATCACATTAAGAATATTAATAATATTGAGATGAAAGGGAAAAATGTTAAGGCATTGATGACTTACTTTGACCTAACGATTTACTGATCCCACTTACTGCTGAAAGTACTGCACATATATGAAGCAATATAATAATATGAGAGGTGTGTTGTGACATTAATTTGTGAAATATTTGATATAAGAAATGGAGGAACCTGAGATTGATGGAGTAAGAATCCCATCTCCTATGACCATGGAAGTTCCCATTATGGCAAGAAACAGAATCACAACTCGTGAAACAAGACTGCCTTCAAGCTTCTGCTTCAATTTGTGTGCCCGTTTTACCTCACTGGACGGAGTTTCCAGTTTGTAGTTAGAAAGCTCCCTGTCCTCTGGTTGTTCATTTGGAATCATACTCATCTTTATATGTCTGCATATCAACGAATACAGTGCAAAAGCTCCACCTGTCATTGTTAATCAGGATCTTCATCATCATCATCTTCAAGACTATTTTTCAAATAACATTATTGAATTTGATGAAGATGACTCAAATTTGTTATTTAAAAAACTAGTAACATGAGAAAGAAAGGAGAATAAGTCTGTGAAGAAAAAACAAAGAGTTAACTCTTTCGTATTTACAAACGGACAAATTTGACACGAAAACCAAAGCAAATAGATCTGGTTTTTGTTTTGAAGAGGAAGAAAGTGAGGCGGTTGAGAGATATTTACCGTTGCCATTATCGTTGGCCCAGAGTACGATGAAGACGTATTTGAGCAAAGGTATGAGGAAGATGGTGTAGATGATGAGGGACAAGACACCGAGAATATCATCTTCATGTTTGATTCCATTGTTGAAGGTGCTGGAATAGACGTAAAGGGGTGATGTACCAATATCACCATACACAACCCCTATGCTTTGAAATGCTAAGCTAAGCGTTGTCCTCCAACCCATCTGTTCAAACCCAACCAATATAATATAATATAATATATAATTCATTCATAAACTAACTATGAACTCGTATAATAATGTATATACCTTGTAAGGATTGTGTGCGACCATAGAAACTCTTCCAGCCTCTAAATTCAGAGAATCTACTCGCCTCAGTTTTGCCCATGACACCTTTCGCTCTTTCAGCTTCGGGTTCCTCTCTGCATCTGCTGTTCCGCCGCTCTCCGCCACCGCCACCGCCTCCTCCTCCGTCATCTTCTTTCCTTCTGCTTCTGCTCCAGACATCTTCACACTCACACTCCACCTTCTCTTGGATATTCAAGTTGTGTTCCTTTGCTTTAGTTTTTATAGGCACACAAGTCAGATCTTCATAACTTCTTATTCTCTTATTTTATGATCAATAATTGTACTTTTTTTTAATCTTTAAACTGCGCCTCCCTTACCAGCACTTCAGTTGACTTTCTATTAAATTATGGAAAGCATCTAAAGGCAATGAAGCTGGACAAAAATAATTCAAAAAATATGCTGCTTTGAATTTAAAGAAATTGACTCAAAAATTTATAATGAATTTAATTAATATAACTAAAAAGTTAAATTAATTCAATAATAATATATTTTAAAAAAAATATTTTAAATTAATTTTAGTAAAATTAAGTATAAATTAAAATCAAAGATAATTAATTATGAAATAAATAATTATAAATTGAAAATAATATTTAAATTTATTTTTTCCATAAAATTTAATGAAATTGTAGAATTTAAAAAAATATTTAAATTTTTAATATAATTTTACACTTCATATAAATTCAATTCATTTTATTAATATTATTTTAAAACAAAACAAAATCAAACTCGGTATATTAAATTAGTATTCAATTAATTTATTTAAATTTCAAATAAAAGAAATCGAGATTTTTTTCGAATAAGAATAAAAAACAATATTGATTATTTTAATATATATATAGATAGATATATTAAATATCATAAAATTATTTACACTAATATATTTTTATGTGTAATATATTTTTTATCATATTTAATTTTATCTTAATTTTTTGTTTTTGTATTATTTTGTTTAAAGTCAACGTAAATATAAATGGTAAGGACGCAGAAAATAATTTTGAGATAGAAGTGGTATAATTAAATTCAAATCTTAATATTTTATTATTAAAATGAAAAGTGTGTATAAATGTAAAAATTAGGTTTTATTTTAATATAATCATTATTTCTCTAGAATTTTTTTTTTCTTGTCTTCTCTCTAAATTTGTAGTTTCATTCTTCGTTAGACTAAATATTGTATTGAGATTCTTAAGATAGTGTATTGATTTGTGAGACTATGTGAAAGAGATTATCCTAACTCTACTAATATATTGAAATCATATAGATAAAGAGTGTCAAATGTTGAGAGTAGAAGGAGATTCACATAACTCAATCTAAGCTTTGAAAGTACTAATAAAAGCATATCATATGGATTTATCCGTGTCATATGACAATAAATTTTTTTGAATGAGAGACTATGTAGTGGTAAGAACATGATATATGACAAGTGTAGGTCTCTGAGTCTAATTTTAATATACTAGCCTTTTGGAAGTATATTTGAATGCCTATGTGTTGGTGTCAGTTGATTTCTACATTAGTGATGTGGAACCTGAGAATGGAGGATTTATAATGATTGATATGTTTGTTATAAATGTCCTATTTCAGTAATATTTTATATTAAAAGACACACTTATGGATATTTATTGATAAAATAATTATAATTTAACTTTTAATTTATAAATTTAAACCATTTTACATATTTTGTGATTATAATACGAATAAGAACTATTTATACCCGAATTTGTGTTAATTTCATGACTCTAGGCGAAAATGGAGATGAAAGGGCTAAAGGAAAGGCTGGAACGCTAAAAAAAAAACTCGCCTAAAGTAGATCAATCTAGAGGAACAAACCCAAGTGAGCCCAATCTCGCCCAAGCGAGATCACTCCAGAGAAGTTGGGCTTTTCTCATCTAACTCGCCCAAGTGACCCCAAACTCGTCCAAACGAGAAGTCACTTAACCTAAACCCAACTAGGTTAATTGTGAGGTGTGAGACATAACCCTGAACATATTTTTTAGAGAATAAAAGGTGATGGAAAACCCTAGAGGAGGCAACCATCCAAAATCTTCTTTTCTTATTTTTCATGCTTGAAATGCCCAACATGAGGGACTAATTTTACCCTTTAGGATTGAAAGTAATCTATTTAAACTCTTATGTATTGAGGTGATATTTAAACATAATATTATGTTCTTGATTGATTATTGGTATTGTCATTTTATTCTTAGCGCTTGTTTTATCATGATTTTGATAATTAGATTTGACTGAAAAGTACTTATATTATAAGCATCTGGCCTACATGATAATGCTTAACATATTTGAAATATTAATTGTTATCAACATCTACTCGTAGCGACAATGAGTTTTTATAAATATGCAAGAAATTGATATTTAGGAGACTATCTTAATAATTTTATATGCGAGAAATCAATATAAATGAATTTTATGTAACCATCAATATCAATCAACGATAGAATATTATTATGTTTTTTAAAATACAAAAGAGTGAGAAGGATGAACCCCAATCCCAATTTTCCCAATTGAATCAAACAACTCTTTAATTTGCTTTATTTACATTCTTGCAATCTCATACACAACAAACATCCAACCAACTTTTAATTATTCTTTTCTATTCAGTGATTCTTATACTTGATAATTCAAATGTTCTTTGTGCATTCGATATGCGTCCTTAGGGACAAATTATTACTTTTGACATGGTAAGAGTCATCGAGTTTTTGGCAATTCTTTCAAATTTAAAGTTTTATTGAAAGCTTTAAAAATGCTAGCTTACCATACTTTATATTTTGTGATGTTTTAAAATCTTTGATGATTGTGTCTTACACGAAAACAAATTATGTCCAAGATGTGGAACTCCAAATTAATCTAAAAGATTTTTTTTTCTTTCTTTTGAATATTTGTTTTGATATATATATATATATATATATATATATATATATTAAATTTCTAATAGTGAGAAATATATTTTTGTAATACTTTATAATGATCTTTATGTATATATATTTAAATATATATTCTATTGTATTGATATAATGTCTTTATGTGATGTAACTATAAATGTTATATAAATCACTTTAAAAAATTAAATAAAATAGTAGTGACTAAAGATGAAATATTTATATATAAATAAAAATCTCCAATAAAGATAAAGTTATGAAATATTATAATTATAAAATATTATAAAATTGAAGAAAAAAGTACAACGTTATCATTCTTAGTACTTATTTTTCTATTACTTTCCTCTCAATATTTAAGAGGAAAATCTAAATCTTTTTAATGTTGTTCTCATTAGGTTTAAAAAACACTTCCTAGTTTACTTTTATTTGCAATTATCAATTATTTATTCCCCAGGTTTAACATTTATTCATTCAATTATTGCTTGCTTTACTTGTATTTTGCTGCGTCACCATTGGAGAACAATGTGTCTTTTTTAATTCATTTTCAATATGTCTACATCATAGAATGACTTAAATTTGATAAATTATCAGTACAACCTTAAAACTATGGAATTAACGTATTCAATGATAAATAATTCAATAATTCATTTATGGTTATCATGTTGTCACAAAAGTGGCCCATCGAATGCCAAAATAAAATAAAATTTATAAAACAAAACTTTCTATTTAATAACGGACAAACGTGTTATACTTTTTGTTTTGAAGTTCGAAATATTTTATTAGTTTGATTTCTGTGAAATAATATGTTAGTCTATTAGAAGTAAAAATTTTATATTATTAAAGAATTTAGGAGTGAAGGGTCATGTAGTTTTGTATATATTAAACTCATAAATACAATTATCAATTATCAACCAAAAATCTAATTTATGAATAATTCAGAACTTAAGGAAACATAATATTATGAATAAACAAACTTCTAATAATCCAAATCACTTCAATTAATTATGAATCAGATGACTTTAGAGATAAGTAGATAATGTTTTTAAAATCAAATAATAGCAAACGTGCACTTTCCACTAAATGAGACATTAATGTTTTTTTATATCAAGAAAGAATAAATAAAATTCACTTGAATAATATTTAAGAGAAGTAGAAAGCTGTATAAAAAGACTACTGAGACAACTCTGCCACCTAAGAGTGCATTAGCAAATAAAACTATTATATATAAGTTTGGGTTTCTCATCTAAAACCTAACCATTTTGTAAAAAATTCAGAAGAATGGAAATATTATAGTATTCTAAATTATTATAAAGTCTATTAATATTCTAAATTTATTTCTATACTTTGAAAATACTTTATGAAATAATTTTTATATAATATGAATGAGAGAAAACTATACACAAGTCTAAGAAAAAAACATTTATTATATTTTTCATTAAACTAGTGAAAAGTCAAGAGATAAAAAAAAAAGGAATTTGACGAAAATCACGCCAACTACTTGTTTTGTATAGCGACATCAAAAGTTTTTCGTACTAACAAATAATAGTGGTTTAAAATTCTAAACCTTTTCCTCCAAAATTATTTAATTAAGTTGTATAATAAAGCTTTCTCTGTTTTAAGAAAGTACGTAGATAAAGAAAAAAACAATAACAGTTGTATAAAAAGTATATTATATATAAATAGCGATATTTTTATAATTACACTTAATTTTTTATATTATTTTTCTCTCCAAAATCGAGGATGAATATTTGACTAAATCTCATTGCCGTTTTTGCCCTGCTTTTTGCTTTTTCTTATCACAGACGGAGACACATTTACTTCTGTCCTATTCCATACTTTTCCTTCGTTACAAACAAAATTTAAATATACGTTTTATTTTAAAAAAACATTAAAGAAAATAAAATAAAATCAACAAAAATATAATTTTAGTATTTAATAAAAAATAAAGCATATATTTTTTATACAGATACATGGATTAACTAATAATTTTCTTTCATATGCAAACTGTTCTTTTAAGTTTAATGTAAAAAAGTGGAAGTCGTAGTTTCTTTAGCTTCTTCTTCCATTACCCATTCTTATATGAAACCAAGAAACTCCTTCTTTTATTAATTCTTTCAATTTTTTATTATTGCAAACAAAGAGTGAAATAAATAAAAATATAATATAAAAATAATAAATGATGAAGAAATAAAGGTATAATAAAAATATTGGATTATTGCAACAATTGCGTGTTTGATTAAAATGCAGCAGTAGAAACGGGTTCCAATTCTGACATTTTCAAAATTGTTTTTTACTAACAGGTTATCATTTGACCTTTTTATTATAATTATAATTATTAACTATAAAGTATTAAGTATGTAGGAGAAAATAAATGAGACAATGACCTTTTTATTATAATTATAATTATAATTATAATTAAAATAGTTGGATGCGCATGCTGCTAGATGTGGTGGATAGTTTGGCTTCGTAAAGTCAGAAAGTATTCAATTTTTTACTAGACCACTAGAAATAACTTGTATAAATTACTTTGCTAAAATTATACATAATTTATTAATTTTAGAAAATATGTTCAAATAAATTATTTTAAGATAGACCTAATTATTCATATTAATGTTTTGAATATAAAATATCTTAAAGGAAGTGAAGTGGCATTAAAATTTCAAAAGTATTGTTACTTGCCTATGAAGCATTCCCCTGGCATTTATTTTATATATGCGGAAATATTTAAAAGAAAATGGGACCACAATATATTTTTCCGCCTATTTCTTTTTTTACTTACCGTCTTTCCCTATTCTCAAAATAAGTTTTATTGTAATATAAAATATTATCATTTTCGTTAGGAAAATATCACACTTTGTTCTTAACATAATTAATATTGAACTAATTTTACTTCATTTAACCGTACTTTTATAAAATATCTCAATTTTAATTAAGGTTTGAGTTTCGTTACATCATCATAATATGTATTTTATTTAAATTAAATATGTTTTTAGATATAGTTTTTTTTTTGTTTGAGGAGAAATGCATAAATGGAGATAAGCAAATTGAAATAATGTTATTAAAGATAATGAATTAGATATTTTAATAAAATTGGTTAATATTTTTGTTGGAAAGGAAGTGGGAAATGGTTAGGTGAATCCCTGTTCCCTATGCATTCACCAACCTAATCTTAAAACAGAGTGAGGTTTGAATCTTCCCACTGTAACTGTTGGAAGATGCATGGGCCACGTGTAACTGTTGGAAGATGCATGGGCCACGTGTAGCAGATCTCATTAGTCATCACAGTGAATAGTGAATTCTGTGAGCACGTGTAGCAGAATAACAACACTTTTTCTTCTCAGTTATGTCACAACACAACACACCACAACCTTCCCATACTTCTAAATTCACGGCCTTTTCTACTATCCACACACACTTTCCTAGGATCTTTTATTTTTCTAAATATTTCCTTTTTTCTTTCTCTAACTCAAATGCCAATTTCTTAATAAATTCATATAATTATTTCTTTAAAAAATAACACTTTTTTATGGAGATTAATCATTTTAAAACTGGTAATGAAATGATAGTAAAAATGCTCGTATAAAGTGTTAGGTACTTATGATATCATAAACACTAAAAATAAAATATAATAATTTAAAACAATAACTTTTAAAAAATTAATATGTTTATCAATTTGTAAAAATCTTCTATTCTCTTCTCTCTTCCGTTCTTAACTTTTCGTTTCTTATCATTTTTAAATAAATCATGAAAACAAATGTGGCATAAATATTAAAAATATGGAAAAATGTAGAACGTTGGAAACAAAAGGAAGAATTAATTTATGTTTCAAGATATCTTCAAAAGGACTTTTCATCTTATTAAAATATTCCGTATCTGTTCCTTTTCAGTTATTATTTTTAATGTCCTTTTTCAAAATATCCTTAATTTAATTAATATGGAAAGAGAACAATTATTTATGATACCAAGAGATAAAATATAATGAGACATAAATATACATTGAAATAAGAAATCTCGAATAATAACCAATTCAGTTAAAAAATTATACTAAAAAAATGTTATTAATCGTTTGGGTGGAAAAATCTCATACAACTACTAAGCATACAATAGCTCAAGCAAACAAATTTAGTGTAAATATGTGTTTATCTTTGTCTTCTTTTTTTTTTTTGCAAAAGGTTTTTACCAAAATTGTTTTTTTCTTAGCTAATAACAAGTTTTCTAGTGCAGAAAGTTTCAAAAACATAATTAAACTTTTTTATTTATTTTTACACTAACAGCTCTACTATTTCACCACCACACTCTGTGTATTCTATTTTTTTTTTGTGTTTTTCACACGTATGTAATTAGAAAATTTTCTAAATGGGCCTTGCTATTTTTTATCCATATATTTGATTTCTTTAATTGTCTATATTTTAATTTTATCTCACTCTCTAAATTAAATTTGATATTTTAAAAATATTTAAAAAGAATCTTATATCATAATTTAAAATACTCATAGTAAATATAAAATTTAATTCATACAATTAAATACATATGTATTATAAATTTTAATCACAGTATACTTCATAGTTTATATATTGAAATATTCTTGTTTATTACAAATTTGAATTATATAAAAAAATATGTATCCTTGGAAGTACAGAAGTTAAAGAATCTAGTTGTAGAACGTACACAATTTACTTGTTTGTTGGAGTGATGAAATGAAAAGACTTAAATATGATATAAATGAATAATTTGGTTGGTGTGGTTGATGTGAATAAAAGGAGGAAGACTAAAAGACATTGGAAAATCGATAAATAGAAGCAGCAGCAGCAGCAAGTGTTGTGAACGCAGCGCCACTCAACGCAAGAGACAATGGAACGTTCTGGTTCTGGTCGCGGTGGCGGTCGTGGCCGCGGTCGTGGTCGTGGTGGCGGTCGTGGCCGTCGCTCTCCATCCACTCCACCGGTAATTCGTGTTTGCATGTATTTTGAAGGTAATTAGGTTATTATTTTAAAAAAACAATTACTTTGGGGGTGTTACGATGCATTGTGCGAATATGAATGGTTGTGTGTAGGTTGTTGTTGGGAAAGAGCAATGTGGGTGCGTTAGAGGCAGCGAGGAGAAGAATCGACCGCAGAATTCATCTCCCGATTCTCATTCTGATTCCGACTCAGTTGGAATTGGAGTGGCAAAGTTAAAAATTTGCGATGACGTTGATAAGCCATCACCACCACCACCAGCAGCAGCAGCAGTAGGAGAAGGAGTGTTTGATATATGTCCCCGTAAACAACCTGGAACCGTGGTTCTGAAACCTTCTTTGCTTGTAAAGAACAGAGAAAGGAGAAGATCTAGTAATAGTAGTAGTTTGTTGTTGAGGCCTGGGATGGTCCTTCTGAGGGGTTACCTTTCACTGAGCGATCAGAAGAAGATAGTGGAAAGGTGCAGGGAGTTGGGGGTGGGAGTGGGAGGTTTCTACCAGCCTGGTTACGGGGAAGGGGTCGAAATGCATTTGAAGATGATGTGCCTCGGAAAGAACTGGGATCCTCACACCTCTCAATACGGAGAACAACGGCCATTCGACGGAGCCAAACCCCCCCTCATCCCTCCCGAGTTTCATACATTGGTCAGCAATGCACTTCGTGATTCCAACGCCCTCTTTCCTCATGATCCCCTTCCCTCCATCTCACCCGACATCTGCATTGTCAATTTTTACTCCCAAACTGGCCGTCTGGGTCTTCATCAAGACAAGGATGAAAGTAAAGACTCTCTTCGCCGAGGCTTGCCCGTTGTATCCTTCTCCATTGGATACTCTGCACAGTTCCTCTATGGAGATCACAGGGATCCCGACAAGGCACAGAAACTGCAACTCGAATCTGGGGATGTTTTGATCTTTGGTGGCCCCTCTAGAAATGTATTCCATGGGGTTACCGCTATTGATACAACCACTGCCCCCAACTTGCTCCAACACATTAATCTACGCCCTGGTCGCTTGAATCTCACTTTCAGACAGTACTAAGTTAAATCCATATATGTGCCTTTCCCTTCTCACTAATCTATGCTATCTATGTATTTTCTAAAGTACCCTCCTATTAACTGAATCGATGCTTTTAATGCAATGCCAATTTTGTAGCCATTTTTATACTTAAGGTTTCTTTTTGTTTTCCAAATGGTCTGTTCTTCACTATAGTTCGTTATTTGTTACGTTGCTTGTTTATCTATCATGGTTCCGCTCTCTTATTACTGCAATTCCGCCATAATGCTTGGATTTCTCACTTTGTTACCGCAAGGTAAATTCTTTCTGGATTTCCTCTAGAACCAAGTATTGTTTTACACTTTTACTTTTATTGCATTTAGTCAAAACAGCATACTATCCCTCCGCTGATATCATATAAAAAAGAAAATGGTGTAGTAACTCAACTTTCAATGTGTCCAAGAGCCCATAACGGCTTACTTTATTTTCATCTACCAGACAAATTGAAATCTAATATCAAGTCAGTACCTTTGTTATTTTTGTTTTTGGGTACAAGTACAGACCAACATTGCACTCAATAGAAGTCCAAGCTTCCATTATCAATGTTTGGCTCAATCACCTTTAATAATTTAACTAATAAATAGCATTAGAGTTATATTGTTGCGAAGCAGTTTCTTGACCTTGAATCAGGCTCGGTTCCCCAATGCTAATGCAGCGGAATCAATATGTACAAGCAGACAAGAATAAACTTTTTGCTTTAATCTGTCAACAGTCTCCACGAGCCCTTCACTTTCAGTGTTGGAACTGCTCCTCTGTTTGTCCAGCCACTCGTTTGCATGCTTAAGGTGTGACAATGTTAGAGCTATATTGTTGGCTTGCTCTATTTGTCTCCCTGCAATATCCTTACTATCCTTGCCCTTCTCACTGGAGCCAACGGAAAACCCAGCATCTAATGTCTTTTCCAGATATATCAGAAACCATGATCTTGTTTCATTTAAAAGTAACTCTCCCAGCTCGTTGATCTCTTTCATACCACCCCCTTTGGCCCATTCTTGTTTGTCAGTCCCTGATAGTTCGGTTAAAGGTTTTGGAGACTTTGCCGTGTTTTTAGCAGGCATCAATCCTGCTGTCGAGACAGATTTATGCTTTTCTAAGGGAGTTGAAATTCTGTATAGTTGAAGTGATTTATCATTCAACTGAGCTGCACCATTTGGCTGGTCCATGAGCTGTTGGAGAGCAAAAAATTTGTTTAGTGTGGCATGAGGGTTCTCTGAAGATGCAGAAGAGCAGATGTTGGCGAACATACTGTAAACCAAAGATGAAGAGTTCATAACTTGGGCACAAACAAAATAGCAAAAGGAATTATGCATTCACTTGTCGCCCAAATTAACTGAAGAACTAATGAGGCGTTTGTTTATTCCCTGAACGGATGTAATACCGTGAAGCAACTTTTAGATTAAAAGACAGTATATACCTCAGGCATTTAACTGTGGTTGTTGCTGCAGATGCTTCTTTTTGGGCTTGTACTACAACCTGAGAGGCTAGATGTTTTCTTCTAAGAATAACCTTGGGTAAAATGAAAGAAAAGTAGGCAAGGAAGAAATTAGGTTTACGTTTAAATGATTGCCAAGTAAAGAATCATGTTAATACGCAAAAACAAGTGCTCAGATCGAATTAAATGTAGTTTGTTTTAAGCCTAACACATGTTTCAATGCACGTTTAATGCTAATCCGTTCGCGCATTGGATTGGCGATCAATGACAATGATAAACTTTTCAACTACGTTTAATACAAGGACGTGTGATAAGAATATACAAGAGAGAGAGAGTAAATTTTAATGCACCTTTCCGGGCCTGAGAAGCTTGGCTGGCAAAGAAGACCATGGAATTGTCTCAGTGCTCTTGCTTTTATCTTTAGCGCGAGACAACAAATTCATGTTCAAATTTTCCTGTTTAGTAGAACTACTGTGTTTTGCAGAAGTGCGCATAGAAGGTGCTGTGACAACTTCCCGGATGTTAGATTGGGTGACATCTTGCTTTGGTGAAAGTGCTTCAAGTCGAGTGGCAGTTTGAGTCATGGGAAGCACCTGTGATGCTAAAATCTATCATTATCACTGCACTGTTTTCTTTATTACCAAAAAGATTAATTCTTCATCATTAGACTCCCTTCTTTTCTTTAATTTCAATTTTTTAAAAGACAATTCCATTATCATATATTGTTCCTTTATGATATATTAGAGGGTGATCGACCTGAACCCTATTATAACTTGGTAATAGTCTCAATAGGCTACACTTGAGGTTGGGGCATGTAGTTAAGTGTGCATTCCTCTTGACGATATTTGGGTGTTTTAGGCTTACTTTTCAACAATAGTGCAAAAAATATCGAACTCATAGTATGTAATAAGTTCATTGAAATTCTTTGCAATTTTCATTCAAGCCAATCATACATAAAACGACTTAAATTCCACAACTATACACTCTCGAGTCTTTAGGAATCGGAATCCAGAGCAAGAATCATACCTGACCTTTGATCTCTAGTTGCCTTCCTTTGGCAGATCCCACCTTTTTACCATCGACGCCAATTTCTAGATCATTTTTGCTTCCTACATTAGCCTCTGGCACGTTGGCCTTTGAGTTGGGATTTAGAACACCCTGCATGTACCTGGATGCAACGCCTAGTTTTTCCTCTTTAATCACAATCTTCTGCCTTGAACTTGGATTCTCTTTGGCTTCTGTTAAATCCGTGGATTTGGAACCATTGACTCCATCATTATGAGAATTCTCTGATTGCTCTAACATCTGCATTAAGTCCTTAGGATTCCCTTCAAAAGGGTGGCGTCCGGGGATTGGTCTAACCCCAACAAGAATAGGGACCGGTGTGCCTGCCTCCATTCTATCCACATAAAAGAATTGCCCAAGCTGAAGCTTATTATTCAATATGAGGTCATTGTCTTCCTTTGAGAGTGAGACATAGGTTGAGTGAGAAGAGTCGGAGACTTTTATGAAGAAACCCTGGTTAGGCCATAATTCAGAGCCAGATAGTGCGGGCACGATGCTGATGACCTGCAGAAGGACAGAGCGATATTCCCCGCGAACTTTTACATTAGAGTTCATACTCTGGAGAAGCTTCAGCAGAACTCCAGGCACCAGGGATGCCATTCTTCTTCCCCTTCACACTCAAATTGTATCTGTCATGCGTTATACTTTTCAAGTGTTAGTAAAAATGCATGCCTTAAACATTGATCCTATGCTGATGTTTATTTTGTGGATAATGCTATGTGGCTAACAGAAACATGAATCTTATCATGAGATCTTCTTCAGTGCACAAGAAAAAGGCAAGAGAAGTGAAGATGTGAAGATGTTATTGTTTAGAGAGATGAGAAAGTAGTTGTGAGCTGAATAGGGCTTCTGCAATGGCTTAAGAGAGAAGATGTAAAGGTTTGCATGCAGAGCACGTAACCATCCAATTCTCTTGGCTTCGAAGCCAAGCCCGGGGACCATCATATACTTACAACACATTCTGTCAGACGCAAAATGACAAATCAACCCCTTTCATAACACACAAACAAAGAAATATATCATATGTAAATTATGTATAAATAAACACGAAAAAACGTATCTATATATTATATAATTATGACACGATATATTATATAATTATTATATCATATGTATTAAATATAGAATACAATACACGGATCTATATATTATATAATTATTAATTATATAAATTGTGTATAAGAATGTTTCAGATTTTTTTAACAAAAATATATTTTTTATGAAAAAAATTTGTTACTTATATTTATAATAATAATAAATATTTATATAATAAGTTTAAATATTTAGAAAAGTAATATATTTCTATTTTTCAAAATTATGTAAGAATTCTGTTAAAATTATCATAAATCTAATAAATATTTTTTATTAGATACTTTACCGATATGTATCCTACAAATAATCAGTATCTAATATGTGTCTGATACGTATGCACCATTTAAGAAGAGTATCGTAACCTCTTATATTATTATGCCACTCTCTTGGACATTATGGTCTTTATTGTGGTGGGACTCAATCTGGTCGCGTTTCATTTTTGAAGTTAGAGGCAATGTAAACATTAAGAAAGGTAAGGATATTCCCATGTCATTTTCTACCAATATGACCTACCATCAATGGATTACTTCTTATTTTAGTTATTATTCATTTTTAATATTACACTTTCAACATTTAATATAATATCTTTAATACATTCATTCAACTTATGTACATACCCTTTATTTCTTTCCATACAAAAAGAGAGATATGTTAAACTTATGATATTTTTTAATAGGACAATAAACAAACCATTGTAGTGCCAATAAATAACTTTTTTTCTACAAACTAACTGACAAAAAAGATAAAAAAAATATATGGTAGAATATATTTAAAAAATTCAAACATATAGCAACTTTTTAAAAACTGATAAACAATTTTATATAAAAAAAAAACTTCAAAATTTTAATTAATATTATCTTACATTTAATTTAAATTCTTACTATCTTTCTGCTTGTCAAATATGGTAAAATTAAAATAACTATTGAAAATCTCTGTCTTACGAAAACTTTCATGAAATCTTATTTTATTAAGTGAATTTTACAATATCATCATTTTTAAGTCATTTTTACAAGTTTTTCCTTAATGGAAAATTTTTGTAAGACAAATACTTTTATACATTTTTATTTGTCATTCGGTTTTTTACAACTTAAAAAGTTAATTTAATATTAATATTCTAAAAACATGTAGTTGACACTGACTAGTTAATAAAACCAAATTATTAGTTTTAAAATTTTCACTATACCTCACAAGTTTACTTAAATAATTTATTTTATAAAACTTTCATCTTAAATTTAGATGTTGATAAAGCTTTTTGCCATACTAAATAATTGTAACTAATATATAGTAATACCTACTCGCAAAAATAATCATGAAAGCGTAATCATTTTTAGACCATAAAATGGCACCATCACTTTAAGGTTAACAAACCAAAATCATAAAGTCTTCGTCCACACGAAAAAACAACCAATTGCTATTTTTTATTATTTATTTTAATTAATTTTAAATTTCGTTATACTAATCAACCTTCCTTCAATTAAAGACTTCACCACAACCCTCATTATTACAAGGGAGTAAGAGTATCTTCAAATAAAACTTATTACTAAATTTTCTTATAAAGAAAAAACACTATTTTAATATAAACCACATAAATATAGGCTTATTATATAAATAAAAACAACTTTATTTAATTTTAAGAAACTAATGTTTATAAAGGCCACATTCAAATAATATTTTTATTAAAAAAAAAAACCGTTTACACTATTCATTTGGATCCATGAAACATTGAAAAAAAAAGTACATTCCTTCCATATTTTGAAAGAGAAAAAATAACAAAGAACTTCTTAAATGACACAAAAAATAAATACTAAGTTGAAGTGTGATAATACATAAAAACAAATTTGATTTCCATTAAGAGAAATTGAGTAGAGATAAGATTGTAAGATTGTTTGATTTGGATGGAAAAACAGCGATTACAGCATATATAAAGGAAAAGAGAGGAAGAGAAGGTAAGAAAATAGCAGGTTTTGTGCTGCTACATCTGAGACTTGACTTCATAGCAAAACATGATGCTGATCACAGAAACCATGCTACCTCCTCCTTCTGGAATTCCCTTCTTCATATCTTGGACCTGCTCCACCTCCCTTCACACATCATCAACAATAAAATCACTATCTATAAGTAGTAATCACACACCCACTTTTATATGTAATATCTAATGCAGATACATTTTACAAACTCCTAACATTTCATAACCAACCCAATAACCAATTTAGATGAAATCATGACCAATGGGAAACACATCATTTTCACATACCTCAAAGTCAAAACACATGCTTCCTTGCTTTGTATCCTCATTTTTAAGGGAAAATTACATGACAAGACAACCTTGCGTGACATGGACAACAACTGATTAATGCATTAACTCTATCCAAGCATAATTTGCAATTGCACAGCTACGAAACTCAGAAACTTTACAAGCAAATTTCAATGTTCAAGCAGTGCCTATACCATCAAAAGTCACATCTGCTTTAAGATATCGAACACACTGGCAAGGCTAATAGCTTTAGTTTTACCAATTGAATTTACTGTAGGCCCCCAAGCCAACACATGAAACTTGCATGCAAATCTAGGCACAGTTAGTATTGAATGCCATATTTGCGTTCTCCAGTTTTATTAACATGTATGCCTTGAATTTCGTTGTACGAAATGAAAAATGTTGTGTGTGTATGTATATTACTAACCCCTGAACAGAAGTTCTGGTTGCTGGTATTGAGTTCGGATGTATTGTCCGTCTTTCCAAAATGAATTTCAGTGGAATTACGTTTATTTGATCTTGAACCTTCACCATTAGTATGAGAGGTGCTTCCGATTGACCCAATATTTGCTTGAAACATTTCTTCAAAGAGCTGTTGGAAGTCCTCAAAACTCTCCTCCCCATTTTCCTGTTATGTCACACCACAAGCCAGTATCATTAAATGTGAGTTCACCAATTAGCTAGTAACAAATTATAGATGCATGCAAGCTGTTGCTGTTCAAGCCCAGATACCATAATCAGTCAGCATGCATTGCATTAATTCAGCAACAATAACAATATTAATACTAATACTAATACATACGATAGCATATGATATGAGACTGATTTCTCTCAGAATCTCAGATGGTGGGCTCATGGTATAATCATAAAATCAATACCTTATCATATCTATCACATGATTCATCTTAGGCATTGAGGCCCACCACTATGACAACAAATATAATGAATTCATTTATTAATTGCTGGTTTGAAATTATGAACGAGTGCATAGGTTTCTTTATCACATTATATACACGCAATGCAATCAATATCTGGCTTTATCTCCTTCCATTTCTTTTGCTTAATTTCTGTTTTAGAATAATTGAGCATGAAACTTCATCCATAGCCTTCTCAAAATTCTTTTGCTTTTTTAGCTGATTAAGAGCCGACAGTGACAGCATGTTGTGCATCTGAGTGAATTCAACAAAAATCATTTCCCACAGCAACTATAAAGAAAACCCAGAGGAATACTATTATCATTCGTCAAACAACAGAAAAAGCCATAGTATTTGACATACAAAGGCCAACACTCTAGTTTTCTCCATATAATAAGAAAAAAAGTGGTGAAAAGCGTGGAAATTTTGGTCCAGCAATGTTGAGAAAGATTGGAAGGAATTAAATGAAGATTACTTACACTGGGTTTTGATTGACTCATCATTGTGGCCATTTCATTCAAGAAATCACCCATGCCCTGTTCAAACAAACATACCATTGCCCCATCACAAAAACAAAATGAAACCACCACCAAATTTTGATTCTGTTAATTATATTTATATACATATCCCTTGTAGGAAATTCTGGCATGGACTTGATTCACCGGTTGGTTGGGTTGGGTATATAGATCACAACAAAAGACAAGTAGTGTTATGCAAGTTTAACTCAGCAAAGTTTGTGCCTGGCTATCTAGTTTATTTTCCCTACAACAGAATTAAGACTTTCTATGTAAAGATGAAAACAAAGGATTCCAATTGGTCTCAGATGGTACCTTTTACAGGAAGAAGAAAAATGGACGGTGCCAAGCCCAGAAACGGTACAAGACTGCTACAGACGACAGAACACCAGACCAACAAAAAATCCATTTTTTAAATAAAGAAAGAAAAAAAAAAGAGAGATACGAAACTGAGAGTGTTGCCATAAGACAGGAATCAGGTGAAAGAAGGAGAAGGAGTGGTGATATTAAAAGCATATTTAGTTTGTAGAAGAGAAGAGAAGGGGAGGGAGAATGAGAGTAGATACGGTTTGGTCGTCATCGCTGTCATAGACACCTACGTCGTACAACAACCTTGTGTTGACGTCAGATAACACTGGACATAAACAGAGTGAAAGTAATTAACAATGGAATGGAAGAGAAGAATGAAAGTGAAGGTGAATTGAATTGAAGGAGATTTTACCAACCAGAATACGCGTGCTGGATTGCCTGGAACTTCTTCTTGCCTTCTTCCACGCGGCTCCCTGAACAACGATCTGGGTGCCATTTCTATCCCATCAAACAAAACAAATTCCTTCATTCATTCATTCATTCTAATATGAGACACAAGAACAAAAACCTTAAAATCAAATGTTCCAATTCACTCATTCGTTCATTCTAACCAGTGCAAGTTTCTTATACGCATTCTTGAGCTCAGACGGTGTACACTCCTTCTCTATTCCCAGAACCTCATACAACTCCTCACTGCATTTCTCTCCTCCCTTCGCCATCTCTTCATTCAAACCAAACCCACTTTTCTTCACTCTGCTCAACTCAAACCCAACTTATTAAATCAAACCAAAACCCAATCTTTTTAATTATTTATTTATGCATTCATTATTGTTAATATTATAAGGCATGGATGGAAGAAGGAACTTTTAACAATTTTATTCGGAGGAAGCAGTTCACCCACCTTAAGAACTCTCCAGAAGCACACCCTCTTTACGTAGTTTCCATTTTTTTACTAAGGTTACAAAATATACTATGTTTCCATTTTTTTAATGTTTGATTATGGATTAGTGTTCACTGTAGACGAAGATGATGTACGGTGGAGATTGGAGATGAGTTTGCATTTTATATTATATGGTTGGAGTGTGTTTCCAGAAGGTTCGGTTCTGTGTAGCCACACGGACAAAATCAATTGTACGAAAGTAAATAAATACCACATGTTGGCTAACAGTTTCTGTGCTCTCTCGCTGTAACATTTTTCAGATTTTCGTTCACATTTTAACTCACTCCATGCTAAAAGTTCAGGTTTAGCAAGACCCATGTGAAATTTACAGAATAATATAGTAACACGTATTGGAATCAGGAACCAACAATCCCAAAGATTGAAGTTGTAGCGTGAAGACACACGAATGATTATGCATTACTTCTATGACACATTTCCTCAAACTTTTGTGAAGCATGGATAATGCAAAGACACAATACCTTGTCTTAAAGTTGAATCTCCATTATTAGAAGATTAGAAGAGTACGGGTAGCAAAGCTTGAACTCTAGATTACTTGGCATAGAGTGTTTGCTACCACTTCAATAACCAACCAACTATCCCAAAAGCTTAAGCTTAACCGAAACCAAAATAGAGGAGAAAGAACAAGTCACTTCTATAGATTAACAATTAACACCAAAGAAGGGTAGTGAAAATATAACTCCAATTCCAAAAAAAAGGCTCCTTCCTAAAAGTCCCCTCAATAGTGCATTATTGCAACTGTTGTGTTTTGGGGATCTTGCTACTCTTTATTTTGCTTTTAAGTAATATTGATCCCTCTTTTTTACTTCAGAAACACAGATTTGTTGTATTTAACTCAAAACACTACAATTATATAGCTTCCATCAGACCAGATAAGATCTAAATCCAATACTCAAAGTCAAGTCAAGGGAACAACCTCACTCTGCTCTGTTCTGCTCTCCTCTGCTCTGCTCTCCTCTGCACAAAATCAATTGAATGAATCCATACAAATCACCAAGTAGAGACACACCCTTTAATAATTTTGCTTTAATCTTCAATTTTGCGTTAATTTATTTCATTGATCTTAGTAAATAAAATATTTTTTATGTACCTTAAATAAATATATGTTCGGTCTGGTGTTCCATTCAATCAAAATAATAAAAAATCAAATATTTGTAAATTAGAGAATTGAATTAAAAATATGGATTTTCTATACTAGAGGATCTAATGTTTAATTTGAATTATGGGATAAAAATTAGGAACTGAATGAATGAAACGATAAGTTATAATTATGATTATTTTATAGTACATTTAAAGTATAATTTACTAATAAACTCCTTTTAAAACTAAGTGTACTTTCATTAACAAATGCAGATGGGAATGTGTAAAGTATAATATACAAGGTGAGGTTCAACAAACACATCTTAATCAAAGTATATATGGAATGTATATATATTTATTGCAACAAAGAAGGAAGATGGTTATTTATTAGAATGAGATTGATGTGAACATTTATATAAGATGGTAATTATGATTGAAACAGTGATTTGAGATTGCATGGGGTTGCAATACTCTGATTTCCACTCCAGACAAGCTGAGAAACAATGTGATGAGTAGCTTGGGTGGGATGAAGCGAGTCAAAGAACACATATTGGTTTGGATTCTCACATAACTCGTAATCTTTCACTGCTCTTCTACCTCCACAGCTGTTATTTCCCCTGTGCTTTCTACTGCCACAGGATGCAACATCGCCTTCTTTCAACCCTTTTTCACAACACTAAATCACATAAGCCAACCCACCAAAAATCACATATACTCACTCACTCGATATATGCACTACTTACCATATTTTGAAGGATTGTTTATAACATCAAAAGATATGCTGAAATAATCCACGTACGAATATTTAAATCCTTCTAGTTCTTTCTTTAACTTCCCAAGTTCCATCTCAAGCACACTGTTATGTAGTTTGGGCAGTGCTGAAGCTTCTTCCACGCAGGACCCTTTTGATCCATTTACTAGACCCTTCACCAATGGAACACAACCCACAGCTGGTAGGTTAAACACTGCAAATTTCCTCCCTCCTGCCTCGTGTATCCCCTGATTAATGCACTCCATCATATCACAAAGTTAGACTTATTCTATTTGCTCATTATACAAAGTTTAACTTTGATGCTTCAATGCAGAGCAAAGTAAGAAGCCTCTACATACTTTGATCACTGATGTAAGATTACCAACTACCATCTCTACATGTTTCTTAGCCGTGTGTGAATTACTTGAATTTTCTGACAGAGAGATTTCATAATCATTGACTCCAATGTTGATCAAGTAAACAGCTTTGGCAAGCAGAGCTGTGGTTTCCGCATTTCCAAGTTGCTGCCTCAATTCCTTGCTGACTTTCCTGAAATAACTTAGCTGAGTTTTTAGATCTATCACCTGCAAATTCAACACTTTCAGATCAAAGTAGATGGCATGGACTTAAGTAGGTAGGCATCAGTGCTAATGAATGACCAAGCATTCAATTTCATTCACAACTAATAGTTAGCAATAACATGAAACAGACCAGTCCTTGTTGGGTTTCAACCAAAGCCCCAGCTCCAGCTGATGCAAAATTCACTCCATCAACGTATCGTTGATTACCAGGGAATAGATAGGGTGGGATTAGAGGCAACTTAGCATACTCAGCTGCAATAATAATGTAGGTATATGAGGTATTGGTTGATCTTAATTAAACACATAAAACCAAAGTTGTAGTGTATACCTATGAAATCTGGAAGAACACGACCATCAGAAAATCTGCCTGTTGGATACTTGAAGAAGGTTTCCCCATATGGAGAGTAATTTGCCTGATAATCAGCAGTAGTGTTTATGTAATTGTTGTTTCCAACATCAAATAATGAATCTCCAAACACAAATAATGCTGCGTGTTCTTTTGGCCGGCATACATCACCAAGGCTTAGGCAGCAACTTATGCCATAGCTTGCCAAAAACACTAGAAAACACAAACTCAATTTTGGACTTCTCATATCAGTTTCACTTCAATTTTCTAATGATCACAGTATGCAACTTGTGTTCATATAGGCTACTTTGACTTCATGCACAATGGAAACTAAATTTCCAGCATTATATGAATAAATAATTTATATGTTGAACATGTATGGTGGAAACATGTGCACACATTTAAATCAATCGAGAATTGGTCTTCCCTGATTTTTATTCCTTGTTTAATTATTAATAAAAGTTCTTTTAGTCAAAAATATAACTTCTATGTTAAGTTATAGAGCCCCACATGATCCATATTGTTTACATTTTTTTTTATCTTGATACATATAGAATATAATGTTTTTTATATTAATTAATTTAAATTTAAAGAGTAGCTTGCATAATTTTTTAAAATATTCATTTTAACATGTTTTTATTATTAGTTAAATTTATTTGAAACGATGAATGTAGATGAGACTAGTTAAATTAGAAATAAATCTATGCATATTTGTAATTTTTAATAAGTTTAAACTAATAATAAATATAATGTTAAAATGTGTATTGCTGACCTGGATTGGTATGTTTCACTTGGAATTAGTTTTATCTAATAATTAGTCATGTAAGTTGTTTTTAGATTTTATAGATTGTGAAAATCATGAAAAACATAATAATGGGGGAAGATTGAATTTTATTTTAATTAATTTTAAGAAGATTATGTACATATTTCTTCATGTGATTTTGTGTTTTGAGTAAATTATGTTTCAGGTTGTTAATTGTGATGTCCCTGGTTAACAATTGTTCTTGGATTGACACATAATCTGTTTGGTCAATTGTGCACTTAGTTATCTTTGGGAGATCACCTCCATAATTGCTCTAAAAGGTGTCATGTCATTACTATTTCTGATATGTCATGTTCTACCAAATTTCAATTCAATCCTAAGGAAAATCACGAATGAAGCATCTAAGATACATCTCCAGATATTTGTTTATCTCACTCACCATCTGTCTCAGAGTGATAGGCAATGGTTGCTTTAAAAAACTATTTGGATAAAGGATGAATTAAAAAAATGTTATATAAATTCTAAAAAATATTAAGCACCTATGAGTATTATATATTCAATTATTGATTTATTTTAAAAATAAAAAAGAATACTCTACTAAACTTATTAAATTATATAAAAACGTATGTTGTTTTTCATATACATCCTTTGTTTCTAAAAGACTATTGAAAATACATATTTTTATTACTATAATTGCTGAAAGTAGTTTTTTAAAATTAATATTACTCAAATATTATTTTATAGAATGTGTTAAAAAGATAGATTAAGAGTACCTTTGTGAAAGACTATTTTGGGAGATTTTGTTAAAGATATTTTTTGACATTATATCCTCTAAATTTCATCTACAATTTATTCAGTATACGAGAGTGTGTTACTGGTCATGGCATTGGAGATGATTGTTTAAATAACACCACATTTGTACATCATATCATATAATGATTGTAACAAGAATATTCACGTCATTTTGTACGCAATGAACTCTTCATTGAGTTGGAGTACGGAAGAACTTTGGGTCGGTAAACTTCCATCTCTTCCATACCATCCTAACACAAAATCATTGCAATCAAGTATTTATAATTTTCTGCAACTTGCTCATCATAGTTCACTTTTTCATTCTTCAAATTTTCTCATAAGAGGATATAACCGCAGAGAAACAAATGAGTAAGAAAAAACACATCAGCAGCCAAAGACTGTGTCACAGATCATATTATAATCACCCTCCAACATCAGTCGAGATTCCCAAAGGCTAAAACTAAGGACTTTGAATGGGCAAATAGCACCTAAATTACTATATTGTCCCATAATTCAAAAACAAGATGTAATAAACTTCACTCCTGCTGAGCGAGTTAATTGTTTTCAACTCTATCTTCAACAGAGATGACAATCATTCCAGAGAGCAAAAAAAATGGAAATAACATTCTATTCTTGTCAGGCACAAGCCGGTATGTGTCCTTGGGAGAAATAAATGCAACAAAAACACAAACAAAATTAATGAACTGCGAAGGAAAATGAAAAATAATGTGCAGCTTTATTTAAATACACAGGGAGGAGGCCAACAAAAAGCTGCTCAGAAAACTCCGCCAGCCATGGAAGGAATGTCATCAAAGCTCCAAAGGTTCATCAGGTTTCCACCATCCTGGGTTGTATCACAAGATAGCAAGGATTCCAATGAAGTATCATCCCAGCTCCCTTCAAGATAAGGCATCTGAAAGAACTTCAACTCAGATTCAATATCCACGAGCTCCTCAGATAGTGTCTTGGAAGAATCATCTTGCATAGATACCACATCCTGAGAATTAGTCTGATGGTTCGCTTCCTGTACAAAATGAGAATCGCAATCCAAAGGAGCAGAAAGCATGGATGAGATCTCAGGAGTTTTGGGGGCCTGTTCACTCCACCCAAGATCTGCATAATCAAATGAATTACTCCCCTGATCTGAACTGAAGTAAAGGGTGACATCATCAGTCGAAGAAAGAGATCTGAGCCCATTTCCACTGCTAGAGAAGGAACCCATGTCAGCAAACTGGTTAACTAGGGGTTTCTGTTCCACCAGATCCATAGGACAACAAAGGTCCTTCTGATTGTTCCCAGCATTGAACATGTGGACATTGGGTTGAACAGTCTTCTGATTTCCCAGTTGATTTACCTTAGAATGTTTCACGGAAGCTTCCTCAGGGAAATTCACCTTGGCTTTCTTGCCACGAATCCTCCGTGCTTCAGCATCATAAGCTCTAGCAGCTTCTTCAGCAGTGTTGAAGGTTCCAAGCCAGACACGAACGCCCTTTCTTGGATCCCTGATTTCAGCTGCCCATTTCCCCCAAGGACGTTGACGAATTCCCCTATATTGATTCTTCCTCTTTCTCTTTGCAGACTTCTCAGCTCCACCATTGAATGCCACAGATTTCACTGCCGGCCCTTTAATACAATTGGAAAAGAATACAACACATTTCACGGCGAGGAAAACAGACACTCAGAACCATTAAACAAAGAAAAGAACAATAATAATGTCATACACGGATCATATAAGAAATTTTCCAATTCTCCCAAAAAAAAAGAACAATAATAATGTCATACACGGATCATATAAGAAATTTTCCAATTCTCCCAAAAACCATTCTAGTAGTTTATTTATTTTTTATGAAGGTGAGGTTACCACCCTCTATATACTGAGAAAGAGCAGTTGCAGTGGGGTGTTACCAAGAAACAGAACAGCTTGTAATAACAACAAAACAAAATGATGAAAATGAAACATCTATCAATTTCAACAAAATCCACAGAGCCATCCTTGAGTTAAAATCAGTAAGTGAACTCTTGTACGAAAAATGGATAAACATACACTCAAAGAAGAAGAAGTATTTCTCCCAAAAACAAATAATTCCAGAAATCAACCCGGGATCCGTAACGAATTAAAGAGTTTCTAGCAGATCTAGAAAATAAAATTCCCTGCTATGAACTCCATGAACGAAAATCAGAAATTAGATTCACTTTAAAGTTGAGGGTCCAGAAATTCATATCACACGGTGAGCAACTAACAAATGTTCCAAAAATCAATAAAGAAAAAAGTGTAAACAGTGATAATTTTGCATACGAAATAAACGGGAAAGAAAAAGAGAAATGAGAAGAAGGGAGAGAGAAGTTACGAGAAGAGGCGGAGAAAGCAAAGGGTTTGACTTGGTGGTCGGCGTCGCTGTCGGAATCGTCCTTGAAATTCCTAAAATCAGCCTCGAAGTCATCGTCGGAGTGGATGACCTGAGATGCCCGCTTCTTCAAATCCAGCCACAGGTAATCGGCGGTGACCCGGCGAGACCTGGCCGTGACCGCCGCCGGAATGAAGTCAGAGATAATAGCTCCTCCACACATGGCTCCGTGAAACACAAAACACAGCTATGAATGAATGAAATAATTTAATAAGAAAGAGTCGGTTTTGGTTGAATGCTGCAAATGAAGGCTTTTCCTTTTCAAGTTTGCGTTTTCTAAGTTACACACTCCTCGTTTCTCATTTTATACTCACCTTTTTACACTCTTTTCACACCACCTTTCACTCATCAACTTAACCTACAATAATTTATTACATTTAAATAAAACTTCAAAAGTAATTTTTTAATCCGGTTCCATTTATGATAATTATATAAATAAATATAAATTTTAAGAATTATCTACGTTTTCATCATATAAAGTGTTGAATACCGAAATTTTAATTGAGTGTCGGAGTATCTATGATCCAAAATTCAGAAATGAGATAAAAAAATAAACCAACCCATAACAATTAAATGTTTTCATAATTTAAATATAATATTCATGTTTTTTTTTTCTAGTAAAAGGCAAAATATTCATTGCTAGTCATAAATTATTTCTTCGGTTTTTATTGAATACAGTAGAGACGTCCACATACACTATTTAATAACTCTCTTCTGAATAATGTTCTTATGATTCATTTTTAGTCGAATTCTAATAGATGAACCTTCATCTTCAATTTTACCAAATAACAAAAATCATAATTTTGATTATATTTTTGAAAGAAACATGAATGAAAACTATTGATGCATAAAAAGACTAAAATACAAGGACAAGTAGTCATAATCAATTAATATAAAAACAAATTGTATTTGAGTTACTTTTTATCCAAATCTTATTATTTTTATAGTCTTATAATCTTTTGAATATTTCCTATAAATTCTTTCAAATCTTGTAAATTCATCAAGTCATTTCAATTTTTTTAATTCTTACAATGTAAATTAGTTAAATTCCGCTGATAAAAAAAATTAGTTGAAATCTAAAGTTGTTTAAAAAATTCTTATAAATTATAACATTCTTCGAAACCGTCTTTTAAAATTTTAATTTGATACACCCATAACATGCAACATCTAGATTTTATTTTAATGACTTTTTATATACGTGAAATATGGAAATATTTTCGGAAAATTTATTTTAAATTCTTTGTGTACCTATACTAATTTAAAAATCATCTTACACCTTCGGAATTAGAGAGATAACTATGTTCAAAATTAAATTATTGTAGACAAAATATATATTTGGTCTTAATAATTTAAAAACATGTGTTTTTTATCTCTCCAATCAATTATTTATTATTAACAAATCCAGTAAATTCATAAGAAATGATTGTGTGAATATATTGTTAAATAGTGAAAATGAAATTTTTGTAGATAATTAACTTTTACTAAATCCATAATTAGATGCAGTGGTGATGAAAATGAATCTTAGTGGTCTGTAAAAGTTGAATGCATAAGAAGGTAATGAATGATGGTAATTTTGAAAAGGATTTAAATATAATTTTCCTTTTTAAAAGTAAGTAAAGTGTGTTATTATAATAGAGAAAAAACAAAAAAAGAAGTAATAATGGGAGTATGTCCAGTTTGTGATAATGAGGGAGAGAAATTGTTACTTGAGTGTCTGAATAGCATCATGGCCTACAAAGATTCACATGCATCCAACATTACCGTGTCTGCGCACATGTGCTTGCTAAATCTTTGACTAATCAAACTAAAGAATCAAACCCAAACCATACAACAAAAATCAATCTTTTCCTCATTCTCCTCATCTTCTCACAACACATCATTCATTCATTCATTCTTAATTTTACAAACCTACACACTGTTTCCTACCATGCATCCTTCTTCTCAGCAGCTTCGCTTTCACCATTATACATACATACATGTTTTTCTGAGGAATAACAACTAACTTAAGAATAAACAGATTCCTAAGGTAAGAATATGGAAAAAGTGCAAAATTTATACACCCACCCCAAACCAAACCCGGATCTAAGCAACACTTTTAGTCATAGATCAAAGAGGTTGGTGCATGGTCACAACCAAGGGAGCGCTGACACTGTGCTTCGAATCAGACCAAACTATGGAGCCAGTCTTCACAGTGGAACTCCCAGGTGAAAGCTTCACTTGGCGGGTTTGCACCCTCACAAGGAAGTTCAGTTTCTGACCCAACCTCCTGAAAGCTAGTGTGTCAGGTTCGACAGTGACCTCGGTGTCGGCAGGGGCTGCAACAGTGACCCTGTAAACGGAGTTGGGGTCTCCAACGTTGGTGACAGTTCTGATGAAGTGTGTGGACATGCGCGTGCCTTCCTTTCCATACTGTTGAAAGACCGCAGATAAAGAGGGGTAGTTGAGATTGGCAGCGTGACCGGCCCTCTTTGCCCCGCTGCAATCTGCAGCCTTTCTGGTGATAACTCGTATATTGTGGGCGGTGTAGTTGGAATTGCAGAGGAAATCGACATAGTCGTAGGTAGAGATGTCAAAGACAAGGCCGGGGTTGAGGGCGTTCTCCGGGTGAACGTGGCCAGCCCCATAATCGAAGACGGAAGAGACATTCCCAGTGGACTCGTCCAACAGGGTCCCTCCGCCATTGTCGAGAGTGTAAGCGGTGGTGATGAGAGCAGATCTTATGGCGGCGGGACTCCAGTCAGGGTGCGCCGCTTTCAAAAGAGCAGCCAAACCAGAGACGTGAGGGCAGGCCATAGAGGTGCCGGAGAGAATGTTGAAGTCAGTGGTACGGTGGTCGGAAGGAAGGGAAGAAGGGGGGATGGTGGTGGGCCAAGCCGCAAGAATGTTCAATCCAGGAGCAATCACATCGGGCTTCAAAATCTCAGGGGAGACTGGATTAGGCCCTCTGGCGGAGAAAGATGCCACCTTTGGCGCCGGCTTAACCCCAAGCCTGGTGCCCTTGAATAAGATGGTGGCGGTGGGGGGCGAGCGTAACTGGGAGGCCAAAGAGATGTATTTCCGAATTTGGTCGCCCCCGGCGGCACCGACAGAGGTTGCCGGGAGGACGTGGCAGTCAGCCACGAGACCTTCTCCGTCGAAGGGTCCATTGGTCAAAATCATGGCAACTCCACCGGCATTCTTAACGACTTGGCCTTTTGCAGGCCTTGAAATGACGCCTCTATCACAGACAACAATCTTACCTCTCACAGACTTAGGATCCAAGGAATCTTCTAAACAAAGAGAGGAAGAGTAACCGTCAGACCCAGCATACACCAGTTGGTACAACCGACCCGGACTCAGACCCGGCCCATCGTACACACTCACTCCATCAATCACCTTTCCGTTCCCCAGAATAACATCCGCCGGGAAATCTCTGTCTATGCTTCCCGCCCCCACACTCGTCATCCACGGTGCCACATTCGTCACCGTCAGCCCGCCGGGACCGCCGTTCCCCGCCGAGGCAGACACGAACACACCCGCCTCCGAGGCTCCGAAGGCCCCCACAGCGATGATGTCCAGGTGGTAGGGCACCACCACGCCCCCCACGCTCAGAGACACGACGTCCACGCCGTCGGCCACAGCGGCGTCGAATGCGGCCAGGATGTCGGAGTCGTAGCAGCCGCCTTTCCAGCAGACCTTGTAGACGGCGAGGCGAGCCTTCGGAGCCATCCCAGCGGCCATTCCCTTGGCGTAGCCCATGGTGGAGGCCGGAAACACGTACCTGCCGGCGGCGATGGAGGCGGTGTGGGTGCCGTGACCGTCGGAGTCTACTGGAGAACGGTACTCGAGTGTTTCGTTCATTTTGCCATTGGAGGCTTCGTAACCGCCGCAGAAGTAGCGGGCTCCGATAAGCTTGCGGTTACAGGAGGTGGGGGGAAAGCCTTTCCCGGCGACGCATTGACCCTTCCAGTTGGGGGGAGGGAGGCCCAGATCGCGGTCGTTGAAGCTCTGGCTTTCGGGTGAAATGCCGGTGTCAATAAGTCCGATGACGAGATCGGAGCCGAAATCGGTTTCCTTTAGTAAGCCGGCTCTGTCGGCGGTGTTGAGGCCGAGGAAGTGAGGGGAGCGCGTGGTGTGGAGTTGGCGCACCTGCTCGGGTATGAGGGCTATGACGTGTGAGAGTGAGTCGAGGTTGGCCACCTCCGCGGCTGAGAGAGTTGCAGAGAATCCGTGGAAAACTGTTTGGTAGGTGTGGATTATAGAGGTGGCCTCTCCCAGGGATGATTCGTACCAGTGCCTGTGCGTGGGGAAGATGGAAGGCTTCGCATCGTGCTGCACTTGCACTATGAATGTTTTCTTCTCTTCTTCTTCCCAAGCTGAGGTTGTCACCAACACCAACACCAAAACCAGAATGATGGTGCTGAGATGAGAGGGAGAAACCATGGAGAATGAATGAGATTCAGCTCAAGTGAAGTGAATGATGCTTCTCTCTCTCTCTTTCTCTCTCAGGTGAACACCACTGAAGCAGTAGGACCTACTGTATGTGGCTACCTTATAATAATGTCTATCAAATTCACCAAGACACTGACAAAACATTCACAGATACACAAAACATGTGTTGCCACAATTCCCTCATTTATTAACTATCAACAATGTTTCACTTTTCTCCACAGTATTTTAATTTTTCTTTTTTTTTCTTTTTGGTTTTTCTTAAACTCAAAAGTCGTATTATTGCTTTTATATCATTCATGATTGTGCTTAGTGAAGGTCATCCAAGTCCACTTTACACAATCTTTTAATATAATCAACACCCTAGAATTTTCACGAGATTCCACTAGAATCTACATCTACATTAGATATCAATTCAATTTAACAATGTTCCGTTTTTCTTTAAAGTTGCGTAATTTATTTAAGATTTTAATTAAAAATATTTTAAAAAATTAAACATATTACCCTGAAAATAAAAAATATAGTTTACTTCCTAAAAGTCAGCAATCTCTTAAAACTAATCCATGAACCATAATCATTAATCTTGAAAACCATGGTACTTGCAACAATATCAATTCGCAAAGGGTTGGGCCATCATGTGCGCGATAAATAATAGGTGTTGCGAATAATGACGTGGTAATATTAACTATAAAATGTTTATAAAATAAAAGGCATTAAGAATCACGACAGAAGTTTCACCATCCTCTGAAAATCAGAACAGAATAACACGGGTATAACACTTCACAGACTGTTTTAAAATGTCATTATTTACGAAGTTCCAAAAGGACATTTAACCAAAAACGGAATGCAGTTCTATTCCTCTCACTGACAGAACTCGCGTTATGCTTTGAAATTCAATCAAAGACTGAGCTAATTCGGTGTTGCTACACAGATACGGAATGCAGTTCTGTTCCTCCCACAGGCATAACTCGCTTTATGCTTCGAAATCAGTCAAAGAATGAAGAGATTACGTGTTGCTACATAGATACGCACAATGCCCTGATACTAAAAGCCACCCCAAATTAATTGAAAGTTTATGTCACAAAATTGTTTCATGTAAAATACATGATCTTGAATTGAAGCCAAGATTTGTAAAGAATACTAAAAAAGAAGATATAGATATACATGGATTACTATAAGTATAGCTGGATCAGCTCATCACTGACAACAGATGGAGTAAGAACACCTAAATCTGTGAAAAGCAGAGTCAGGTATTGAGGAGGGGTGTAGTCCCGCGCGGACCTTTCAACTTCAACCTTGGAAGGAATAGGTACACCGAAATCAATAGGGCGTAAAGCAGGGGCTAAATCCTTTTGGTCAAGAGGGTAGAGACGAGCAAACTGCAGAAAAACATAAACAAGACATTCACTACAAACAAATTCCGAATTAAAGCAACCTTCCAAAAAAGATGAGTGCAAGCTAACAAAGTCCAACGCAGCAAATTGCAAATATACCTTGTAGCTTTCAGCAGCGACATAAACTGGTTTATTCATACCGTGTGCAACCAGTGCAATTTGGTAGGTCCCCATCATGTTGATTATGCCCCCACTTTCCACAACTCCATCTGCACCTACAAAAACCATGTCCACCTCATCCATAGTATATGCCACAGCAGAATCTATTAGTAGTTTCACAGGAACATCAAGCTTGGCCAGCTCATTGGACAACCGCAATCCTGTTCGATCTGGTCTTCCCTCTACAAATTAATAGACACGAAGCTGAAGTCCAGATCACAATGAAGAAGATGCCAAAGATATACACACCACGAGTATAAAATGGGATTCATAAATGGAAATTATGTCGACAAAAAATTGAAACTGTTCCAGAAAAAAATTACTTTTAGCTGAAGGTGACCTAAATCACAACATTCGAATTATGTGTGTTTTGCCTTTTTGTTATCTGATTGCCTAAGACCTGCCAACCCTCCTCTATTTATCCTACCAAAGCTAACAAACCCAGTCCAATTTACTTGAGCTGGAGTCCGTTATTTTGCGTCATGCCTAGGATCTCAAATGTTAGTCCCATACATTTCAGGTATTAGGGCAACGTTAGATGACAGTTTCCTTAGTAGTGGGAACAAGGACGTAGTGGATTGTTGCCCCATTCATCATCAGAGACTCCTCTTTCTGAAAACATCTGACCCATAGGTTAAAGTTACACTCCTTGAGATATCAGACGACAGTTTCCTAAATACTGGGGAGAGGGATAGGGACGTAGTGGGTTGTTGAGCCTCTCTCCGAAAACATCTGACCCATAGGCTGGCTAAGATACTGACCAAGTGAAGTCAAATAGGATCCCTTGATTCCTCCCAGGGCTTTCAGACAAAAGATGACTGAAAAATATGCTAACAAAATAACAAAGTTTAAAAAATTTACAAAGTTGCTCAATTGTGTTATTTGAATTTTGGAACTAAATATGAATATGAGCCATCTTTTACAACTCTGAAATAATGCGCCCCTATAATATACACACACATATATATACAAGTAAGGTAAGAGGGCAAAAAAAAAACCTGTGCAGAAGACCCGAAATAATTTTTTGTTTTGTGCTGCCAGTTTGAGGACTTCAAAGACAACTCTGGAAAAGCCATGAACCAAAATTGTACAACCATCAAATATAAAATCCTGACTCAACATTGCAATAACTTTGCGGGCCTGCAGATGAAAAAATGAATTTGGGCAGAAATGTGAGAAAATGAAAAAGGGGAAATTAGAGTGCAGGGCAGAGAGAGTGGAAAGGAATGAGGAAGTTGCCTTGTAGGAGATTTCGCCGAACTTCTCCGCACGCTCAATCAAGCGAGATTTAGCGGAATTGAGGTCTTCGTATTCTAAAGCAGAAGTCCGAGTGACATATCGCATAAAGAGATCACAGCCCGCTGTCAAAGAGATAGAGGTCGCATCCCACGACTATAACGCAACAAAGAGTGCTGAAATCAATGAAGGAACAGATAATAAAGTTAAAGTCAGTGACTCGAGAGTACCTTGAGAGAATCGGAGGCCTTCTTCAGCTCGATTTCCAGCTGCATCATGGTGGTAGCCTGGCTGGACCGTATGACGGCGGCCAAGGCGCGAATGGCGGCGACAGCCTCCGCCAAATGGGGCTGTTTCCGCCAGCTATTAAACTCGTTGATGACGCTGAACGGCTTGTCAGGATCAGGCCTGAGTTGAGGTAGAGGATCAGGGTCCGGCCCAATGGCGGCCTGAGCCTGGGCCAGCCAGTCGCTGGTGACAACGCCGTGGTGTGCTGCTCTGGTCTCATAGTATGCAGAGGTCATAGGGTTAGGGTTAGGGTTAGGGTTTGATATTGAGGAGTCTGTAGGAGCTACGGTGTCTCCCTTGAGCGCAGCCTCGTTCTGCTGCCTGTCCATGATGAATGATGCTGATCTCCACCACATCTTTGATCTTCCCTTTCCACTGCAACGCAACAAATTCGATTCGATTCGATTCGATTCAGACAAGAATAGATACCCTGTGTTGTGTTGGGGTTAAACAACACTTAAGACTAGGGTTTCGTAATTCCCAAATTCAATTTGCATTTATCACCACCATTTTCCTTCTCACTCTCTCCCTCCTCTTATCAAATAAATAACAATGACTCAGCTTTTGCATTTTAAAAAAATATTTGAAAAATAATCACTAAAGTATTGAAATTTACTTTTTTAATTTAAATGAAAAAATTAAATTAACTTAACTAACCTCTGTTAATCAATAACAAGTTAAATAATTTTTTATGTTTAAAGTTTCAATATATGAGCAAAAATAAATTTAATACGCCAAATTTGGTTTTCTATATTGTACACAAAAACTAAATTAACGTAATGCATATCATATACAAAAATGAACTTGGTTGGTATATTTTGTGCAAAATTAAACCTAAGATTATAAAAGAAAATTAATTTAACACACCCTATGCACAAAAAGGCTACATGTTTTCTATTTCTTAAAATAAAATAAAAAGTCCTAATTAAAGATTTATAAAGATAATTTTTTTCTTAGAAATATATTTTAATTTCTCTTCTTTATTTATTTGATGTATGAGATATTAAAAGATAGAATAAAAATTGTATAAAGAAATGTTTATATATATATAACTTATTATTCTCACTTTTTTTAGTTATTTATTTGTAATGCTTAAATATAAAAAGGCAAAGGAAAAGAAGAAGAAGAGCAACAAGGATTTTTATTATTTTTTTTATCAGCAAGGATGGATATACACAAACAAACAGGGGTGTGAAGTTAAACTTTGTAAATAAGATAGCTTTCACCTCAAAAAATAATATTTGTCTTTTAGTTATTATCTTATTAGAGTGTTTTCTTTTTAATAAGACATTTTTTTAGTTATTATCTAACCTATTAATCGATTTAGGGATTTTTTTCTTCATAAATAGACTAAGAAACTAAATTTTAAATAGGGTTTTTGGGCAGATTTTAAATAAGACATGAGGTAAAGTTTTGAATAGTTGAAGAAATTGAGAGAGAGTTAAAATAAATTTGATTAAAACTTAATAAATGTAGTGATAAATGCAAACATAAAAACCCCACTCTTATTAAGAATCCAGCATTTTGGTACTTGTTTCATGGTAGCAGATGATTCAAATTCTCCTGATTCTGATGGCAACAAAATAGTGGTGGATTTGTTCCTCATCATCAACCATCATCATACAAGAAGCCCCATGATGATAGATATCTAAGTTCTTACCAAAACATACTTATCTATCTGTTAATCATACACTCTTTTTTAAATTAATAAGGACAAAATTAGTAATCTCTGCCATTAATAAGAAAATAACTTTTAATGTTAGCCACTGATGTGCTTATCTTATCCCTATTATGGGGGTGAGATCTGACTTGAAAGTGTGTTTTATTTAATCAGTAGCTAACAGAGCTTTGCTCAAACATGGCTGTCTTCTTCTGCTTCTTACAAATTGTCTTTATCATCATCAGACAACCAAGTTGTTCTTTTAGAATACAACGACATGGAGACAAATTATGAACTCATAATCTACACGAAAAGGAGAGCCAATTAAGTAAAGGTGGCATTGCATTATGAAGCCTTCAAAGTTACAAGTACCATCTTTTCTTGTTTCTCATGTTCATGCCTTTTTCATACAAAGTCTAGATACCTTTGTTCATGCCTTATGAGATCTCATAAGGTAATGAATCAGCATAGTGAGTTAAAGCCATTACAGTTGAAGTCCTTTTTCAGAAGTCCTTCTTCAGAAGCAGCATCGTTGGAGTTCTTGTCTCCTTTAACAATCTGAAGCCAACTTTGTCGAAGAAGAAGATTGGTGATTTGAGCCTCTCTGGTGAAGGCATGCATATGAGAATTAAAAGCAGTAAAAATTGGAGTAAGAAAAGGTGTGATTTAGTAATTGGGTTTACCTTGGATGATTTCTTTGAAAACAAGGTCCTTCATCATACCCTTCGCAAATGATTTCTCCTCGCTCATCTTGGTAGCACACTATGCCCTCAGAACGATCTTCATAAACCTGTTTAACAGAATACACATTAATTAACACAGTGCTCAGAGAAAACAAAAAAAATCATTGAAAACATCAAACCTTGTTCTTCATGGATGCTGTGATTCTGAGAACCGATGATGATGATGATGCCCTTTTGGGTGGGACATAGGTTGATTTGGAGATGAATTTTTTGTTGAGAAATGATCCATATTTGTAAATAGGGATTTGAATTGAGGAAATAGAAAAAGAGGTAGCAGCCATGAATGTGATTGTCCCAGAAGAAGAATAAAAGTGGTGCCTATATAGTAACGCAATGATATGATTAAGCATTGGTTATATATATTATTATTATAAAATGTTATAAATTGAATTATTGGTGGGGTGTGTCTTATCATGATAAAATGTTATAATATAAAATAGTAATGTAGGGCCAAACTAGCTTCACAGTTCATCACCTTCATGGCTTATCATTCATTTTGTTGCTTCGTCCATTCACCATTTCACTATCTCCTGCTCTTCCTCCATAATAACACTTCACAATTTCCATACTCAAATTAACTCTTCAATTTTATTTAATATTGATTTTACAAGGTTGGTTTAATGACTCATTTTATGTTCGGATTCGGATTCGGTGATCTCTGATTGGTTCTTCTTTTTATTAAGATGAGTGAAAAATCTACAAAGACACTTCAACAATCAAGTTAGTCTGAGTACAATATACAGGTAGGTTGAGATAGAAAAATTATCTTTAATGTTGGATCTTCTCTAAACATCAATTCTTATGGTTTGTTCGTTAAATTCAAGAAAAAATTCAATAATATCTTAATCATTATTTACAACTAAATTGACTTAATTAATTATATTTTTACTAACTGTGTTTGAATTAGAATTAAAAGAATTAGTTGATGTTCCGACCATTCGGTCATGAAATTCATGTCAGTAAAGATATAAATATTATTTACATTGTTTTTCAACCAATGTTTTTAATAAAGAGTCTTTCTAATTCAAACATTTTTCAAAAATTTTGGTTACCATCTTCAACCATGATTTCACTAAATATAAAAACGTCACGTCACACCAAACCAATTCAGTCATTCAATTTCTAACTTCATCAAAATTTTATCAAATTAAAATTAACTATAAATTGCAGTACCTTTGAATTTCGTTGTGTTTAAGGTATCATCTTGCTTTTATTAAATTCACCCAATGGAGCATAAGTATCTACATTTTGTGCATATTACTAGATACCATCTTTCGTGTATAAATCAAACTTAACTATTTTTAAACATATTTGACTAAATAATTAGTTTGGTTATCGAAAGTGTAACTTACAGGAACATTCTAAAAGTTTTAAAATTTAAAAATATTTTAAAAGTTTTATATTCCTTTATTCTAATCCTGCACGAGGATATTATTAAAGTTGATGTTCTTGTTTATATGCCACAATGATTATTTTGGTTATTCAACTTAATTATTCACTGTTATTTTAGTGTTTTTTCTTCATTCATCTTCTCTTATTTTCCAGTATACTTTATACTTCATTCGTAACTTCTTATGTTATTTCCTTGATGACTTTGTTTGTAATAGGCTCTTGTATAAAATAAATGCTCAAAACAAAATAGAAATTTCTGTAAATTTGAAGGAAAAAAAATCAATTTAAGTTATTATTTAAAAGAATTAAAACACCACCAAATTGAAAGAGAATATTTTTCGAAGGAGCAAAATAAGTGTTATATGGAATATAAACTGTGGTGGGTTCTTAGCTTCACTTAAAAGTACTCTGAATACAATATAAATTATTTTTGTTTATTCAAGGCTCACGTGTCACCTTAACCTGCTAAAATACTCTATCAATAATTTCTCATATATAAAAGTCTAAATCACGTTATTATTATGTTAATCCTTCATAATATAAAATATTTTATTTGAACCAAAGAAAGGTTAAAAACAAAGCTAACCAACGTCATTCAATTATCCTTGGCGTAAAAGGTTAATATCGATATTAAAAAGAGAAAAGTTTATTTTTACACCGTGAACAGTAAAATAGATACATTTCACACGGTTTTTATAATAATATAATAATATTTTAAATTAAAAATAAAATAAAAATGAATAAAATATTAATTTATTAAAGTATAAAGTGTATATTTTTACAGTTAATATATGATTATCCTATTAAAAATCATGTAAATGGGTGTTTAAACATAGAAAGAAAAACAGAAAATAATAATAATACTTAAATAAGAGCAAATAGATAGTGAGAATAATTTATATATGAAGAATCTGCATATAGAATACCTGAACTCAATAGAATGTAGTATGTTTATGACTTTTGATAGCACTTACATAGTAAGTTTCAGCTTTTTTGTCTTGGTACCAAAATGGGTGATAATAAGTGTCCATAAATAATGTTGTTGGGTTGAATTTGATGTAGCATTAGGGAAAGTAAAGCGTGCAGGGTGAGTGAGGTAATAGTGTATGACAGTGGCCAATTCTGAAGCTCCCTCTTCTTTTGATGAAGCACTAACAGTGTTTGATGAAATGAGATGAAAATCAGTGATGCTTCTTCCAAGTTCCAATCTATCTAGTCAACTCAACAGTGCCTTTTCCTTGTTCAGTTCAGCATGCTGTTCCTCTCTCTGACTCTCCACCACTCACACTCTTGGCATAACCCAAGCTCAGACAACACAGAATAGGCTTAGGCACTAGTCACACTAGACTCCCTTTTTCTCCCACTCCACTCAGTTACCCCATTAAGCTCTTCTTAATCCATTATGTAAGAAAACATTTCTTTATGCTAATGCTACAACCAACAACCTCAATCTCACTTTGTTAACTCAGCTCCTTTCCAATGCCAAACAACGGTAACTCAGATAGCAGAGAGGTTTCAGCCAACGTAGGAGAAGGACGCTGCTCTACCACACACAGGAGGCTAGACCCTCCCTCTATCCCTGCTGCCACCAGGCCCATTTTCAGCTTCAACACTGTTGCCAATCTTTCAAGAAAGACCTTCCCTTCCAAATGGGACGATGCACAGAAATGGCTCATCACCTCCCACCATCACACACTCAATGCTTCTAATGGGATCTCATCCTCCACGCACACTGTGCTAAAAGGTGCTATCAGCATCGTTCCTTCTCAACTTTGCTCTTGTTCCACATGCCTTTGTTATTTTCAACCAACCTTTATGTTCATCATTATCATCCTCTCTCTCTTCTCCTTTCTCTTTACTACTCTTTCAAACTTCTGCTTATTCGCATTCCACGATAATAATCTTGTGTAAAACTTGTTTTAGAATTATTACATTTCATGATTTTTTTAATGCTGCCGATTCTGATAGGATTTGCAATGCAGATAAGTTCACGGACAACACTGTGCCCATTTTCCCAAATTTGCAATATTCAGAGCCAACTGGTGAAGGGTTTTTGTTTGGAGACCCAGTTGCAGAGGTAGTGAAAGATGCTTGCAAGGAAGTGGTTTGTAAGGATGTTGGGACGGAGATGACGCCTCTTGGAAGTTGCACAACTTCAAGATGCCACACCCCATTCAAGAGTTCATCTCCTGCCCGCCATAACACTCCTGCAAGTAAGTCAGGACCATTGTCCTTGACAAACCACAATGACACAACCTGCACCATTGACATTATTCGGCTGGAGGAGTGCCATTTTGCTAAATTGCAAGTAGGAACACAGTATAATTCGGTCACATCACACTGGAGCTCAAGAGAAGAGGAGGAAGAGGAAATATCAAAGAGCTTGAGACATGATGCTAGCCAGAAAGCTGATTCAGACAGCACGTGGGAACAAGAAGAAAAGACCAACTCTTGTCTCAGGTAAATAAACCTTACAGTAGTCAAACATTGTAGTTTCATCTGATGTTGTATCAGTGTATGCCTGTATGGAAAGACTAAATTGTAATGTGTTGCAGGTATCATAGAGAAGAAGCCAAAATTCAAGCTTGGTTAGACCTCCATAGTGCTAAAGTAGAAGCACAATCAAGGAAGCTTGAGGTACTTCATTAATGATCTTTTCTGAGGAGTTATGATGACCAAATCATTTAAGCTTAAGTCTCTTATTCTCCTAAAATAAAATAATTTAGGCTTTCAGCACAGTGACTGTAATTTATCAAATCAGGAGATTATTTGAGCTTAGATTAATTCAACATGAAAAGGAAATTTTCCTATTGTTGGTCCATTGGCTCCTCCACTTTCTTGTTCATGTTTTTTTGCATCGTAAATAATAGTAAGCTTAGGTACAAATTATCCTTCCTAGTTTTTTGGTTTTTGGCATGCAACATGATCTTGACCAACTTCTATGTTCATGAATAATAGTAACCCAAAATGATTCATTTAACAAAACACTGTACACACTAGTTCTCAGGATTCTTGTGAAATTAATTCAGTATTAAACGTGCAGGGTGGTGTGGTCTACCTAAACCTGTATGAAATAAAATATACACATTACCTAGTAATTTGTTAACTTAAAAGAAGGTTAAGAAGCAACGAAACTAAGAAATGTTGTTGAAACAATTGTTTAGGTGAAAATTCAAAAGATGAGATCATCCCTGGAAGAGAAGTTGATGAAGAAGATGGCAGTGGTTCACAGAAAAGCTGAGGAGTCGAAAGCAGCAGCCAGACAGCAGCACTTGGAGCAAATCCAGAAGACCACTGAACAAGAACAAAAGATTAAGAACCAGTATAACCCTCTAGTTTTAGGCCACAAATCATGTGGTTGCTTCCCCTCCAATAACATTCATCACCAAACATAATATAACACTGATCCCTTGTCATTGCACGGAGTTTACTCTTGAAAACATTTGTTTCCCTATCCTTTTACAAAAGATTTTCCTCGTCTTCAATGGCTCTCATAACTAATACGTAAATTGTAATGACACGTCCAACACGGACACTCGTAAAACAATTATAAAAGACGTAATTTACGTATTTTCGTGTAAGTGGTACTATAATCTAGATTATAGGTTCAGTTGTTTTTAGTTGAACTTCACCTATTACGGATACTAGCATTGACAGATGCAATCTTTTCCCTTAATTACATCCTACCCTGTTAATTTAATGATGAAAAGAGAGGAGCTTTAGTGACTAATCCAAAGTCCAACATATAATTACTACTAATTAATACAAGCAAAGGGAAGAGGGAAGCTTGAGTTGAGAAGACACTTATTTACTAGCAAGTGTTTGACCTGAGCTCAACAACTCAAAGAAACTATATCTAAGAGATGAGAATAGAAGAAGAAAAACTAGAGGCCAAGAGAGAATGGAAAACCAGTGGAGGGCAACCAGCTTGAACCCGCAATGAAATTTGCAGGAGTGAAACTCTGGGCCTCAGCTGCACTGGTGATGACCTTAAACCCTTTCCAAGTGACCCTTCTTGAGGTTGCAGCACCAGGCCCAGTGTTCTGATACTCCCCGTAGAACAACGTATTCAAAGCGAAGTTCCCATCCCACACGTGCCACCCAGCAGGGTCAATCACATCACTTATGCTTGACTGCATGATCACAGTACGAGAGTACTGCTTCCATGGCCTCCCCAGAAACGTGGGGAAGCTCTTCTTCACAGATTCCAAGTCCTTCGTCGCACCAATCCTGCTTTTCTGAATCACAATGCCCGTGTTCTGGTTGGGGTCAACGCGGCCCTGAGCGGTCACCATGTTCTTCTGCCCAGGATTGGGACGCCTTGCGTGGATGTCGGAGTTCTGAATGACGGCTGCAGAGTTGCCGAATATGAAGTCGACGGAGCCTGCTATGTAGCAGTTGCTGAAGAATTGGCGGTTGCTGTGGACGTAAAGGGTGTCTTGGTATGCAAGAAAGTCGCACCTGTAGAATGCTGAGAGGTCAGCTCCAACTCTCAGGGCAACCGCTTGGTGCTTTGAGGGACCGGCTGTGTTTTGGAAGGTTATGTCTCTTCCCAGGAATCTTTCACCCACCACCACTGCACTTGCAAACCAACCACTTGTTAAATTAAATATCTCTCTTTATTTATATATATTGCAACTATTTTAAGTTCAATTTTAGGGTCTAATCAGATAAAGCTACGTTTTCTTCAAAAATAATGGTTAAGATTGAATCAAATGAAGACACTAGTCACCATGTGTGCTTCTCTCAAACTGTTTTCAGAATTTATGGTTGTCATTGTTAAAGGTATCGTCAATGGTTGTAACACTTTAAAGTCACACCTAAATTTGCTGACCCAAATAATGATGCAGAACAAGTCAGAGAAGAAAGAATTCATTTTTCACTTCCTAGATCTATGCTTAATTGGTGGGACAGCCTGCTTATTTGTGTCGTGATTCTGTTTAAATGGTTTGAAAGGTACTAATTTTTAATGCTTTATTTCTCCATTAGTACACCCATTTCCTTCAAATGACAGACATTGTCTCTATCAAGTGTTTGAACTTGATATAATGGAAAAATGCACCTTTAACTTTAGAATAAAAAGCATCCTTAAAATAATCATTAGTTTAGAAATGTTAAGGTCGGTTTGGGGACCAAGCACAATATGATTCAAAGGCCAAAAACAAGCGATTTGGATAATAATAATGATAATGTCTGAAGGTATAAGCAATGAAGCATGTTAGAAAAGAGGGAACTAAAAAGAAGAAGAGTAATTAAGGAACTGACCTACTGTGGCAGAATTGAAGGTGGTGCTGCCATCAACCACGTTTCTACTAGCTGTGATGATGGTGTTGGTTCTTCCATCGCCGAGGAACATTATGTTGGTCTTCTTCTTCGACACATCCACGTTTTCCCTGTACACACCCGCTTTGATCCTGATCACGTATCTCTTGCTACTCTTCTCAGGAGCCGCAGCCACCGCAGCCGACACCGTCCTGAAGTTCCCGCTGCCGTCCGCAGCCACCACCACGTCAGGTTTGACCGTACCCGTCTGCAGAAGGCGGCGGTCGGCGGCGGAAATCCAGTGGGGCCACACGATTTCATGGGGGTCCTCCATGGTTTTCCTGCGCTCGTTTTCGACGTTGTTGGACATGGCCATGGCCATGTCGTTGTCAGTGAGGTTCTTTGTCATGGCCAATGCGTTGCTGCACAAGTGCTCTGCGTGCACTTGCCCTGCCTGGAGATGCTGCCTCAGTCTCTTGTCGGCCTGGTCGTGAGAGAAGCCGTCGAGGCAAGTCTCTTGGTTGGTTATGGCCGAACTCATGAGAGTTTTGAGATCCTCGGCGTGGTGCGACAGAGACTTCTTGGAGGGGTACTCTTTGAGTTCATCTATGGCCTTGTGGAGCTCGTCGAGGGTCTCGTCAATGGTTTCCAAGCAATCGTGGAGGGCCGTTTTCTGCCTCTTGGTAAGGCCCTTTTTGCGTAAGAGCTTCTCCACGGTGAAGTAATTCCGCTCAACGATTCCAACGGTTATGTTCAGCGACTGCTCTATCACGTTCTTGTGGGTGGAAACTTTGTCGGCTTTGCCGGGTTCAGAGGCTATGCTTGAGAGGCACAACTCCGGGTACAAGGTGCTGCTGCAGGCACTTTTGATGATGGCATGTGACGAAGTGGAGGAGGCATTGTGGGCGGAGTTCTTGCGAGAGCTGACTCCGGCGACGACAGCGAGGGCGATAAAGAGAGTGGCAGCAAGAGCGAACAAGAGTGTGGTTTTGGTCTTGTTCTTGGTGAGGGCATCCGAAATAGTTGGAAGAGCTTGTCTGATTTTGTTTGTCATGGATCCCAGATTCCAACTGACTTTGAGGCAAGGAAAGGAAAGTCACGTAAGAGATAATAAGTGAGAAGTGGTTTTGTTTTGCTTTAGATATGCTGAGAAATGAATGGAGTGTGTGTGCACATCACAACACAGTAGAAGAGTTAATGATAACTGGTCCTAATTTGGTTTGGTCTGCCTGTGGGGTTCTCAAAATAAATTTGTACTGCATAAATTCAAGTTCTTCACCCTCTTTTTGTCTTCACCCTTCAATAATTCATAAAATTTCAAACATGTTTTATGATCCCAGTTATACACCATTATTTTCCTTTACTATTGTGGTTCTTACAAGTTAAAGTGATTATTACAGGTTAAACTTACATCTCTCATCGAATTTCTCCAATGTTTTTCTTTTCTGAATGTCTGAGTAAAGGCACTCTACGTTCAAGTTAGTTACCTTCAATCCGAATGGTCAAGTTTTGATTTTAGAATCACGATAATTTTGATTAGACTATTCTAATGAGTCTTGTCTTGTTAAAATGATTAAAATAGACGTAATGAATGTATAATCATATTTTATTAATCTTAATTGAGATTAGTGTATTTAACCCGTGATGTGACGTGAATTCTCTTTTAGCCGAAAGAACGATAAGCCATGCGCACAACCAAACACGCGATCTTTCGATTTTTAAAGAGGGGTTGGTCGCTAGCATTTTCATAAATACATGCGGAAGCAACACACAAATCAACTAAAAAAATAAATAATTCAGGATTTAAGGTGGGTCTGCAACTTAATTAGGTATAGTCAACCCAATCCAATTGATTAGCGTGACACTCAACGAGGAAACAAATGCAAAGTGTTGAACTTATTATATGTTTTGCTTTATCTGTTATTTAACTATGATTAGCAAGAACTATATATATATGCAAGGCTTTTGTGTTATTCTTCTAAAACCATCATACACTGGTTTTTTCTATGCTGCAGACTTCAACATATCATGAACCTGAATACGCTGTCACTGTCTGTGGAGTGTGAGAATATGACGGTACTGTAAGAATACCAGCATATTTTTAATACCTGAATACGCTATTATCACTGTCTGTGAGGTCTGAGAATACGATGGTACTATAAGAATACCAGCATTTTTTTTAATACAAGTTTCTGGATTTTAATCAGTAGACTATTTGTTCTCAGATAATAAATTAGTTAGGAATTTGAAATTTTCAAGAAAAATTTGTTAAAGAAATCACATGAAAACAAACAAGAATATTTTACTGCAAATTTAAATTTCCAAGGTAAGTTTTCCTGCAAAATTTAAACCCTCAAGTAATTTCATTAGTTGACATATTATATCTGAATATATATTATTTTATTCTTGAATAACGATAAATGTTATTAAATAATTCAGTTTATATAAAGCTAAAATAATAGTTTATTATTTTTACTAATAAATATTTTAACTTAAAAACATTCTAGAGATTTTTTCTTCCGTGTATAACAGCACATAGTAAACCTTTTAAATAAATGTAATTAATTTAATGAGATAATTATAATTAACTTAATAAAACAATATTTTAAATAATACCCTTTTAATTTTCATGAGACAGAATTGTAAGGAAATTTGCATATAGACTTTAAATTATTAAGTCCACAACAAACATGAATATAATAAAATGTTATCTGTGGATTCTTATCCACAAGAAAATAAACACAATAAATAAATTCCCCCAAATTTGAAAAAAATCTGGTTAATTTGTAGTAGTGTTTGGCGAACTCCATTTACAATACAATCATCTCAAAAATATTTATGTATGATTTTATTTTATTTTATTTTAAATTGGATTCATAACCTAACATAAATTTTAAGCAAACCTACATATTTATAAATTTGTATTTTCATTTAAATTTTAAATATTTAAATTAATTTAATTATTATTGTTAAATATTGATTTAATTTTAGTGTTCTACATGTTAATACTAACAAATATTTTTTTATTCTTAAAACTCAAAATTATACAAACACAACTTTTAATTATATACCCTTCTCATGCTACATGCTCTAATAAAAGTTTCTTATAAAAATTTAGATATTAAATTTAAGACATTTATTAAGGTCTTTACATCAAGATATTCGAAAGCGAAAGATTGTCCATGTCAAACCAACTCATTAATTAAATAAAAAGATACTTATTTATTTAATAAATTATATTTTTAATTATTTTAATAATAATATACAATTATTTTATTTTATATTATTAATTATTGAAGCACGCAAAATATAATTAATTTATAAAAATTAATTCTATTAAAACAATTTCAAGATTAAATTTCTACTACACAAATTAAAATATTTCTAAAATTAAATTACTATTATTGTCAGAAATAAAATTGAATACAGTTTAAAATTTTCACTAATAGTATAATAATTTCAATAATATATTATGGTTTAAAATTTGTAATATATCCTATTTTTAAAATATAACGTGAATAAATTTCATGCTATTACAGTGTCACCTCAAACACGATTTTTTTAAATACTGTTCACATTAAAATAAATAATTATAGTAATTATTGTTCCAAGACTAAAATCAATTTAAATACATTTTTTTTTCTTTCATCAAATATTGATTAGATAAAATCGTAATAAAATTTTACCTAAAAACAAATAATATCTCGAATATATTTTAAATATTTATATTCTTTAAAGTTTTAATATTCTTTAAAATCTTTTAATTAATAATTTTATATTTAAATATTTTCCTAAACTTTGATTGTTGGAATGATAAAATTTTACACAAAAATATAACACAAAACCTTAGTTTTAATAATTAAAATTTTAATAAAATTTATTAATATATTAGCATTGCAAAAATATTAAAAAAACTAAAAAAAATATACCTCTTAAAAAATGTAAAAAGGGTTTTGCGTTGAAGAGAAGATAGTAGTACTAGGTTTTAGGTAATGGCTTATAACGGTGCGTTTCAAATTGTGCGAACTATGCTTCTTCATTCTTGATTTCATACCTTCCGTCGCGCGCCACCGAGAGAAGCACCAGCGGAAATAGCAGCAGCACCGTTCGCCCAACCACAACCACAACCTCAACGTAATGCTTTCTCTCTCTCTCTCTCTCTCTCTCTCTCTCTCTCTGTCTCTGGTTAACAATAATGGTTGTTTGATTAATTTTGAACACACAGTTACAGTGACAGCGTGCTGATGGTCTCTATTGGTTCAAAAGCATTGGTCTCAAGAAGCTCAATGGGGGACCACGATTCTGAATCCCCCAAGCAAGCCAAAAGTAAGAGGAGAAAGCATAAGAAAGGAGGAGCCGCTCATGAATTCGATTCCAATCCCAAACACACAAACTCAAACTCAAACTCCAACTCCAACACCTTCACTTCCCCTCCTCAACTCTCCCGTGTTAGGTAACCCAATATCTATTCTTCTTGTTTATTTCCCCTCCCTTAACTCATTCAATGCCTTTTCGTTTTGTAGGAAACAGCTTGACCCTGAAACAACCCAATACTTCTCAGAAATTGCTAATCTTTTTGAAACTGAGGGGGTGGAATTGGAGGAACGATCACTTATATGTGCTAATGCTCTCCAAGAAACTAAGGGGAAAGAATTCGAAATAGCGTCGGATTATATTGTTAGCCACACTTTGGAGACCATTCTCCAGGGTTGTGATGTAGACCACCTTTGTGATTTCCTTCACTCTTCTGCTAACGACTTCCCCTATATTGCAATGGATAGATCTGGTTCTCATGTCGCTGAGACCGCCATCAAGTCTCTAGCCGTTCATCTCCAACATGATGAGGCTCGCCCTCTGGTTGAGGAGGCTTTAACCGTCATATGCAAGGTGGACTGTATTTCATACTAGTTTAAAATGTCGAAATCAATGTTTATATTGCTTGCCACTTACTGTTCCCCAACTTTATCTCTTGCTTTAATGTTTTCAAACTATGCATGTAAGCTTGAGTTTTAACCAGCAAAGGTAGTTGATGTTGGCAAAACTAATATAGTCAGGCTGTGTCTAGATATAGTCAAAGAAAACAAATGTTAATTGTGGGGAGAGAAGAGGAAGACATGGCCGGGAAGGATGTTCTTCTGCTTAAAATGTGATTTCTTATACGTATACATGTCATTTGGCAGGTGATTGCAGCAAATTCTGTTGATGTAATGTGTAACTGCTATGGTTCTCATGTGCTTCGGACTCTTCTCTGCCTTTGTAGAGGAGTACCATTAGACAAGTCTGCATACTATTTATCAAAATCGACTACCCTGTTAGCAGAGCGGTTGAATTCAAAGGAGTTTTCAAAGAAAGATGATGAAACAAATTTTGAGCCCGGATTTCCAAATTTACTTAAAGTACTTGTGTCTGATATGTTAAAGCATGCTAAAAAACGTATCAAGACACTACAAGTTGACCAATTCAGTAGTTTGGTTTTTCAGGTATCATTTCCATCTCCCTCTTTCTCCTCCTATATATACTGCATTAAATGAATAATTGTATTCCTCAGTGCTTGGCATTTAGTATTTACTATTAGATTGTGGGCAGTCTATTGTTATTAAATGAATACGATTATTTTCTATTATTTTTATTTTCTTGCTTTGGTTGGTGGGGGACATGTGTAGTTTTTTTTATATTGTTTTAGCCTCTAGAGTCTTGTAATTCCATTCCATAGTGGGCTGATATTATGATGGAGCTTTTGTGAGATATAGCCTTTCAATTCAGTAATTTCTGATCTGCTTGCTTTAGAACTTTATCATACTGTAAAGAGATTATAAATTCATTCTTAACTTTATTAGTTTACCTCTTGGGTAAAAACATTTTCTGTGGTGCCATTATGTGCTTACTGTTAATTTTACTTTTAGCTTATGTCTTTTATTCCTCTCATCTTAATGGGATCTCTTTAATTAATGGCAGACAGTGCTGAGGGTCTTGGCAGGTGATGATGAAGAGTTGCTACATGTGATTCCTTTCCTTCTTGGCTGCAAGGATAAGTATAATGCAGAGGAAAGTTTTATAAACACGAAAGTAGTAGCAGATCTCAAGAATTTGTTAAAAGAATCTAAATTTAGCCATCTAATGGAGGTGAGTATCATATAGATGAAGGGAAACTGTATAATTAGCTACAGTAGTGCAGGAGCTTTTGAAAAATACTGAGAGAAGTTCAATAGAAACTACATGTAATTAGCTAGTTCTTATTTTAAAGATATTTAAAAATAAGTCTCATTTCCCTTCGTACTTTCTATAGTAAATGTGAATTTTAGTATAGAAGCAAACAAGCATTATATACCTACCATCATAGTAACCTTTCCACAGGTATAATATAATCTCAACAACTTTTGTTAATCCCTAAATAATTTATCTCTTGGCTGACAGTGATATGAACATTAGACATGTTATGCATGTGAATTCTTTTGTGATAGTTAGCTTCATAGGACATATTTTCATGTGGCATTCATTATATACATAACCATTTTATGCCTGTGCATTTTTTTTATGGAGGCAGCAATGATTTTTTATGGAGACATTATGAAATTCTTTTTTTCTACAGAGATTCTGGCGTAATAAAATTTTGTAAATCTTTTTCAGGTCATTTTGGAAGTGTCCCCTGAGGCGTTGTTCAATGAATTATTCACTAAAGTATTCAGGAGTTCCTTGTTTGAGTTATCATCTCATCAACATGGGAACTTTGTTGTCCAAGCATTAATTTCTTATTCAAGCAATCAAGATCTGGTATTGTGCCTACTTGCCTTTCTGCTTTACAATACTGAATATTTTCTACATTTTGTTAAGGGTGACCAATTAAGTTTATCTACTTTAAGATTGGTTGCAGAATGTTGCATGTACGGCATCTGTCTCATGCATTTTCTTTAACAATGCCTATTTGTGATATAATTTTCTCTTTGCAAACTTTTTACCGTGTTTGTTTTATGACTTTTTATTGTTTGGTAGATGGAGTTGATATGGGAAGAACTTGGGCCAAATTTGGAGGATCTTTTCAAAATGGGAAGGTCAGGGGTTATTGCTTCACTTGTTGCTGCCAGTGAAAGGCTTCATGTTAATGAACGCAAGGTTTGCATTTTGGTTGCATTGTCTATAATATGCAGATTTGTATGTTCTTGTGTATTCGAGATTCTCAATTAATTGATTGCTTCTGAAACCTCACTTCATGTCTATAATGATTTCTTCAAAATTGAAAAGTAAATGGGGTTACTTGCATTTCATAAGTTAATTTACCTTCCTTGTTTTGTTTTTCATCCTTGTGAAAACTTTAATGGCCTTTTTGTAACTTTGGGGCAGTGCTGTCAAGTCCTTGCTGATGCAGTATGTCCACCAGATGATTCTCCGAAAGGGATTGTTCCACGACTCATGTTTCTTGACAGCTGTTTCTCATACGAAGACAAGTCCAACTGGAGCTGGCAAAGTGGTGCTAGAATGAATGTCATGGGTTCTCTGATCTTACAGACAGTATTCCGGTTTAGAAGTGTAAGTGACTTTCTTGAAAATTGATCTCTTGGCTGCTTTCTTTTGGGTTTTGTTAGCCCATAGGTATATTAGAGGCAGCATTTTGTTGAAATCCTTTAATGTCGCAGCATAATATTTTATGGGTTATAACACTGCTGTTAAATTAATTCCTTAGGAACAGATCTGGCATTTGTTGTTCCTAAAGAAATATTTTCGTCCCTTCTCATAAATATTGAAAATGATGATGAGTTTCAAGTGTTTTTGTGCCTTGTTTGATTCTAAGATATTAAAGGTCTCCTTGTTTAGAGTCAATTTGTTTTTTTTCATGTGTATCTTGTCTGAGATAGTAATACACAGTCTGACATGACATTTGATAGTGTGGTGAAATTTTTATAGTATTGTTGATGATTGGATGAGAAAAAAAACAGAGAGGACTAGATGAGAGAAAACATGAATAATGATTCAAATTTTAATTTTCTTCTCACTTTCTTTCCTTTGTACCAAACAGAGGATTACTGTGGGAGTTGATGGAAGCACTATGCCATAAATTGCTCAATGCTAATCATTGTTATTTTATTTAAGTCTGATAGTTTTATACCGTGTTTACATTAAATAGTTTACTGATATGCTCAATTCTATTATCCGGCATTTTATTTTCGTAGGAATATATACAACCTTATATCACAAGTATAACTTCCATGGAGGCAACTCATGTACTTGAAGCAGTGGGAGATTCAAGAGGATCACATGTTATTGAGGCTTTTCTTTGTTCAGGAGCTTCTGGGAAACAGAAGCGCAGATTGGTTATCAAGTATGTCTTTCAGCTATACATCTACCATTTAGTTTCTCTAGGAAATGCTTATTTCTGCGGCAGGGCTTAATGTCATAAACAAGATTTTTAGATTATGTTTTCTGTTTCTATATTAAACTCCATTTTTTTTTCCACATAATTATGGGATCTGTGCTTAAGTTAACGAAATAAGAGCAATTATTTTGTGGGAGTCTTATTTATTTTATTCATAGTTAGAGTTTTACCTTTTGTGGTTTAGGATCATTTAGATAATGCTTTCTTTTGACTAACACTAAATGGAATGAAATATCTATTGACATACATTTAAATTGAATGGGTTTTAAATTACAAAATTGAAACCTAACGACTCTAGTTGCCAAAGCCTAAGTTTTGGAGGGGGTATGTATTTTTCCCCAGTCTAATTTACCTTTTAATATTTTTTCCGTAATTCAGGTTGAAATTATTAATAAATCTGTGTTTAATGGATTTGAAAATTGCTACGTTATTGTCATTATAATTTCCCTTTGTTTTCTTTCATAACTTATTTTGTAGACTGAAAGGGCATTTTGGGGAGGTCGCACTCAACTCATCTGGTGCTTTTACCATTGATAAGTGCTTCACTGCCAGTAATCTGTCACTAAGAGAGGCTATAGTGTCTGAGGTGTTGGCTGTGCGAAGTGATCTTTCCAAGACAAAGCAGGGCTCTTACCTAATAAGGAAACTAGATATTGACGGGTATGCTGGTGGCTATTTACTTAATTATAGAGTTTTCAGATTATTACGTTCAATTGAGAGCATATTTTTTAACTTCTTGAGTTCACAAGTTTATTGAAGTTAATCTTCACGATTTATACCTGCCTTATTACAACAGATTTGCTGCGAATCCTGATCATTGGAGGTCAAAACAAGTATCCAAAGAATCTACTTATAATGATTTTTACACTATGTTTGGTTCCAATGATACAAAGTTGACGAAAAATGATTCCTTTCTGAGTGACACCTTGAATAATAAATCTAATCCAAAAGCTGTAAAGGAAATGAGGAAAGAAATTGACCAATCTCTAGGTTCTGGTGCATCTTTCTTGAGCTTCCAAAAGAACCCAAAAAAAGAAAAGCACAAAAGTAAGAAAAATGCTTATATTAGTGGAGACGATGATGAGTCGTCTAATAGGAAGAAGAGGTCTAAAAAGGAAAAGGTTGAAAGTGGGTTTGATACTGCTGCTACTGCAGCAACCGGGAAGACATTGAAGAAACGACGAAGAGATGACCTTTCCGAGGCTTCCCAGAAGAAAGTGAAGGCATAGAGTTAAAGACAATTTTTCCCCTCAAAGACGAAGTTATTTTAAAGGGATGGTGTTAAGCAGGTCTGCAGGGCCCCCATGATTTAACGCTTGAAGATTTTGTATGATTTCCTCTTTGCTAGTAATTTTGTATCATTTTACTATGTCACAGACTATGTTACTGGAAAATTGCATTAACAAAGGTATTTACTGCAAAATATGATTCTTTTTCCTCCTATGATTTGCTTGACACCCCCTCACCCCTAATGTACTGAGATTTGCTGGATTTATGTTTTCCGTACAAACCCATCGTTCCTCGTTTCTAGAATACGATTATTGTAGATTTTAGGTGTATTAGAACTCAAAAAGCTTGGTTAGCAAAACTGTAAAATTCAATGTAAATTGCAATACATATAAACATTGGGACTTGGCAATTGGAAGGTAAGATACAAGTATACACAAACAGTTATTATTGTTTTGGAAGGCGCAGTTGTGACAAAATTAAAGAAATAAGATCAGAAAGGAAACGGGTGATAATGTTGTATTGTTTGTTCTGTCAACCGTATGTTGGAGGATTGAACCTGCGAAAGAAATATGCTTTCTCTTGTCAGTCACGGGGTAGCTCCGAATAATGGAAAGGCTAGAAACTGTTAATACTAAGAGTTACTTGTTTTGTGTCGGATTCGATTTGCTTGGAGGTATCCTTCGGAAACTGGAATCGAGCTGCTTAGAAAGATTCTTCCGATGAGCGTGAAGAGAAGATAATGTTTGGCTTGATGGCCAAGAGTGCACTTGTATTGTTGGGAAAACCTCAGCTGTGGCTCTGGTAGACCAGGTTAACAATAGCAGTGACAGTGTGAGAGCAAAAGCAGCGAGTGCTGGGAACCAACTCTTCATGGTAGTGGAGGGAGAATCTTGGTTCTTATGGTGACGATGCTGGAAGCATAGTGAGTCAAGTAAGTGAAATGTGAATTATATCTGTCTTGAATCATTTTTTATTACTGTCAGAAATGCTAAGGATATTGGGATCCGATGCCATTTTGGGTTCATGTGGGATCATGTGCTCGACTTTTGACTGCTGCTGCATCCCTTCTTGTCCGGACTTTGAATTTGGTGAAAATGGAGACAGAAATTTCAGAGAGGTCATGTGATAAGCCACGTGATGGTACTATAACTTTGAGTTTGAACTTTCTTGGTTATGATATTTTTGATAGATACTGATATTTAGAGAGTGACTTGAGAAATCAGCAAGAGCCAAACGGTTCCTGCTTTTAGCTTATGTGAATGGAAGGCAACAATAACAATGAAAAAGAAGAAATAATATATTTGTTGTTGTGTTTGTTTATTTGATCAGTCTTGCTCAGTCACTGTTTCAACTTTAATGACTGTTTCAAAGAGCTTTCCAGCTTGGCCATGAGGACAGCAGTCACTGTAACATTACTTCTTCCATTCTTCAGATAATATTTTACTTATGCTCTCAGATTGTTTTTAATTTCAATGATGCTCACGTGGGTAACTTGTTGCACATTTTAGAAAGTTAATACTCAGATATTATTAGTTTATTGGGATCTCAATCATAATTGATCGAATCAAATTGGTTTGTATTATCCCAATCACTTGACAAATATTTATATAGTGAAGACACAAGTTCATGAAGCCTGATGATTAATAAAACAATAAATCTTTCATCGCTAGTTCTTGGTATGGAACCTGATCTGAGATTCATTTATTTTCTTTAATAATTTCTCTTTTAAAATCATTTTAAGGCTACTTATTCAGATATTTCAATTTTTTAATGTATTTTATACTTTTTTTTTGTTATAGTAGCAAATACAAATATCTAAATAATATGCCTTGGTTGTTTTTTTTTTAAATCGCAGCCTGAACAAATTAACTGAGATCCAATCCACCAGATTGAACATTTTTTTACAAAGATGATAGATATTCCGATACAATTAATTACCACTAGAAAAATATTTGAAATTAGTCTGAATTTTTGCTAATAGAGACGAGGCCGACATGGTAAATCGAGATGTGTGAATAGAGATGTGTAACTGATATTTCTTATGGTTTAATTATTATATTTGAGTTAGTGTTTTATTTTCAAATTCAGATTTTTTCACAATTTTATTTTTAAAAGATACAGAGAAAAGTTTATATAAAATATCTTTGACCTTATATGGAAACATACCGTAATAATATAAATCTTAATATGTGTATTGGGTCAGAGCGTTCAGAATTAAATACTCGGTGGTTGAACTTTGGTACATGGCGCAGATAGGTTAATTCGGTTCTTGGGCCAGAATAGCGGGATCATGTAATTGGGTCCCAATTGTATGTATAAGTTCGTTTTTGTATAATTAAGGTAATCCTTCATACCCAAGGCCTAGACAGCTAGCGAGAGGTAATTATGGACCTAAGGGTGTGCTTAGTGCGCATATGGTCCAGTTCAAGTAAATGCTTTCTTTTAAACTTAAGTCCATGTGTGTTAGGGCGCGTAGATGTTAAGTTGCGTGTATGATGAAAGGTAGTGTAGCACTACAGAGAGGGTGTCTATGTAAACATATTGGACCCCTGATTTCGGCACATGAGTTGGTACCTTGGTGGTTATTCTGTTATTATTTTATGCACTCCCTAGAGAAAGGATTCGGTGCTGAGACTGAAACTGACTACTTCTTAAATTCTTATAAGCCCTGTACTGACTTGATCGTTGGAGTGCAATCATCATGGACCCCCCTCTATTTCAATGGAGATACGTTCCATAGCAGCAAGAGTAAAAGATAGATTCGTGAAAAAACAGACGGAATTAAAACTTGTTATCAGAGTCAACCGCGAGCAAGTCAATCGGCAAGAACAATTAATTAAAAAATTTAATCAATATGTAATAATTAACCTAGAGAGACGACATCATCAAATTTACGTTTTTAGTTAACATTAAGTTAAGTATTTGAGAGATATACTCCAAATTTTTATAGAGGACTTTTCATAATACCGAGAATCCGAGTATCAGGTCTTTGAAGATTATTAAGAGTAGAAGAACACGTGAACAAGTAAATATGGAGAAAATTTGAACCAATTTCTTAATTTTTCTAGATGAAGAAAATTTTGTTTATGATGAAGAAATGTGTACCACATGAACAATCTGAGGCATGTTATTACAAAGTCCGTGGGTTTGATCTGCAGAAGAAGGACTTTTCCCAGATACTAACAAATTGATTGTTGGTTTTCTACCACGTATTTCACTTTTCAATACAGTTTACGTTTATTATTGTAAGAAAAAGGGTTGCTACGTAACTTTGCATATTCTTCATAGAGTTCATGCTGACGCATGTGCTTTGGAATGTGTTTTAGTTGCATTTGATTTGATCATTTAATGTAACAAATGTGGTTTGATTAGTTGGTGGAGGAAGCAAAGAGAAACCTAACAGAAGCAAAAGTGAAAAGTCAGTCAATGCAGAAGAGGATTGGAGAAAGTTGAAAAGGAGAAGAAATAATGCAAAAGTAATGTGATAGTATGATGGTGAAAAGGTTCATTCAACCTTCAAGCCACTAGATTTGACTACTTATCAACTACTTTCAAATTTATAGCAGCTCATAAATTCAAACCCAATTCTCATTTTCGGTCTACTGGAATAGTAATTATAATAATACATTATTACATATTTTCTCCTTTACATTCTCTCCATGCCCAATTCAATTTCAGATCAAAATTTCAAAAGATGTAACATATTATAGGGATCAGCTAACTTATAAACTTCTTCTAGAAAAGTTCTTTTTTTTATAAATTAACTTATACGTAAAATAAGTTAAAAAAAAAATTCTCATAAAAGGAACTTTTGCCAGTCTAAATAGAAGCTATGATCTTAGAATAATGGTTACTCCGTACAATATGGACATTGATACGATACGGATACGAACACTTTACACTTTGATACGTATCATTTTCAAAAAGTAGGATATAAGGACATGGATCTATATATCATATAATTATGAATTATATAAATTGACAATAAAAATTTATATGTATAAGTATGTCTTAATTTTTTTGTGACAAAAAGATATTTTTTATGGTTGATTTAAAAGGATCTATTGCTTATTTTTATAATTATAATAAAAATTTATATAATAAATTTATTTTTTAAAAAAATTAATTAATGTATTTATCCTTTTAAAATTGTGTTGAAACTGTGTTAGAATTATCCAAAATCAAACAAATATTTTTGGAATTAAATTGACACATATCCTATTAATATTGTCCGAGTGTGAGATCTCTCTAAGACAAACACACCATTTATAATATGAGTCTTCATATGAAACAAAGCAAAGGGAGAAGTGAATAAGAGAAGCATTAGAGTATTTGCCTGCCCCCATTGAGTCCATGTTTTCAAAGTAAACTAGAACCAATATTCTGCAAGATTCTTCAGTTAGCACAGGATGCTCACACAGTCAATGACATCATCACTGATGTACCAAAGTCTTATCTACCTTTCTCTTCTTTAAGATTAACCACCTTTTTTCTTTAATAAAAAAAATTTACCAGTTCATACAATCAAAAGCCATGCACACTCAGTCTTAAAAGGTATTGACACAAGAACATCACCTTTATTCATATCTTGTTGCTAATCTAGTTACAGTGTGACCTTTGTTTATTATCAACAAGATTCAGCAGAACAAAGAGGTCTGAATCACTCAAGATTTCCAATTCAATTACCATATTTCAAATTGTTTCTAAGCCCTTGTAAGAACACCTTTCACTTCACATCACAATGGACTAAAAGCAGTGGAGCAAATATCATGAATAAAAGAAAGAGGTCATTCTATTGTATTGCTAGAAGTTGAAACCTATATTATGTACAACAAAGCCACTTGAAACAATTACTCTCCTCAGCCATTATATGCACAAGTATTGATAACAGCTACCATATCTACCAGAGTTCTGACCTAAGAACAGAAAAAATAGACACCCCATCGGTGTACTTGCAGACATCAGATAAAGATTCCACCCACAACTTGCTACCTCAATGCTCAATATGCACATTAAAGAAAAACAAAAAATAATGAATAGGACTGCCAAATAATTCCTAACTCAACTCTGTCCTCCTCCTCCTCCTGAATTAGCTGCTTGTTCTACATCTACAGAAGTAGGACTCCAAGGGTTTAACCTTCTGTCCCTGCTCAAAAGCCTCTTCAATGACCTCAGTCTTCCTGTCATTGGCGATTTCAAGTCATCTTCACCAAACCTGCTTGCAGAAGTCGAAGTGACATCACTTGGTATGTCAATCACCAAGGTTCCGTGACGTCTATTGCTGCTGTTGTTGTTACTATCATCATCACAAGTAGCAGAAGAAGAGGATGAGGAGGGGCAAGGTGGCAGAGAAGCACCTTCCTCCAAAGAAGCACCACCTGTAGAAGTTATCTGAGTGTGATCCCCCCAAACCAAAACGTTAGTGGGAAAAGTTGGAGACTCTGATTCTGAGCTACTTTCATCGGATTGAACAGCAACAGAGTTTCTGCAAAGAGGGCAGGTAGAATGGGACTGGAACCACATGTCAATGCAACCAACGTGAAACCCATGATTGCATTTGGGCAAAAGCCTCGCCTTTTCTCCTTCCACGACCTCCGAGAGGCAAACCGCACATTCCAAACCGTCCTTGAAGTCTTGCCCTTGGAACACCAACACGGGTATGGAGCTCAGCACGGAGGGATCCAGTCCGCTTCGGAGACCACCCTCTTGGCCGGAGGAAAACACAAAGCGGCGGCGGCGGCGCTGAGATTGGGGAGCAGGGTTGCGCCACCAGAAGTTTCTGGTGAAGAGATGAATGCCGAGAGCAATTACAACAAGGAAGAAGAAGAACACTATAACGATTATCATTATCTTTCCGATTAACTCGACGGCGGGGGATTCACCCAGAGTGTCAGTTGGCTCATTCATGATGCTTTCTTCTCTGTTCTCTGTTCTGAAAGCACAGAAGAAAAGAACTTTGAAAGGGTTTGGAAGGATGAATGAGAGTGAGAAGGGTTGGAGTTAAAATAGATTTATGGGAATGGAGAGAAGAAGAACCTCCACAATGGACTTGGTGACCACGGCGTTGAATGGTCTAAGTTGAACTTGGGGTTGACTCACACATGAACATAAATACGAAAATATCTTAATAACTATTGAAGAAACAAGAAGATTCAAGATTAAATGTTGAAGAACCTTCCTTCCACGTCTCTGCCATCTCTCTCTTCTTATTCATACTTTCTCCTTCAAACCACAACATTGGCCGCAGCCACTGTATCTGTACCACTCAATCTGCAGTAACCAACCTTTTACTTTTGACCATTCCAATCATTTAACTCAAACACGCTCCATTCACATAATTCAATTCAACCAACAATTATCTTAGAAAACGAAATGTAAACTACTAACAAATACCCTCTTTTTATCAAATAACTAAATTGTAAAATAAAACATCCATTTGTGTTCAAAATTAACACAAGCATTTATGTAACAAAACCTTTCCATTTGTAACTTATCTGAATGTTGCATGATTATGTCATAAAGCCATTAATAGCTTGATTTAGTTTTTCATTGACAGGGGAATAGGCCATTGCTGTGCATTTAGTTTTTATGCCAAATTTGATGGTAAATGAGTGGAATACTGGTTCGTAGCAAGAAAAGGTGGTTGGTTATTAGATGATCAGAAGTTGGCATAAAAAGGTTGTCCACGAAAGAAAAACCGTACATGTTCTTGCAGTTGGTGGATCCAAATCCAGCTGTTTATCAATGTCCCTCTACACACCCCTAGTGGATAATACTCTAGCCATTTATTCACTGAACCTCCCACCATCACATCACTTTTCAGTATTTCTTAAATTCATTGAATCTCAATCAGACAACTGCAGATGTTAACATGTCTGTTTTACATTATATAAAGTCTGCTCGCATGTGTCTTTTTGGTACAAATCTTTAAAAAACTAAACAGTATATAATGGAAATGTGACACAGGAATAAATCTAAAACCACACACACACACACCCATATATATATATATATATAAAATAAAAACACTTCTAATGATCATATACGAAATTAAATAAAAGTTAAAATGCAAGCAACTGTATATATTGTTTTGAATGAGTGGAAGGGATAAGGAGCTAATCTGCATATATTACATATAGAGGAATTGATGGAAGGTATGAAAGATTGTAAAAGTGATGGACAGAGAGACCCTCTTAATGAAATAAGGGGAAAGTGTCACGATTGGTAGCTGTAGGAAGAAGCACCAAGTAATGAAGAGCAATGAATATATCAGAGAAAGTGCTGAAGAAATGAAGGAGAGAGTGTGTGCGATTGTTGTCGAGGAGAGTGATATTGTTTCTGCAAAGAGGGCAGGTAGAATGGTTGTTGAACCAGGGAGCAATACAATGAAGGTGAAAACTGTGGTGGCATCCCGGTAAGGTCCTTATCTTCCCTCCATCAGAGATTTGGCAGAGACACACTGAACAACAATCTCCTTTACTATAATTTCTTCTATAGAGTTTATTGTTCTGCAGCAACCTTGGAATTTTCAAAACAAGCACAATGGTTGTGACAGTGAGCATGGAGATGAGGGTGGTGATCATGTTGTTGCTTCTTCTCTTCTCTTCTCTTCTCTTCTCTTCACTCTTCAGCAGCAACCTTCATGGATTTTTATTAATGGCCACTGAGACACCACCGCCTGCATGCCGGCTTTCAATAATCACTTCCTTGTCTCAGTGTTATTGGCCAAATGTAATCCAATTTATTTTTACAATCTTAAAAAAATCATCAAACAAAAAACAAAATGTTATATAAATTTGGTTTAATTAAATTTTAAATAACTCATCTCACATTCAATATTTGAATATTATGCCGTTTCATTCCTCGTCTTTTTGTCTTTAATCTGAACATCACTCACTTTTTCTTTCTTCAATTTCTTTTAACTCCTCAAAGATAAAAGTAACTAGCACACAATTTAGTTGACAAAAATTAAACATAAAAATATTTTTAAGAAAACATTTTATTCGATAGAACATATTTCTTTAAACAGAAACTGAATTAAAAATAAACTTACTTAAGTGTGACATTTTTTTATAAATAATAACTACTAGTTAACACCATATATTGTGAATTCATTGCATTAGTTGTTCAGAAGATTGTAGTGAAATAAATTATAAAAAGTTAGAAAAGCAGATAACCAACCAAATCCATCATTTAGCAGATAACCAACCAAATCCAATTTTTTTTAGACAATTTCTCCCTACACCATATAATTATATAATTTAACATGAACTCAACATAAGATTTAAAATTCAACATTGTTCATGGTTTTATTTTTCTTAGGATATAAAAATTTAGAAGTGGTTGTTATATATTATGGATTTTGATATTCAAAAGATTATTTTTATGTTTTATTTAAGCTTCTAGATGGTCATATCGAAAAGTAAATTATGAATTTTGAATTTACATGTCCAAAAATATCACTTTATGATTTAACTTACCGATATGATATCCCAAAAATAAAATCTTTTAAATCATTAATAGAGGGTGTAAAATATATTTTTTTTTCACCATCCCCATAGTGTATGAGACAAATGGATGCATTTCGATTAGGGTCATATTCTATGGTTACGATTCTACTATATATGTTTTTTTCATTCTGCCGAAAATCAATTTGACGGTATAGACGCTTATGACCTCCCCCTCTATGTCCTGCTGGTAATTATTCCTCTGACATTACTACTTTTACCACAACGATGCTGTCCATAAATCAAATGATTTCGTGGATTTTGGATTTTACTTCACTGTCTACGGCGGTAAAACGGATATTTGATGTCAATTTCTTGGATGAAGATTTAATTGATCGAATCAGCGTTTTTTTTTTATTTATTTAATGTTATTTTGAAAAGGAGGTGCGAGGCCCAAAAGGGATGGGTCTGGAGCGAGGCCCAAAAGGGATGGGTCTGGAGCGAGGCGAAGGTGAAGCCCAACCCGGAGTGTGAGAGTGATTACATTTCAGAATTTACGTGTATTGTAGCTTCAGTCTTAACCGATTGGTTCCATTATCCTATTTCAATTTGTGGTGTGCGAGCGAACAATCTCTTACAAAGCTGCTCCTTCTTCTTCCTCTTCCTCTTCCTCTTCCTCCTCCCACAAAAGGAGAGGAAATGCACTTTTCCTTTCCCTGAATTGCACGCACTCTCTGAGCTCCCATGCCTTTGTTCGGTAACTTCACCTTTCTTCCTACTCTACACCATTTTTATTCATAGCATGATAAATTATTCTCAATTTGCGTTGTGAACAGAGATTACAAATGCGCAACTATCCTTCCGTTATTCTCTGACGTTGAAGGCTCCAATGCCGTTTCATGCTCCCAGAGGCTCCTCGATTTCCCTGGACAACCTCAGAAACAGAAAGGATGCTAAGCTCAATCTGATTAAGGCTGTTGCCACCTTCGAACCCAACACTATCGCTGCAAAACCGCACTCCAACCACTTGGATGTTGTTCCTCTCACTCCTCCTGCATTTGACCTTCAATTTTCCGACCAAGAAACACCACAACCTCAACCCGATGTCAGGGAGCAGTTGAGAAGAATGAGGATTTCCAAAGCTAATAAAGGAAACACGCCCTGGAACAAAGGAAGAAAACACACTCCTGGTATGCTATGCCCTACTTTCTTTTCTTCTCTTTTATCCTCTTCCAACATTCCATCTAATTTTCAATTGTATGTGTCACCACCACCAGAGACTTTGCGCAAAATCAAAGAAAGAACAAGGCTCGCGATGCAGAACCCTAAGGTGATGTCATGTAAGAATATTCTTACGTCTTTTGTTCAACAACGTTTTTCATATTAATTAATAACACAACATCCAATCCATCTTAATTCTCTTCACCTTCATTCTCTCACTATTTCAAAGCAAAGCACACAATATCTCATGTTCCTAATTTTTTATCCTCTCTCTGCTTCGCCTAACTGTTTCTTAGAGTCCCGTAACATGAACTATCATGATTACTCAGTTGTAAATGAGCATGTGAAGTGATGTTTTGAATATTTGCTTATATAACATTTGTATTGATTTCCTTAATAACATTTGGTAATGCAGATTAAAATGAAGCTGAGTAGTCTTGGCCACGCACAAACGTAAGTATATATGCCCAATGCCTTTCCATGTTGGTTGCTGTTACTAGTAGAGACTGCTTCTTTGTTGTTAATTAAAACACTGCTTCCCGTGTTTGTCAAAATGAATGCTGCTTCTTTGTTGCTAATAAGTATATGCCTTCTTCATTGATTGCACAGTACAGAAACAAGATTGAAGATTGGTGCCGGAGTGAGAAAGCGATGGGAAAAGAGGCGTGAAACGAAGAAGGCAGTGGAGTCTTGCTGCTTTGAGTGGAAAAATTTAATTGCAGAAGCTTCTAGAAAAGGCTATGTTGGTCAGGAAGAGCTGCAGTGGGATTCTTATGAAACCTTGGATGAAAAGCTGAAGCAGGAGTGGTTGATGAGTGTTGACCAAAGGAAACAAATGATAAAGAATCCAAGTGGCAAAAGAGCACCCAAGTCCCCTGAGCAGAGAAGGAAAATTGCAGAAGCCATTACTGCAAAATGGGCTGATCCTGTAAGTCTGTGCTTCTAAATACATTGAGGTTGGGTAATTAATGGCTTTGCTGCCACTAAATGTTCCCTAGATCTTTCACCTATCCTGCACACTAGTTGATTCACATAAAAGTTGTATGTCATGGACACAACTAAAGAAGTTAACTGCTGGGGATTTTTTTCTTTCTAAATTGCCCCACATGCCTAATTTGACAGTTAATACTCAACTTTGTCCCCCTTCTGGTTTAATTAGAAAGACATGGTATTATGTATCGCTTTTTTTAGACCTGTATGTTCATTAGCTTGTTTTGTATTTGATAGTTTGTTACCATGACCAATCTTTTCTTATAAATTCCTTATGTCTAAAAGTTGTCTATTGAAGACGAAGCTCTTGTACTGATTTGTGTATGCTCATAGATTGTTAGAATATGAGGCAGTGTGTTGGATACCTTACATGAATTAGAGATATAGTTAAATTATAGTAGTATATAAATAGGTGGAAACTTCATTTGTAAGTCAGTTTTGTAGGGTTAAATTAAATTTGAGGTCCACTTTCTAAAACATAGTATAGGTGTTTTCTCCTATTCAAAATTTTAATTTGCTTTTTTTGTTTTAGTTGTTAATGTTTCTATGTTGACCTGTTACCCTAATTGTCTTCCAAATTTAAATAAATGCTGAGTATTGGTAAAAGTTAGGTTGAAGGCCCATGATGCAAATTCTCCATTATACAAATGCTGGAAGGAGGAACTGCAGTCACAATAGTCAAAGGACCAAATCATGATTTTCATGTTTTAGATGGATATGTTGTTACCAAATGACACTAATTTTTGTATGTCTATCTTTGTTGCCTTATCTAAAAGGTGAACATTGATATGTATGTGTTTGCTATATCCTTGATGTGGACTTTGACTTGCATTCTTATATATGTTTGAATAACTTGTTACCGCAATTTTGGTAGATAAGTCTAATCAAAATTTTGTACCCTAACAAATAAAGCTTTGTCAAAGTACTCCTGTTAAGAATCAAAGCAGATTTGGGAGCAAATTATTTTTGACTATTTTTCCCTCTGAAAGAGCAATTTATTTTTCTGTTAATCAGGAATACCGTCAAAGAGTTTATTCTGCATTGTCCAAGTATCATGGCACTGAAGTTGGAGTTGAAAGGAAACCTAGAAGAAGGCCAAGAGATGATACCCAACCTACCAAGAAGAAACCTACAAAAACAAGAGACATTGTTACTACCACTAGTGTTCATGTTAAGAATGACTCAAAAACCCGTAAGCCTATCCTGTTGAAAAAAAGTAAATCTCCAGCCTACAAGGATCCTTTGGTGAATTCTAAGCTTGAAATGATAAAGAATATTAGAGCGCAGAGAGCTGCTGCGGAAACCACACAAACTCAAGCCATTCAACGAGCAAGGTATCATTTTCTACTAACAAGGATCAGTGCAGAAGATTATATTATTTCAATTATAAGTACATAACCCCACCCCCTCTCCTAACACACACAGAACCTGCTTTTTTCCTTGTTTTGAACTTATTGACCTCCTTTTTTCTGTGGTCATGGTGGATGCACAAAACATCAAACATTGTTTAATTCTGTTTTTTTTTTAGATTGGGTAGTAGAAATGCTTGTTTTGGTTTATTTGATCGCTATTGTGTAGTAGTCATCCTGTTTACATTCGTGAAATGTCACAGACTATTGATTTCTGAAGCTGAGAAAGCTGCCAAGGCACTGGAGGTTGTTGCGATAAAGAGTCCTTTTGCACAGTCTTCTTTGATAGAGACTAGAAAGCTTATAGCTGAAGCTATTCAATCACTTGAATCCATTGATGCACAAGCTATAACTGACAGTAATGTTTCTTTGGTTGGTTTGAGTGAGGTCAATGAGGAAAAACAATCAGAAGTTGAAGTTATAAACCAATCAAAAATGGCCCAAGTAAATGGACACACAACATTATCATCAATGGACTACAAGTTCTCTGGAGATTTTAGCAAATTTTCTTTGGAGAAGCCAGTTAATGGTGAACCTGAACTTCATTTAACCAATGGCTGCGCATCTTTACCTTTTAGTTTGAATGGTCAGATACGCGAGTCTAGTCCATCAAATCAACAAAGGGAAGCTGAACAGCATCTGAGAAGTGAATACGCAACAGAGCCTTCTCCAATAGTGATGGGAATTCAGTCCCTTGAAAATGAGACAGTGTCTAGATCATCTATCGTAGTAACTAAAAGGTGGGTTCGCGGAAGGCTCGTTGAAGTGGCTGAAGAGAGAAGCAATAAAATGGGTAAAGCTTAGCTCAGTTTTCAAACATTAATACAATGCAGTGTCACATTGTTTGTTGCATATTATATAGATCATAAATGCCACAAATATTTTCTGCTTTAATTTTGTGATCATTGCTTACTCATCCTTTCACTCTTTGAAATCAAGAGGTGAGTTGAATCAGCCTCGCAACAGCCAACCACGTGTAGACAGATTGAGGAAGACTAAAATAGCAATCACCACGGAAAGGGCACATTTTTATTAGGTCACAGGATACTTCTCTTAATCATGTTACATTAAACTAAGTTAATCATATGATTATTTTGTTACATTACAGCGTATGAGTTGATTCTGTGAGTAATTTATGTTGTAGTTTTGTAGCCACTGCACAGTTGAGCCCAAGCAGTGACCATTTTTCGCTTAGGCAGGATAATCAATTACAAGACTAGGGATCCCACCCGAATCATTAAGAGTTGGGCAGTGTTGGTTAAGGGTCAACGAAATTTTCTTTTACATTTATTTTTTCAAATTGTCCCTTCAAATACTGTATGTCAATTGACCAAAACTTCTCTAACTCTGCTCCTTTTCGGCAGAACTGTTTTTAAGGCTGTGGTAGTATAGTTGAACTTAAGCTATATGATTAGTTTTAAGGAGAAGATAAATCTTTGTAACACACTTCATACAAAGGTTATTCTCTTATAATAAAGTTTTTGGAAGAAAAAATGTTCATTTTTATTAACTTCCCATTAAAACTCAGACAGAATGAAAAATCAAACAAACTTGATATAACCCGTCTTAAAAATACTAGTAATATAATTCTAATTTAAGATGATTAAAAAATTGTACGTATAAAAGATTTAAAGGGGATATACTGTCAAACAGTATAAACAAAGTTGTTAAATATGTACCTATTTTGTGAGCTTCAATCAATAATTAACGTACTGTTTAATCTGGGCTTCCTTCTCTTCTTTGGCCTTCAGAATCTCTTGCTGCAAAACAAAATACAATTCTTCTTTTCTCCATGCAACTTTCTTACTCACTACTCAAAGGTATAATATGTTATGATTCAATCGTGTAATGGTGTGTTGGGAGCTTCTTTTGTTGGATGAAACATATCAAATATGTTAAATGCATCCATAAAAACTTGTGAGTTGTAAAAGAAGTTTTTATTATACTTATTGTTGCGTGATTATTAGGGAAAAAACGAAGCGTGATTATTGTGGTAGTTGGGCCAGTTGAAGATTAAATTAGTGGAATAAGCAATGGGCTGAGATGGGCCTGAGCGGTAGGAGGTCGTTTTCGTTCACAAGACGAGACGTTATTTTCTTCCTTCCTTCCTTCCTTCCTTCAACTTGCACAGTAACAGAGCAGTCATCGTCCTCCTCCGGTGACCAGTCACCGCCCGGCAGCGATGGAAAGGGATTCGTCTTCCGACGAAGAAGAGGAGCTCATCCATCAGAAGCAGGGGAATGCCCCAAGGTCTCCCTCTTCCTTCCACTTCCAATCCCTCACTTCGCGAATCACTTCCAACTTCAACTTCAACTTCAAATTCCCTTTTCAGAAGAGATACCTCTTCGCCATTCTCCCTCTCTTCGCAATCCTCCTCTACTATCTCCTCCCCGATTCCCACTCCCTCTTCTCCCTCTCCTCCGTCAACCTCAATCTCCGCCATGATCAACCCGAGGAATCTCAATTGCGCGCCCTTTACCTTTTGCGCCAACAGCAATCAGGGCTTCTCCACGCTCTCAATTCCACTTCCCAGACGCACATTCTCAAATCCCTTCTCTCCAACCAGATTTCCCTCAACTCACAGATTCAACACCTTCTTCTCAGTCCCTACACCACTGCTACCTCTCTCCATTTTCGGAACGCCGCCTGTGGAACAGTGGATCAGAAGCTGCTAGAAAGGAGGACCATGGAGTGGAAGCCCAAGGCTAATAAATTTTTGGTTGCAGTCTGCGTCTCCGGCCAGATGTCTAACCATCTGATGTGCTTGCAGAAGCACATGTTCTTCGCGGCTCTCCTTAACCGGGTTCTGGTTATTCCCAGCTCCAAGGTGGATTATGAGTACGAGAGAGTGTTGGATGTGGAGCACATGAATAGATGCGCTGGAGGTAAAGTCAAAGCGGTGATCTCCTTCCAAGAGTTTTCTAGCATGAAGAAGAATGGCATGCACGAGGGTAAATTCTTGTGTTATTTTTCGCTGCCTCGACCGTGTTATCTGGATGACGAGCATTTGAGGAAGTTGAAATCGTTGGGGCTGTTGTCCACGAATAAGCCTGCGGCTGCATGGGATGAAGATGCAAGGAAGCCCAGAAAGAGGAGCGTGGAAGAGGTTGTGTCAAGGTTTTCACGGGAGGAAAAGGAGGATGTTTTAGTCATTGGGGATGTGTTGTATGCAGATGTGGAGGAAGAATGGGTGACACAAGCAGGTGGCCCACTGGCTCACCGATGCAAGACTCTGATTCAACCCAACCGTCTCATTTTCCTCACCGCTCAGCGTTTTATCCAAACCTTCCTCGGCAGGAACTTCCTTGCATTGCATTTTCGAAGACACGACTTCTTGAACTTCTGGTAGCTACGTCGCCTCGCCTCCTTAATCACCATCTATCATGACAACGCAATTGAGTGAATAATTGTGTGCGATGTGATTGTGATTGTTACGTGTGATGATCCGTTTTGTTTCTTGTTTACAGTAATGGTAAAAAACCAAGTTGCTTTTATCCTATTCCTCAAGCAGCAGCTTGTATCTTGCGTGTAGTTGAAAGAGCCAATGCACCCCTCATTTATCTCTCTACAGACGCCGCAGAGAGTGAAATTCGGCTTCTTCAGTCACTGCTTGTGCTAGAGGGCCGGCACGTTCCACTTGTCAAACGCCCACCTCGGAATTCAGCAGAAAAATGGGACGCTTTGTTGTACAGGCATCATATTGAAGGAGACCCTCAGGTCAGAATACAATGCATTATATGTCAATGCCATTCATTACTTTCTTTTCTTCCTACCGCTTTTCAAATTGGGTCAATATTATTTCTAATTTTATGACTTATCCATTCATTTTGCGGCATCCCTTCATTGTTTAGTTTGTACCCTTATGTGCAAAAATTTATGATTTTTTATTATTCATACGCTCTTTCAGATCATTATGACCGCCATTTTATGAGTTTGTTTGTTTTTATGAAATCCTATAGTTCTCCTGTCATTCATTCAAGCCTAACATCCTGCTTTCACAGCGAAATGAGATACTTCCCATGTATAGTTTTTCTTTTCTTCATGTTTTTTGTGCGATTGTGCTGTGAATTTCGTAAGACAAGTGAGAAGTCTTTAGTGGTGCGGTGTGCACCTTGTAAATTCCTCTGCTAAATTGCCTTGTGGACATTGCTATTCTTAAGGTGGAAGCTATGTTGGACAAGACTATATGTGCCATGTCTAGTGTATTCATTGGAGCATCCGGTTCAACTTTCACCCAAGACATTCGACGGCTGAGAAAGGACTGGGGATCCGCATCATTGTGCGATGAGTACCTTTGCCAAGGTGAGGAGCCAAATGTAGTAGCGGAGATTGAATGAGAATGACAAATAACTCTGATCTTTATCCTGCAAACATTTGACTTTGAGTAGGATTTTGTCAATATATGTTGTAGAGTTTGCCATTTCACTTGTAACTTTTACTGGTTTATATATATATTCTACCACACAATAAGTACAGCTTTGTCCTGAATTTGTTCCCATGTGTATAACTCTTCTTCCCTATCCCAAACTCATCCCAATTCTTTTTGGTGACAAATGAGTGAAAATAGATGTAGTTCGGTTGAAAAGAAATTAAAAAGAAAGAAAATAAAAATGAAGATTTTTTATTGAAAAAAAAATAAAAAATAACCACAATTGATTATATTGGCATCATAATTAATTGTGTTTTAATTTTCAAACGCAATCCTTGGTAACATAATTAATTCTGTATATGCCTTTACTTTCAAATGCAATTTTTCTATTCTTGACGATATAACTAATTATGTTGCATCTTTTCTCAACTTTTTTGCATTTTTCTTCTCATTCTTGTATTGAAAATTTCTTTTATTTAATCTTGATTTTCTTTTCGTTCTTTCCTCTCAAGAAGAAAAAGTTAAATTGCATAAACTAGGAAACCTTTCATTATTTGCAGTTGTTATTAACAGAATATTGAAGGCACCAATCTAACCTGAGCTTAAAATTTGTAACTGTAGAAATTATATGAGAAATAAAGGACATAGATCACCCGGTGTCTAACTTAAAGAAAAGGGAGAATAATATAACTACATCTGCTTGGGAGCCATTGTAGTAAAACAAGGGAATTTAGATCTCCCGTAGAGCTGCTTCATCACTTCCTCGTTGGGATCCTCCAAGATCACTACTGCTAAATGTTCGCTTGCTCATGTTAGCTCGCTGCACTAATCGCACCAGTGCTTGAACCACTTCTGACATTGGTGGTCGGAATTCAGGCTCCGGCTGCCCCAAAAAGAAAAATAAACACATTAACATTATACTCTTTCCACCTCAATTTCTCAACAGCAGAAGCAGTTAAGGATGGAGAAAAACTCTCCCAAAAGCATCCAATTCATATATACAAAATCAGTATACCTGCACGCAAAGGGCGATAACATCGGCAAATCGAGAAAGGGACTTAACAGGATATAGCCCCTTCAATGCAGGATCAACCATTTTACTCAATGCATCAATATCATGGAGTTGAGGTGTTGCCCATCGAACCAAAGACTGCTCAGATCTTGGCCTTGAGCTGTTACAGAATGTTTTCACAATCAGGACTCATAGAGTAACATATATGTGATCTGTGTATAATTTGAAATGGTGCAGAGTATTGCTAAATAACGAGAACAAACCAAGAATTCATAATCTGAAATTATGTTAAGACATCTATTTATTTACATTAATATTTCAATTGTTTTACTTTATGCAATATATATCTATCAAATGTAGAAAACTGTCAAGATAAATGTGTGACAATCATTCACCTATCAAATGGCTTCCGTCCACTGAGAAGTTCCAACATGACAACCCCAAAGCTGTAGACATCACTTTGCAAAGTATACTGACCAGACAACGCAACTTCAGGTGCATCATATCCAGATCCAACATTATGACTCAATATCTGAATTTGAGACCAAAAGTTAGAATAATAATTTTATTGGGTTTGGTGTCACTGGGTAAAAGGAAAAACCAGTTTTTGGCTAGAAGCAGAAGCAGAGTATATTGTGGGCTTGAACCCTTGATGTACAAAGTTTACCTAGGGCTTAATTGCCCTTTTGGCCCTTAAATTTACAATTGAGAAATTTCAGTTCTCCAGATCCCAAATGTGTAAATTAGATCCTTGAGGTATTTTTAGTCTCTTATTAAGTTCTAATTGTGTCAACCAGATCTTCCAAATATTACAAGTCTGTGATTTTAGTTCTTCAAACATGTCATATGTAAATGTAACGTCAACAAATTCACAAATTCAACTGACGGAGAAACAAAGATTGCACAATTGCAGTATCTAAGATTCACAATTGGAACCCGCGGGATTAAAATGGCACAATTCCAAAGTTGGGAGACCCAATTTGTAGAATTAAAACTCAAGAGACTAAAATTGCACAATTGTGATACTTAGAGGATCAAATATGCAATTAAGCCCTTTACCTTTAGATTTAGAAATTTGACAAAAAAAATAACATTGCACTTTTATTATTCTGTGCTAATAAGCTGAACTGATTCAACTTTACAAGTAACTGCATTCACAATATGAAAATTATTGGTGTACTTATGTTCATATATGACCGCTAAAATATATTATAACCACAAGCTTGTCCAAGCTAGTCCCACTGGTAATTCAGAAAATAAATTACCAATCATTTGTTTTCTAAAATGTACACTATACATATTTGGAAGCATCCACAACAAACGGTGAAATTCGAATTGACAAATTGATAATGATCAGCATAGCCTAAAAATATGTTCAAAACTAGCCACAAAAATATTGAAACCATGCTGGCCAAACACAATCACGTTCGCTTATAAAAATCTAAGTTCCAAAGATTTATAACATCACCTGGTCCGCGTTTGGAATATAGCTTGCCAATCCACTATCTGAAAGATGAGGATTAAGCTCTGCATCAAGTAATATGTTGGCTGACTTAATATTCTTATGAACAACTGATGGAGAACTAACTTCATGTAGGTACCTACAATTTTTTTTGGAGAAAGTCTGGTCATTGAGTCTTAAGGATAAAATATTGAGATTTATGCTTGATGTCCAACCACATGTTGCCACACAAAAATCAGGGGAAAAGAAAACTTGAATTGTAAGCAAAATGCTTACTTCCTCAAAGTGGCACTTTCCCATCTACTGATATTGCACTGATTTTCAAGGTGATAGTGGATAAAAAATAAACTCAATTCCTATTTTGTAGGCCAAACTAATCTTCCAGTGTTTATATTTCCAAGTATGAACATTACATAAAGTATTAATCCAGAGTTCTAACGAATTTTTATTTGGATAAAAGAGCACGCTAGAACCTCAATTTCAGTTTTAAATCAGTCAAGGCCATAAAGGTCAGGTCAGCATGCAATTTAGGTAGAATGCCAAACAAAATAAATAAAACAGAAAGATAGTAAAGAAAGGAGGAGCTGATAAATATGGCAAAAAAATTATTGAAATATTGTTTAAGAATTGACTCAAAAAAAATGCAGTATAATATAAGGACCTTACAATACCATTCGTCCACAATTAACTTACTCTAAAGCACGTGCAGTACCGAGAGCAATCTTGACACGGGAATTCCATATCAATGGTTTACTATATTCGTCTGATAGGTGAAGGAAGTCATGCAGTGATCCATTTTTATGAAATTCGTAGACCAAGAGGTGTTGTCCATACTCTGAGCAATAACCTACAAGCTCTGTCACATTTGGATGATGCAAAATGGAGATGTTTGAAATTATTTCTATAAAATCATCTGACAAATCATTGGAAAGGACAGATGAATCTATCTTCTTCACTGCAAGAACCTACAACATAATTATAAATAAAAAAAGGTCAATCATTAACACCTTTTGGTCCAGTGTAGAAAATTTCATGGCATTTAATGGGATATTAGCTATATCTGTGGCGTTTACATGGCCATGACTTCTAGGCATCTTTGCATTTTTTCTATTTTTGGTTAGGGGAGGGAAATGTTGGAGAGGCAGTGACGGGAGACATTAACAGAATCTTGTGTAATATAAGAAAGGCATGCATCTGTGCGCTTGTGCATAGATAATAACACAGATTTGATCCTCTTCCAGGAATATTAAATGTTAGACAATAATCTGGATATACTAACCCTTGTCATTGGAATCAGACAGTCAAATTAGTGTAATAAAGGTTAAGAAATACCTCTCCATCATCAAATTGAGCACGGTACACACGCCCAAATGACCCCTCGCCAACAAGGTGATCCACATTGAAGCTACCAGTAGCAATCTGCAGGTCAGCTATAGAGTATGATTTCACATTTGCAGGAGCTGTTACAGTCTTCTTCACAATTGTGGGCTTCTTGGAGAATTCTTCATCATCAAATGATTTATGTCGATCAATAGGCGGGGGTTTAAGATTTATTGAGGCGGAAGAATCAAATGTCTTCAAGTCAGATACAGAGGATGTTTGCTCAGACTTCTCTTCTGCATTATGGCACATATAATATGCCAAATTTTAAATTGCAAACTTTAATTTGGTAATAACCAGATTACTAAAGAGAAAAGGACATACCAGCAGTATATAACAGCAAATAAAGGACAAGTTGGTCTTGTTCTTGAATTGTAAAGTTTGGTAATATCATAATAAATTTATCTAGTAGCAGCTAAAAGATGCATGGCATGGTGTCAAGCCATGCACCTGTTCCAGGGAAAAAAGTGCTAAAGTAACTGCTACTATCTTGTTTTGCAGAACAAATTATCCACTACTAGGAAGTGAAAATATAATATGTATTAGGTGACTAGCTCTGGAACACAGGACGACCTCTGAAATACAGAAAACTGAGAATATGTTCACAAAGGAAAAGAACCAGAAAAGCGTAACAAATAAGGATGGCCTCGTCATTAAAGAAAAAATATCCTGAAATAGTATGCAAGATGCATACCATGCACTCCATTTGAAGGAAGTGGAGCAAAGGACTGATCGTCCAGCTTTTCTAAATCTGAAGATGTCTTCTTGGATTTTCTCCTTGCCAGAAAGAATGCTACTATTGCCCCAACGACTATGACAGAGATTACAATTCCAGCTATAGCACCACCTCCTATACCAGACTTTTTGCCCCCATCAACTGAGCTGCTGCTACTGCCAACATCTGACGAGGTGGTGCTTCCCCCTCCAGACTTGTGTTTGTGGCTTTTAGGAACGGGAGGCGTCCCAGGAGGAGGCGGGGGTGCAGATCCAGAGCTCCATCCATTACCACCGCTCCTGACATTAGATTTTTCTAATATTAGAGTTCTACAGAAATTTATGATGAAAATCTGATTCCAAGTTACCAAATTGCTGATAATGGGAAATGCTTACTGTAGGTTTATGTTCTTCAACTGTTCCGGTATCCATCCAGTAAAATTATTGTTTTCCACATTCCTGAGAACAATTTAAGACAATAAATACAATAGGCTTCAAGTTTTTCTTTTTGGAAATATAGGAAAGGATATTCCAGCTATGTCAAATGATACAACAGAGACGCACAGATTATCCAGAGGAAGATTAGCAAGGACATCAATAGGGCCTGTAAACTGATTGTTTTGCAGATTCCTGCTCAGATATAAACAAATTAACTAAGAATGCAATCAATAAAATGTAATGTAATACAGAAAACATCAACAGTCAGTATTTTTACATGGTTGTTATGTGTGAAAGTGAGCTCATAGTCTGAGGGAGGTCACCTGTTAGAGAATTGAAAGACAGATCCCTGTAACAAGGAAAAAATATTAGCCCACTTGGCTCACAATTGGTTTTTACTACCAAGGACCAAAAGTAGCCGCATGTAAATAATGAAATTAACAAAACCATATGACATGAAACATATTTCAACAGCACATATGTATGTCTTCTTTTCACATGCAAAACGTCTTGAAATGCAATCAGAAAGAAATAATATTGTAAAACTATTTAGATGCATAATAGTAATTCATCTAAAAAATCATCATTAAAACACGCATGAGATGAAAATGATCAACACTTTATAGAAAGGTAATAATAACTTGATAGCCATTTAGACTACTGTTTTATGCAGCTGAAGGATAAGACAAATTCTCACAATGTGGAGAGGGTAGAAAGATTAAGAAAGTTAACAGCCAGTCCTTGCTGGAGCTGATTGTGACCAAGATTCCTGCATAAAAAAATTAAAAATTATTCCAGGTGTTTGTTGTGGTGGTTGATACAGTACAGCTATGATAAATTTACAACAAGAAAATAACATACAGGTCTGTAAGAGCGGTCAAGTTTGAAATAGAGTAAGGCACTGTCCCTGTGATGTTATTATAAGCAAGATTTCTGCACACAAAGCACTAAGAACGTCAAAAATCGTATCATAAATAATGTACACTGAAGAGTAAGAACCCCATATAAATTGAAACATACAATCGCTGCACATATGGAGGGAGTTGGTATGGTATGCTGCCGCCAAGACTATTGCTACTCATGTCTCTACAAAAGTTTATAAGGTCACACAATAATAGCAATGCATATATGAAAGGGAAGAGACCATTAATCTTACAGGCTGGTCAAAGATGTCAAGACTTGTAATCCGTAAGGCAACGACCCAGTTAGTCCAAGATTAGATAACTTACTGAGAAGTCACAAACAATAGTCATTAAAAATAAGCAATAAAGCCTAAAGGTAATGATCAAGTCATATAAAGTAAAGAGGAGAGTGGGACTATACATCTCTGTAACACGGTTGCCTGCGCAAGTAATGCCTTTCCAAGATTGTCCACATGGATCATCACCATTAGCAGGCCAACCAAGCTGGGATGGTGAGTTCATATTTTGAAACAAAAATCTCACAGCAGAAGCTGCAGCAAACATTCAAAAAATAAAAATATTCAGCAAACGCAGACATGTATTATGGATTTTCATTATCTAATAGGCTATGGCCTCACCTCACCATCATCCATTTACATATTTCAAGGTATAGATTTCTCTCTAGGAAAAATTAGTCCATTATGATAGAATCCTTGAATATACTACTCCTAAACAAAAGTGAATAATTTGGAACTTAGCCTTGAATACAGATTTAGAAAATGTTTTCTGACAATTAATTGGATATTCATGTTATTGGCTATAAAAGTTGCAAGTTTATAAACATCAAAGAATGAAAATTAAAAAGAAACCAACTTTCGCTAAGGATTCTCAAAATGGTACATCACAATTTCTTGGGTGGAAGTATATGGATAGGAGATTAATAATTGTTTTTGCGTGCATAGATGTTAGTTAAAATAGCATCACCAAATATTAGGGCACCTGAAGAAAAACCATTCAAAAAAATTATATCAGAGGGCTAGTACAAAAACAAAGATATTTCAAGGATCATAATGCACCCTTACAAGTTCGTATTTGGGGATGTTAATGAGATTCAACATCATCACATGTTCAACAAGCAAACATTCTAGACATTCTGAAGGGTCACAAAGCAGAGCAGATTGCTTGTTGAGGATTTAATGGTGTTGTGGATAACACAAGACAAATAAAGAAGTGTACAGGATTAAACTAGACACGAACTATATGATACAGAAAAGAGTAAAAACAAGCTATTTAAAGAAACCTTAAATAGAAAGCTAAACCCTACCAGATTTTATGTTAGTGATTTGCAAATAAGAAGTTAGAATGGCCTAGTAGTCCAATGCAGTAGTTGGTTTATTTTCATCACTTTGTATGAACTACCTCAAATCCCATTTTGAAACACGGAAGATCCAAAATGAGCTATTTAAGAGATGAGAATAAAGAAGTCCTCATACAACATTGACAAGAATTTTGGAATTAAGCACAGGTGAAGTTAACACATTTCCACGCTACTGCTCATGCTATTAAAGCATTTATCCTCACGGGACAAGGGCTTGCTGAGAGCTACTATAAAGGATGGTTCCGAAGTCCAGGAGTGCAGCTGCAGCTTAGAGGGCTTGCGACAAACTAAAGATAACTCACATGCTCCAGTGCTTTGTAAAGATTACCATTATGTCCTTCTTATCTCTTAGAATTTTTAGCTTTGTTTAATTGCGTAAAATAACACAGAGGATTTACTTGCAAATCAAACACAACACAAATGTTAAAGATAAGAAGTCAACGGAAGGGGATGAAAGAGGAAAGACCAAGAGTGTCGGCAAACTATAAAACACACACAAAAACAACTCATACAGCATTAAAATATCAGAAAGGGGTTACTAAAACAAGCAGCTCATTTTTCTCAGACTCCGAATGTGTGTGCACTACTACGTAAAATCCTTGGCATTTGAGCCATAGTTGGTGAAAGTTGAACAGGGAGGTAGAGGAAAAAAAATTGAAAATTTCCCTTATAAAAAAGTTGAAGGGTTGGAGCTATATACACGGAAAAGAAAAGGCCAAAGGCCATGGAAAGAAGTGAGACCTCCATCAATAACCGAATAATGCAGAAGACTCTATGAGAGAACTCTGATATTGATTATGAATTATTTAGCACTTAGCAGAACATATACCTTAAAAATGACGCAAAGCAAGGTAACCAATTACAAAATAGTAAGAACCGACAATCAAGTACACAGAACATATAGTTCATAATGGAAAGGAAAAAAAAAATCATTTGCTGAGGCCATTGGCATGCAACGCAAGAGATACCTCAGAGAAAGACAACAAACTGTCTAAAACAGTAACAATCAGGATAATAGAACTGATGTGTATGAGCCACTCAATAGATCAGGTACAAAGCTTCTCATTGTTTCAGCAGAAAGGAAAACTAAAAACTCCAAACAAATTGTTTGGACGGTGCAGAGCAAATAAGTGAAATGGGGAAGAGAGCAAGTTTTTGCAAGAAAGCACAATGCAAAAAGCAACAAACAGAGAGAGTGAAATGAAGTGAAAGAAGAGACTAACCATCATTTGGATCTGTGGAGACAGCATCACCATTGGGCATCCAACAAAGAATGCAGGTAGTGATGCACAGCAACAACCTTCGAAACTCCACCATCTCACAAAATTCTTCCTACCCAGAAAAGCTGAAGGGGTTTTCAGTCACCCCTTTTCAGCAAGTTCTAATCTTTTTCTCTAATTATTTTATGGGTCTATGCTAATGCTGTTCCCCATAGCCAAGTAAAGCTGGCCAGCACGAATTGCCAAAAGAATCCAAAGCCATGGAAATTTTATTTACTTTATCACAGTTACAGTGCCTCTCACAGTATCTGTATACATAAAAATAAATTGATGCTCAATAATAGTACCTCACTCTTACTACAAATAATAATGATTTTCCCTTCGAAGTTGTGAAGAGTAAGTAAATAAGAAAAAAATTGTGAAGCTTGGTTCTTCTGGATTTTTCTGTGCTGGATTTTTCTTTCAAGACAATTTAGGTAGCTTTCACAATACAGGGACATGAATGAAAGACACGTTTCTGCAATAATATTTATTTTCTTTTATGTATTTATTACGACTGTATATACGTATTGGTTAATGGTATATGGACTTTCATGCCAACGGCTATCACAAACCTGAACAAGGAAACTCAAAGAAACCAATTACTTGAAATCACGTCATGCAAAAATTAATAAATTACTAAAAAGAAACCACAAAACATTCATCTTTGTCCAATTTTAATGGTACAATTAATTATTTTTTTCTCATTATAGAATAATAGTGGAAAAAGACGTTTGAACTAATGCCACCTATGTTTTTTGGAGTAATAATGAGGGTTCAATAATTTCTCAGATGTTGTGATTCAGAGTGAGTAACATCTTTAATTTTTAATTTTTATATACTTTATTATTTTTTAATATTATTGTTTAATTATGATGTAACATAATTCTTTTTCATGATGTAACATATTTTAATTATTACTATAGAACATCATATATCATGATGCCGTTCCAAAAAGTAAAATTTATAAAAAATAAAATTTAGCAAAATAAAGTAATTAATAAAGATTAAAGTGTCTTGGTTTTCTCCTTCTCTGACTTTTACTACACACGGACCAATAATTTAATAAAATATATCAATAATGTTACGGTTTAAAGTATTGTAATTATGAATATCAATAAATTTATTATACACAAAAGTTTTATTACTAAATTATTATACGAAGTATATTTATGCTATCTTCTGTTAATATAAGAGTATTTTGATGGACGTTGATATAAAGTATTTTTTAATTAATATTATTAAAATTATTTAATTGTTAAAGTTATTTAAGAGTTATTGTATGATTATTTATCAGTTAATTTTTGTCAAGGTCTTTTAAAATATCACGATTTTTTTTATCTCAATTAGATTTTTAATTGTTGCATGTAGTATTTTTTTTCATTAATATTTGCAAGGTTGAAATTTTAATTTTTATATTTAGTGATAATTGAAATACTATATTAAAATAATAAAATTACAATTAATATTTAAATTATTTATTTAAGTAAAATATTTAAAAAATTAAGCAACTGAAATAAAAGTATTTTAATGTATTTGAGTTTCCTAAAAATTATAACATTCTCCATCAAACTATTAGGTACAAACTTTTTCATAAAATCTTATGGAGAGAAAAACAAGAAAAGAAAAAAGTAATTGCTACACAAGTTAAAATTAACTAATAGAAAGATAAAAAAAAAATAGAGAAATTACAATAAGAAAACTTGAATAAATTAGTGTACATATGACTAGTTTTTATTTATGAAAAAACTTGTTTCACTGATTTTCCTTAAATTTCCTACTGATAAGATGTTCCAATTATGCTAATTATGTCCTGAATTATATGATATGTGTAGAAGTAAAGTTAGAAAATATTAGGGTTTTTTTTTTCTTTTGCTGTCTTATTGGTGTTTGGAACATTTATGTTATATGAGATATTTGAGTGATTGATGTTTGGTGATTCTTGTTTAACGATTTGTCCAAATTTGAAAAACGTTGTGTTTTGTTCAGGTTTTTTGGCTTCTATATCCTCATCGCAGGGTTAGTTTGATGGGTTAGGCGCTTGGGTGTTTGGTTTATTTTTGTTTGTTGACGTTTGTTGGCAAAGACTGAGTTTAGTTGTTAGAATTTTGTGTCTTGTCTTGAGAATGTGTTCCTTTGGAAGGTTGATGTAATTGTATATTAATGTACTTTTGTATCTTGTTATGGTATGTTAATGTGACTAATGTGTTATAATGTCAGTGGCATCCCCAACTGGTTGGGGGATAAAAAACTTGTGTTGGAATTATTTGTATAAGGGTTAGGGCACCCCTGAAGTTCCCATTTTATTTTATTTATTCTTTGTTGATAAAAAAAAAACTAGAATTCATTTTGCAATTTTTACATAGTATTTTTATGTTTCAATTCATTGTCTACCAACAAATTGTTTTTAAACAATTTACAGAACTCAATAATTTTGCAACATTTTCTATTCTAGTATGTTAATATAGTCATATATCGTTTAGGAGTCGAGTTCAATCACAATTTATATACTTCTTCCTCTTCTAACCTACCAAAGCGTCTTTTAAGAACAAAACTGTGACGGAAGACCAATCTCCAAAGTGAACAATACCTCAGATACGGTGATTTACAATATTGATTTTATTCAATAATAAATGTTGTTATCTGTTTAATGACTAATTATTTGAAATCCCCTCATTTATGCTGATACGGAATCAAATCCCTTAAAATATGATATTAATAGACAATCTATTAGTACGTAAACAATCCAGACATCCCTTAACTAGACAGAGTCCATGACACTACATCTTCATTTAAGACAAAAATAAAAAAATAGTTTAACATAACAACATGTAACAACACTTAAAACTCCTCATCTCATCTAATAACTTCAAATAACATTCACAGAAAAAAAAAATTACATTATCCATTAAATACCACAACCTATTAATGTTATTGAGATTAACAACAGTTCTAATATAACAATCAATATTTATGGAGAAAAATGATTAATATAACTCCTTTTACATTTTAAACCACTCATAAATCTATATTAAAATGATATTTTTAATATTAGTGACTATATGCTCCTGTGATGTGAGCATATTCATTTAGAGTGGCCTAACCGAATAATCACTCCAAATCATAATTTTGTCATATTGTTTAATCCATATTGTAATCTTAGACCATAAACAAAGGAAATGCGATATAAAATTAAGACATGATATATTTTTTTAATTAATCTTTTGGTTAAAGAACATCTAGTGTTAAATAGACAAGTATTAAAATATAATATGCTCCATGTCTCCCGAATAACGCTAAGAAGTCCTGTAACCACTATCTTTAATTTTCTTTTTTACAAAATGGATTATAATTTATTTTAAATCACTATTTTTAATTATTTAAAGAAAAGTTATATGAATTTTTTTGGTAGCGTGAGAGCTACAGTGAGTGGGTGTCACGGGTTAGTAGAAGACGACATACGAGAATGCAATAATACAAAACAAAGTTTGTCCCAACTTCGTTAAACTTAACGGCAGTCACATATTCGGTAAAAAAAAAATTGGTATTTAAGAAAACAGCCACGGGTGATAATAAAACAAAAGAGAATAAATAAATATAATTATTGCGCAATTATTAATTGACTCACGAGGTTGGTTATATTTTAAAAAAAAAAATTCTGTTTGTATTATCTAATATATATTGAAAATTACGTTCTCCTTCTTTTTATTAAGTCTTAATATTAACTTAAATTAATAATAAATACTAATTATTTAAAATTTCTAGATATCATATGGTATATCAGATTCGGCCATGATACTATAAATTGATTTATTTTGAATAATTTGGTCACAATGGCATACATAAATGGTGAAACGGAATATTCCCTAACATCATTCTAAGAAATAGTTCCCACAATTTCAAGATAAAACACAGAGTAGAAGAACAACCTGAACCTGAAGAACATGAAGAAGAACTAAGGAAGTAAAAAATTAGGTTTAGTTTATGCATAAGATCCATTGTGGGAAAGATACACTAAATGCTCCTTATGACATGAGACGGCTACAAAATTGGAGGAAGTGGAAGATGAAAAACTTTTGGAGAAACAGAAATAAGCAATAAAGGTAGAAGGTGTTCATGCATGCATGCATCAGACTGTATGAGCTGCTTGGATGGCATTCGGATGTAAGTTTTTGAGTCTCACAACTGACTCAACATGTCCTCTCAGAGTGTGCAACTCCCCCAGCCTGCAAAGTTTGATGCATTTTCAGAGTTAAAATAGCTTTGTATAACACAAGTGGTGGTGGTGGAGGATCGGGGATGTGTCTTAAATGGTGTGTTCGTGTCGTATTCGTATCCGTGTTGTATCAATGTCTGTGTGAGTGTTGCTACGTAGAATGGTGTGAGAAAAGTACCTGGCTATTTCAGCACGTCGGCTGGCCTGTTCAGCTAAGATAGAAGAGCGCCTTCCATTGACCTCCAGACCTGCCATGAGATGCAGTCCTTGTAGAGTCCTCTGAGAAAGAACCCACTTTGCAGCTCTATCTTCTTTTCCATAGTCTTTCTTAGATGTAAAAGCAGTCTGTTCAACACAAACAACAAATGTAAGCTAAGCTGCACATTAATATGCAATCACAGTTTTTTTGGAAAAATGATGTTTTCACAAAATCACAGTTGTGAATATATCATTAACTCAGTTTTTGTGAGTTTGTGAGTTACCTTTCTTTCAAATATGAGTTTCCAGGCATCTCCACTCAAGGCATAACGAACTGTGAACTTAATGATGTCCAAGGGTATATAGAAGATTACACTGTATAACCATATAATACCAGCCCATTCCCATCCAATTCCGCTAATCTTAGCAAAACTCATATTTGCATACACACCAATTAAGGTCGCCACCTAATCAATGCATACATCACATTCTTCAACAACCACTATTTATGTGTTCAAAAAATTAAACTTCCTTACACTTGCAGGCATGCAATATTACCAGTTGAGCTATTACAAAGGCGCACATCAGCAGCACACCGGGTCTCTCTAGAAATGACCATCCAAAGCTACGAGTAACAAAGATTAGAGCCTGGCTAATGATGCTAACTTGCAGATATACAGCTGATGAAACTTTCTCGCTGTCACTAGCCAAGGAGGTTACATGGAAGTAGGTCTGCAACAACACTTTTTTAGCTTAAATATGTTTTTTGAGTCAAATGCCATTTTCATTTGAGGTCTAAATACACGAGCTGAAAGAGAGGCAGAGACTTTTGTACCTCAAAGAAAGTGGTCTCAACTATTGCCCAATAGAATAGGACTGTAACCAAAGCAAGATAAGTTCCAATCACTACTCCTGTTGCAAATATCTCTGGTAGCTTCCAACTGTCAGGTGTGGGGGATGGCTTCACTCTGTCTTTAGATATAGTCATGATGGTACCTAATTCAAAACTAAAATATTAAGATTACAAATCTTACATATCACTACCATGTCTAATGTCTGTGATTATTTGTTCAATCCTACCTTGTAAAAACTTGTGTTATCCCTTTGTTAAGTTATGTCAGTCTCAAAGTAAAACTTTTTCTGTTAAAAAAACTTCTGTTATTTACTTAATTGAAGATTATTTGTTTTCTGAGATTTTATACCCTAAGATTCTATAGTGAAGCTAGAATTGTATATCTTTGGAACATTTACACTCTTGAATGTGAATTTTTTTTTGTGGGATGCTCTAAAACCGGGGATGGAAAAATGATTAGAAGTGTTACCATCATTTAGTATTGCAATGATCAAGACCATGAAGGGTGGAAAATCATACTCCCAAATTAATGCCAGGAGAGTAAAACCAAGCTGCAAAAGGGTTTGGTTTGATAAGTTGGATGCACGTCCAAAGGGACTTTCATGTTTAGGTAGAAGTTCATGAATAGAGAAAAACATAATCTATAAAAATGACTTTGAAATTGGGAGTAGGAACTTTTCTTACCACTATCCTTATGGTGATGGAGACTGCATATATCTGCATTAAAGAAAGCAATCAAATAAATATTATCATGAAAAACACTGAGTTATTGCTGATTGAGACATTTATAATGACTGGTGGTTTGACCAATCTAGATTTCAGTGAAACACTTTGACTATTTTCTTCTAGCTTTTAGGAGTCTTGCTTTCTTGTTGAGGCTACATAATGTATAAAAAATGAAAGGAGAAGTTTTCTATGATAATGCAGAGAAGAGGAATACTACACACTCAACTGTATAATTTTTCATTCTTTGGAATATAGCTCTGCTAGTTAACACAGCACTAATAATGACACTTAAGCCAGGCTCGGTTAAGACCAAATCAGCAGCACTTCTTGCAGCATCTGTAGCGTCTGACACAGCTATTCCGATATCTGCTTTCTTCAATGCTGGGGCATCATTTACTCCATCCCCAGTCATCCCAACAACATGTTGCTTTTCTTGTAAAATTTTCACTATTTCATACTTGTGTTCTGAAAGTATGCATTGCAACATTGATAAAACAATTGTTAAACATACTTGGTGAAATAGCAACATTTACGAAAATGATAGGTAACGACATATAGGAGATATCCATCCAAAAGATTTGAATAAGAACAAAAACTGGTGTTAAGCACTTCAGACTAGAAATTTTCAGGCTTAAATCACTCTATTTTTATGGTAAATTTGAAATAGTGCAAGCCATAGGCTAATTGGAACAACTCATGTCTGACTAGTAAATTATAGGAGGCTGAAAGGTTTAAGAAAAGTGATCAATTATGCAAGATTTTGTACCCAGAAGACTCATGATGTTGATCTATTAAAACAATATTTCATCATTCTCTTGTGTTGTGAGATGTCTGAAAAGCATATCATTTCTATTTATAGTTATTTATTATACAGAATGAAAGGAAGCAGTAGTGATATGTATATATTATAAGCAACTAATTTTCTTAAATATGAAATCCATATACCAGGATAAACACCAGCAAAGCCATCTGCCATTTCAACGAGCTCATCTACAGGGAGAGCTTCATGCTCTTCTTTTTCACGCCCTAACAAAGACGAAGAAGGGTACATGTTTGTTCCCATGCCAAGTCTTCGGCCTGTCTCCTTTGCAATTGCTAATTGATCACCTACAATGCATTGACGTGTAAACTGGATCATTTGACCTTAAACATTTCAAATGTGCATATACACAAAAAATTAATGACTTATTCAACCACTTTTATTGGAAGATATATAAATTTTCTTTTTTTGGGCGAGTTGCAGGCAAGTTCCAATATAGAGAAAATATAGTGAGTTAAAAGGATTGATGATTTACTGGAGCAGGTTTGGTGAAGTTTGATCCCAACAATATTCTCCCATTGATATTTCCTTTACTATACTTCCTTTATATAATTGTAGCTACACATTGATCCTTTGATTCTATAAACCTTGAATATCATTGTGAACTTTTGTATTAATGTGAATATTGAGCAATTTGATTAGAATTAGACAAAATATCTTATATCAAGCAGTACCCCTTATCATTGCAACAACTACCACCACATTATGGTCTTTTGTTATATTTGATTATATGCTTCCTTTGAAATTTCATGCTTACCTGTAATCATCTTAACACAGACTCCAAGGTTAAGTGCTCTTCGGATGGTCTCAGCACTATCATGTCTTGGTGGATCAAATAAAGGCAACAATCCACAAAAAGTCCAAGGACCTCCAGGGCTATCCTTGGATTTTTCAGGAACTTCCTGAAAGAGTTATGACTTATCTAAGACAAAATAATAATTGACATTCTAAAATTGTTCAAGTAATAATTAACATGTTTTGAAAATTTCTATTAGTAAGCAGCATTGACATCTTTTTTCTTCTTTTAATTATCCTTTTATCAGGAAAGGAACAAAGAAGGGTATCATGTTGATAACCTGATAAGCAACTGCAAGAGATCGCAATCCCCTCTCAGCAAATTTGTCTATTATATTGTGCACTCTTTTGGCAATTTGGTCTTTCTCTTGACACAACTCTAGAATCTGGTATGCAGTAAACAGCCAGAAAACACTGAAGTTTTGTTAAAGGCATTCCCATGATTGCAAAAAAAAATTCTCTCCACCCTTTGGATGAGGGTCCATTGAGAAAAACTTTGCATTAGATTTGAAGTAAAACTAGGAGACATTAGGCAATAAGAAAAGGCTATTCACCACCTTTAAAAAATTTTGATACCTGTTCCGGAGCTCCTTTACTGGCCCTATAAAAATTGCCATCAGAATCAATATACGTTATAGCTGTACGTTTATCTACAGGATTGAATGGTAGAAAATGAACTTCAGTGATGTTTGCACGTGCCTGTAGAGAAAAAGAAGGAATTCGTTTTCTTTTATCATAATGAACATTTGGAGAGTTTCTGTATTAAAGTAACATTGGGTCTCTTTACCTCCTTTGGATCAGCTAGCATATTAACTACGGCAGTATCAATGGCATCCTGGTTTTCCAGTCTAGCTGCTCTGGCTGCTAGTAGAACAACCGTATCTTTGTCCATATTTCTATTAAAAACCTGTTCAACATTCAAAAAGAAACTCTAAGAAGGACAATACCTCCTAGCAGTCCTCTGAACAATTCAGAATAAGAAAGTTTGTTCAAGAAAATAGTTGGTAGTAAAAGTTTTCAACTCTTAGGAATTCTTTGCATCTCAATATTTTTAATCTTTGTGAAAAAAGATCATGTTTTTTGAATAGCGAATTGAGGGTGTGGAAGGACCAAATAATATGTTCAATTGAAGTAGTGCCAAATGGTAACTAAGAATTAGGACACGTTACATCATGATTAGTGAAGAATGAAATGCTTCAAAACTCAGTATAAGCTATCCAAACATGCATGAAGTTTCAAACTCTTATGTGAAAAAGTTGCTAATCATATAGTTTTTTTAGTGACTTGATCAAACTGCATTGTAGTTGTACTCGTTACGAACACATTGGATTCTATATTCTTAGGCAATTATTTAGAAATTGAATTCTGATAAAGCATGTGAAAATATTATTTTGAATTAACAATATAGATAATATACTTTTATGTCATTTTTAAGTACCTACCTCAATAAGGTTTTTATCAACAGTCAGACGATTCAGTGTTAGAGTTCCAGTTTTGTCACTGCAGAGCACATCCATGCCTGCCATTTCTTCAATTGCTGTCATTCTTTTTGTGATAGCTCCCTTACAAATAAAGTAAAAATACAGAAAGAGCATAGTCAGCAGCATAAAGATTTGTTGTATCGTTTTGAACTGAATTTAGAGTTTAGGATTTAGGGTTTGTCAAACTTTAAACTAGGATTATTGTTAATGCAGACAAAATCTTAGTTTCTTCCAATCTTAATTTGATTCTAGTTAAGAGCTAAAGAGTTGGACCTGCTGAGAAAGACGGTGAGAGCCAATTGCAAGTGTTACAGATAAGACTGTTGGCATAGCGATGGGTATTCCTCCAATTAGGAGAACGAGAAGATTGTTGATCCCATCCCTGTATGATCTATGCTCCACTGGGAACATTATAATTATTTCAAAAATAATCCCTATAGCTATAGAGCAAATGCAGAAGTTACCAATTGAGGTGAGGACCTGAAAAAGGTAAGAAAACAGATATGGTCTGAAATTTGACTGATTGATCAAACACTTGCAAACTATATTTTGCATTGAAATGAATTTCCATATAAAACAAATGCTTTAATCTCAATGTATACTTCTTCACTCCTTTTTGCTAGTGTTATCACAAGTTAAGCATCACCACAATCCTTAAAAGCATGCACTGGTGTAGAAAGACTTAAAAACGGACTATTTTCACTGTAAAACAGCAATTTTCTAGCCGTCTTTAATGTACATGTAGTCTTATGTCCAATAAAGAAGAAGGCGACACAAAGAGGGTGGTTATAATAAAAGTCGTCATTATAAGCTATACATATTCAAACAAAAAGGGCGACTATAGTAAAAGTTGTCCTCTTACACCTTCCTTATGTATGATAAAAGCGGCTACGGTGAAAGCGGCTATGATACGCATTCAAACTTCTAGCTCTTTGTAAACAGCTTGGCTTGGCTATATTTGTTATTAATATAACCATGCCAATAGAGTTGAAAGTTTTCCAAAGTTACCTTCTGAAAATGTCCAACAACTTCAGTACTGTCAACTAGGTATGCTGCCTTTCCAAAAAAGGAGTGAACTCCTGTTGCTATCACTACAGCCTCAATCTCTCCATGTTTACATGTTGAACCAGAAAAGACCTCGTCACCAGTTCTTTTTGTGACAGGTAGAGATTCTCCAGTAAGGGCTGACTGCATAAAACAAAACCAAGACATCACATGAACTCTGTTTCTTCATCAATTATACCAGTTTATGTTATGAGAAGGTATATTACGAAATTACTAAATAGAAAAAAAAATTATACATTAGATGTAGAATGTTTATTTATTTCATAACAAAGGGTTACCTGATCAATTTTTAGAGGATCCCCTTCTAGCAACCGAGCATCAGCTGGAACTATATCTCCCAATTTTATGCTTATTATATCTCCAGGTACTAAAATAGCTGCATCTTGCTCTTGCCACTGCCCATCTCTGAGAACCTGAACAAAGATATTAGGGACTAATTTGTGTATGTAAGGAATCTTGAAAACAAGGTATTGTAGCATTACAATTTACAAGCATTAAGCAATATAGTAACATACTACTAGAGTAATTTCAATTTTTTAAGGAGATATGTTCAGTCTGCATGCCATAGGTGATGAGTTCCAAGGTGAATATCATCCACAAAGAAACATACCCTTGTTTTTGGAGCTAAACGAGCCATTAATGCTGCTGCAGCATTACCTGCATTATTTTCTTCTATAAAACTAATAGTTGAGTTTATTACCAGTAGGCATATAATCCCTATAAAGTCTTGCCAATCAGGACCTTCCCCCTGAAAATGTATCTCAAAGTAAGGAACCAAGAAGTGGAAATACAAACCAAAAACAGAATGCTGAAGGAAAAGACAAAAGAACATATAATATATTGAAGAACAATATTATTGCATTCTCTACTCACTCCACCATTAGCAAGGACAATCGCCATCAATGCTGCTGCTTCCATAACCCATGATAAAGGATTCCACATAAAACCAAGAAATTTCAATATTTTATTATCCTGCAGCAGAATTTGAGGACAAAGTTAGGGATAGAAATTCTTTAAGTGGATGCAAACATGCTAACTGCATATAGGGCCTGGCAACAAAATGAAATGCCTCTTTGCCTTTCAAAATAAATTACCACAATGCAGTGTAGAACAGATGAAAACACTTTTAAACAAATTTAAATGGAGAACTTAAACAAAATCCAAATATCTAATTATGTAAATAATATGTTATTTGAGATTCAAAGGGAGACAATATCTATGTAAATGTGAGTGGATTATTAGTGTCAAGACATAAAAGTCATCTTCTTTATAATACTCAACATTTAAAACATTTGAGGTAAGAAAAAGTTCCCATAATGAGCTAAAGACATTACTATCATTATCAACAACAAAATATTTTTGTTCTTTGTCGAGAAGAAGTACTAAACTAAATCACTATTGTCCATGTATAGCCATAAGCATCCCTACTCCAACTTGCCTAACTCTTCTACTTTCAACTGATTGATATAGGAAGTGTTAGGTGAACACTTACTTTAGTGCTAATTCAATAAGTTTGCCATATAAGAGCTTTTGTTACAAATTTGTAAGAAAATCGATAAAATAAACTAAACAGAGCTCATTTTGATAAATTTCACCAAGAAACTTGGCAAAGTAAGCTATAAGGAACTCACAATTTATAAGGTTCAAAATCTCGGTGAACAAACTACTTTAACATATATATCTTGGTATGATAAACACAATGCTTTAACAAAGTAATTGAATGGCCAAATCTGTCCTGATTCACATACTCTATATGATGAATTTATGAAAATAAGATATTTATAAGTATGTTCTTACTTTCTTCTCTTCAAGTTTGTTTGGGCCAAATATCTCTATTCGAGCTTCTGCATCGTCAGATGAAAGTCCTCTATGTGATGTTCTCAACTGTTCAAATACTTCTTCTAATGGTATACGCTCCTGATCAAAACAACAATGCAATTTACAGTAAACACTGAAGTTGAAATTAAAATAATAAAAGTTTATTTCATTTGATAAGATATTTTTAATTTAAATCACAAAAATGTAATTTCTTTTTATTAATCTTACCAAATCAATGCCATCTCGGTTGAAATTCTCAGGATCAAGCAACGGTTTATCCAGTTCCTCAGCCATGTTGTTGCTGCAGATTATACATGCAGCAGTTAACCAGTTGTAATTGTAACAATTGGTCCAAATCAGAATTGTATCTCTTGAGAAAAATATGCAGCATCAAACCATGCAAAAAAGTAAACTTGAATAAATTTTAGTGTAGTAATGACAATGGTTGTTTAAGCCTAACTCAACCTTACAAAATCCGGTTTGTAAGAGCTCTTATTAGAATAGTCTCAGCTTATAAGGTCAGCTTTCTACTCAGTTATATACTATGAAATATTATTATCTCTAGTCGATGTGAGATCTCTAACACACTTGCCCCATGCCGAAACTGCCAACTCGTGCGTGAGACTAAGTGATCTGATAACTGCCCAACAGCGGAGCGGGTGATGGCCTGATAAACTCAACAAACTCTCGATATAATAGACTCTAAATTGCTCTGATAGCATAATAAATCCATGATCAAAGATACAAGAGAAAAGAGGAAGAAGAACATGAACTAAATTGGTGGCGAAAGTTTAAAAACTATTATTATTCATATACTCGTACCTGCATGCAAGCAGTTTTATTTATAGAGATACAGAACAAGATATGGGCCGTAACAGATGAGGCAGCCCAAAGAGAAAATAAAACACAAAAGTATGAGTCACTCATTGCATCACTACCTAAGTTGACAGAGTAATTATGAATTATACACTGTACACTCTGGTCGGAACAGTAGTAGTAGGATGAGACATGATGAGGTATTAATGAATGTTTTGTGATGAAATACTTACTTGGAAGAAAAGTGAAAGAGGGAACTGAGCTAGGTAGTGAGAAGAAGCAGAGTGGAAGTAAAATAGAGAGAGACACATTCCATTTGATTACATTACATTAATAATGAAAGTATTGCTAAGAATGTTAGTATGTTAGTTGCATGCTGCTGACTGTTGGTTGGCAGTTGCTGAAGAGTAAGCAAGCAACGATGCAATGCCACTTTCCAACAGATTCCACAAAGAGATCAAACAAACAGTGACAGTTGGGTTGGGTTGTCTTGTCTTGTCTTGTCTTCAGCCACCTTTCAAAACCTAACTTTCTATCCTTCCCCATTCAACTCTTGTTTTCATTTACTTCTCCCTAATTTCAACTTTTCCATTGCATACATCATCACCTCTTCTATACTCTCTCATCTGCAACAACTGCAAACATATGTATATCACCATTCTCGGACATCGTCTAATTTATCATCGTCTACTACATTTCTATTACTATAATTATAAGGAAATACAGAAAGAAAGAGTACAGATACACTGAAAATTTGACAAAACCAATTATAACATTATAGCATATTATATGATGGTATGGCTATCAACACGATTTCGTTCACCTTAATCATCTTATGAATGGATTAGTTCAACCTCAACCACCTAACCTTCAATCTTAAAATTTGACTTTTTTTATATATCTGACAAAACATAATACACACACAAATACTGAAATTTCATAACTAAAAATTAAAGATTTCATCTAGTATAAAATGTATAATGAACTAAAAGAATAAAAAATATCATATGAACACACTTTTCAGTATTCGTTAACTCCAAACTTTTTAAGTTTTAACATTATTTCCATCAATTTCAAAATTTAAGTTTTCACATAATATATAATAAATTAAAGGAATACAATTTTAATTAAATACTACCTTTATTACTTAATAATTTGTTTAGATAAATTAATGGGCTAATTGTTAGTGTATTAGCTAAAGTTAAACAATAGTTTAAAAGTAATATTATAAAAATTAATAACTCTTAATGATATTGATGAATAATTAGTGTTTGGGGGTAGAAGAACATTGTAATAAAAAGTTAAACTTGTTGAAGAAAGGAACTTGAGAGGGTACATGAAATTGGTGTCCTTGATTCCTGCTGCCATTAGTCCTCCCACAAACACTTTGGGCCTTTCTTGGTACTTCTGAATGTGATTTTTTCCCCAAATAATGAGGGTAATTTCTTTCTACACCTCACTGGTTTCTTCTTTCAGCTCTCTATTCATTATCGGATGCACTCTTCAGAATCTAAAAAATGCATTTTGATTCTTATTGAGTTGAAAAAGAGAAATCAGTTCCAGCCCAGATGCATGAAACAAGCTGTGGCTGATTGGTATCATTTAAAAATAATAATTTGATAGCTTTGCCTGAAACCCTAGGATCGCATTTCAGTGGCGGCTGCAGCAGGAAAGCACTCTTCGTTTTTTGCTTGTCTCCGATGTGCCACCGCTGAAGGTAATCCCTGTCGCATGATTCGCTTTTGACGATTCTTTTTCAATGTTTTGGCTTACTCATTTGAATCTTCTCATTCTCATTTTCTTTTCTTTAATTAGAGTAAATACCCAACACAGATTCCTCAAAGAGAGATTGGTGAACTGCTTATTAGGTCCCCGAAGATGAAAATTTCATCCATTTAGTTCCTTCATTGTTCATTCCGCTAGAATGCGAGTTCCTCCTTTTATTGTGTGAAGAAGGGTGGTCACAGTTTCCTTGAGGAATGATGAGAAATCTCTCTGCATCTCATTCCTTCGGGCTTTTCATCACCTCACCCGTCTTTTCTCCCAAAAACCTTCCTTCTCTCACTCTCTCCTCACCCCCCAGAAGAAGATCTCCTCTTTCCATTCAATGCGCGGTTCAATTCCGTCCCTGCATCGACATCCACAGGGGGAAAGTGAAGCAAATTGTGGGGTCAACCTTGCAAGACTTGAAAGGAGGTGATGGGTCGGATCCTGTCACCAATTTTGAGTCCGATAAGTCAGCTGCTGAGTATGCCACTCTTTACAGAAGTGATGGACTCACGGGTGGCCACGTTATCATGCTTGGTGCAGACCCTTTGAGCAAAGCTTCTGCCTTGGAAGCATTGCATGCTTATCCCGGCGGTCTACAAGTTGGAGGGGGGATAAATTCTGACAATTGTTTGAGTTACATAGAAGAGGGAGCAAGCCATGTCATTGTGACATCTTACGTATTCAATGATGGACAAATGGATATTGGAAGGCTAAAAGATCTTGTTCGAATTGTTGGAAAGGAGAGGCTTGTGTTGGATCTCAGTTGCAGAAAAAAGGATGGTAGATATGCAATTGTCACTGATAGATGGCAGAAGTTCAGTGATGTTTTTGTTGATCCTGGTGTAATGGAATTTCTTGCCAACTTTGCTGATGAGTTTTTGGTCCATGGTGTTGATGTTGAAGGGAAAAAGTTGGGAATTGATGAAGAGCTTGTTGCTTTGCTTGGAAAACATTCACCAATTCCTGTTACTTATGCTGGTGGGGTAACTGGAATGGCTGATCTAGAGAGGATAAAAAGTGCCGGAATGGAGCGTGTGGATGTAACTGTGGGTAGTGCCTTGGATATTTTTGGAGGAAACATGTCTTATGAAGAGGTTGTAGCTTGGCATGCCCAGCAAAAGGCCCATATAGTTTGATTAATATGTTTTCTTCTAATTGGAGAAAGGATCTGTTTTTAGTGTTTCTCTAGATGTGTAACCATGTATCAGGTTATTTTTTTATGACTGAAGGCAAATTGAACAATTAATAACAGACTATCTAGTATGAACTGATAAATATTTTAATAATACTGGGTGTACAACAATACTGCAATAGCTATCTAATGCGAGTTCAATAAAAGTTTCATTGCACTTTTTGGTTTTTTTTAGCTTTGACGGTGTGTTATTTGGATTTGTCAACCGTTTTATTGGTTAATAATTCTATTTTTTAAAATTAGTTAATTTTAGTTTCTTTTATGATTGATTTTACATGGGGTGAAATTATGATTGATAGGGATAATGAAGTTTCCAGGGTTGATTATTGGTATAACAGTTCAGATTCCGTTGGACAGTGGAAGATCAGATAATTTCCTATAGCCACGGTGTTGACTCATTGTCTCAAACTATAGGTAGAACCTATACCTAATTTTCAAGTCTTGGTTGGTAATGACAATGCTCTTGTTGCAGAAGGTTTGGTCAGAGAATTGGAGGTTAAGATTCAAAGACATTCCTGAAGCTTCTAGTATTTTTTAGTGATGCAATATTAAGATTGAAAAGTAAAACAAGATAGACTGGAGTCAGATAACAAAGGCTTGTGCAGTTCAGGATGTTGTATTATTGGAAAGAGTTAACAGAAACAATTTGTCGCATTAAGGTATGCTTTCTGCAAAAGAAATTATGTTAATTCCTAAGATAGAAATTTTCTTGAGCAATATGGACGATCACATATATAATTATTAAAATCTTGGTACTAGCATAATCAGACAAGGAGAGTCATCATTTACAGAAGTAAAAATGATTCTGTATATATTGAATTGTAACATTTTTGCACAAGTGTACATGTCTATTGTCAGTATTTGTCAATGACAGACATTTATCTCTAGTCTTAATTCATTTGCTGGTTGGATAATCCTGCATTCCTTCGTCATTCCACAACATCTCTGATGCTTGGTCTCTTGAAAGTATTTCTGGTTGACACACAGCAGGCTACATCAAGAACATGCATCTCTTCTTCAAAGCCCTTGCCTCTCCTAAATGGATCAAAGACTTGATCTTGTTTTACTTCACTCCTCATTTGTTGCCACCCATGTTTGTCCGTACTCTGGGGTGTCATAAAAAATGCATAAGCATGTGTTTTGGAAACGATATCGAGGACCTGGGTCCTCTTAAGTCCTATTATCAATACATATTAAAAACAGTGAAAAAAAAAACTCAAAGCTCAATGAAGGAACATCCTTACTGCTTGAATTCTACTCTATTAGTTGTTGCAATTTGCAAACAGTCTCTAGTGAGCAGCTTGTGCCACACTTCTGGATGTACAGTGAATGGAGATGCATACATGTCATTAAGGATTAAGAAATACTCTACCAATCCTTCTGAATTGTTTGTGATAGACGAAAGGCATGTTAGTCCTTTTTCTCCTCGTATATGCTTTCACTTCCCTTTTCACCACATACAAAAGTATCTGTACTCGGTTATGTGAAACTAGTGACAAGATTAATATATAGAGTTAAACTCAGGCCTTGATATTATGATAATAATGTGAAATAAAATAGTTTGCATGCAGTTGAAAATATAAACGAGGACCTCAAGTATATAAAAATTTCCTTACCCTGATCAAGGTACCAGTATGCATGTAAAAATGGAACCATATCTTCTGCATATCAAGAACTCATTTGACCCATCACAGATTAATGCTAAACTAGAAGAAAGATAATCTTGATCTAAGCACCAAATCGAATAGTATATCTATTCAAGGTAAAAAAATTGGCATCCAGAAAAGATCCTACTCAACATCATGCTTAGAATCCAAACTTTTTGAATGTCATAAAAAGCTGGCAGCCAGCCATCAAACCTCCACCGAAACTGAAAAATATGATTTGACTATTTTCAGAGTCCGTGGTAATACTTGCATCTACCGATTCGCATATCCTCCACCCTCACTTTCTACGTATGTAAATATCACATTTTACAGGACAACAAATCCAAGTATAAGAACTAACTATTCTTATTTAGACAAATTTCTTAACAAACACTTATATAAATGATAAAATAAATAAATTTCTTTTATAACTTAAAATTTGAACTTAATTTATGGAACAACCTTAATTACTTATTAAAAAATTCTAACCTGTTTTATATCTGTCAATCAGTTAAAGGAATGAAAAGATTTAAGATTTCACCGGGTCATATTATCCCCTAAGAAGAATAAGTACTTTTTGTTTCGGATCAAACGAAATTTTGCTAACAAAGGAACATATTCTCCCTAGCAACTAAACAGGATTCATCATGAAGATATTGTTTTAGACTGAAAAAGAATATATTATCTTTGGTTTGCAATAAGAAGAATACTGGTACAGATCCTGATAGTTGGTTAAGGTGGTGAGTGGTGACATGTTCTGTATTAACAAGGTGTGAGTAACATAGGATAGACTGTTACCAGATCCATAGTTGGAAGTAAAACAAATGGTATCGTGAGAAAAAGGTAGAATCCAACCAAAAGCCAATGGTTGGTGTTCCCATGACTAAACACTCCGTGCTTTCTCTGGATTATAACTGTGCCCTCTTTTGATGTTCCATCACCTTTGCCACTTTTCTAATAAACCTGAACCTCAATATTCTCAACCTTAACATCAACATCAACGTTGCTTGATCTTTTACGCCAACCAGTTTAATCCACATTGGTAACACAAGTAAGGCCAATATTTTATTCCATCACGAAAACCACATTCATTCCCCCTCCCTAAGTTGAATCTTAAACCTCTCAACTACACAAATCCTTGAGGCCTCAGTTTTCGAGCCTACACGTTCACTTCCTCTGTACTCCTCCTTGCCTTTGTACGTATGTACGTATTTATATAATATACATTCATACGTATCAGTATATAAGTTCCTCTGCTCCTCCACCAAACCCCACAAGCATTTTTTGGAGTGTGAAAAGCACTAAAAAATATCAGTATCAGCATATAGATGGGTGAGGTTGAAGAGTTGAAGCAAGGAGCTAAGATCCGTGGCAATGGTAAGAGGAAGGGAGATGGGTTTAGCAACAAGTGCGCTTCTTTGGTGAAGGAGCAACGTGCTCGTCTCTACATCCTGCGTCGCTGTGCCACCATGCTTCTCTGTTGGTATATCCAAGGAGATGAGTGAAATGGAAACCATTTTTTATTCATCACACCTTTCTTTGTCTCTTTCTATTTGAGTTTGTTTGATTAAGTTTGAAGTGTTGAACCCCTTTTGAATCCTTGAAGATGTTTGAATGAAGGAAGTTGAAGTTGAAGTTGTTGGTGGTTGGTTAGTTGGATTTGCTGGCTTAATCTCCTTTCCCCGTTTGTCTCTTTTTACCCATTTGGAAGGACCGAGGGACCCAAACCAATGGGGTTTTACGGGGACAGGAAACTCTCATTTTATGGACAGACAGATCAATCTTTTACACCACAACCTCCTTTTTTTTCTTGTACTATACTATCTATGTATGTTACCTCTGCAACTCAACCCAATTTCTATCTTCTATCTGTAATCTCATATCTCCTACCAAACAATTTCTAAATTTTTATCAAGTTGCTTCTTCTGTTTCTGTTGTTCCTACTTTAGCTGTTCATTAATCTAATTCAAGAGATTGACATTTAGTTGAGTTTTTTTTTATAATGAAATCAAACTTAACCAATATATATTTTCGTCCATATACTACTCTATCACGAAATTGTTTTTAGTTCATAATTCAAACTTTAACTACTCATGTATGCTTCTAATTAACATCCAGATAATTTGGAATAGTTTCTTTTGTATATTGCATTAGGTTGCACTTCATCATATATTGCATTAGGTTGCACTTCATCAAACTAATGGATGTAATTATAGTGAACATTAGTTTGCAATCAAAATAACAATAAATTTTAAAAAAAATTAATAATCGTTTCACATAAAGAAAAACATATTTCAATCATTTTTATATTATAGATATAAAGTTCGAACAAAAGATAAAAATCAATTTTGTGTTACATTATAGCAAAAAAGACATATTTAACTCTATATTTTAATGATATCCTAAATTCAAAATCCAACTGAGGTCAACTAAAATTATTAAATAATATTTTATTTTATTTCATTATTTTATTGTTTAAATGTATATTTTTAAAATATTAGATTATTTAAATATTAAATAGTATAGTCTATTTTTTTTAAAAAAAAAACAGATTTTTTAAAAATATTTTAAAATTACAAATTTTAATAATCAAACTTCAAAATATGTGTAATTCATCGAATATAATTTAGTTCGATTAAATATAAATTAGGTTTAGTACAAACACAAGTCCCTCTCAACTTAAAACTTTTTAATGGATTGAACAGTGAATTTATTAGACTCAACTCAACGTATTCGATCCAGTAATAGTTCACCCACAGCAGAAAAGAAAAGGAATAAATAAATAGAAAGTAAACAATAGATTACCCAAAGAAAAAAACACAATGCAATGAACATATCACCTGAAATTTAAAGTTACCAGAATAAAACATTTAAAATGTTAAAAAATATGTTAAATTATTCCTTAAATGTTAAAAAGTTCTATAAACTTATACATGACCTTAATAAAATATATGGATTTAGGGACTAAATTAATAAATAAAAATACAAACTTAAGGATGAGATTGATAAACACTTAATAGCTGAATATTAGTTATATAATCTGATAATAGTCTGAGATTGGCAGCTTCTAGGCTGTAATTATGTATGTAGATACCAAATATGCAATGCATCATTCCATTCTATTTCTTGCATTTATTCGATATGCTTTTTCTTTCTAAAATTAAAATTTCAAATTCCATTCACTGCCACCACTCACAATGGAACTATTTGAGGAGCAACTTAACTTCTTTTATTGTACTCTACTCACAGCTCAAAAAAGTCAGATAGATAGATAGTCAACAAATAATCATCACCATCACTCATTTAACCTCCACTATCTTTTTCTGTTGAATCCACTCATACCCCAACATTCTCAAATTGTGCCCCAGATTATTATTTAAAAAAAACAAACAAAACAAAACATATGGGTCTGTTCATCTCTCTTCAGTCTTTTTTGCCTGCTTCTTTTAATGTCTTACTATTTTGTTACTTGATTTTGCATATGATGTGCGACCATGAACTGTCATTTGTTTGTCTGAGAATTCCGTGATCTTGATAGCAAATTAGTTGTGCCATTTCATCTAGTATCAAAATTAATAGCCTTAGGGAATGTGAAATCTGTGTCAATAAGTTGTGGTGATGCAATAGTAAGATTGAAAAGTAAAACAAGATAGACTAGAGTCAGATACCAAAGGCTTGTGCAGTTCAGGATGTTGTATTATTGGAAAGAGTTAACAGAAGCAGTTTGTGGAATTAAGGTATTCCTAAGACTAATATTTTTTGCTGAGCAATGTGGACGATCAAATGTACAGTTATTAAAATCTTGCTAGGAACATAATCTGATAAGTGATTTACAGAGGTAAAAATGATTCTGTATATATTGAGTTGGAACATTTTTGCACAAGTATACATGTCTATTGTCAATATTTGTCAAGGACAGACATTTATTTCTAGTCTTTATTCAATTGCTGGTTGGATAATGCTACATTCCTCAGCCATTCAACAACCTCTCTGATGCTCGGTCTCTTGAAAGGATTGTGGTTGACACACATGCAGGCTACATCAAGAACCTGCAGCATCTCTTCTTCAAAGCCCTTGCCTCTCATAAATGGATCAAAGACTTGATCTTGTTTTCCTTCACTCCTCATATGTTGAACCCAGGAAACTAACTCCCTTGACATTTTTGGCTTGCTTACATCCACAGGCCTCCTCCCCGTTAGCAGCTCAAGCATGACAACCCCAAAGCTGTACACATCTCCTCTCAGAGTTGCCACCCATGCTTGTCCATACTCTGGGGGTATGTAACCTAATGTACCTACAAGTTCAGTTGTAACATGAGTATGATAAGGAAGAATGAGTCGAGCCAGCCCAAAATCAGCAACATGTGCCTCAAACTTTTCATCAAGAAGTATATTGCTCGACTTTATATCACGATGCACTATATGTGGGTCACATATTTGATGCATGTAAGCCAATCCAAAACTTGCACCTTGTGCAATCTTCAGTCGAGTAGGCCAATCAATCTGAGATGGACCATCAGCCTTCTCATGCAACCAGTAATCCAGACTTCCATTTTCCATGTAGGAGTATATGAGAAGCCGAACACCCTCATGCACACAGTAGCCTTGCAGTGCAACCAGATTTTCATGCTGTGCTGTAGACAAAGCCTCTACTTCTGCTTTAAATTCCCTTTCCATAATACCCAAATCTCCTGAAAGTTTCTTGATGGCCAGAGCAGTGCCATTGGGTAATGTTGCTTTATAAACCAAACCAAAACCCCCACATCCTATTATGTTTGCCTGACTGAAGTTTTCAGTAGCTTTTAATATTTCAACGATGGTAAGGTCCTTGATTTCACTTGTTTTATTAGGGAACAGTACCACTTGGCTAGCCTCTTTGTCAACCTCAGGATGAACCCCACTGTAAGAGTTGATAGAAATCGATTCTAGTTCAATCTTGTCAGCGTCTCCACCAGGAGTGATCCTCCTCTTGGATATTACCCACACTATCAACACTGAAACCAAGGAAACAATGCCAAAACTGGCTGCAATGGCAAATCCAATGATCAATTTTTTGTTTGAGCTGTGACCACGTGCAGTAGTACCCTGTTGAGGAACACAAGAGCGCCGAACAACTGCACCACACAACTGTGGGTTGCCTTCGAAGCTGGAAGAGGAGAAAGTATCAAATTGACTACCAGTGGGTATGGGCCCTTGAAGATTATTGTATGCTACACTGAAAGCAGACAAAAAATGCAAGTTTTTGAGTGAAACAGGAATTTCACCGGAAAGTTGGTTTCCTGAGAGGTATAGTTTCTCTAGGTTAATCAAGTTAGAAATCTCCGGTGGGATATTGCCAGAGAAATTGTTGTTACTAAGGTCCAGCTGATGAAGAACTTTCAGTTTGCCAATCTCCACAGGGATACTGCCATTGAGGCTATTGTTTCCAAGATATATTGCTGGTGGTAGGTTGGAAATCTGATTATATTGCATCTGAGAAACATTGTTGGCATTAGCAAACACGGGTAACTCCAGATAAGTCCTTTCTACTTCGTCATAGGCCTTTTGTGAAGTTAGTGCTGGAAGCGTTGTGAGCTCAACTGGAAACATTCCTGTGAGGAGGTTAAAAGACAAGTCTACGTAGAAAAGCTCAGGAAGTGTGTGCAGCCAAGGAGGAATTGAACCACTTATTTGATTATAGGACAAATCCAAGACCTCCAGCTTCTTCAGGTTATAAAGCCAGTGTGGTACTTGGCCTGTGAAATTACAACCGCCCAAACCAAGAACTTGGATCCCTTGGAATCCATCTGGGTTTGTTACGTTGACATCATGTGGCATCATTTCATTGAAAAAATTCTGGGAGAGCATAAGAGTGCTAAGGTTCTTGAGTCCCATAAGCAAACTCAGTGCCCCAGTGACATTACTGAGGTTGTTGGTAGAAATTGATAGGAAAGCCAGAGACTGCAGTTCAAGTATGTCAGCTGAGATCTGTCCCTCAAACTGGTTAGATGCTAGCCTTACTGCTTTAAGTGATTTACAGGCATACATGGTTGGTGGTATAATACCAGTAAAACTATTGTTGCCAAGGTCAAGTGCTGAGAGTCTGAGGAGTCCAGAGAAATTCAATTCTGAGAGGCTTCCCTCCAACAAGTTGAGCCTTACATCCAACATCACAAGGTTGACACACTCCATTAGAGATGGGGGCAGAGTACCATTTATTTTGTTGGCATGAAGGAGTAAACGTTCCAATTTGGAGAGCTTACCAATATCCGAGGGAAGAGGCCCGGTGAAATTATTGGAGTAGAGCTCCAGAACTGTGAGGTTGGCAAGGTTAACAATGCCCTCAAGGGTTCCACTGAGTTTATTGAGGGGCAAGGAGATTTCTTTGAGAGCAACAGCATTGAAAATATCATCAGGGAGGGGCCCGGATAGTGAATTGGAGCCTGCTCGAAATTTCTCCAGCTTGGAACATGCTCCTAATCCTGGCTGAATCATGCCAGAGAAATCATTGGAGGAATAATCCAAGAATCTGAGAGAGGAGGAGCTACTGTGGTTACTACAGAGGAGAGAAGTGGGAATTTGACCCGTGAAGCTGTTGTTACTAACATTAAAAGATGTCAAACTCCCTCCTGCGACTGCATCTCCCAGGTGCTGAAGGAGAGAAAGTGGGAGTTTTCCGTGGAATAAATTACTTGACAGATCAAGCTTCAGTAGAGTATTGCCACTGGTATTAGCAACAAAGTGTGGCAATTCACCAGAGAGACGATTGTAGCTTAAATCAAGATTCTGCAGGTGATTAAGAAGAGAGAAAAATTGGTTTGGGAGATTACCGGATAAGCGGTTATGGGATAGATCAAGGTGGGAGAGAGCAGTGAGATTTGTGAGAGATGGGAAGATGAAGCCAGCGAGACCCCTGGAAGGTAGCAAAAGCTGTATGACTCTGAAATCCTCATCACAAAGAATGCCTTCCCACAGACAACAATCAACAGAAGAAGACCAATTGAGAGGAGAAGGAGTGGATATGTTCCTGGAGAAGGCCAAGAGTGAGTCTCTATCCAGTTGGTTACAGGAGGCGGCTTGAACAGGAAGAAGGAACGAAGAGAGAAGAAACAGTACTGTGACAAAGACCATTAAATTGGAAATCATGTAGATGGAAGAGGGTGGTGTTGGTTTTGATGTTGATGGGGTTGGTCCTCCTCTGGGACTGGGAGCTCTCATCAGAACGAATCCCCAGAAGGAAAAAATGGAGTCTTTAAGGTCCTTCCTTGTTAAAAGTTGAGGAAGAGAAGGAATGGGGCATAAGGGGTAATATGGGAGGTAGCATAGCATAGGAGAGACCAGGCATTGACCATGTCCCAGGAAAGGAAAGGTAAGAAGGGAGAAAGTGGAGTGATGGAGACAAGTGGAAGATAGATAAATCAAACAAAAGAATGGTAATAAAATAAATCATTTGTATCAAAGCGTTTACTTTTGTTCTAAGGTTGGGTTGGGAGGGGCGGCGCGTAGTGCCCTCAGTGGAATTTCTCTATCATCATCATCATCATCATTCACAACCATGCCATACATAACGTGTGAAAGTGGAACTCATAATCATAAATAAACTACTGCACAAAACAAACATCTATTGTTGTCCCTCCTCTTACCAGGGGATGGATATTCTGCCTCAAACCGCATCTTCTCACTCCAACAACAATGGATGGATGCCTGTGTCCATGTTCATGTTCATGTTTATGTTCATGTTTGTGTTTGTGTTTGTTGTGGTGTGCCACTCAGACTCATCACAAATTTTATAACACTCTTTTCTTTTCTATCATCTTCAAAATCTACAAATAAAATATAGGAACTGTTGGAGTTTAAGATTTGTGCGGGTGTGAATGATGGTGCCAAGAAAATATAAGAAAATTCCACTACTTCATGCCATGTCCATATCACTTACAAAGGACATGCTTTCAACCACGAAATTTCACCCAGACAATCCCTCAAATAAAATAAGTTAGTAAAAAAATCAAATATTCAACGTTCTATTCCAATGTAGTTATACGCAATATGTAGAATACATACCGACACAAAGATACTATACAAACACGAATTTATATATTATAAATTATATAAATTGATAATAAAAATTTATTTTTATTTAATAGAAAAAATGTTTTTCGTGACTAGTGTAAAATAATTTGTTTTTTATTTTTATAATCATAATAAAAATTTATACAATAACTTTCACTATAAGAAAATTATGAAATAAAAATTAATTTTAGAAAAAAAAATAATTAGTTGTTAAAGTGACTAAATTAGAGACCTTTTCAAAAACAAAAAAAATGGTTTTAAATTAGTTTCTATTATTGTTAAAAAGTTTATAAATTGATATCTAATTAGCAACAAGATTTTAATTACCAATTATTTAGATTCTAAATTTGGTAGCAAAAATCTTGGTTGTTAATTAAATACCAATTTAGAAACCATTTAACAATAGAAACTAATTTATAAACAAAAAATATTTGTAGTCTCTAAAATGGTTTTTATTTCATGATTTTCTTGTAGTGTTTGAGTTTTTAAAAATTAATATATTTTTTCTTTTTTAAATTATGTTAGAACTCTCCGAGTATTGTCAAAAATTCAACACATATTTTTTTTAATTTAATACTTTTTAACATATTTTTTTAATTAAATACTTTATCAATACATATCTTACGAATATTAGTGTTTGATATGTTTATCCATATTATTTAAGAGACATGTTCAAACCTCATTAGTAAGTATTAAGTATGCAAACAAAATACTATGCACATAGGTTGACTTTAGCAAAATTATTTTTGGATTACAACACCTAAATGTCAGATTAGGAGTATAATTTAATACGTTTCATTAACATCAATCACAACAATAATAAAGACAAATTTCTTATCAGCTGAGATTGTTTATACGAATAAAATAAGATCATTCTACAACAATATTCAGAAAATGAAATTTACTTTTTAAAGCACTTTTGCTTAGAATCTTCCTTTCATTTCTTGTTAAACTCTAATTATTGAACTATAAATTATAAACAGGTTTAAGGGTCTTGATTTTAAACTAATCTCACAGTGGTAGGTTTTATTTATCATATCTTCTGTACTGTTTAATAAAACTTGTCGGTACATATATATTCCCATCATCACAAAACCTGTTTTGATAAACTGATACAAAAATGTAGTGTCTGCAACTTGATAATTTAATTACAATTCTGCTGTTGACTTTTGTAATAATGGTTTTTAAAATACATTATTAAAAACCACTTGAGGTTATTGCTGGAAATTGAGCTAATGTAATATAATAATAAGCAATATTCTGGAATTATTATATTGTAAGATATTTTTGCTGCAAATGCATAGATTACTCTAAAAGTATGAGGTTTGAAAAGTTATTTTTGACTTAGTGTATTTAGGTTCACATTTTATATTGTTTAAGAAAGGAATAAAGCAAGTTGGTATTAAAAACTGAGAGATACTTTGGATTTCTACGAGCAATTCAAAACCAGTTTTATATTGTATGAATCATGTGAACAATAATTTTGTGAATTATAAAATATTTGTGTTACAATATTCTATGGACGTGCATGTTAATCAATAAATTCTATGATTGATTTACCAAAATTGCAAGCAAGTGTCTTATATTTTACAATACAATTTGTTATTGTTTTCATATTTAATGCAGGTTGACTTAGGGGTATTTAAGACTTTCAACATAAATTAGGTTAAGCCTGTAAGTAATGAATATAGAACATTCTTTTCAAAAAATATTTTAAAATTTGCTTTACTTTTCTGTTATTGATTATTTTATAAATGCAAAATATATTAGTTTTGTTATGAATAATATTTATTTGAAAACTCAAATCGACTAAACTGATCTAAATTTAATTTATAAGTCAAATTTTATGATGATGAATTAAATTTAAATTATTTTTTTAATTTGATTTGGTATAAAAGATTATTTTTAATATTTATAAATATTTAGTTATATATATATATATATTAATTAGTGTGGAAGAAGTATGTTAGATTCCTTTTTAATAAAAATAAAGATAAAATCAATTTATAGTGTAAACTCTTTTTACTTCTTTAATAATATTAATAAGAAACTTATCACTCATTGTAATGTAAATGACAAAGTGTAAGATTTTTTTTTGGAGATTACATTACTTCTTAGAATATTGATGTACTGAGTGAAATAATTTTAATATTTGGATAGATGTTTTAAATTAATTGTCAAAAAATTGATTAAAAATTGTTAAGAAAACTTCTATCTTGAAAATTATTCATATAAGTTTTACATTTATTATTTAGTTCTCGACATAGAACATTAATGTTCTTTAAACTTTAATTTTTTTTATAAGATTTTAAAAACAATTGTACTAAAAATTCAATGAACAACATACTTTTTAAATTCATTGTTGTGCCATTGATCTAAAGTATTGATGTTAACTTTTAAAATTCCTAACATTATTTAGTCCAAACATCAATTTTAAAAAGTCAATCTGGATTCGAGATGGAAGGTAGTTCAAATACAACATTCAAGAGAACATTGAAAAATTCCTAAGGCCATTAATGCATCTTCAAATGCTTTCTCTTCATTCTTTTAAACAAGTGTGACTTTCTTATCCTTTTTCTTTATATATTTGCTTCCTCAATGTTCATTGTCTTCCATTTTATTTAGGACAATGATATTTTAATTCAAATTTTACTTCTTCTAATCCCATTTTTAAACTTCTACTTTTACAATTAGATGAAATAATTAAATTGTCCAATTTACTTTTCCTTCCTTGCATCCCATCTTCATTATTGTCGTTTATGCATTATCATCGTTATAAGACAAAGGACAGAAAAGATATCATTATGGAAAGTTATTTATAGAACATATAACATTTTATGTGTTCTAGATAACTTATTTCCAAAAAAAATGCATTAAAAAATGTATTATATCCATTTTTAAAAGTTTGTTCTCAAAATTATATCCCAAAAAACTTGTTTTATAATGTGTTTCTTGTATTTTGAAAATTTTATTTTAAAGAAGGATAAAATAACCATTTTTGAAAATTGTGGGGTTGTAGGTTTAAAAGTGGGGGTGCAGGAAGTAAAATCCTTGAAAGTAGGTCAAATTTGAGTTAAAGCACTGTCTTCTTGCACCTCCATAGATTTTTTTCATATAAAAATTTTAAAATTTGAAATTATTATCATATAAAATATTTTTATAATATAATTGTGTGATAATTTATTGATTTGAATGTAAAAAAAAGTTTAAAATTGTGAATTTATATATAAGTTCCATAAAATTAAACAAAAGCTTAAAAGTTTAACATTTAACTTAATTTAGTATTAATTACAAATTATTACAAATACAAATTATTAATAAAATTTATAAAAATGTCTAATATATACCATTTCTTTCTTATTAACAACCTAAAAGATCATCTCAATTTTTGTTTTTTTCTTTTCTTTTATCCTTTCTTCTTTAAACCAATATTCCCGGTTAAAAGCTCAATTCAGGGTTAAATCCAAAATACGATTAACAAACCCTAAAAATAAAATAAGATTATCAAATTTGGGAATATAACGAATAAAACAAAGCCTATCATATAGCATCCAATAAATTTTAACATGTCACTTACGCATGACAAAAATGCCCTTTAGTCTTTAAATAGAAGTGGAGGTACAAATAATAATGTATTTCGAATTTCTTATTTTAGAATACAATTTTGGATATAGATTTTCGAAAGATCTTTTTGGATTATGTTTTCTGGAATAATTTTGGAGAATATTATTTTCAGAATATGTTTTTATATTTATTTTTTTTGGAATCTTTTTCCTATAAAATGTTTTTGAATTTTGTTTTTCAAAATTTATTTTCTACTTATTTATGTTCTAGGTATGTCTGTTCAGATGAGATTTTGGTTTTTAAATTTTATTTTCATAATGAAAAAAAATCTATTTTTAATTTTATTTTTAAAAATTTATATTTTAATTTTGGAATTAAGACTAATTTTAAAATTTCAAAAACTGATAGGGTGTAGGTTAGAATTAACTGGGTGCAAGAAGAAAAAACGATAAATAAGATAATCATCACCCATTTCGTTACAATGTAAGCCCATACTTTCTACTTGTAATGGAAAGTGTTATTCCCACTCCCAATATTTTCAAATTTTTTGACAAAATTACCCTTGTTCCTTTTGTGGATTTTTCACAATACATAAAAAGAAGTTCATATTATATTATTTATTTATGAAGATTTAATATAAACAAATATAACATTTTTAATTATTACTATGCACCATTTTCTCTTTCATATTTTTTTAAATAATTAATATAAACTAATACATAATAAAAAAATTAAGAAATATATCAAATTAAACTTAATAAGTTATAAAAAAATAAAACTTAATAAAAATACACTTACAGCGCGACGATATTAACATTTGCGGTAGTGTGTATAAACAAGTTATTTATTTTTTTAAAGGTTGCTTTTGAATTAAAATTAGATTAATTACTATATAAGTTATCATTTACATTAGTAATCAAAATAACTGTGATATAAATTATTCTTTTTAATTGAAATTGAACTAATAATGATACAACTTACAATTTTAATAGTAATCAATTTCATTTTATAATAATTTATTCGATTATTATCGATAAGCTTATTTTTTACAAAAGTTAATTAGAGTAATATCAATAATTTACAATTAATTAATTCAATTTTAATTAAAATGATAGTGTGCATCATATGGTATCAAAAATTAATTGAATTTCAATTAAAATGTAATTTGCATTGTGATTAAATTTATTAATTTTAAAAAATTAATTTTTATGCGTAAACCAATTATTTTTGTTGTGTATGTTATTGAAATACATAACATAAAGTATTTATGTTGTGTTAATTTTCCGTAAAATTTAATAAAGCAAAATATATATTTTTATTATGTTTGGTCACAGTATATACAACAAAAACATTTTTCATAGAGAAACGCAGTCCCTTCAATTTCTTGCACCTATATTCAAATGGAGACATGCATGTGTAATTGTGAGTGCAGCAGTTTCAAAGATATAGTAGAAACCCATTAGCTAAGAGATTAAGATATCTGTATATGATGATAGTTAAATCAATGTTTCTGAGTGTGAATGAAAAACCAATATGTATGACAGGCACACATCGATATGAAAATACGTATATAAATTTTTAAAATCTAAAACATAGAAACACGAATTTATATATTATATTATATAAATTGACAATAAAGATTTATGTGTATAAATATATTTAAGTTGTTTTTTAATAGAAATATGTTTTTCATATTTGGTTTAAAAATATTTATTTTTTATTTTTATAATCATAACAAAATTCATAAGTTTTAAAATTATGTTAAAATTGTGTTAGAATTGTCAGAAATTCAATAAATAGTTTTTGAATGGAATACTTTACCGAATGTCTCAATAAATATTTTAAGAGTATTAGTGCTTTGTGTGACATATCATTTAAAAGACGTGTCTGAGTCTCATATATTACGAAAACATAGGCATTCTATGGAATAAGAAATCGTGTTGGGTGGTGTGATTGGAGCAAGTTGTTGTTTGTTTAAGAATATTCTGATTTTGAGATGCATAAGCATATACACATTAATTTGGTGGCCATTATTGATCACAAATGGCTCTCATGCTCGAAGTGTTCATCTTTTACTCTTTCCTTTTTTTTCTCCGTTGATAGCGGGGATTTAGGCTGCAGGTTAAGTTGTCATGCCACTGGTTTGTAATGTATGATTAGGGACACCCCTGTTGGAGGCAAACATCATTGCAGCACTGCTAAGGTTATCATATGGTTTTACTTTTTTTGATTTACCCAGTTTTGGTTTTGGATTGGTCCCTCCCATTCTAACCTCTTTGATGTGACACCCTCGGTTGTCCCTTCTTCATGCTGCTTAACTCTACACAAAATTACACTAACTTTGGGGTTAATCACACTACTTCTATCTACACTCTTGCATTGCATCATTCCACGTCCCCACTAACTTCAAAATCTCAATCTCAGTAGTTAACTTCAGAAAGTAAATTGCAGCTGTCTCCAACTCTAATAATTATAGAGCATGGATGATCTTGGACTTCAGGATAAAGTGAACTTCTTCCACATCATTATTAGGCTCAGGAGACGGGGATGCTTCACTGGTTTCATTTGATAGACCAATCGATACTAAAATTTATATACATGCACGGCTAATAATGAGGGCCATTAGATTCAAATCAAACTGCATGGGTTGCAGTTTTGGACAATGAACACGGATTGATCAATTCTCAGATTCACTTTCTGAACTTTGCAAATAATTCTAGAAAAACAAAACTTCAACTGCACTTTTCAATTTTCATATGCAGTGTAGCTGTTTGAGTAGAGTATTTATTTGGGTTTTTGACAGTAAGGCATAAAAGTCAAAATGAAATGGGGCGTGGATATGCAGACATTGGGATCATAGAATTCCCTAATCATTGTGTGGAATAAGGGATCAGGGTAATTGATAACCAGGTGGCGTGGCTGTGTGGGGAGCCACAGGCAGAAACATAAAGGGAATTGTGCTGAACTTTGTATGGGCACACATGATTTGTAGGTTCTGCATGCCTTGGTTCCCTTCCATTTTCGAGAGCTATAAAGGTGGAAGCCACAAAGATCATGGCAACAAATCGCAACATGGCAACAAATAGCAATCTGAAGAATGCTATGATAGCATTCTTGGTCCCTCTGCCCTCCATCCTGCTCTACCTCTCATTCCAATCGGCCATTAGAGGCTACCCACAGTCTCCATCTTCTTGGTCAACTCTGTGGACATGGTGCTATCACCATCCTTTGCTATTGGCCAATGTCCTTTTCTTCTTCAATGTCAATCTGCTCTTCTGGCTCATCGGCCTAATCCAATCCAGCCACTGGGTACACTTTCCACTTAACTTCCCTTTTTTCTTCTGTTCACTCAGATGTATGTAGTTTCGCTTCGGGTTTGGTTTTGAGCTTGACACAACTTTTGCTGTTGGTACAGATGATTGACCCGTATTGGACAGTGATACCTGTGATGCTTGTTCATTACTACTCAACTCACCCTTTGGCTCAGTATAACTGGCTGAGGTCGAGGATGGTGATCTTGTTGACTTGGTTGTGGAGTATTAGGCTGATCCACAACTACTTCAGGCGAGAAAAGTGGCAGTGGGGTGCCAGGGAGGATTGGCGTTTCACTGATTTGAGCCATCAGTATGGAAAACATTGGTGGTGGACTTCCTTCTTCGCCATCTACGTGCCACAGCAGGTCACTCTCCATTTCTTGCTTTCTGTGCTTTTACATGAAAGATGCATGATGAACCCTTTTTATATAATAGTTATTTGCACCTTCTTTGCAGGTTTTTCTGATTGGATTATCATTTCCGTTCTATGTTATCCACTCGGTGAGTGAGCCTCTGAGCATGTGGGACTTTGTAGCAGTAGTTATGTGTATCTCTGGTGTTGTCATAGCATACATTGCAGATACTCAGCTTTACAACTTTGTGAGTAGAAACAAGGAGCTAAAAGAGGGAGGTAAGGCAGAGGTTCCCATTCTTGAGAAAGGGTTGTGGTATTACAGTCGGCATCCAAATTACTTTGGAGAGCAGGTGTGGTGGTGGGGAGTGTTTGTGTTTGCTTGGAAGCTGGGACATGGATGGACCTTCATAGGGGCATTGGCTAATAGCATGTGTTTGGGTTATGTGACAAAGCTTGTGGAGGAGCGAATGTTGAAACAAGAGAGCAGAGAAGAAGCCTATAGAATGTATCAGAAGACAACTTCCATATGGGTGCCTTGGTTCAAGTCCTCTCCTTTGGAATTAAAATGGAAAGATGCTTGATTCTGTTTTATTTTCATCACATCAGTGCTAGTTGTAGTAGTGTAGCCTTGTTGGTTAGTTCATTCTACCACCAACATCAACATCATCATCTTAATTTTCCCTACTTTGTTGATTATGTAAGAGAGACATGAGTTGGATCATGTCATGTCTAGTCCCATCATTTTTGTATCATATTTATCACTATTACTAGCTCAGAACAATCTCTGAAATGGATTCTGCATATATTCTCTTATGATTTTCGTGATAACGAAGTTCTTTAAATTCCTTTCAATTATTGAATATTATGAAAATCGACAAGGAGAAAGATATTCTTTTTAACTTTATTCTCCTAATACTTTTTACACACTTCAATGTAATTTTATCATGTTGATCAAATAAATTTTCTTCAAAAATGTATTTTTTAAGATAATTATTGCAAAAATTAATAAATTTGCCATACATTTTAATGCATAATTTTAGAGATTGAACTTGTTTGCAAAAGAAAAAGATTTTCCTGCCTTTGTCGACAGTGTATGTATGTTGTCGTGTTGCGTGTCTTTGTCGGTAATAACACTGTGAAATTGTCTTGACGATAAGCAACAGTAAAAAAAAGCATTTGATTATAGGCATGAAATGATGATTAGTGATGGTCGGAGTGGGTATGGCACTAAGAGGAAAATGGGTTTTGTTTCCACTCTATTGCTTTTTCCTCATTCCGATTTGCTTCTCGGCGGCGGAGGAAGGAAAGCCGCCGCAACAGCGGAAGCTGCGGTTCGGAGAAAACGGAGAGTTCAAGATCTTGCAGATTGCTGACTTGCACTATGCTAATGGGAAGACTACCCACTGCTTGAATGTGTTGCCTTCTCAATATGCTTCTTGCTCTGACCTCAACACCACCGACTTCATCCAAAGGATCATCCTTGCTGAGAAACCCAACCTAATTGTCTTCACTGGTTTCTATTCCTCCCAATTCCTAGTTTTACTTTTTCATCTTTTTCTTTCTATTTCAGTGCACAAAGATGCTTCTTTTTGAAACACCATCCCTCCCCCCCAATTGGATAAATCTCCATACATGTTTTTGTTCTAGGGCAATTGTTAATTGAAGCAAGGGAGTAAAGGCTTTTCCGTGGTAGTAATTTCAAAAATGGAATCAGTTCAAATTTGATGATGAAAATTAACTTCATTTCTTACTTTAATCACTGAAATGATACCTCTCAATAGCTCTTTGAAGCGAAAGTGAAACCTTCCATGATAACCTTCTACATACATATCAAAGATCATGACTTTATGCTAATTACTTGCGTTTAGGATAGGCTCCAAGAGAGTAGCTGATTAGAATTGAATGAGTTTGGGTATATTAGTTTGGAGTTTGCAGTTTTTACTTTATGGAGCAAGTTGGAATTGGGTTGGCTGTTGATAAGATTTTGTGTATTCATGTTGGTGTGACAGGGGATAATATATTTGGATATGATGCCTCGGATCCGGCTAAATCAATGGACCAGGCATTTGCTCCTGCAATCGCTTCAAACATTCCTTGGGTAGCTGTTTTGGGCAACCATGACCAGGAAGGATCCCTCTCTAGAAAAGGGGTGATGAAATATATTGCTGGGATGAAAAACACTTTATCTATAGTCAATCCTCCGGACTCACACATAATTGATGGTTTTGGGAACTATAACTTAGAGGTTGGAGGAGTTAAAGGCACTGATTTTGAAAATAAATCAGTGCTCAATCTCTACTTTCTTGACAGTGGAGACTACTCCAAGGTTCCTTTCATTCCTGGCTACGGCTGGATCAAACCCTCTCAGCAACTTTGGTTCAAACGGACATCACAAAAGCTTAGGGTAGTGTTTTACCTGTTTCATTCACTAGCTATATTTTGGCTCCTGTACACTTTTTTTATTAGGGGATTATGGATGGAAGTTAGTGGGTATTCATTAGATGCAGAGCTGATTTTCATTTCTTTTCCTTGATACTCTTTGGATTAACTATTTGCTCTTTGTTCTGCAGAAAGCATACATGAATGGACCAGTTCCTCAGAAAAAACCTGCTCCTGGTCTTGCATACTTTCACATTCCATTACCTGAATACGCTAATTTTGATTCATCAAACTTCACTGGTGTGAAACAAGAAGGCATAAGTTCTGCTTCTGTAAATTCTGGCTTCTTCACAACATTGGTTGAATCCGGAGATGTGAAGGCAGTTTTCACTGGCCATGATCATGTCAATGACTTCTGTGGCAAGTTAACAGGTATACATCTTTGTTATGCTGGAGGATTTGGATATCATGCTTATGGCAAAGCTGGATGGTCTAGGAGAGCAAGAGTGGTGGTAGTTAGCTTGGAGAAAGCAGAGAATGGCCCTTGGGAAGATGTCAAATCAGTTAAAACATGGAAACGCCTTGATGATCAAAATCTAACTGGTATTGATGGTCAGGTCTTATGGAGCAAGAGTTTTGGAAGTAAGATATCTCTGGATTCTGGAATACTCTGTACGCTGTTTCTTGTTTCAAAACTTGTGCTACAACAGACTCATAGATGAAATCTATCTTTAGAATTACATATTACAGAGAATAAATGGAGACATTAAAATGGACTTCTGTTCATGCTTCATTCTTGGCATATGAGTTGATAGAAATATATAAAGGAAACACAACTTTGTGTCACTTGCATGAAGAAATACTGGATTTGGAACTCTTAGTCTGTTAGCTTATTAACTTTGTCTGACTAATTAACAATGTTTAGAACGAGAAGCTTCTCCTCTTACTTATTGCTGACAAAGGCACCTTGTTGGTCACTTTTCAACGACATACATACACACTATTGTAAGACTTGGAACATAAACCAAACAGCATAGAAATAGGGTGGAAGGAAATGAAAAGGAAGGGAGATAGGATAAAGATACCAAATAAGAGAGGAAAGAAATGGAAAGTTTAGAAATAAAAGGAAATAGAACGAAAAAGGTTTTGTTTGAATGGATCGAAATAAAAAGAAATAAAATGGATATTTTTTTTCTCCATTTCTTTGGATGATTGGAAAAGAGGATGGAAAAAAAGAAATAAATTGCATAAAAATGTATTTTTATACTAAGCAAGTGATGAAATGGTTGATATTTTCTTTTGTTTGAGGTGCTGACTATGATTTATGTGTAACTTATTGCTTTCCATTTCAAGTCATCTCCCTTGATTGTTTGTTCTGGTGCAATTGTAACAGGCAACCGCAGGAAAAAACAAGATGGTGACTCTTGAAAACTTAAGGAGTTGCAGACAAATGTTAGTATCATGAAGGTTATTTTGGAATGTCTCAGTATGTTTTATACATCTTTTTATCAAAGGAACCTGTTTATTACACTTGCTATAATCAGGATGCAACAATACGAGGTAGCTTGGTGAAAAATAATATATAAAAGGAATGATCGCAACTGCGGTTCAAAAGCTAGAATCATGGTGTCCATATATCTCTGAAGTATGGTCTCAACATAAAAGGCTTATTTAAGAAGATGCACCATGAATTGATAGTAGATTTCTACTTGTTTGTGTGGATACTTATGCTATATACTACCTGATAATGATAATACGTTTGCTATAAATTCACAAATTACAGTACAATGACAATTTCTGGAGGCAAATGTGCATTTATTGCCTAGCTTGACACTGGTTGAATCAGAAGATAAACATTCTATCCCTTGTGCACCTATGTTTGATGATCATATAGATCAGATTAACAGCATTGAGTTGGAGTAAATCTTGAATTCTGCAAGGACTGAATAGAGGAAATGGCAAGTGGTAACTCCTACAGCAGTAGTGGTGTGGTGTAGTGAGAAAGAAGCAGATAGAAGGCAATTCGGTCATTTCACCAACTGTGGAGGTGTAGGTTGAAAAATGTGGGGGTGCAGGAAGCAAAAGCCGTTGGATGGTGGCTCTAGTGGGCTTCAAACATCTGTTGTGTAAGCAAGTTCACATATTTATACTGCAACCAAACTCAGGGTGTTTCTCCTGCACCCAACAAATGGCTTCTTGCACCCTATCATTATTCGAAAAGACCATTTTACCCCTTTTAAAAATGACTTCCAGGTTTTTTTTTTGAAATATTTCTGGAACACACTTTCAATAACATATTTTAGGAATTCTAGATTTATTATTCTGGAAATTAAAAAAATATGTTCCGAAAAGCATATTCTGGAATGGTTTTTTATCTTCTGGATTTCTTATTTTGGAAACCACTTTATTTACGAAATCCTTATTCTGGACACATTTTTTCTTACTGAACTCTTATTTCTAAATCACCCAAAATTATCAAAGATAATTCTGGTATTTCAAATAATGAAGGGGTGTAGGAAGAAAAATGTAGGAATGTAGGAAGAAATACCTCCAAACAGTACTCAACTCCTCACCCTATTATGAACTTTATTTTGACAGAAATACTAACAAATAATATATGGAATGAAAACTTTAAATAACATTGGATCGATGAAAAAAGTAAAAAAAAAAACTGAAGTGATTGAAAGATGAGAGATGCGGTGTCTTCTATTTATGCCACAAATTTAAATCCAAAGGTGGCAACATGGAATGACAAGGTTAAATTATTTGAATTTGGTCAAATGAGTCTTTTTGAAGAAAACAAATTAGAAGCACAGAGATTAAGCAAAAGGAAATTGGTTAAAAAGAAAAAGAAATTGACGATAATTTTTTTAAAATGTTACTTTATTAAAAGTTAGAATGATACATTTTTACATTGATAAATAAGACTTTCTTATAGTAATTAAATATAAATTTACTGAACTTTTCTACAATAATTAACAATAAGTATATTGTTTTATAGTAATTAAATTTTTATACCCTTAAAAATTTTAGTCTGAATAAACGAATCCTATAACTTGAATGTGTGAATTGGGTGAGAAATTGGAGTAATTGTTAAAGAAATAATTGATATCCACAAAATGTTTGTGATTGGTGCAGGGAAAAATAGCATATAAGAATCTGCATCTCCTCTGTTTTGTGATGACACGTGGCAGTAGATTTGATGGATGTGAGCCACCAGATTTTGATTTTTTTGAGGTAATCCTATCCAATTAGATTTCACATGCCACGTGGCAACCCACAATTTCATCATTCCTATCATTTGGGATAAGATTCTGTATACATCAACAATTTTGCTTTTCTTTACCATTGATCATCAAACATATACCCAGAAGCAGAATCATTAAAAATTTATTGTTTTGAATCAAGGGTGAATGGCTTCCGCTTGTGCCTCTTCTGCCATTGCTGCTGTTTCCATCTCCACGCCAAGGCAAGTTTATCCAATTTCCCATTATTTGCAGATACATTGATTTATGCCATTCCATGCATAAAATTTGCATATATTCATCCATTAATGTGTACCTTGAATATGGAAATTGAAGCATTGTATGAATGAATGCATGATGATTGATGAAAAGTAGTGGTGAATGTGTACAGTTCCCAGAAGAATGGATCAGCCTTGGGAACTCCCAAAGCTTCTTTTCTTGGTGGAAGGAAATTGAGGGTGAACAAATACACAGCAGCAGTTGGAGGACGATCCAGCACTACAGTGTGTGCAGTAGCCGAGCCCGACAGGCCCCTATGGTTTCCTGGCAGCACACCTCCTCCATGGCTTGATGGCACTCTCCCTGGAGACTTTGGCTTTGACCCTCTTGGTCTTGGTGAGTGAGTGCTCAATATTCAATTAAGATGAACAATATATGCTTCCTCACATATAAGAGTGTATTACAGAATATGCTCTAAGCATTTTGGTATTGAAATTTTATTCAAAGTGAATTTGTTATGAGAGAAGAAAGTGGATTTTGATTGGTAGGATCTGATCCTGAGAGTCTGAGGTGGAATGTTCAGGCAGAGATAGTGCACTGCAGATGGGCAATGTTGGGTGCTGCTGGGATTTTCATTCCAGAGTTTCTGACAAAGATTGGTGTCTTAAACACTCCCTCATGGTACTCAGCTGGAGAACAGGAATACTTCACAGACACCACTACCCTCTTCATTGTTGAGCTCTTTTTCATTGGGTGGGCTGAGGGTAGAAGATGGGCTGACATAATCAAGCCAGGGTGTGTCAACACTGACCCCATCTTTCCCAACAACAAGCTCACAGGAACTGATGTTGGTTACCCAGGTGGGCTTTGGTTTGACCCCCTTGGATGGGGAAGTGGCTCTCCCCAGAAGATCAAGGAGTTGAGAACTAAGGAGATCAAGAATGGTAGATTGGCCATGTTGGCTGTGATGGGTGCATGGTTCCAGCATATATATACTGGCACTGGTCCTATTGACAACCTCTTTGCCCACCTTTCAGATCCTGGCCATGCTACCATTTTTGCTGTAAGTTAATTCAACCAACACCTACACTCTGACTTCTATTATAAAGCTTTCATTTTCGACATTATTATACAACTTGAGATCTAGCTAGCTATGTTACTTCATTACACTATGATTTTAACTTTAGTTATTGAAGAATTTATACTTATCTTATCTTTGTTTGACCACCACTACAGGCTTTCACCCCCAAGTGAAAAGGGCTGAAGATCAACAATGGAACCTGGGAGAGGAGAACATGTTTGACAGAAGTAATAGAGATAAAATATCTTAGGAGAGGAGTGTTTATGTCTGTAGAATGCTTGTAATATGGCTACTTCTATATATATGCACAGAATGATAATCCAACTTGCCGACAACTATTCAAGTTTTAGATGCCATGGATGCGTTTAAAATCTGAGAGAAGTGTTCACATTTCATCACTTATAAACTTTTCTCTTTAGTTCATCTTTAGTTCATCAAAGGCTAGTCATAACAATTAGAAATTAGCCTGCTACATTCCTGATCATGCAGTATTCTAAAATACTTCCTCCAAAAATCATGCAGTTCATATAATGGTAAATTCTCAAGCTATCGTAATTATATAATTAGCATGTATGTTAGTATATATCCACAACTCAAAATAAAGAAGTTGTCTTTGTTCTATAGCTGAATTATATATATATATATATATATATATATATAAAAATAAACAATAATAGCTGAAAACAAGAAAAATTATAGAAGTTCTTTCTTCAACTCTTTCATTTTTTAACAAGAGAAAAAAGGTAGGAAAAGTTGAGAAGTTGGAAGAATGAGATGAAGAAGAATTTTAGATGGAATAGAGAGATGATTTGGAGAATGAAGAAAATGAATTTGTTTCTCACAGATGATGATTTATCAGAAAATGGTGTAGAGAAAGTTTACAAGACTATGTTTAGAACACTTTCAGACTTCCAATGATGTTATTCTGGAATGGAAAAGGGAACAGATTCAGATTTCTTTTTTTCTTTTTTCTTTATAATTAAAGAATTTTATTTTTTAATAACTATATTAAATTATCAAAATATCATTTTCCTTAGTTTTGGAAGAAGTCTATTGCATTTGCTAGTTTGAGAATGTCACATCAGATCACAACCTAACATTTATATTTATATCATCACCAAGTGTTACCATGATCTTTTAATACATTAAAATTATTAAATAAAAATTAATTTTAAATATAAAAAATTAATGAATCATTATATTAATTAAATTAAAAATTATTTAAAAAATAAAAATATATTAATATTTAAAATAATTTTTATTATTAACAAAAAGTTTAAATTATTTTTTAAATTACTATATAATTAGAATTTACTATATAATTACTTTTTAAATAATATTTGATTTCAATACAAATTTTTTTTACTTATTAATTACTTTATATTCTAAAGTTAAAGTTGATAACTAAAATTTTGGTAGTTAATTATATATCAGTTTAAAAATTAGTTTATAAATTTTATTAATAATAAAAATTAATTTAAATATTAATATTTTTTTAGTTTTTAGAAAAGTATATAATTTAGTCAATGTGACTGATTAATTATTTTTTTGTCTCTAAAGTTAATTTTAATTTAATGATTTTATTTGTGTATTGAAATCAAATATTATTATTTTATTCGTAGATTTTTTAATTATGATAATTTAAAAGTCTAAAGTTGAGAAAACTTTAAATAATCTCACTTGTGAAGTTCCACTTAGATAAACTATTCTCTATATTCTCCCATTTTCTGTAAAAAAAACTATGAAACATTACTGGATCCAAAAATCATATGGGCCAAATGCATACAGGACAGTGACTTAGTTTTTTCTGACAAATACTTCCTACACCCAACATAATTTTCAAATTCCGAAAATGCTCTTTATTCCAGAAATAAAAATCCAGAATTGAAAATAATACATTCTACAAAAGTAGATCCAGAAGAGATTATTGTGTTTCGAAAATAAAAATCCAGAAACAAAAATCAAAATCTTATTTTGGATGAGAAAATCCAAAATTGAAAAATAATACATTCTGAAAAAGTAGATCCAGAAAAGATTACTATGTTCCAGAAAAAAAAAGTCAGGAATGTATTTTTATATGTACCCCATTTTTTAAAGACATTTTCGTATTTTTCCCTGAAATTGGGTGCAGTGCTATGGTGCAGGAAGCAATTGCCTTTTTTCTTTCTTTAAGAACTGGCGTAGTCAAACAAACTCTTTTGTCACGTGGGTGACAACAACTTAAGACTACTTTCTGCACCTCCGTCACTTCTTCAGTCACCTTTATAAATTTTAAGAAAGATAAAAATAAAAGCAAATATCACTTTTGGATTACCTATTTAACAACTAACAATATTATATTACATAATCCATAACTTATTTAAGAAAATAAATATAAAGGATTACATAATCTGAAAGTCAAAATAACCACTTATGGATTAAGTAATTCAAAACCTATTTAACAATTAATAATACTGGATTATATAATCCAGTATTGTGAGTTGTTAAATAGGTTCCAGATTACATAATCTGAAAATAGTAATTTTTGACTTCCAAATTATATAATTCAAAAGTGATAATTTTTATTTTTTACTTTCGAATTACGTAATTCATAGTGTAAATTAATGCTTTTATTTTAATATTTTTTAAGGGTAATTTTGATAATTTCAATATTTATGAGGTTACTAAATAAGTGATGGAGGTACATTTTTAAAGAAAATATTAATTTGTCCACTTTTTTTGTTCTGAAATATTCATTAAATGAATATATAAGTTTGATGCTTTATTTCTTCCATAATTTAACTTGAGATATTTGAGCTATGACAATTTTGTACTCTCTTGCTTTTATTTTTAAAACAAAGTATTTTATTATAATTAGACTTAAGTATGTTTAATTTTAGCTGATAAAAAAAAAGTATGTTTAATTTTAATGTTTCCATTTCTTTTAGATTCTTGACATTTGTTTATCGTTAATTTTTAATTCTTATTGTAGTTAGTTTAACTATAAAAAAAATATTACATGTGTCATAGGTCGGATTTAAGTAGTTTTAGATTTTTATACATATGATTAAAGTTCGTATGGTACAATTTTAAATAATAATAAACATTTTATTATTTTTTCTTTATATTATTATAATAATTGAAATAATAGAGATTGTGCTTGAGAGTGGATTAATATTTAATATTGGAAAAAACTAAAAATAGGACCGGAAGGTAGAGAGAACAGGTAAAACATAAACAATAATTCGTTACATCAAATATTAAAGTTTCTAGAATTGATTTTTTTTTTTATAATGTTTATTCAAATTTCTGTTTTTCTGTTTCCTTCGATACATGTTTGTATTAGAATTTGAATGATAAGTATTCCTTGAGAGCTTTCACCAAGATAAGTTTAACTACTCCTTCAACACTTCTAGTCTTTCCTCTATTTAGTACTCCCATTGTTTCCCAAATGATCTCTCTTCTTCACAACTTTTACGACTTTTCATTTTTATCAGATAGGTGAGGTGTACTTGGAAAGTCCGATGATAAAGTCAAAATCAATTTCATTAAGTTACTATCTTTCTAAAAACCAGTCTACTTACATACTAATCAAGTCACCTATTTATACCGTAAATTATTTAGCTTTAGTCGCCTTACACTACAAGAAAATCATGAAATAGAAACCAATTTGTAGAAACCAAAATAATTAGTTGTAATAGTAACTAAATTAGACCATTTTAGAAACTAAAAAGAAATTTGATTTCTAAATTAGTTTCTAGTATTTTCTATTATTGTTAAATAGTTTCTAAATTGATATCTAATTAGCAACCAAGGTTTTTTCTACCTGTACTGGTATGGACGAGGCTGGGACCCACCTGACTGCCCGAGGCCGAGTCTTCTTGACCGGCACTTGGGGAACCTAACTGAGGCTTAAGGGCTTTTGGCCGAGAGGAAGAGGTCGACGACCCACTTGGCCGAGACCTTAGAAGACTTGGTCGAGACGGCCGAGACCACAAGGATTTGGCCGATGGCCGACCCATACCATGGGAACATGGCCGATGGCCGAACCCTATTACAATTAACACTCAAACCGAGATCAGTGAAGTTAATCCATCATCAAGAATTAGGTAATACAACCCTAAGTGGTATCCACCTTGATAAACGGACCCAACAAGGTAGGTCCATTAGAATAATATAAATAGCGCGCATCCCAAGGAGTAAGGTATGTCATTTATTATTGTTCACCTACCTGAGAGCTAACCACCCGCTTTACTGACTTGAGCGTCGGAGTGCCTTCGCAGGTACCCCCACCATCCGGTGTTCACCACCCAGTCACCTGACCGACCGAAGGAAGGAGAAGAAGACTTCAATAGTTTTCTAGGTCCCATCTCCCTAGCAGGAACACTACCAAATTTAGAAACTAAATAATTGGTAGTTAAAACCTTAGTTGCTAATTAGATATCAATTTAGAAACTATTTAACAATAATAGAAACTAATTTAGAAACCAATTTTTTTTTAAGTTTATAAAATGATCTCTATTTTAGTTCCTATTGTAACTAATTATTTTGGTCTTTAAAAATTGGTTTGTATTTCATGATTTTCTTGTAGTGTTATTGGATTTTTATTGTATTTATATTTATTGAATTCACTCCTTATATTTTGGACGTCTTCGTTATTCATACAGTGCTAATAACATGTATGATTCTGTAATCTCACATTTGTAATCAAAATTTCGTTAATCATAAAGTAATTAGCAGGACAAGGAGATGTTTGGATTTAACAGTCTCTTGATCTTACAACTGATATTGTTTTACCTGTTAAATAAGTATCCAACAGACAAAGTTTATAAATAAAAACAGAAAAGAAGTTTGTTTTGGTAAACATAAACATGTACATAATTATTTATATTTTAAAGAGTTTAGAAATGAAAACAAAAAGTAAAGTTTGTCTAAGTGAAATCAAAGACGTTATTGAGTAACATTGTTGTGTGGTGGTATTAAGAGTTTAGTATTGAGAGCAGTAATAGTAAAAGTAAAAGTAAAAAATGGTGATGGAAAGTTGTGTATAAAGAAAGAGTGATTGAAAAATGAATAGTTTGAAAGAGAAGAGCACGTTGGACGTACAGAGTTGAAAGTAACGACATGTATGGTACCACAAGAGAAGAGAAGCTTCGTACACATTACATTCTCTTGTTCCTTTCAAATTTGGTGCAATAAAACAAAAAACACAGAAAACAAACACATGTGGCTGGTGTTTAACATACCTAACTAGATACCCACATCTTCATCTAACTTCAAACTAGTTTTTTTCTGTCTCACATCTTGCAAGATATTACATGCAGATCTCTATCTATAATACTCGTTTGTGATTTGATCAGTTTAGTTGAGATGTCAAGTTTCATTTTTTTATCAGCAAGAAACAATAAAATTAAATAGACTTACTTCAGGGGTAGTTCAACCCTTATAGAGTAAGATAGTTCAAAAAATACATTTCCATATACATATCAAAATAAAATAAACCTCATACTATCTACCTCGACACTACCAACTAAAGTAGAAATAGAAATATCAAGGATAAACCCTTATCAAAACATTAAATCGAATGCATACATACCAAGGGTTCTAGACACCAGTCAGAAAACGAAAAACTCGTTGACGGTAACTTTGAAGAGATCCAGGATCAAACATTAACTTGTGCCAGGAAAAAACTTCAGTATGATCAACCACTCCACCTTTAACTAAACAATTATTATTATGTCTTCAAATCTTACTAACCAACGCAATCCAAACATTATCCATAATAAGATTTACTCAATAGACACATATAGAATCTTAAAATATTTGAAATATAATGATACCTAAGAGGGATTTTATAAAAAAAAAATAAGAAAGTGAAAAAAAAAAAAGAGGTGTTACTATGTGGTCCATGTTGAGGTTTAGTACAATTATAGAATGATTTGGATGGATGAGTGATGGACAGTGCATGCGTCCAATCCAATGATCCAATATTAATTTGGGGTAATTAATGGAAGGCTCACATGAGAAGTAAAGGGAGCTGAACTTTACAGTACAATTAATCTGCTATAGCTTTATATATCTTTATATCTTCATCCATCGAAAATAAACATAATAATCAAACATTTTTCCCCTCCTCCTCTTAATTAGCCCTATCGTCTACTTTTCTAGGGTGGGGGACCCTTAATCCAAACCCATTCTAGATCTACCATACATGCCTCGTCTTACCATTTTTCCATCATTCTTTTACTTTCATTTTATACCACTTTCTACTTCTATTCCTTTCATTTTTATGTCTTTCCCAAACAAACACTATGCAACTTCTCAAGTACCATAATAACTCCTCATCAATTATATCTTCTGACATAATTAAACAAACTACAATTTAAATTTAACTTTATCGTTTATAAGTGAAGTTTACAATCACTTATATATTATGAAATATTCTTATATCTAGTCGATATAAGATCTCCAACACATCTCTTTTACATTGAGACCTATCAATTCGTGCATGAGACTATACATGATGGATGGTTTGTGGGTGATCTGATAAAACCAATAAAAATTTTAGATAAAATAAACTCTAGATAACTTTGATATCATATTATTAAAAAGTTAACTTTAAGTCTAATTCAACTTTATAAGATCGGCTTATCAGATGAAGTTTGTACTTATTTATATAGTATAAGATATATTTATCTATAGTCGATATGAGATCTCAAATAAACACTCTTCTTTAACGTCCCTTCATTCCTTTTATTTGTAAATAAGAGTAAATAAGAGGTTAATTATATATATTTTATTATAAAAATGTTATATTACTTTTTCATATTTATTTTTCTCTAAAACAAACACCTCCAACTTTTTAATACCCTATACGTTACAAGTACCCTTTCAATAAAGGATAAAGGGAGGGATTTATAGACAGTTGGAGACAAAAAAGGACTACTGTACCTTTTACAAGGACACACGGATATAATAACATTTTAATTAATTGATTCGAATATTATGTTGGACACCAAATCTGTCATCCAATTACAGGAACAGCATGTATGATTTTTTTTTATGTTCATCAAATCTATTATTTAAAAAAAAAAAGCAATCTTATTATGAGTTTTTCCTAATTCATCATAGGAAAGATTAATTTCACTTTTATGGTATATACTTAAATTGCATCCAAGTTAAACATATAATTTAACATTTATATGTCCAATAAATTATTGATTTAGATTTTATACATAAAAGGTATTATATCAATCAACATATAACAAATGTTATTCTTTTTATCAGAAAAAATGAATTGAATAAAAAAAATCTTTAAAGAATACTTCAACCTTTCAAAAAAAGTTATTTAGTATAATCACCCATCTCATATACCATGTTACTAATGTTATCCAACTAACATATAATGAAAATATAAACTAATAATATTAATTGCATCATGGTTAGAAATATAAACACCAATTTAATAAGTTTTTAAAATGCTGATTACATATAAAATAAATAAAAACCCATTACAATCTCAACACTAACAACATTATTATTTTATTATTTTATCTGAGTTATAAGTGACAAAAAAAGAAAAGAACTAAAAAAATAATAATAAATAAAGTTGTATGTTGTTTGAATGTTTGATAAAAAAAAGTAATTTCTCGTTTATCACTCTCAAAAATGAATTATATGTTTAATTGTACCTGCAACACTTAATTATAAATTTTATAGCTTTGCAGGTGTAACTATACTGAATAAATTACAGTACAAAAAATAAGTTTATACATTTTCATATTTATGTTTATTGTAAAATAATTTTTTTTAGCTCAGCAAAGATTGTAAAATAAAAATAATAACACCAGCAAAAGTTGATCCAATTATTAAGGATCTTATTTGCTGGTAAATAATCTATAAATACTTTTTTTTAGTTCAAATGTGTTTTTTTTGAGTGTTTGAGATTCAACTCGCCTAATTTTATTATTTAAAAAAGTTATTGAACGACATATGTTTTAGCATGAACAACATATTAGTTGTCTCTTTTATAGACAAAGAATAAATATATGTGTAACTTCTACATGTTTAAGAGAAGAAGTTTAATTTTTTATACTATTATTTATGATCAACTTATAACCTACAATATTAATTAAAATTCATCTCAAAATAAAAGGGATAGATGATTTTTTCTTTATCTTTGACAAATAAAAATACTATTTTTTATGGATATAAAGTTGACGACGTTTCAAACTATGGTAAAAGTACTTTTATTTGTTCTTTTAGAATGGAAAGTGAGTTTTTTATATCTCTATTTTTTCTTTTAACTCTTTCTCTTTGATTTGACCAAAAAATTATTTTTTTTCTTCAAATCTTTTACCTTCTTTAGCTAGATGTGAGACTTCTCTATTTGAAAAAAAAAAAAAAAATCATCCTTCAACTTTTTTCTTTAATCAAACTATTTAGTTTGTAGTTTTAGAATACCAGTCTCTACGCCTTTTAGACCTTTTAGAATATTCTTAATTTAACTATTTAGATGAGAAGAATACTATCACATAAATATATATTTAAGGTATCTAAAAGTTAGTTATTATGTTAAGTCAAGAATGAGAAGAATTTTGTATTAAGATATAGAGAAATAGAATTAACAAAATTAAAACCTGTGTTTGACCTTGAAACAAGAAAACTAAACTCTGAATTCTAAACCAAAACTTTTTTGCCATTTTTTTTAATACAAGACTATGAAAAAAGCAAAGATTATATATATTATCTATTTTTTTATGTTTATTATTTAATCCTATAAAACCATTAATTTGCAAATGAGCTCGTTAAATTTCCTATGTTCCAAAAAATTCAATTCAATTTTTTTTAATTCCATCAATTTAATTTTAAACTTTAGGCATTTATGTGATAAATTGGTTAAGGGTAGGCTTTTACAATATAATAAATGTCGTATTCTAACAAAAAAATTACTTTGGTATTGCTTTATCAAAAGTCATGAGTTTCCAAAAGTTAATAGTTTGATGATAACATTTAAAGAAGTTTTCTAAAACAAATACGCTCTTACTACATAATTATGTTAAAAATGGTATATTTCAAAAAATTAATAAAGTTTTATATGCATATATTTTACTAGTAATAATGAGGTTGAAATTAGCAAGTGAAAAGTTTTGATGGATAAAATGTTTTGTTCCTAAACCAGGTATTTTGGGTCATTGTTTTCAAATAATTATAATTAGGACAGTATTCTGAAACCAACATAATTGAGTTTTATGAGTGATGAATTCAAACTCATATGGTTTCTTTCTTTTGATCAGCTATTAATTAATTTAACTCAATTGAATTTTTTGAATGCACTTTTTTTCTTCTTTATGCAGAATGTAGGGTGTTTATATGCAGGAGATTTTGCATAATTGAAGTATATATGATTTGTGCAATATTAGGTAGTTGAGTTAATGCCTATCACTGTAGTTCAGAGAAAGTAAATGCATAAAACAGAAGGCTTCATTGATAAATAAGCTATCCAAAAACTATTTATGTCATTAATTATTTTGCATTTTCTGTCTGCAGATATATTGGAGAATATATTAGTGCAAAATCTCCATTTTGCTACTGGATTATGAAGAAATGCAAGTGATACTAATACTATATTATTTCATTTCATAACTTAAAAGTGATAGTAACTAAACCCTCTTCAAGAAAAGAAGGTGCATACATATTGAAAAACCAAACATATTTCTAAATTGCACTGCTAAAAAATGATGACCAACACATCTTTGATTTTTCATCAATTAAGGTTATTTTTCCACTATAGCTTCGCCATAAATAACCACAGCTATCAAACATTAATAGGAAAGTGGTTGAACATATATCAGTGTATATTACAGACATTGTTTCATTGATATGTACAAAGTGTTTTCATAATTATTAACCAACAATTTTAATATATATATATATATATCCAACTATTTTATGATTAAAATGTGAAGTAGAAGCAAATAATTAATACTAGAGATTAATCCAACTAATCAAATCTATTTCTATAAGCTAATGAGTCAAATTATATATGACATGTCATAATCCTGGTTTCATGTTTGACAAAACTTTTCGTAGTTGTTAGTAGTGAATTGTCATTCATCTTGTTACAAATTTTATAATTAAGTATCTCTTAAAGTTAATCATCAACTTGGTTTGTGTCAAAGTGAATGTTACCAATCCTAGCTTTTATACTTTTCATATTATATATGTGATTTTTTTGGATGCAAATGATGTTTTCAAACCTAAGTTATATTTCTGAAAACAGTTTAAATGAGCATGAAATGGTTAAGAAACTGAATTTAAAGTTTTTATTAAAAAATTCATATATATATATATATATATATATATATATATATATCATCTTAATTTTTCATAAAATTTTTTATTGATTGTTCGACTATGAACATCATAAGCTGCATAATGAACAGTAAATTATGGAAATACTCACTTACCTTGTTCAATGTAGGTGAAACTGCAAAGTCTCTAATAAATAGAAAAGCTCACTGGAAAACATACATAGATGTTAATGAATAAAAAAAATACATAAGCAGTGTTACTGGACAGTAGTGTGTAAGTTTCAAAGAAGTATTTGAAAAAATATATAAAAAGATTACTATAGATTATGTTAATGCAACCTCCAATTAGATTTAAAGCCTTATAATAAATGATTTTATTAAATACATCACAAATAATTAGAATAAAGCTATAAAAAAAAGGTTTGTTTATTTTGATCTATGAATCATAATTTCAAAATAGAAAGTGATTATTTGATGCATGACCTAATTAACAATAAGAATGGAAAAGGGAAGGATATATATATTTTTATAAAAAAAAAATGAATAAAATGAAATGAATGATATATTTGATTTTGAATTTTCTTGGGTGTTGGAGTTTAAATTAGAAATTAATTTGGGGTGTTTGAGAGTTAAATTTGCAGTGGTTTGAATGAGTTGACATGGACATTGACACCACCAAAGGGAGATCTGAGATACTCTTAGCATTTGGACAGAAAAGCATCAGGTTGAAGTGTGTAGCTAAAAAAAAGTCCTACTCCTTAGTCTCTTCTAGTGCTTTTAATTACTACACTGCCAATAACATTCCGTTTAATCTCTCCTTTTTATGCTGCTATGAACAGTCTATTTGTAATAAATGTGGGATTAATATTCAAACCTAGCTCTCTACTTCAACCAATGTCCATAAATCTCTTTCATCAAATTCAAACCTCAAACCAAAATTCATCAAATCTCCATTCAAACTCCCTCTAATATTTTAATCAACTCCACAAACTAAACTCTTGTTTCATTCTTGTTTAAAACTGTCTAACATGACTAAACCAGAATGCATTATTATGATAAGCATGAGAGAGCAGAAAGAGGTGATTGAAAGTGAAAATTTAGGTTGGGGAGCATTGAGATGATACTTACTTTTTTAACCCTTGGGAGAAGGAGAACAAATCTACACACATGCAGTTGGGTTTATCCAAAGCTGGTGGCAGTTTCTGAATTGGAGAGAAGAGAAGAAATAGTTGAAAGAGGATATATAAAGGAGGAGTAACTAGTCATTAAATATAACACCAACAGCATAGGAAACAATGAAAATAATATATAAATGAATGTTTGAAGAAGAATAAAATTAATTATTCACCATTTTACAGCTGTACAACTTTCTGCTCCTTATCAGCAAGCGAAAATGCTGTAACTAAGCAGCAGCAGAAACATCAGTGTTGTGAACCGCATCAACCCAACAACGCTAACAGAAACACTGGAGGATATAGAAGAAAGCAACAAGCTTTTCTGTGTGTCATTAAATGCAGTGAACGGAAAGAGAGAGAGTACATGTAACAGTATATACCAATGCAATAAAATAAGGGGACAGCAACTGCATTTTTATATCTATATCTATATCTATATAAATATACGTGATAAATTATAAATAATATAATATATTATATGTGTTGCATTATACACAATTGAAGTTTTGCAGCTAATGGAGATCTCATATTCCTTAGTCTATCGCTTCGTGCAGTTCAAGAAGAAGTTGTTCAAACGCTAACTTATGCTGCTAATATATTAGTGCTTACTGATTAGGAGAATGAGAAGAAAAATATAAAGAAGAAAGTTTTGGAGGTCTTTCCTTTGGTGAGAGAAGAAAGAAAATTAAGTAAGAAAAAAATAATGCTGCAAAAGAGATGGTAGCTAGTTCAACTAACTCCGAAACTACATCTTCTCCATTCATTATTGGTGGATATGTTGAATTTATTTTCATCACTACTGCAAGGAGGGATCCAAATCGAACAGCAGAGAAGTCCCGCTACCTCCTTTGTGATCCCCAAACCTTGCTGAAGAAGAAAGGGGGTCTTCATGGGGAATCCTCAGACGTTGCTGTAGAGACGAAGAAGAAGAAGGAAGAGAATTTCCCACTGTCACGTGACCTCCCGAACCCAAGGACAAGCTTCTAGAATCTTCGGCCGAAGAGGCACACTCCATGTTCACCCCAAATAGCCTCAGTCGTTTTCCACTGCTTGTGGTGGCACTACCTCCGCCACTCGCCATTCCGCCATGCCCATGGCGGTGGTTATGGTGACCCACGTTGACCGGCACAGAATCGATGATCATGGGTACAATGCTGTTCCCTCTCCCTCCCATGTTTTGATCACCACCACCACCCATTGACCTGAGGTAATAGAGTGAGCCAGGCCCAGATCCCGAATTATGCTCGCCGTAGTTGTTGTGATGATGAGAAGCAGCGGTGGCGGCAGCACCATGAACATGGCCGAGGTACTGGTGTTGGTGCTGAAAAGTGAAGAGGTTGCTGTAATTGAGATGGTGAAAGTGGTGATCGTGGTGGTAGCGGGGTGGCGCGATGGGGGAGGTGGCGGGAAGGGAGTACCATCTGATGGAGGGAAGAAACAAAGGGGAAGCTGAGGGGTCAGAGGGAGGATGAGCATGATCGGTTCTTCTCCTCCAATCTATGTACAACCTATGTCTATACATATCGCCGAGACCACGCTGGAAGGAGACGGTGTCGCCTGCATCAAGCTTCTTCTCCTTCACGAAACGGCTCCACCCCTTTGTCATCACATAGCTCTGGCTGCTGTTCCAATACGAGTATCTGAACCGCCACACCTTCCCATTCCGGTCCTCGAAATTCAGGAGCAGACCCTTCTCGTTGGACGAGGAATCAAGGGGGAAGTACTTCTCCGCGTGCTGCTTCGGTATCACCAGCCGGTTCAGCTTCCCCACATCGCTCGGTGTCACCACTTTCTCAAACATCTGCTCTTTCTCCACTGCTTCCTTCGCGTTTGAACAAGTCCCGGGACCCTCGTGATGATGTTGTTGATGATGTTCATGCTGCTGCTGTTGTGGATGCTGATGATGATGCTGATGATGTTGCAAATTGCGCTCCCTTTCCTCTTCCTTGGTGCTCCCGAGTGACAACTCCATCAGGTCTAGCTTCTTTCCAAAATTGGATGCGGCATCTTGGTGGTGTAACCCTAATTCATGTGAAATGTTGTTAGTGGCAATGCTTCCGCAACCATGAAAAAATCTGAAGGTGTGAGTGAGGGAATATTTATGACATGAAGAATTGAAGAAGAAGAAGAGGAGGATGATTAATTAAAGAGAGGTGTTAATTAATTTGTCGGAGAAGATCGATGAAGAAATTAAAAGGGGTAAGGAAATAGAGCTAGCTTACTGCTGCTTTCTGCTTCTCTGGTGATACCCATAATCTCTGCCACTTCCTCTTCCTCCTCTTCCTCCCTGCTATCAGAATAATTGCCTTTAACTTGTTGTATCAAGTCCATGGAGTTATTATGCCTGACCTACCTTCAATTCTGTTAATAACAACCTCTGGATCTCAGCAAAAACAATGGAAAAAAGATGCAAACAATAACAAAAACAATAATAAAATGAAAAGATTATAATAAAGGCGATCGAAGAAAGAAGAAAGGAAGAAAAGAAAAAAGAAAAATTGAGAAAAGAAAGGGTTGGCAAGACATAGCTGTAGGTTGGGGAAGATATTTTACCCAGATTGCTGAGGCTCTAAAGAAAAACAAAAGCAGACTCTGAGTACACAAAAATTAAAACCGTCGGTGCCTTCATAGTTGACCACAACACTCCAAATCCAAACCCTAAAGAAAGACAACCATGGAATGGAGAATTCAAAAAGGGGTCATCTTATTGTTATATACTGCTGACCCTATAAAGCATAACATGAGGAGTTAGATGGAGAAAGAGAGAGAGAGAGTTTGTGTGTGTGTGTGAGAGAGAAGGGGAAGTGTGTGTGTGTGGATTTTTTAGCTATAAGTATAGTTACCTCACAGGAAGGTTCTTTAGAAGTAGGAAAAGAAGCAAAAAAAATTGTTGGAACCCAGTTTTATTGGTGGGAGAGAGAGAGAGAAAGAGAGAAGATTACTACACTTACGTGGGGGCCATGAATAATGTGGGTATTGTGGTCATGTGAGCAAGTTGTCGTTTTCATCATATTTGGTATAATCTGTACAGTACATATGCTTCTGGGTTGAGACCAAAAGGCCAGTTGTTCCAGAAGCAATGAGCTTAACTTAACTCTCTTCAATTTCCATTTCAACCTCATTTTATTCACAAATTATACAAAGAGAGAAGCAATGATAATTATGTTATGGCAGCTGATACATATGAGTACGGGCTAAACTACATGGCTCTACCTAGTTGTAGCAGAGAAAATGGCAATGGTAGTGTATGTATATATATAATGCAGAGAGTACAGTTTTTATTTTATTTTATTTTTTTTGACTTTTAGTGTCATTGATTGAGTGTGTTGTGGATGGTCCCCGGGAGAAAGGTAAGAAAAGGAAAAGGAAATGGCTAAACTATATAACAAATGGCCCTGCACTTCCACTGCATCATCATCTCCTTCATTGTTTTTCTCTGCATAATCTTCCCTCAACACTCTTTACTCTAACAATTCACTTCATACATGCAAACTATAACTTTCTCTTCCAACCCAACCATTCCTTCCCCTTCTTCTCTTCTGCAAGGACCCTTTTGCCCTACCTTTCATTTCTCTTTCAATTATCATTATTTTATTCCTATGTTAAAAACTTCAATCATTGGTTAAAGTCACCAAATTTTTTTTATTTTCTTTATCATCAACCAATAAATTAAATATAAAAAAACATAAAAAAAAAGTGTTTCAACTCTTTTAAAATAAAAAACCAAACAACTTCTCTAAACACCTAGACGAATAATCACTAACCTCACAAAAAAAGTCATGATTAATCGAAACGAATAATCACTAACCTCACAAAAAAAAGTCATGATTAATCGAAAAGAGTAATGATATTTTGACAACTTACTCCAATATACAACTTGTTATTAATAATACGAGAAAATGTTATTTTTGTCATTTCATAAACTACTATAAGTTTTAGACAGAAAAATAGGATAGTAAAGTAATACAAGTGGTTAATATATCATTTCTTTTTTTAAACTCTTCATCCTCTCACTCTTAATTCTTAATTCCAGACTACTATATATTATAACCCTCCTATATAATATATATATATAAATAAATAAATAAATAAATAAATAAGGTCACTCTTAATATATATTACTTATTTCTCCAAGTAATTTGCTAACACAATTAATAATAAAAATTTAATATTAATTAGATAACTCTAATGCAATTTCCTATAAAAAATAGTTCAATATTAATTATTTTACTTAACAAGATTTACCACTCAAACATAACGTGACATTATAAATGAACAGAAGAAATCATTATACTTTAAGTGAGACAAATTAATAAAAGATTACTTTAAATGTAATAAATTAATTATAAGATTTATAAACGCTGATATTAAAATTTTATGCAGAGTGCTATAATTTCTGTGTACAAACTACAAACAAATTATTCAAAATATTTATTATACTTTTATTAATATATATAGAGTTGTTTTTGTTATGCTATGATAAAGTTTTCGAAAGTTGCTAGGCCATTTTAGGTTTCATTTTTTTTAATAGAATCATGACATGGGTTTCACTCCAATTTCTTTTTGAGACTTTTTTGCCACAACATTTTAAAAAACTTTGTCTAATAAAATCTTTAGTCTTTGCTTAAGAACAATTTTCTTAAAGAAACCATAAGTTTTCAACAAAACAGAAGACATGATATATATATCACTAAAAATTAATGCGAAAAACAATAATAAAGCAGTAAATGAACAGGATATTTAATTTTTTAATCTATAAAAAAACGAATCTACTTTGAAAATCAGCTCTCTAATTTATGAACATTTCGAAAACAATAAAAAAATTATCCACAAAACTATACGAAGAGATGGTTTTATTATCTTCGAATTACATATATACCGCTGGATAATATTATGAGTATAATATATATATATATTGATATTTTTACATTGAAAAAACAAATCACATTCACTTCTTGACAACCTATTATCATAATATAATAATATTTTAAATTAAAAAATAAAAAAATATGATTAAAATATTACCCTTTAATATATTATGTCAGTGAGAATTTTTTTAAAAAAATAACATATATTGATAGTTTAAAATAGGTTTATATTTTTTTATTTAATCATAAATTATTATTATTATTATTGACATCGTGCTAGATTAGTCCTTTTCAGTGAATTATTCCTCTTTCATCAATGTTTTTGTAACATATTTAAACTTGAAAGATTGGCATTTGAAGAAAAGAAGTAGGTTTTAAATATGTAGTTGTGTGAAGCCAAAAACATAATTAACAGTTGTTTCTAAGTAGGAAGAGGGAGAAATAGGTGAAAGTCGAAATGAATGCAATCTGAACTAACCATTTCTTTTGTAAGCGATGAGTGTGAGTAAAACTAATCATTAACTTCCCTGCTCCCCTGCACCTCACTTTTTTTTCTTTCAATACCTACTACTCATCACTCATCACTCTCTTTTTCAAATTATCAACAAAATCTCTTCCACAACATTTAACCATATTTAACACCTACCCAGTTCATTCATAAACCCTCTCTGCATGCACGTTCAATTAATCAGTCAACAGATACTTCAACATGGTGCTCATTCATAGAAATATATGTTGAACAGCACTGAGAGAGGTGCTGTATTGGTGTACTTATTACAAGTAATTTCAATTCTGCAGTGGCTCACCTGAAATCAGTATTTAGTTAACTATGTATGAAGACAAAGAGATATAGTTGAACACATTATTGAACAAAATTAATAATCACTTGTCTTCTTTTATATATAGATAGATACATAGACAACCACGAAAATAAATAATGTCATAAATATACATGATCAGATCTGCGTGTATCTTTGGTCTTTGGGAGAGACAAGGGTAAGCTAGGGAATAATTATAACTCTACTACTTTCTTTGTTTTCATTATATATATATATATATATATATATATATATATATATATATATATATATATGCAGTGAACACAGGTACTGAAACAAACGTTTCTGTTTTTCCTTAAGCTTATCGAAAATCTGAAAAATAAAATATTTTGCATATCACTTAGATACCTACAACTACACTCAGATAGTTGGCTACATGTTTATGAGTAGCCAGTAGTGTATATCATCAAGTGGTCCACTGTGATCTGCTGCCTATATGAGCCTCCAATCACCATAAATTACACATTTGAATCTATGATATAGACAAGCAAAGTGAAAAGATTAACATTGTCATGCTCAAGTTGTAGAGATAGAAAAGAGAAAAGAGGATGAAACAAGTTGCATTTGCCTTGGCAAGAGGAATAGTGTCTAGTCATATTCCAATTACAATTCTATGCACTGGCAGGTTGCAGCTCATCACATATATAAGTGTGAGTCTCTTTATTGTTTCTTCTGCACTCTCCTTGTAATATTTTTCTTTTAAATGAAAAAAAACATTTATCTTTTTTCTAAAGCTTCTGCCACACATATTTAATAAAAAAGAGTACCAATAAATAGCATCATGAAATTGCAGGAGACACAAGAGAGACCTATGACTTGTCTTAGATTGATTGCATGAAAACTAGTCGTTATATTATATCAGTTAATCAATTTAAAGTCCTCCTTTTTGTTCTATTATGTTACCCTCATATTCAAAAGAAACTCCAATAATTATGTCTTGAGATCATCTCTTAAAAAAAAGCTATTGTGAAAGCAAATAATGGTTCTGCACACAACCATACTCTACCTTTTCTTCTCTGGTTTCACCGATTTTTTTATTTATGTGGGGTGAGATGAATAGAGATAAATAGTAAAATATAAAAGTATTATTATTATGAGATTGATTGAAGAAACTCCAATAGTTGGAAGTTGATATAGTTAAAATAGTGAAAATGATGTGACATTGAAAACATTACATGAGGTAGAAGTAACTTTTAGAAGCCCGTGAGAGTTGTTTAATAAGATAAGAGGTTGAAGTTTTGTTTGTTTGAGAGGAGATAATGTAATAATATGCAACAGAAAGAGGCAATGAGAAAGAGGCAATGAGGGTGTTTATCTGTGTTCCTGGTTTCATTAATTGAAACCCTAATTGGGCAGTGGGAAGGCATTAAATTGGAAAGAGAAATAGAATGAGATGATGGTTAATTAAGCAAAGAAAAGATGAAAAAAAAGAGGTTTGGGTTGTGTTGGGATCTGGAATTAGAGTGGAAACAGTTGGTAAAAACACTTACCAAGAATTTTCCGAGGAAATGTCACACCAGAAAGCACATGTGGATGACAGAAAAGAAAACAATTGCATGCATGCCTAGGTAGCTAGATTCCAGTTAAGAGTAAGAAAAGAAGAATTAGAATTTAGAATTTATAATTGAGAGTTTGAGAATTAGGAGTAATATAAGGTGATCATGTCTTTGCCTTTGCCTTTGCCATCTGAATGAAGAAGCCCCACTTTCCATCACCATCACACAAAAATCTATTGGGGACCCCTTTTCCTTCACATGCCATATTTCCAATTTTAAATATCTTTATAAAAACTTACTTCCTTCTACCCACGTATACACATTCATTAATATATATAATTCATTCATTTACTTTCTATTCCTATTGTAATCTTTCATATTTTCTTTATACAAAATTAACACACAAAATTCATCCATTTTCTATCAAAATTGTAATATATTTTTAGAAGCTGCATTAGCTACTTACAATAGTATGTATTTTTATATATGTCACTAAATAGATATTTTACAATGTAAATAAATATATATTTTTAACAATAAAAAAAAATATAACTAATTTAAGAATTGATTCAACTCTTATACAAAACCGAATTCAATAACATACACACTTCATTTCATTTCAGATACAGACACAACAAGTATAAAATTTTACTGTCAATCACCTATATGGTATCACAAAACTAACATCAATAGAAGACACCAAAAATTATCCTATCCACCTAAAAAATCATAAAATTATATGTATAGATATATATTATGAAATCCGACATTTGGGCAAGGAAAAAAGTTTGAGTGTTTAAAATGAATAAAAAAGCATGTTAGAAAAGTATTTGAAGAAAATAAAAATAGTTGCAGAAGAGACGAGATGGTATGACATTAAGAAAGGAGGACAATAAATTAGGGGTAGGTGGCAATTGTTGTCTTTTCAGAAGATAGCTTTCTTCAACTCGATGCATTTCTTGAAGTTTGGACCACATTTTTTCTCTATTCTTCTATCTATATCATAATTATGGAAAATGAGAAAAGCATTACTAATTTAGGATACACTGCAATTTTACAACTACTGATGTAATATGTAAAATAAATAAAATAAAATAAAATAAGAAAATCATTATTAAAAACCTAAATGTCACTATTATTCTATAATTATTATCACACTTTTAATTATATCCTTTTATTCCAAAATATACTATGTAATTGATTTGAGAAATACGTTACAAACTTGTATATATTTTAAAATAAAAGTGTTACAGCCAATTATTATTAACTTCAATTATTTACTGTTCACCTTTTGAATTATTGGTTTTAAGAGGAGATTAGAAGATGGAAATATTTGGAGTGAGAATTGAAATTAATCAATTATGCATTTTTTTTTAACTTGCTCACTTTATATACATGCATGTTATTAATCTTACTAAACATAATAAGGTCAAAATACCTTTTAAATTATCGACTGTATTTTGAAATTGAGATTTAATACTCATTTTCAATTAATTACTTAAATAAATTAAATTTCCATTTCAAGTAAATTTTTAATATTTTATAATTTATTTTATTTCATAATTAATCATATTTTAATTATTATTCATTCTTAATCAATTTTAATTATGATTATTTTGATAGTTTATTATAATATCTAATCAATTTAATTCTTTTATTTTCGTCACATTATTCAAATCAACTATTAATTATTTACTCATTTATTTATTTTAATCCAAACAATTTTTCTCACTTTTGTTTCCAATTACAAAAGTAGGTACATATCAATTTAGCAAATACAAATATGTAAGATTATAAGAATACACGTTACACAAAAGAGAATAAAATGTAAAAAAAAAAATTTAAAAATAGAGTTTTAAGATTATCTCAATATTGTAAGAATATTATAAACTAATTATAATTATTAATGTTGGTGTAATATCAAATAAAAATACTGTAAATAAAAAACTTGATATTTTTAAAGAATGAAAAATATCTAAATTTGTTGATCCTATACTTTATTATTCACGATTTTAAAATGGTAAAATATTTGTGTTGGATATATATATAGAAAATCATTAAAAATAAATTTTAAAAAATGAAATAAGTAGAGAATGAATATCCCAAGTATTCAATGCAAACATTGGACCCCCTTCTCTCTTTGTAGGGTGGCTGCACAGCAACTCCACTGCCCTATTTGCTTAACAAAACTTTCATATTATAAAACATAATTAACAATCTCCTTTTAAAATAAATCCATCCTTCTTATACTATCATTTTCGCTTTATAGTTTTTTCGTGTCTTGAACCACTGATTTATATGAAATTTTTGAAAAATTATTAAATGATTTTTTTTTATAAATAGAGGAGTTTGAATGAGTTATTTTTAATGGTTTATATTTACACGTGAATGTATCATAGGTTAGGTTAAGTTTTATATTTATACGTTAGAGTAAGGAGGTTAAAGAGAATTTTATATAGGGTTATATTATTCATAAAATATCTCTTATTTATTTATTTGTTTTTTTTTAAAAAAAAAATCATTTTGACTCTATATTTCTATATCTTCCCCGTCACATTTATGTTCCAATTTATCAAAATAATATCTTCCAAATTATTTGGAATTTCCCAATTCAAAAACACAACCTTTCGCTATAACTTGGTCTTTTAGATCAAAATAGTTGAGAAACCACAGTGAAAGACAGTAAGAAATAGAAAAGTTTTATATATACCCTACAGTGTGCAATTATGCATTTGAATCTTGTACAAATTCCATTTTTTATGTTTGATCAGTAAATTTGTACGTTTTGAATTGAAAAGTTTGCAAAACTTAAGTATAGGTTGGTGTAAGAGTGCTTTAAATGGAAGGATGAAAAGAATTAGGATATAAACCATAAATTTGTCTTGTAGAGAGACAACTGCACTTGCCAATGTTATGTTACACTGCAAAATCCAACCTGAGATTAGACTCTCTCTTCTTTTCTTCTCCTCATTTATTTCCTTATTTATACATTGACAAAGTAGGGAGCATTATCAATGCTTTTGGGCTATACTTTGTCTCAAATTAAAGCCACTTTAGTTATATATAACTTTTAAAATTGACAGTGTATAGTAATATAATTTTGAAATGACAGTCTCATATATTTGCCTTTCTTTAACTAACATGTTGAAAACGACCTAATTAATCAACACCCTTGTTTTGTTATCCTTAAAAATCATGTTAAAACTCATGTTAGAATCCTATAAACATAAAAGATGTATTATATTAAGGGTAAAGAAAGTTATTTTGCTGCACAATTTATGGTTCCAGTTGGAGCTTCAAACTTATTTGCATATATACCACATCATGTGCCAAAAGTCTAAAGAATATTTATAGGGCATCATGGCCATGGTAGCTTAACTTTTGATTAAAAAAACTCATGTGCATCTCATCACAGTTGAGGATAAACTAGACAAAGATTTCTTTCTTGTATTCTCATCATCATCCCCCACACTGCACACGCACACAATTTCCAGCTCAGTGGTTTGTTTGTCCTCACAGCTTTAATAACCAAACCTGTTAGTTCTATGATTCCAATAAATATCACCACTTTCTTTGTTTCTTTTGAAAACAAATGAATAAATGTGTGAAGAGACGGTAATTAAATAACAAAAGTTGCATGCACAATTTTACAAAGTGTGGTTAAATTTGATGGGAAAATATTCAACTGTGGCACATGGTGGTCCAGTTTCCTTGCGAGTTAATGTTGAAATACTATTTTTGCTGGTAACTAAAATAGTGATGAGAAAGAATGGTGATCCATGAGAGTGAGAGGGTGGGTTAATTAAAAGTTTTGAGGAGAATATGGAAGGGACTAATTATTATATATCATTGATATGCAGATCTATGCAGGGATTTGGTGGTGAGAATGGAGTAGATTGGAGAGAGAGAGAGGGAAGGGAGAGAATAGGTTACCAAAATAGTGAAAAAAGTGTTTAGCATTAGCAATATAGATAGGACAAAGTGAAGGGAGAAATTAAGCAGGCAGAGTTGGTAAACCAAAGGATAAAGGGAGACCACAGAAAGAGGGGTGGGACCATATGTAAGGGAATGGGGACACATGCAATTATACAAATCAACCAGATTGCTGGAAAAGGAACTTTATTCAGTGGTGGCGAGTTTACCAAAATAATTCCATTTGAGATGTTTATATAACTATATATATGGGGCACAGTATGGTAGGGGAAGGCAGAAGAAGGAGTACAATATATATATTTGCAATAGGCCAAATAATAGCTGCAGCAGCATGCAGCTGGCTAGGTAGGTGTAGAAGAATATGTATATGTGTAAATATTAGAGTTCAGATTTATGAGATGAGATCAGATAAGGGTTGAAAGAAAGTAAGTAAATCTACCCTGTTGCTTCTTTCTTTCTTTCCTTCTTTCCTTCTTTCCTTCTTCCTGCATTCATTCATTCATTCACTTCTTCTGTTCTACCGAAAAATGAAAAGAAAACAAACCCCACACTAGGATCATCCCCTCACTACTACACTACCCTCTGAGAAAACCGTTGGGGTTTCTCCCTGTTGGGTCGCTTTCCAATCTTCAATTGCCTACACTCTAATAAATTTAGCCCACTAGCTGCTACAGCCCCCCTCCCAGCCCCTTCTCTTCTCTATCATTTATTCATGTTTTACACTTCCTTATGTTGCTTTTCTTTCTCTCTTTTGTTGCTTTCCACTGCACTGCAAAATTATATGACTATAATTATGCCTGGACCCATCTGCCAAGCTGTATTCTTTCTTTTCTCTTTCTCTTTCTCTTTTTCTTCCTCATTTCCATTCCATCTCATTCATCCTCTTCCTCCCATTTTCACACACACATTCAACTCTTCTCTTCTGCTTAATTTCCTCTTCACAACACATTTCCATTCTCACTACTATTTATCTCACAGTTACCATTTCTGAGCTTTAACAACATGTTCATATGCAGCAATGCTTTTATCATAAACTTTTCCCTAATTTTATTTTATTGGGTACATTCTGACAGTTAATGAAGAGGAGATTACTATTACTGACAACTAAATTAGGTCTGTTACTGTCTAATAAAGCTATATATGCTTTGATTAATATTATAGTTTGTTGTAACACATCACGCACTCAACAAGTAAAAAGTATGATAGCAGTGACTGGCTTCTTAGAGCATGTGATCATTCTGTGCAGCAAGAACATGAGATCGTGTAACTTGAAGAATGTGGATCTTTGTTTTGCATAAAAATTTCTAGCATGAGAGAAAGCTATCATTTAATATTGCATTCTGTGGTAGATGCATGTGTATGTTAGGATAAGTATATTTGCATATCATTAATATCTCAAGATACCATATTTTAAAAGATTCATGTCACTTTACCTTATTATCTTTTCAACTCATAATTCTTTTCTTACTGTCTTCAAAAGTTGAATTTTATATGACTATGTTTCTTTTATATGCTAGTATACATATCATTAATATATTCCTCATATATTATACTGATTTTGCAATGTCCTAAAAAAGTACTAATACATTTATAAACATGTGTAAGAAGAAAATATACTACTTAAATTAATACACAATATCCAACATATGGGTTAAGTTATTTTGTTAGGATACATTGTTTACTTTTTTCTTATCTGTTGTGCTGATTTGCATTTGCAGTAAGTCTTCTTTTCGAGGTGAGATCATAAGGTTTTTTTAGTTTTTTTTTAATAAGAATTGAAGTATCCCTATGCATAATTTCTTTGAAAATTTTCAAAATATAAATTTACATAAATGGGAAAGAAGAGTGTTAGTAGGAAAAGAGAAGGAGAAGCAGAAACTCTTCCAGCAGCACAGAGGGGATATCTTAGCTTCTTTAGTGGTCTATTTGGGAAAGGAATTGGGAGTGCAAATGGAAGGAAATGAGGGGTTGAATGGCATGGTGTTATAAGTTTCTTAAAGCTGAAAATTATGGAGATTTTTCTGCATAAATCTGTCACAAATTAAATCATTAAATAGAAACTAATTTTAAATACAAAAAATAATTAGTTGTTATAGTAATTAAATTAAGGATCATTTTATAGATTAAAAAAAAATAGTTTCTAAATTAATTTTTATTATTGTTAAATGGTTTCTAAATAGCAACGGTTTTTCTACCAAATTTAGAAACTAAATAATTGATAGTTAAAACATTGGTAGCTAAGTAGATATCAATTTAGAAACCATTTAACAATAATAAAAATTAATTTTTTTAGTTACTAAAATGGTCTCTAATTTAATATAATGATAAGTATGCTTTGTGATGTTTTGAAATTGCAGTTAGGTGGAATGATTTTTTGTTATTGTATAAGAATTTATATACTTGTTTGTTCACGTTTTAAAATTCTAATGCTTTTATAATGACAAACGTATAAAATATACATGAGGCTAGAATTAGTACAAAACAAAAAAATATAAAGTCTTCAAACGAAACACATCTCAAACTATATATATATATATGAATCATGACTTTCGAAAGATTAACATTCAGTCACATGAAAACAATACAATTTTTCATAACATGATTATAACTACAACTTTTACAACATAACAATAACTACAACTCACCAATTAATACTAATCATACAATAAGTATTAACATATAATATTTAAAATACATTTATGTAATCACTAATTATTAATATTTAAAGTAATTTTTATTAATAAAAAATTATAAAATAATCTCTAAATTGATATCTAACATGAACTACCAATGTTTTAGCTACTAATTAATTTATATTCTAAATTAATTACTAATAAGAATGTTCGTGATTGGTTATTCTAAAGCGATTAAATGAAAGGTTTCTTGGCATGGTACTAGAAATTGTTGAACCATGTGTAGCCAAGACGAAAAGGAAGGACAAAATTCCTCTAATCCTTCCTCAAGTACTTTTGGATTCTCAGAGAGACTGTCATTTGTCTCTTTAATTTTATCTTTAAAGAGTTTGTATAAGACTTTATTTCTTCTTTCACTATATGCTCTAATAATATGGTTGAATTTGTTACGATCGAGACTTGTGATGTTTGATGATAGGGTTTGTAAAAAATATGAGTTCTTCTTTAAAGAGCTCAACATTTGTTTTTCTCTCTCTCCTTTTAAATGTAGGATATAACAGCCATGAATGTGGTTCCTAGTCAAATTCATCCTAATAGTTGGGCTTTCTTGAAGGTTTTTCAAATACTATGTCATTTTCTACAAATTTCCCCAACCACATGTAAGTTTACCACATCTTTAAATGGTGTTCAACATGGTCCCCTTTTCTCCATCTCCATCTGCATCTCTTTCTTTAAAAATTTCTTTAAACTAAAATGCTTCTAAGATCCTAAAAGAAGGTTATTTTTATATTTAAACTATACTCCTCAGTTTCCTCTTTATTGGCAAAGACCGGATAAGTTCAAGGTAAGGGTCGAGTACTTTCTTGACGTCAATGATAAGATCATTACATCATTTTTTACTTTATACCACTCTTTAAAAAAAATTACATCTTTAAAATTTAAAATTTATGAAAACAAATAAAAAAAACGAAGCTTATTAGAAGCTTAAACGTTTCTTTCATTAGTTAAAATGAGTTTCTCATAAGTTCTTTTGAATCTAGTTTCTATAAATATATTTTATTAACATAAAAATTACATCTCATTTATTTTATGCACATACACAATTAAAAAAATTAAAGTAAACTCCAATTCGCTGTTTAACTTCATTTTTATATATTATGTTTCTCTTTAGAAGAAAGGTTTCTTAATGCAGATATTGTAGGTTGTACACAAATTTGCATGAAGCTTAATTGTGGAAGAATTTGTTTTTCTATTCAAGATTGTTGGAGGATTAGGAAACTAAAATCCTCTTATTTACATTAATACTATTTTTAATGGGTTGGAGTATCTTAATATTCTCATTTATTTTATTTTTTATTTATTTTATTTTTTATTGTTGATAAAAGAAAAATATAATAGTGTGAGACAGGAGAATATGTTTCTATTCAATTTATAGTTATTTTATGTATATATAATCAATTTCAAGTGATTAATGTTAATTATTATTGTTCTTCTGAAACTAAACTGTCTTCCTGAATGATAATTGTGTTTCTAAAAATATTATATTGATTATTTACTATATGCGAAGAGAAATTAACAATAGCATACGACTTATTAAGTACTAGTATTAATTATATAATTAATTAATATTAATAATGTTATATTAAAGGACTGAGTCTTATCATTATTAATCTTACTTCACATTATCACAAATAAAATTATATAATCGGGTTATATAATTATTAATTTTTATCTTTGCCTTTATATATAATTCATGATATTAACGATGGATGCATATTTAGCTTGACAATTTGCATATATGTGTGGCGTTATTACCAAAAATATATGTTTAGAAATTAGTAAAAAAATAATAATGATTTTTAAATCATGAACCACATAAGATAGAGTAAGTATTCAAACATGCGTTAATTATTAAATTTGTAGAAGAAAAAAATTAACATATGATAGTGAGATATTAGTTGTTGAAAATATATATAGATAGAGATTGATATGAAAAGAAATTATCTATTATATTTTTTACTAAAACATTAGTAATAATAAAATGATTGTGATCGATATTATTTTTTCTTTTTTATCTTAATTTATTTTTTTATTGGGTACTTAAGTCTACAAAATTATTGTTACTAAGTTGCTGGATTGTTTTGATAGATAGCTTGATTTATGTATTAATATCCTAATATTTTTTAAAAGAGGTTTAAACTTATCAGAATTATATTTGCAGAATATGACTATGTTTTGGTCATTTTTACCTGGAAACCTCATTTCTCTAGCATAAGAAATTTTTGTACATGGGTTGAAGTACCCCGAGTACTCCCTCTTATTAAATTTTTATTGTTGATTGTATAAAGTTGACATATTTTTTCTTTTCTCATTCTTCCTCCTTCTATTTAATGAATAATTCATTTTTATTCTTGTACCGATATTCACAATGAGAAAAAAAGTGATTTAGGAGGTCGACCCTACCAGACTTGAAGGGGATTGACATATCGAATTTTGTGACCAATTTTGAGTTTGAAAAGTCAACTATTGAGTATGTTACTATTTATAAAAGGAAACGAATTGAGAGGTTAACCATACTAGAATTGTGAGGTCCACCATACCAGACTTGAAAGGGATTGATAGGTCGAATCTTGTGACCAATTTTGAGTTTGAAAAGTTAACAACTTATTATGTTATTCTTTACAAAAAAATATGAATTCACAAATGGTCATGTCATCAAGCTTAGTGCAAACCCTTTAAGAATTTTTTTTTTACTGGAAAGATTGTGTGTTTATCCTAGTCATCTAAAAGTTGGAGGGAGATTAAACTTGACACTATAGAAAAGGGAGCAAGTAATGTCATTGTGACATCTTGTGTATTCAATGATTGACAAATTGATATTGAAAGGCTAAACGATCTTGTTCGAATTGTGGAAAATAGAGGCATGTGTTGGATCTTGGTTCCAGAAAAAATGATGGTAAATATGCAATTCTCAATAATAGATGGTAGTTGTTCAATGATGTTTTTGTTGATCATGGTGTAATGAAGTTTTGTGAGTTTTGGTGTTAATGTTAAAAGGAAAAGTTAGGTATTGATTAAAAGTTGTGGTTTTGCTTGACAAACATTAACTTATTCTTGTTACTTATATTGATGGTGTGACTCAAATGATTGATTTATTAGAGAATATAAAAAAGTGTCAGAGTGAAGTGTATGGATGTAACTTTGCTTAGATATTTTTGGAGAAAACATGTCTTATGAAGGAGTTGTAGTTTGGCATGCCCGCCTCTTGTGATTCTTCCACATGTGTGTCATTTTTTATTTTGGCATACTTATTTACTTCTTCCTCCTCTATGTAAAACTACTTCTCCAAAGCTTCTTCTTACCTCTTCCTTGTAGTTTGGATTGTCAATCCTTTTATTGTTTCCTACTATTTTGTTGTTCCATTTTTTTATCTTCTTCTCTTGCAGATATGTCCCTTCTTATTCATTCCCTCCTCCTTGTTTCATGAATAGGTATATTAAACCTAATGTTTTCTATAACTACTTGTTGTAGTTGTTTGTCAACTCTCTTTCATCCACTACTTCTTTAAATCTTACTACGTCAAATCTGTGTCTCTCTCCATTTCTTCTCCTAAAGATAAAAGATTTCTCACATTTTCCCTCATCTACAAAAGATTCTCCATAGATATTCCTCTTAATATTTGTTTGGAAAAATATTTTGAGTGGCTTGCCAATATTTTGTAACGTTTTTGCTATACTTCATTTTCATTTTTCCTATTTCCACTCTCCAATCTCCATTAGATATAAAAATATATGATGAAAAATACACTTTGATTAACACTAATTGTGCTATCAAAGTTAACCTTGTCTCCAATGTATAAATTAGACTATATAATAATTGTTCTTACAATAATTTTCACCATATTAGAAAAGATTGAAATGAAATAATTTTTTGATTCTTTATTTATGTTTTACTTAAATTGTTTAAATATCATCTTTTAGGAAAGATACTCACACACGAATAAAACTACAATGAGAAATATAATTAAAGTCAAAAGAGTTAACATGAAATACTTAAAAGTATAATGTTTATTTTATTCTATTCTAATACATTTCATTATATATTGGTTTAAGTCTCAACTCAACGTAGTCTCTCACATATAAGAAAAATAATTAAAGAGTTAGATTCTTGTTAAGTATTTTTTGAAACTTTTGACAAGTACAACAAGTTTTAACAAGTAGATAGTATAATTATTTTAACATTTTCAAAGGAGTTGCTTCAATATCTAGGATAAGTCATATTTATCATTAATTCATGATAATGTTTCACTGAAATCATGAAATTTAAATGGTGAGCAACAAATAAAGTTATAACCAAATAGAGTATGTTGGGTTTAGTTTGCAACTACACAAATATCATAGTAAATCATAATGAATAAAAAACATCTTTGTTTTCTCTCTTGTCATCATTCTACTCAAAAAAAAAATGGAGTTTACTTACTCTTAAGCATAATGTTATTCTTAAGAAAATACATATAATTCTTGTTGACTTTATTTCGCCATCCCCGATTATAATTGCCATTAAAATGGACATAACATTGATGCTTACTTCGAGGTCAATGCTTATTTTGCTTAGCTATATATTTTAGTTTTCATGTTTGTTGTTATTTTTCCTTACTTATTTTTCAATTTTTGACTTGTATTTGAGTTCCTCAACTTAACCTTACATCATATAAACACAATCACACCAATCTATAACAAACAAATTAACAATTTTAAAAAAAGATAAGCCTTTTTTTAATAGTGGATATAATGAGAGGAAGCGCTCACTTTTATTGAATAATAGATGGCTATTATATAGCCTTTCCAGAATAACCTAAACAATATTATAACTACCCACTAGTAACAATAACAAAACTGCTCATGACCAATCAAATCCTAAAACTGAATTAAAACCCATAATACTAGGTATTTATTGTTGACTGAACGGTAAAAACCTAACGTCTATAATCTTAACAATTCCTCCCTTAAATTGAATGTTAGTATTCAGTTTATCTCTTTCTCATAACAAACTCTTAATAGTCCTCTTAGCTTCAAGAAAACATCCAATTTCAACAGTTTAGTCATCACATCAACCAATTGTTCCTTTGTGCCACAATGTACCAATTCCACAAAACCTGCCTTTGTGAGCTCTCGAAGGAAATGAAACCGCACATCTATGTGCTTACTACGACCATGCATAATTGGGTTCTTTGAGAGTTTGATTGCAGAACTGCTATCACAGTAAATAATAGTTGGATTGGCTTGATTCTGACCCAGCTTTTCCAACACTTCTTTTAACCATAATGCCTGACATGCACATAAAGCGCAACAATAAATTATGCCTCGGTGGAAGATAAACTTACTATTGGTTGTTTTTTTTTATGACCATGAAACTGCTCCTGAACTTAATAAGAACACATAACCTAAACTCAATAAAAATTATGTGTTCTTCCCTCTCATCCAAATCTCTAGCATAATCACTGTCAGTGTAAGCAACAAATTTATCATCTCCTCCCTTCCTATAAAAAATACCCAACCCAATTGTTCCCTTCAAATATCTCAAGACCCTTTTCTGCTGCTTGTAAATGAAGTTCAGTATGATTCTCCATATATACCTACTAATAAGACTTACCACAAACATCATGTATGGTCGAGTTGTTGTGAGGTACATGAGACTACCCACAACCTGTTTATAGTAAGTCTTGTCCACCTTTACTCCATCTTCGTCTTTCATGAGTTTATAGCCAAGAACAATAGGATTATGAACAAAGTTACTGTTGTCCATTCCAAACCGTTTTAGCACCTCCAATGCATACTTTTTCTGACTGATAAAAGCACCATCAAATCTTTGTAGGACTTCAAGACCAAGGGAAATACCTCATCTTACCAAGATCTGCCATATCAAACTCATGCTTCATGGAAGCTTTAAACTATGTAAACATCAACTCATCATTTCCATTAAAAATAAGATCATCAACATAAAGACTTACAATTAACAATTTGCCTTCTTTTCTTGTCTAGATGAACAATGTATGCTCATACTCACACTTCTCAAAACCTTCCTTCATGAAATATGCTTCTATACAGCTATACCAAACACGTGGGGCTAGCTTAAGTTTGTAAAGTGTCTTTTTGAATTTGTAAACCTTATGTTCATGTCCCTTTTGCTCATAATCGCAGGGTTGCTCCACAAAAACCTCTTCATTTAACTCTCCATGTAAAAACGCAGATTTTACGTCTAACTGGTGGATGGACCATCCTCTTTGAGCTGCAAGTGTTACTACCAAATGAATTGTCTCCATGTGCCACAAGTGCAAATACTTCAGTATAGTCTACCCATGTGGTTGAGTATACCTCTTTGCTACAAGCCTAGCCTTGTATTTGTCGACATCTCCATTTTCATTGAATTTAGTCTTATAGATCCATTTTACTCCAACCTTCTTTCCCCCCTCGGGTAATTCCGTCAATTCCCATGTGCCATTTTTGTTTATTGCTTCTATTTCCAGATCCATGGCGTGCCTCCATTTTTCACTTTTCAAGGCATCTTCATAGTGAATAGGATCAGTAGTTGCATGTACAGCTAAATGAGCTTCATTATCTTTTTTAGAAAGACCTTCCCCTTCCCCTGTTGTATAGTCTCTCATCCAGACCAGTGGTCTTCTATTCCTTTCTTCAGTTGAGCTAGGAGAGCTCATGTCCGCCAAAGATTCAGAGGAAAAATTCTCCCCTTCTATATCAGCTTCGAGATCAGATTCATCATATTCACTCCCCTATTCATTTTCGTCAAACACAATTGTATCCTCCTCACTATCACCCCATTCCAATTCGCACATAATGGATCTTTTATAGATCTTATCTTAATCCCAATTCATGTCTTCTTCGAATATAATATCCCGAATTATTATGATCTTTTTAGAAGTTGGATCATAAAGTCGATAAGCCTTTGATTCTTCACTTACTCCCAATAAAACACAACTTAAGCTCTTATCATCCAACTTGGTTTTATTGCTGTCAGGCACATGAACATGAGCAATACAACCAAAAACTCTAAATTGCTCGACTGAAGGCTTGACTCCACTCCAAGCTTCTTCTGGAGTTTTATTTTTGACAGCCAATGTTGGGTTGCGATTCAATACATGCACGATCCAGTTGAATGCTTCAGGCCAAAAACTCTTTGTGGAAGTTTATTTGCATAAATCATATTACGAACCATATTCATAATAGTTTTATTCTTTCGTTCCGCAACTCCGTTCTGTTGTGGTGTGTATGCAGCTGTCAATTGTCTGCGAATACCATTTACTTCATAAAAATTATTGAATTCTTGTGATGTAAACTCTCCACCTCGATCAGTACGTAAGGCTATAATAAATGAGTTTGTTTTCTTCTCAACATGAGCCTTAAAATTTCTAAAACACAGCAAAGGCTTCTGATTTCTCTATTAAAAAATAGACCCATGTTTTTCTACTAAAATCATCAATGAAAGTAATCAAATACCGTTTCTTACTATTAGAAATGGGTGTGATCGGTCCACAAATGTCAGCATGCACCAATTAGAGAAGTTGTGAAGCTCGCCAGGTGCTCTTCCTTGGAAATGTGTGTCGTTGTTGCTTACCCACCAAGAAATATTTACAAAGTCTTAAGGGAGACTTAAGTTGTGGTAATTCATTCACCATCTTCTTTTGTTGTAGAGTCTTCAAGCCTTTAAAGCTATCAAGTGGCCATATCTACAGTGCCTAAGTTGCCACATATCTTCTGTAATTGTATTGAAACAAGTAGATGCTATATGTTGTGATATAACATGGAGTATAAACATTCAATTTCAAGTCATCTTGGTCTCCATGATTAAGTCTCTCTCACGGTGAAACACCTTACATTTTCCGTTTTGAAACAAATTCGTAAGCCCTTTTTCTTGTAATTGCCCAATACTCAACAAATTGTTCTTCAATTCTGGAACATAGAATACCCCTGTAATTATCTGTGCTATTCCATTCACTTGCAGCCGTATATTACCCTTACCTGATACGACCATGCTTGTGTTGTTACCTAGCTTCACTGATTCTCTAAATTTTTCATTAAAATTTGAGAAATATTCCTTCTTCCCACACATATGATTACTGCACCCTGAGTCAAGAAACCATACATCTGTTGTATGGGCTTTATTCATATCCATGTAAGCCATCAGTAACATTGCTTCTTCAGTTTCTGCATAGTTGGCCTCTTCCTTGCTTGGACATTCCCATTGAAAATGGCCTAACTTGTGACAATGATAACACTCTACTGTGGCCTTGTCGAAGATTTGTCTACCTTGTCCTCGTCCTCTTCCTCTACCACGACCTCAACCCCTTCCTCCAGATTGTGTTGTGTAAGTAATCTTCAAAGCGTGTTATTCTTCTACATGATAACTCATGCGTTGTTCATGCACGAGCAGGCTACTTTACAACTCGTCAATGGTCAAGGTGTCAGTATCCTTAAACTCCTCAATGGAATACACAACATAATCAAATTTGGGAGTCAAGGATCTTAAAGTATTTTCAACTATAACAACATCTCCCTTGTTCTCACCATTTACTTTCATCTTGTTGGATATGGTAAGGGTCCGAGCAAAATACTCATTCACAGATTCGCCTTCCTTCATGTGAAGAATTTCAAACTCATTTCGAAGGGCTTGTAAGTGTGCACGCTTAACCTATGATGAATCTAGATATTTTTACTTCAAAGAATCTCATATGTTCTTTGATGTATCCTTATGAATGATCGTCTCCAAGATAGAACAATCTAATGCTTGAAATAGATAGTTCTTTGCTTTCAAATCTTTCAAGTTCTGATCGTCAATGTGTTTTCTCTAGGCATCTGTGAGGCCAATACCTTCTGTTGCTGCAGGAACCTCATTTTCAACCATGCCCCAGTACTCTTTAGAGCGCAGAAAATTTTCCATGAGCATTGCCCATCAAATTTCGGAACTCTTGGCTGCACAAATGAACTTTCTGACATGATTTTCTATTGTAGAAGACTGCTTTTTCTAGGTTTAATCATGCCCCGTAATGGAGCTCTGATATCAAATGTTAAAGAACAGAGAAGTAATGAGAGAAAGTGCTCACTTTTATTGAATAATAGATGACTATTATATAGCCTTTACCGAATAACCTAAACAATATTAGAACTACCCACTAACAATAGTAACAAAACTTCTCATGACTAATCAAATCCTAAAACTGAATTAAATATCATAATAATAGGTATTTATTGTTAAAACTGAATTGTAAAAATCTAAAGTCTATAATCTTAACAAATACAATAACAATAGTTACGAAAAATGGTAGATTTGAAACTAAAAAAACTTTTGATAACTACTCAAAGTCTTAATAAATATACAGTATAAGTTATTTTATCATTTTCTAGAGGACATGCTTAGACTCATATTCATATTTTCTATTAAATTATAATTCATACACAATACATTGTCCACTGAAATCATTAAATTTAAATAAATAGTTGGTAAGAAAAAAAATAAAGTTATAAGCAAACTTGCTTTAGTTTACAACTTCAACAATCTCATATAATGTTATAAGCAAACTTGCCTTTAGTTTGCAACTACAACAATCTCATAGTAAATATATCAATTATAATTCTATATTTTTCATTAATTTAAATAAAGAATTTGCTTTAAGTAGAAATAATTTAAGATAATAAAATTAATTAATTCTATACTTTTAAACATTTAGTTCAAAAACCAATTTTCTAATTGCATTTTCAATCTCAAACCATAAAAATAAAGAGATTCAGAAGCACATGTTTAGGAGATAAAAAATAGAAATCAATTAATAAAAAAGAAAGAAGATTGAGTATTTACAACTGGCCGGAGTTTAATTATTCCTAATCATAATTTGAAATGTAAAATAAAAGGAGTAAATTAGAGAATTTTATATTTTGTAAGCAGCTTGCTAACTGCATTTGATCTAAGATAGTATCTAATTTAATTAATATAGTAATTGATTATTTTTTATCTCTAAAATTGGTTTCTATTTAATTTAATAATTTTTTTAGTAATGTTACAAAATCATCCTTTTTATTTTATGATTGTTTGTTGGAGTTTTGAGATGAATTGATGTGAAGATGATGAAAAAGAAGAAGAAGAAGAATATATTTGCATTGAGTAGATGATGCAAGTTGGAGGATGAGGTTCCAAACAAAATGAGATTGTTCCATAGTCCACCAATGGGTGATGCTCCAATTTGTTGTGTGAATCAATGAAAAAGGAAAGCAAAAATCACCCACTTGTCAACCAAATATGCCTCCTCTTTCTTCTTTTCTTTTTTCATATTCCTATTTCTTGTTCATCTAACCAAACACATTACTCAATTATTCAACTTCACCAATTTCTATTCTATCTATTCTTTTAGAATTATACTTCTTCATTTCTAGCACATTCATTTTTTAGAATATATCCAAATTAACTCCACATTCTACCACAATTACTATTTATATCTTTATGCATTACAAAATTATAATATTAATATTTTCTGTCTAAGCACAATAGAAATGGCAAAAAAGAAAATTTAATTCCTTGTTTTATGATTATTTTTTTATCGTTTATTATTTTTTATATTTAAATATTATTGTTATATTTACTGTAGAAACTAATATCATTATCCCATCAAGATTGTTATAATATTCATCATTATTTTCTTAATATTTATAAAAGATTTGATACTATTATCACTATCACTATTGTATTATTTCTAATTATCATCTTATTTTCATCTTAACCATTAAATAATACTACTGCTAATAATAATATTATTATTATTATCTTGTTACTTATTCCATGCTTATCATACCAATTATCATTACTCCTACTTTTATTATCACTATTATCATATTATAAACCCAAACAAATTACTAATAGTTATATCAATCCGTGGTGATGAAAAGTACATACATTTAGTAATTTAATACATTGATAATTATTTTTTTGAAATATCAAAGTAGTTTAGATTATAAATATTTTTCTGTCAGTGAACAATACTAGAATCATATAATCATATCTATAAAAGTAGTTTAGAATCACAAATATAGTTACTCAATCTTAAAAAAATCCCTTTAGTAATTGATAATTAATTACTAAACTATTTTTTGACTCTTTTATAAATAAAAAAAATAGAGTTTAGTTTTTATAAAGACAAAGAATAGAATTTGTTCTTCTTTAAAGACCAAATGAAATTTAGGAGATTAACAAAAATACATATGATTTTGTAGATAAGGATATATTGTAAGAAGAATCTCAACTACTAATTTTGAGGATAATTCTCATTTGTTTCATTTTCTCATAATAAATAAATTTCATTCCTTTTATTTAAAAAAAATACGTTATCAATTACTTATTTTTTTACATTTAAAAATACATTTTCATTAAACCTTTTTTTTTTTCTAAAATGAACTATAATCAAATTTTTTCATCTCATATTAGTTATTTATTTGTATTTTAAACAAATTTAAGCGGGTTAAGTAACATGTCTTGTGATCAATGTAATTGATTTTATTTAATGAGACAACAATCTGTAGCTGTTTATGGTCTTTTTTTATTTATTTAAGTTTAAACTATTTATGTTATTTAAATTAATCATTTTTTCAGAAAATCCTCAACCAATATTCATGAAAAATCAGTTTAATCATTGGTTAGAATTTGTTGAATATAGAAGACAATGTAAATTCTAAATTGAGGAAATACAAGATAAACAAGGCAGAGAGCTTTGTCTATATTGGTGATACATTAACAAATAAATTAATATTTTTTTTTAATTAAAAAATATTATTATTAACAGTATCATATATATATATATATTTTACTGTTTATAGGTTGAATAAAACTTTTCTTTTATCTATTCTAAAAATTTGATTTGATTATATTAAATTATTTAACCTAAAAAAATGAGATTAAATTGAATTGAGTTGTGAATAAAAGAAATAGGTAGTAAATAAGGGTAATGAGTGTGAGAGAAATATCTAACCTTAATTAATGAAAAAAGGAGTTTAATATTTAATATAATTTGTATGTTTTTTGACTTAGACTAGGTTGTCACACGGCGGCATCTATCTCTGGTGTGTGGTTTGGGTGGGGAGTGTTTGTGTTCTCCGATTCTTCTGTCTGGGATTTTGCTCTGTTTCTTCTGTCTCTGTGGCTGTGCTTTTTCTGAGTAAATTAAAAAAAGCAGCAGCAGCAGCAGCAGGGCAAGAAGAAGAAGAAGCAAAATTCAGAGGAAAACAACTCTCAGAATCAAGAGTGGATGAAAAGAGCACACATCTCTGCCTTTGGACTCAGCACAGTTTAGTTATGTTAGCCAGAATCCAAGAAATCAAAGGAAGGAGAATAAGCGTTGATACACAGCGGAATCTAATAGAATCACACTACCTACAGTGTTTTTGGTTTTAGGTGCCTTTCTCACTTTTCACTATTCTTTTTCATTCATTCCTTTTCTGCTATTCCTCTTCTTGTTATTTATTTTCTGACCAAGACTTCTTTTTTAGCAAACCCTGTTATGGAGGATGGGAGTAGGGTTCCGGCAGGGGAGGACCCCTCTTACTGGCTTGATGCGTGTGAAGACATATCGTGTGATTTCATTGATTTTGATGTCTCTTCCATAGTTTCAGAGCAACCAGACAACCCTTCCAATCAGGACTTCTTCGGTGGCATTGACAAGATTTTGGACAGCATAAAAAACGGTGCTGGTCTCCCTCTCAATCATGGTGAGCCTGCTTCCAACTCTAATGGCACAGCAGAAGGAGCAGCAGAAGTCTGGTTTCCTTCCAATGCCACTTTGGCGGATGGGGGAAATCACCATGCTCCTGTTCCTGCCCCCACTGATGCTGCTTTTGACCATTCTGCTACTGTTCGGAATAATGGGTCGAGTAAGGTGTCTAATGGGAATGAAGGGGGAATTTTGGTTAATCATTCTCAAGAAAGAGGGGTTCTGAATGGTGGCCATGAGGTTGATAGTGAAGAAAGGTGCAGCAAAAGGGCTCGGATTGGTGGCTGCAAGAATGAGAGGCCTCATTATGGCAGAGGTAATTATCAAGGCAAGGAGAGGGAGAGGTGTTTTAATAATAACAGAAAGAGGCCATGGGATAGGGATGAGGTTGATAGGAGGGATAGGGATGGTGGTGGAAGGAAAAGGGAGCATCATGGTGCTGTTGGCAGGAGGGATGTTAGAGATAGAGATTGGAGAGATAAAGAACCTAGGGGTTACTGGGAGAGGGATAAGTTAGGTAACAATGACATGGTGTTTCGCCCAGGCGCTTGGGAACCTGACCGTAATCGAGAAGAAAAAATGGCTATTGATGTGAAAGAGAACAATGGAAAGCTTGATAAGAAATCTGAGGAGGCTAAGGAGAGGGTTCCTGAGGAAAAAGCTAGACAGTATCAATTAGATGTTCTTGACCAGGCAAAGAGGAAAAATACTATAGCTTTCCTTGAAACCGGAGCAGGGAAAACCTTAATTGCTGTTCTTCTCATTAAAAGTATACAAGAGAGTTTGCAGAAGCAAAATAAGAAAATGCTTGCAGTATTCTTAGTTCCAAAAGTTCCACTAGTTTACCAGGTAGAATAGTTTTTCACAAATTATTTATTATTGAATGCTTTTGGTTGGAGACAACAATGAGATTTAAGTAGTGCTATGCAGGTGGTGTCCATTCACAATCGTGGAAGTTCTTGTAGTTCTAATTATTTGTATAAGTAAGCTGTAATAATTTCAGTTCTTTGTCTAATTACAGCAAGCTGAAGTAATCCGTGAGCGTACTGGTTATCAAGTAGGCCACTACTGTGGAGAAATGGGACAGGATTTCTGGGATGCTCGAAGGTGGCAGCGTGAATTCGATACCAAACATGTATGATTTAAATTTTCTATTGAAGATATGCTGATCTATGCTTGCTATCACCTTGTTTTTGTTTGTGTTAGTCTAGTGTGATTCTGTTTTTGTTATTATCTACAGTATTGCATTTTTTGAATTCAGATTCTGTTTTCTTCTCCATCTTTCTCTATATTTTGCTCACATCTAGAGTTGGCTACTGGTTTAGTGTTAAGGTTTGTATTTATTATTGTTGAAATAAAGTTGTTCATTTATACCCAATGCATATGTGTACTTCATATTGAAATTCTTGTTCGGATATCAAAATTGTAGCACATGCAGTCTTTGCAGTAAATGATTGGTCACATCTAGCTATATAGATTTTTGGGTTCCTAACCTGCAATAGGATATGGATGGGAAAACATTGTTGTTAAATGGTGGTGCTATGACACAATGGCATGGATAATTTTTGCCAACTTTTGAAGGGAGGCTTGCTATTGCTGTGGCATAGCCACACTAGTGTGTTTCTATTGTATAATTTTGGTCTTCCGTCATATTCCACTATCTGCCATTTACAACACAGCTGGAAAAATTGTACACATCTTTTCAGGTTTAGAAAGTAGATGTTAAAAGCCTATGGTCTTAATTTTTAGGTTAGAATAAATTTTAGTTTAATTAGTATACTAGTATGTATCAGTTTTAGCCTACTTTTGTTTTCATAAATTATATATGCTTTGTAATTATAATTGGGGTGTTGCTCATTGAACGAACTTTTACATGTTGAATTCATTTAAGATGGTATCACTGAAATGGAATGCTTTTCTAGTTTCCTTGGGGTATTATAATTCAGATTTCAGAATGTGTGGGGATGGTGAGATCACTTTTTGATGATTTTTCACTTGAGCTTTTATTTTTCTTTTTGTTCTAAGATGTTTATCTCAATACTCTAATGTTTAATCTGACAGAGATTTTGTGGTATTTGTATTTGTTTGGAGTTATGAAGAACTTATAACTAAATGACACCAAACAATCTCTTTGATGTTGGTTTTGGCAGTTCAGGGTCAATTAAGATACATACTAGAAATTAAGGTTACTTAGTCAAATTGTGCAATTGCCATCTGCTAAGCAACTATTGGTGAATAGTACAAAAGCTGAACTATTTCATTGTAACCAGACCGGATATTTCTTTTGCGGATGGTTTGGTGAACCAGTTCCTTAATGCACCTTGTTGTGCCATTGGTATGCAGTTGCTAGAGTTTTGAGGTTTATCAAAGGATACTTAGGAAAGGTTTGTGTATGGGAATTGGGGACATAGGGATAATGTTGCTTATATAAATGCACACTGGGTTTTATCTCCTTGTCACAAAAGGTACACCTCAAGATAGTGTTCTCATTTCATGGAAAACCAAGGACTAAAAGGTGGTTTCGGGAATACCAAACTAAGACTTATATTGAAAATATGAAGTTTTTAAGTTGCATCTAACCCAATCTTCCCCGAATGAGCCAAACATATAGAAATTGCTGCTACTTAATTCACGAGAAGATTGCTTTTGGAGAAATTAAATTGAGATATTTTAATTACCCTTTTTTGTACTTTCTTTGTATTATTTTTTAATATTAAGAAGCAGTGCATGACTTACTGCCAGTAAATCGTACTAAAAGAAATGACTCCATGTGATTTTGAAGTTGTGCTGGTATTTGTTTCTGCAGCTTTTATCCTCAATTTGATAAAAGTTGTTGGCAGATTTTTTTCTATAAGATTCTCAAGTTTTCCCTCTCTTGCCCTATTTATATTTCCACTGTTCTTCTTTGGCCAGCTGTGTGTTTATACTGCAATTACTCAATTTGCTTTTCTTTCTGTAGGTTTTAGTCATGACCGCTCAAATTCTTTTGAACATTTTGAGGCATAGCATAATAAAAATGGAAGCAATCAATCTCTTGATTCTGGATGAGTGCCACCATGCCGTGAAGAAACACCCATATTCACTGGTGATGTCCGAGTTCTACCATACAACTCCCAAAGAGAACAGGCCATCTGTATTTGGAATGACTGCTTCTCCTGTTAACTTGAAGGGTAGCTATTCAATTTCTCAACTGAGCTTAGGATCTGGTGCTTTGTTACTAAGTTTTTAAAGCTATGATTTGTCTTGAAATTATGGGATTTTAGGTATAAGAGGGAGAAAGAATACAAGAGAATGAAACACTAATTTTATATCAACTGAGATGCATAATATTGCAGCGTATTCATGTGTTTGATGGGTTCTTAAAACTAACAATTCTAACCTTTAACCAAACCTAACTAATTAAGGAAGCAAATTATGATATGATAAGGAGATTTGGTAACTAATCTTAAGAGATAATGAGGAAATAGGGAAAAGACACTTAGAGGATAATCTAGATGTGACCATATCTTTTCCTAAACATTTTGCTTGGGGTTTGAAACCCTGTTCAACAACTTAGTATTCTTTTATTACATGCATTGTTCATTCATTGAGTTCTTCATGCTTGTGATATATTCAGGTGTCTCCAGCCAAGTAGATTGTGCAATAAAAATTCGCAATCTTGAAAGTAAGTTAGATTCTATAGTTTGCACCATTAAAGATCGTAAGGAGCTGGAGAAACATGTGCCAATGCCCTCTGAAGTTGTGGTCGAGTATGATAAAGCTGCCAGTTTATGTTATCTACATGAGCAGATAAAGCAGATGGAGGTTGAAGTTGAAGAAGCTGCCAAATCTAGTTCAAGAAGAAGCAAATGGCAGTTTATGGGAGCCAGAGATGCTGGAGCTAAGGAAGAGCTGCGCCAAGTATATGGAGTTTCTGAAAGAACTGAAAGCGATGGAGCTGCAAACCTAATTCAGAAGTTGAGAGCTGTTAATTATGCACTTGGTGAACTGGGACAATGGTGTGCATACAAGGTACAGACTACTTCTTGGAGAATGAGGAATCTTGAGTTTCTTGGCCATCTTTATAAAGTGTCTTTCTTTTTGCAGGTTGCGCAATCCTTTTTAGCAGCTTTGCAAAATGATGAAAGGGCCAACTACCAACTTGATGTCAAGTTTCAGGAATCTTATCTGAGTAAAGTTGTTTCTCTTCTGAAATGCCAACTGTCAGAGGGTGCAGTTTCTGACAAAAACGCTGATATTGATGACTCAGAGAATGGTGCAGCTCAAAGTGTGTCTGAACATGAAGAGATGGAAGAAGGGGAACTTCCAGACAGTCATGGTGAGCTGGGTTGTTGATACGAAACTTTGTAATGGTTCAAAATTTCATCTGCTTAAATTTGTAATTATCCAGATAAGCTATATTTGTTATTCTTTAATTTGGCAACATCTTAGAGTATATAAGAAATTGGATTACTATGAAATTTATGAAATATATTTCTCATGTGAAAGAGCGGTCATAATTCACCATATATCTAAATATTTCACATGTGAAAGAGCGGTCATAAAATATCAATGATTGAGATGGAATGTAGTTTGATATTTTATTTAAGCTGACACATTTTTGTTTAGTTGTCTCTGGCGGAGAGCACGTGGATGTTATTATAGGAGCTGCTGTGGCTGATGGCAAGGTGACCCCCAAGGTGCAGGCACTAATCAAAATACTTCTTAAGTATCAGCATACAGAAGACTTCCGTGCAATCATCTTTGTTGAGCGTGTTGTGTCTGCATTAGTTCTGCCCAAGGTTGATAGACAAACATTACTGCTATAGTTTCTTTTGGTTGATTCAGTTGCATAATGAAGATCCTATTGGTTCATTGTGTGCCAATCTGGCAGGTCTTTGCAGAGCTTCCATCTCTTAGTTTTGTTAAGTGTGCAAGCTTGATTGGTCACAATAACAGTCAGGAAATGCGGACCCACCAAATGCAAGATACAATTTCCAAATTCCGTGATGGGCGGGTAATATTTGTATTTTGTTAGCATGGTTCAGCTATCAGTTTCACATGTCCAGAAATAATCTTTTCTATTCTCTCAATCTCACCAATGCACTCATTTGTAGGTCACATTGTTAGTTGCCACTAGTGTTGCTGAAGAAGGACTTGATATCCGGCAATGCAACGTTGTTATTCGCTTTGACCTTGCAAAGACTGTTTTGGCATACATTCAATCCAGGGGACGTGCCAGAAAACCTGGATCTGATTACATCCTGATGGTGGAGAGGTACTGGTTGTGACAATTTTAGCTGTTGTCAGTTTCCTTTTCAGAATCATTTTGCCACATGTGCCGAGGCTCTTGCGCTAATTGGCTATGCTATACAACATGAACTTATTCTTTATTTAGTGTCAGTGATTTATTTGAAAATTTTGTTTTAGTTTTTTCAATCAATAGTGAATTATTCTTTGTGGAAGTTTCTGTTTTTCTTTATCTGATAGGCATACTGAAAAATTGACACTGGATTTTTATTGGTTCTGTCATTAATCATCATAATGTTCATAATTTTACCAAACATACATGGTGTTTTATATTTGAGTGGATGGATGCCAAGGCATTGAACTCTTCCCCTCTTCACTACTTGTGATTTGTCTTGTATATAGGGGCAATTTGTCACATGAAGCATTCCTAAGGAATGCCAGGAACAGTGAGGAGACTTTGCGTAAAGAAGCAATAGAGAGAACAGACCTTAGTCATCTGAAGGACACTTCAAGATTGATTTCTGTTGACACCAGGCCTGGAACAGTTTACCAGGTGAAGTCAACTGGTGCAGTTGTGAGTCTTAATTCTGCTGTAGGTCTTATCCACTTCTACTGCTCTCAGCTACCGAGTGACAGGTGCTGCATTTTTGCTTGAGATTGGTAGTTTGCTTTACCAGCCTTTTATTTTTCAAGTAATGACTTGGATGTTTTTATCCTTTGTCCAGATATTCAATTCTTCGTCCTGAGTTTATTATGGAGAGGCATGAAAAAACAGGATGTCCCACAGAATATTCTTGCAAGCTTCAACTGCCTTGTAATGCACCATTTGAAAATCTCGAGGGCTCAATATGCAGTTCTATGCGTCTGGCACAACAGGCACGCCATCTTTTATCATGAATTTGATTGATTCTGCTTGTTGGTTGTGTGTTAGTGTTGTTTACAATAGTACGATAGTCTTTGTTTTGTTAACTGTCACTTAAGTGCTGAGTCAGCACAGTAGTCTTTGCCTGCTAAGCACTCTTAGAGTGTCTATAAATGTGTACTCTACTGAATATTTCAGTAATAATAAAATAGATCTTCTCTTTCGATTTCTCTATGAATATTAAATTGTAATACTATTCAGCTTTATCAAGAACCATTTGTTAATCTGGTGTTTTGCAGGCTGTTTGTCTGGCTGCTTGCAAGAAACTGCATGAGATGGGAGCATTCACTGACATGCTATTGCCTGATAAAGGAAGTGGGGGAGAAAGAGAAAAGGATGAGCAAACTGATGAAGGAGATCCACTTCCAGGGACTGCTAGACATAGGGAGTTCTATCCTGAAGGTGTGGCTGACATACTAAAGGTTGGTTCTTTCTGCAAGTTATGCAGTCTAAGCAATTTTTTTGTAAGGGTTTTGTATAGTTGACCAGTACACCATTTATCATATTCATTTTTTTTATCAGCAATCATTTGTAAGGTCAGATTTGTACACACTTATATACTTTAATTTTACCTTATCTCTTGTTGAAGTAATTTCCAAGATACTTCCTCACATCGAGGACTGAACATCTCAAGTACAAGACTAAATACTTGTAGATGATACGATAAACCCAACAAAGCTCGTTAGGATAGACTTTGATACCATCTTAGAAAGTGAATTTTAAACCTAACTCAACTTTACAAAACCGGTTTGTAAGTGAGGTTTGTACCCCATTTATATACTATAATTTGGCTAAATCTCTAGTTGATGTGGAATATTCAATAGAAAACTTGTGTGTAATACCTTTAATTCAGTGATATGATGCTGAATGTTGGTTCTTTCTGCAAGTTATGTAGTCTAAGTAATCTTTTGTAAGGGTTTATTATATAGTTGACCAGTACAGCATTTATCATTCTTCATTTTGTAAAGAAGGCTTGTCAGTTATACCTTCAATCCAGTGCAATGATCTTGAAGGCTTTGAAGATGGTTATTATTAAAACAAAGAAGTTAAGTGGAGAACAAGTGCAATCTAAATACTTCCTCTATAAATTGAATAACTCTGTTGTGTTCCAAACACACATAAGTCATTATCTGTCTTCTTGTTTTCTCTCTTCTCAACACTTCCCATTCAGGAAAAGAGCAGGGCTATACCTTCTACAAAAATGAAAATTCACCAAATCTGTATCTGTGCTGCAACATGCATGCTATTTTAGTCTTTAGTTACAGGATATGTTTATTGTCTTGACCTCATTATTGCTTAATGCTATTTGAATTTTCAGGGAGAATGGATCTTATCTGGAAAAGATGCTTGCAACAACTCCAAATTGCTTCATCTTTACATGTATGCTGTAAAGTGCGAAAATATTGGCCATTCAAAGGATCCGTTCTTGATTCAAGTTTCAAATTTTGCAATACTTTTTGGCAATGAGCTGGATGCAGAGGTAGTCATTTCTATTTGTGCTACTGCTTCTAGTTCCATTTTTTTGCATTGTAACTCATTTACTCCCTTTCTAACATATTCATTTTGTAGGTGTTATCGATGTCAATGGATCTATTTATCGCTCGAACCGTGACTACAAAGGCATCTCTTGTCTTTATGGGGTTGATAAATATCACTGAGAGTCAGGTTGAAAAATTAATCAGTGTCTATACTTGTTTTAAATGTTCATATATTTTTTTTTGAAAATAGTTTCTTATACGACAGAGAAACCTATTTTTGAATGACATGCAGCTGGCATCCCTGAAAAGCTTTCACGTAAGACTGATGAGCATTGTCTTGGATGTGGATGTTGAACCATCTACCACTCCTTGGGATCCTGCAAAAGCATATTTGTTTGTCCCAATGTTTGGCGATAAGTCTGTAGATCCTATGAACCAAATTGACTGGTGTCTGGTTGAGACAATAATTGGAGCCGATGCATGGAAGAATCCCCTCCAGAAAGCTCGACCAGATGTTTACCTTGGTACTAATGAGAGAACATTAGGTGGAGACAGAAGGGAATATGGATTTGGGAAATTGCGTCATGGCATGGCTTTTGGGCAAAAATCACATCCCACCTATGGAATCCGAGGAGCTGTGGCCCAGTTTGATGTGGTGAAAGCTTCAGGATTGGTTCCAAGTAGAGATTCCATGCAAACACAAAAGCAAATTAATATGACTACCAATGGAAAATTGATGATGGCAGATACCAGTACTAAGGCAGAGGACCTGGTAGGGAAAATTGTAACTGCTGCTCATTCGGGGAAGAGGTTTTATGTTGATTCAATACGCTATGACATGTCAGCTGAAAACTCGTTCCCTAGGAAAGAAGGTTATCTTGGTCCTCTGGAGTACAGCTCATATGCTGATTACTACAAGCAAAAGTATGATATGTTACGAATATTGTTGTCTCGTAGTTTTTTCCCATTTGTTTAAAAAAAATTCTTTCCTGATGCAGTCAAGACTCCCTATCCCATTTTCTGTACTCTTGTTTCTTTGTGTTTTGAAAATTCTTACCAATAACTTGTTGGCCACATTGCACCTCTAATATTGTGCAGGAAGAACAAGGGGCTAATCTTAATCTGTGAAGGAATCGCCTGTTGTCACCTCTAAATATTGCGGACTTTATCAACAATGTTCCTTGGAAAGTGACAATAACTTCTTCTTCCTTCCAGATTAGAGAAGCTTTTTGTGTCTTCTTGCACAATTGAGGGTGCGAATGGCTACTGGTCTTTTTTATTGCTTTGGTGTAGGTATGGAGTTGATTTGGTTTACAAGCAGCAACCTCTAATAAGAGGGCGTGGTGTATCATACTGCAAGAATCTTCTTTCCCCTCGATTTGAGCACAGTGAAGGTTTGTTCTCATAATTTCTATCCTGGAATTATTGTGCTTTTGCAAAATTCGTGGACTTATGTTTAATGGGAACTGTCAATTCATTGTATAGCACATGAGGGGGAATCTGAAGAGACACATGATAAAACTTATTATGTTTTCCTTCCGCCTGAGCTATGCCTTGTACACCCACTGCCTGGATCACTTGTTCGTGGTGCCCAGAGGTTGCCTTCAATAATGAGGAGGGTTGAAAGTATGCTACTTGCAGTTCAGCTGAAGAATATGATAAGTTATCCTGTCCAGACTTCAAAGGTATCTTGTCTGCTCCAGGTATTTGGCTTTTAGTTCTAGTTTCTTCAGTTAACCCATGCCTTCTTTGTGAACAGATCTTAGAAGCCTTGACCGCTGCCTCTTGCCAGGAGACATTCTGCTATGAAAGGGCAGAGCTTCTTGGAGACGCTTACCTGAAATGGGTTGTTAGTCGATTTCTTTTCTTAAAATACCCACAGAAACATGAAGGTCAACTTACTAGGATGAGACAACAAATGGTCAGTAACATGGTATTATATCAGTATGCCTTAAGTAAAGGGCTTCAATCATATATTCAGGCAGATCGCTTTGCTCCATCCAGATGGGCAGCTCCTGGGGTGCTGCCTGTCTTTGATGAAGATACCAAGGATGGGGAGTCCTCTTTGTTTGACCAGGAGCGGTCCATTTCTAAAACTGAGAAGATGGATTGTCACACAGATGGATATGATGATGAGATGGAAGATGGCGAGCTTGAGAGTGATTCAAGTTCTTACAGAGTTCTGTCCAGTAAGACACTTGCAGATGTTGTGGAGGCACTAATTGGGGTATATTATGTAGAAGGTGGTAAAAATGCTGCTAATCACCTTATGAAATGGATTGGCATTCAAATAGAGTTTGATCCCGATACGCTGGAGTGTGCTAGAAAGCCATTTAATGTTCCAGACAGCATACTTAGGAGTGTTAATTTTGATACTTTAGAGGGTGCTTTAAATATAAACTTCAAAGACAAGGGGCTGTTGATAGAATCCATAACACATGCCTCCAGACCATCTTCAGGAGTATCCTGTTATCAGCGGTTGGAGTTCGTGGGTGATGCTGTCTTGGATCATCTTATCACCAGGCACTTGTTTTTCACTTACACAAATCTGCCACCGGGACGTCTGACTGACCTTCGGGCTGCTGCTGTAAATAATGAAAATTTTGCACGTGTTGCAGTTAAACACAACCTTCATGTGCATCTCCGACATGGGTCCAGTGCCCTAGAGAAACAGGTCTTGTTTCCTTCTAATGACTTTTTACTATTACCTTGAGATGAATCATATGACCTACCTGCAATATTCCTAATTTCTTTAAGCGAGGTGATGATTTTGTTGGTTGTCTACAGATTAAAGAATTTGTGAAGGAAGTTCAAGATGAATTGTTAAAGCCAGGTTTTAACTCCTTTGGTCTGGGAGACTGCAAAGCTCCCAAGGTCCTTGGTGACATTGTCGAATCTATTGCAGGTGCCATTTTTCTTGACAGTGGAAGGGATACTTCTGTTGTTTGGAAGGTTAGTACCTAGCTTTTAAGCATACAGACCATTCCTTCCAGTGTTCATTTACAAAATGGAAGGAAAAAAGAGAAACTAATGAAGAATATTACGGGTCTCTCAATTTTGCCAGGTTTTTCAGCCTCTTCTGCATCCTATGGTTACCCCAGAGACTCTGCCAATGCATCCTGTGCGAGAGCTGCAGGAGCGATGCCAACAGCAAGCTGAAGGCTTAGAGTATAAAGCAAGTCGTATTGGCAATTTGGCCACTGTTGAAGTATTCATTGATGGGGTGCAAGTAGGAGCTGCTCAAAATCCACAGAAAAAAATGGCACAAAAATTAGCTGCCAGAAATGCCCTTGCTGCTTTGAAAGAAAAGGAGGTGGGGAAAACTCAGGAGAAGGATGATGAAAACGGGAAAAAGAATGGAAACCAGACATTTACTAGGCAAACATTAAATGATATCTGTTTACGAAGGAATTGGCCTATGCCATTCTACAGGTATGGCATTATGAAGTTACCTATTTAGTATTGCAAATGGATGGTCACTATATCTGAGCATCTATAACTTTTTTTAATACTGAAACTTGTAGGTGTGTGAATGAGGGTGGTCCAGCACATGCAAAGAGATTTACATTTGCGGTGAGAGTCAATACTACTGATAGAGGATGGACCGATGAATGTATTGGAGAGCCAATGCCAAGTGTCAAGAAGGCCAAAGACTCAGCAGCCGTTCTTCTCTTAGAACTGCTAAACAAATTATACTCGTGATAGATGGAGTGATTTTTATTCCCATTCTATCTAGCCAAATATTTAAACCATTCCTGTGCATCAGGTATTGAACCCAGCATTATCAACTGGTTCAAGACATGTCTCAATCAATGGTTGAATAAATAAGAAACAAGGGATGTTACTATTTTCTAATTTATTATATATATAACCAATTATGTGATTCCTCTAAATAATTATTATATATGTTACGAAATTCACAGTATCTTGTGACAGAGGATAGTGGTACATAAAACAAGTTGAGGACTAGAATACGAGACTTGACAGCCAGCATTAGGTGCCTTGTTGACACTGCTATTAAATGTTAAGCATACTATTTTGTAGCTTGTATGTAGTCTAGAAACAGCTCATGCAAATTATTAAATTCTACAGCGATATTGCTCTTGCCACTTTTACTCGAGAATTTTAGTCTATAATGAAGGTCACAATACGACTTGAGTCAACATTGACGAAAAACACTGCCAAATTATAGCTTGGAAACTGGTAAACATAGTTAAAACACTTCAATTTCGATTATTATACATGAGGAGTTACATACATTAAGCACGGTTGATACACCAAAATAGGTTGTATATTATCCGGCTATATACAAAAACTATAAAGTATAGATAGGTTTGATTAAGATATATTAAAATAACAATATATTATGGCTTATTCTGATTGTTGATGGAGAACATAGAATAACAGTTGTCTATCGCCTCAAGGTGTGCAGAATATACTCTGCATAGAGATCCCTGCACCAAATTAGAAGCAAGGTTAGCAGCGTAAAAATATGTAAGAGATTCCAGATTTGTACTTTTTTTTTCTCGTCACCTTACTTTATTTTTATGTTTCTACACTTATTTCATGTCAAATAAAAGGGCATATTTTAATAGGTGTAGCAAAATGTGACGTAAAATAATCGAAATTCTTGTACTATAGAGCAGTATTAGTTGCATAAACAAAAGCACGACAGAAGGGAATGATGTTAGTAGAGTGACAGAATTTTGTTTAATTCGATTGGATACATATACACACTTACATTGAGTACTGGATGGCATCAACAGCAACGCTTGCAGGTAGAAAGTCATTAACTGCTACTTCCTTGTGCTCATTCTTTTTGTCTTAGCAATGTGTTAAGAAACAAAACTCAAATTATGAAGAAAAGATAAAAACTAAACTTAGAAGATTGTAATGAATTGGATACAGTCTTCAAAGAAGCGTCGGATCTCAGAGATGCGATGAGGTGCAAGTTCTTTATAGTCGGTAAAGTGCTTATATTCTGGGTCATCAGCGCACACTGCAATAATTTTATCATCTTTCTCTCCCTGTGTCAAAAACACATTTGTTATTGCGTAATGGAAAATGGGGTAAAAGAAGTGGGAATGGTTTTATTGGCTTAGAAAGCAATACCTGGTCAATCATGGGCATGATTCCAATGGCCCTGGCTCGCAGGAAACAACCAGGAAGAACTGGTTCCTGTCCTTCAACCATTGTAGTTCATTCAGTAAGCTAACTATGTTAAGTGCCTATGTTTAGGATTTCTCTAAATGCAGTTAAGTAAATAGTAAAATAATAATGTAGAGAGCAGGTTAAATGATTGCTTGCTGTATAAAACATATTGATTTGAAAATGATAATGGTTTACCTGCATGAGGACCAAGACATCCATTGGGTCATTGTCTTCACACAGTGTGCGGGGGATAAAACCGTAGTTATGAGGATAAACAACAGATGAATACAAAATCCGATCAACCTGAGCATTATTCGGACAATAAGAAGAAAAATCTAAAGCACAGAGATAAAATAATCTGGCAGTAAGCTCTGTGTGAAATCTGTTTCAAATTCCACTCCAATAACCATGCAATTAGTTTGTACCTTAATTAATCCAGTCTTTTTGTCAAGTTCATACTTGACCTTGCTTCCTTTAGTGATCTCCACAACCTGTTGGAGGCAACTAACACTATTCAGCAAGCATAAACACTATTTCACTAGAAAATTGCAAGTCGGGAAAGGAATGTAGGTATATATGGTTCAAGAGAATAAGTTCTTGGAGACCCAACAAAGTTAGAAAAATTTGAGATCAGTAACCTAGTACTGTATTGCACCAGTGCAATGGTTGAGTAGTAGACTCCCCGTAAGACTATTAGCTTTATTTTTGGACCTTATTTTCGCAGTAACACAGAACAAACATTCATCCAAAGAAAGCAGAAGATGAGAACTTACACAGTTGAAAATCTGAGGAGCCTCGGGTCCTGCATATTTATGAAACTTTAGTTTTGAAACATGTTTTAAATCTTATCGGTGTAAATTGAAGGCAAATTGGCAATATAAAATATATATGAAGAAGCAATGTATAATAATATGTCAGCAACAGTACCAATTTCAAGATCATGCCAAGGATGGGCAGCCACTGATCTCCTTGACAAAGAAGAAAGAATCCTTTCATTCAGACGGGGAACTGGACGATTTTCTTGAGCTTCTTCGCCATTCTCAGCCATCTTGAAGGTATAGAACAAGGAAATATGAGATGAAAAAAGTCACAGAAAAAGGGTGCATGGAAAAAGTACAAAAGGAATGGTAACATGCAATGCAGATAGATATAAAAGGTTTGAGAGTAAGAAAAGAAGTACCTTGATGAGGAATAAATGATACTGATGGAAGAAAGTGTAAAGGGTTGAAAAGAGAGAGATAGAAGAGAATGGTGGAGTTGATGTGTTTATATAGAATTTTGAAGGGAATTTGAGAGACTTGGTCAAATTGATTAGAGCATACACTTCGGTTCTTCATGGAATTTACCACTCCACTTGTTTCCTACAAATTTCAAACTTCCTTATCTCTGCATTAACCACTAGATTCCCCGAAAACCAAGTTAAGCAAAATACTTTTTTAGAACTTCTTCACCTTTTTTCCCGTTTCATTCTTTTCTAATTTTGTATCCTCTTTACTAATTTGGCATCCCTTTCGATTTTGGTACATATTCTACAGTGACATCATAATAATTCATGTAAAAAGAATACTATAAAAAAAAAATATGTGAATAGCATGATCTGTTTATCTTTTTTTTTTATCAGCAAATGATCTATTTATCTTAATAAAAGGGTTACCTATGACATGTGTCAGTTGAAAATTTTCTAGCTATTTCTCAATCTTCTTATCATTAATTATTATTTTTTTGAAGTTGATATAATGTTTGATAAAAAAAAAGGTTTTTTCATTGTTCACTGCTCCCCTCTCACTCAAAGTTGAGTTGCATAGAGGAAATTTGGGTTAAAGATGTTGATTATTCAAAGATTGACTTTAAAAAATTAGAAAAAAAGTGTTTTCAGCAGTGTGTAATAATAGTAATATTTTTTTTTATCTGCAATAATAATATTATATTATTTTTAATTTTTTTTTATATAGAACAATAGTTCTATTATGGGCAAAAATGATAAACTTATATTAAGTAGTTTTGTTATAAAATTTATTCAATGCTTCTTTTTGCTTTGCATGATTTCAACTACTTAAATCGCCTTGAAAATGTTGTAAATCAAGTTTTAGAAAATAAAAACATGGTGAAAGTTCCACGCACTAAGAGAATATGGCATACAATGGAATCTAGCACATGTCCCTATTGATCCAAATTTCACAAAAAAAAATTAGTTTCTAAATTAGTTTCTATTATTGTTAAATAGTTTTTAAATTGGTATTTAACTAGCAATCAAGATTTTTCTACCAAATTTAGAAACTAAATAATTGGTAGTTAAAACGTTGGTCGCTAATTAGATACCAATTTAGAAATTATTTAACCATAATAAAAACTAATTTAGAAACCATTTTTTTTTTAGTTTTTAAAATGGTCTGTAATTTAGTTACTATTGCAACTAATTATTTTGATCTTTAAAAATTAGTTTTTATTGTATGATTTTGTAGTAGTGATATAAATGTAATGATAATTAAGTATAAAATTATTTATGCAATCTTTACTAGTTCTGAAACTCTTTAATTCTTGTATATTAAATTGATTCTTTAGATTGAATTGATTAAACTGCGTAATTGCCTTGTTTTTTTAATACTCTACATTCATATTCTAATTGTAGTAGGTAGTTAAATTCTTTATTGTCTCATTAATCATATCATTCATACATTTGCTAAATATAATTTACTTTGAGGCTTTTGCATTTAGATCACGTTACCATTGATTAGTTTTGCATTAACAATAAGCATTAAAGGATAACAGCTTATGTTTTGAATGTCAATAATATCATATCCTTAAGAAGAAAATTTCAATCAATAGATTGAAAAAGAGAGAGACAAAATATACATTAATATTTAAATTTAAAAAATATTAATATAATGAGTTATCAAAAGTTTGCTTCTTTATTTTAAGTTGTGATCAATGTGATTAGTTAAAATGAATCAGAGCTGCAGTTCCAATCTTGTATATATACATTAATATTTAAATTTAAAAAATATTAATATAATGAGTTATCAAAAGTTTGCTTCTTTATTTTAAGTTGTGATCAATGTGATTAGTTAAAATGAATCAGAGCTGCAGTTCCAATCTTGTATATGCAGTAAATTGAAACATTGAGAATGCACAGAGATTTTCATCTGAATACACAAAAAAGAACCTCTGAAAATGGTTCCAACACTGTTTATAGCAGTTGATTAAATTTATGAAGTTACATGCATACACTTGCTTTGTACCTTAATGAAGTATGTCAGGACCAGAATGTTGGATTCATTCCCCAGATGTACAGTGGCAGGGAAGTTATACTTCACACACAATTAAGGATTAAGGATGTTTATGTTCTTCTTCAAGGAGGGAAAATTCAAGGGACACTCATAGAATCTGGAGACATTGATATCATCTGAAGAAGGCTTGAGTTTGAGAAAGTCTCTTCAAGTGCAGGTCCTTTGGTAATTCCCCCATCAAGACTTTCTTTAGTCAAGTGCACTAACTCCCTCACAACATCAACCATTCCTAGCCTTACATCTACACCAAATAGAAGGCATCTTGTAGCAAGATCAGCAATGATCTGCATTTGCTCTTGGCGATAATGTGGTTGTTCATGATAGCAAAGAAAAGGGTCAAAAATTTCTTCAAATTTTCCAGCCCTTATTTGCTGCAAGGCTGAAGTTGGTAAATCCAAGCGATTTGAGCCTGAGATAATTTCAAGAAGCAACACACCCATGTCATAAACATCATTTTTGCAGATGCCAAAGCCTTCGTAGTTCTTATGTAACTGAGAATCATAGTAAACATTGGAGTTGATCAGACCAAATCCTGCAATCTTGACAGAGTAATCATCATCTAGGAAGATGCATGCAGATTTAAGGTTATGGTGAAATATGGGAGGAGAGTTGTCGTAGTGTAGGAATGCAAGAATACTAGCTGTTTCTGCAGCGATAGTCAATCTCCTATACCAATCCAAACGAAGTTGTTGTCCTTTGCTTTGATGCAAATGTTCCTCCAGAGTACCATTGCAAGGAAACTCATAAACTACCAGAGTGTTGCCAGATTCAATACAGCAACCAAGAATGCGGGCCATGTTTCTATGCACAGTAGAAGACAGAACCTCGATCTGTGACAGAACTTGAATTAAGTCTTTCTTCTCACATTGTAATTTGTGAACAGCTATGTGTGATCCATCCCTCAAAACTCCAGCGAAAATTGTCCCATTATTGGCATGCATGAGTTTCTGACTCTCTTCAAAGCCTTTTGTGGCTTCCTCTAGCTCGTGGAGGCTGAACAGTCGAATTTTACAAGCTTTGGGGATTGAAATGTTTTGATAGTAAGCCTGCTCGGTGTCAAACATCCCTGGTTTTGTTGGCCTTTTAAGAAGATAAAATAGTGCAACCAGGGAGGCAACAATCAGAACTGGGCCAATGATTCCTGCATGTTGAGTTGACACAAGAAATGTAAGTATATATCTGACCATGACTACCAGATTATATAGATTAAGGAAAATGGTGCAGAATTGAAAGCAAATCTGGTAGTCAGGAATCCTTGTTGTGACCTCTTCATAATTTGTTGACTGTGTTCTATAGGTTGGTGACCTTGTAATTTATGAGTTGGTACACTCAAGACTTTAGGAGAATAAAACTATTTTGAATTTTACAGTTCTCTAGCTATTACTAACCGGCAATGATAACAAATTTTCTCTGATCATGTCTTTTGATGTAGCAGTCACTTCCATATGCTTCCTTTCCGTCCTTTATGCAGGCTAACAAGAATACATCAACCATAAGCAAATGTCATACTTAAAAGTAGAAGGTTAAAAATCATGCAGTGTATATGCTCAGAGTCCAAAAAATCCATTTATGGAAGAAAAGGGAGTTGCTGATCTTTCATGTGTTGTGAAGCATATTTATTTACCTACCTTTAATTTTCTTATTCATGTTTTCTTAATAGACATGTGAAACTAAAACAGTGTTTCTACTTCAAAAACCTGCTACCAGAGCCTAGAAAGAAATGGTTTCCTGAGAGCAAAAAGGGCCAATCTAGAGATATAAATGTACAAAAAGTGAGAAGCAGAAACTTGAATTTTTCAAGAACAGCACAAACAACATAATTGCAAATACGTAATAACATTAAAACAAATACCCTTTTTTATCCTGATTATGATGAAAACTACTCACCCTGCAAACATCCAGTTCCATCAGCAAAACCATCACCAACATATCCATTTTGACAGACACATCTCACGCCTCCTTGGATTGCTGTAGCATTGGCCATGTTAGCATTCCTTGCACAAACTTGCTTAGAGGAGTTTCTGGGCAGTGCCCATTCCAACTTCACCCCACGTTTTCCCCAAGTTGAGCCTCTCAAAACGGCCCAACTAGAAACTCCCCTGCATCCAAACTGAGAAAATACCGAAAATCCATCACCAACATGCCATATGGTATGGTCTGAGAGGGGATAGCAGCAGGCAAGGGAGCCTCCTCCCCTTCCATCACAACCAGGCAAGTCAATAGTTTCACAATCTGCTTTGCACAGAGAGGAATCCTCACAGTCATAGAGACCAACAACATTGTCAACCGAAACTCCAAAGTTGTTCTTCCCTGCAAAGCTTCTGCCAAAAGAATTCAAGTCATTGTACTGTCTGCAGGATGATGAGCCGGGAAAGTCCACCAGCACACCATCTGAGAAGAATTCCAAGACTGTGTAACTCACTGAGCCAATTCTGAGCAAAAGGGTGGTGGAGTTTATGCACGAGAGATGGAAGGCAGGGGAAATTGACTCACAAGAGGAGTTGACATAGAATGGAAAGGGAACATGGAGGTTCCCGCATGTTTCATTGCAAGAGTTTGGATGCAAAGGGGTTTGTAGCTCTTTCCCTTGCTCTTGGAGGGAACAAGAAAATGGGAAGCACACCAGAAGTCCAACAAAACTCAGGAGGAGAATACGTGACATTGTATGTTGGTTTCTAAGGAAGAAGAGAAGTGAGTCTAGTGTCAGTGTAGTTCCTCCCAAATTTAATGGCTCTTAAAATAATAAGAAAACATGAATATTACTGTACTGTATGTATGTTGTAAAACCACTTGGTAGAATTTAAATCTAATTCAATCTCATAAAACCAGATTGTAAAGATTGTAAAGATGTTTGTACCTACTTATCTAATTCAATCTCATAAAACCAGATTGTAAAGATGTTTGTACCTACTTATATACTATGAATGTATGTATATTGTAAAACTGATTCACTGGATTTTAAACCTAATTCAACCTCATCAAACCGGATTGTAAGGTTTGTATCTACTTATATACTATGAAATGCTCTAATATTTAGTCGAGGATATCCAACCAACAGTAATAAGGCAAATGGAAGGGACCAACAGTAATAAGGCAAATGGAAGGGATGTGGGAGTAGTGAGGGGTAAAGTATCCTAGAGTAGAGTTGGTTGTGATGAGATGAGATGAGAAGGTAGGCTTAGAAATGTGCAATGGAGAGAGGAAGATGAAGACGTGGCGAAATCAGGGAGGTAATGGGTAGTGTGAAGGAGGCATAGAAGTTGGAGAAGGAGGAGACGATTGGTCTGAGGAATGGGGCACACTTCGTATCAGAATAATACATGGGAGCGTGTGCTGAGCGAGCGTGGCCAAGCTTGTGAGCATTTCAATCTTGTTGAATTGCACAAAGCTTAATTACGTAGCATTGAGTATTGTGATCTTGCATGGGAATCGAGATTTGTTGCACAAACTCAGAGGAATAATCAGTATACTATAACATCACTTCATTGTAAACATTTCATTTTACTCAACTCAAGGATTCAATTCTACTTAAATCTTACGTACATATCAATCATGAATTTCATCTTCACTACTGTTTTTGGTTTCATTCTTTACATTAACTTTTTTCCATTTTTGTTCCTAAACCAAAACAATAATTATATATGTGAATCCATGTTATTTGCTAAAGTTTCATAATACGGATGAATACTGATATAATATGGACATGGAAATGAAAATATAGATGATTTTTAAAATGTATGTTTCAGTTTTTTTTATCGACAAATGGTTTAAAATGGTATGTTTCTTATTTTTACAATTTTAATAAAAGTTTATATAATAAATTTAAATTTTTAGAAAATTAATATTTTTTTTTTTAAAATTGTGTTAAAACTGTGTTAAAATTGTCATAAATTTAATAAATATTTTTTAATTGGATACTTCAATGATACGCGTTCTACAATTCTGGTGCGAGTATCGGTCTTTGATACGTGTGTCCGACACAGACACACTATTTAAGAGATGTGTCCGAGTCTCATAGATAATATATTTGATTTCTATACTTCATTAATACTTTATTATAGATTCTAAACTTAATAATAATTTTCATTTTTAGTGTTGATATTAAAATATTCTAACCATGTTATAACTTGAGAAAACAATAAAGATGGTTTTAGTTTCCGCATTTTGAAGGACAAATTTAATGAAGTAGTAATATGTTGAAGGGGTATATATAAACATATCTATGAATTGAAATTGAAAGCACATTGTACTGTTTTTGTCAAACTAGGAATTTGCTTATACGTGCGTGTGTGTATAATAAAATAAAATATAGAGGAAGATAGTTTAAGGATTACGGAATGTCAGTGAATTAGATCTGTGAACAATGAATGTATGGAAAGGAATATGGATGCGTACCTTACAAAAAGAGAAGAAAAAATATAAGTAATTAATGTTCTTGGGGACCCACATAAACCTTAACCTAACCTAACCTAATTAATATAACTCATTAGTACTACATAACTCCAACAACACAAAACTACCCTATCTTTTTTCTACACACAATCCTTCTCTCTTTTTTTTTTTTTTTTATCTCTGTTATTTTATAATATGATATTAGAGTCATTTTAAATTTATTCTAACAATTGTTTGTTGGATTTATCGACCACTCGCTATTAGATCGTTATTAGACCACGTATATTAGTAGTCTCAACATGAAGAAGTGTGTTAACACTACAAGAAAATCATGAAATAGAAACCAATTTGTAGAAACTAAAATAATTAGTTGCAATAGTAACTAAATTAGAGAACGTTTTAGATACTAAAAAGAAATTTGGTTTCTAAATTAGTTTCTATTATTGTTAAATAGTTTCTAAATTGGTATCTAATTAGTAACCAAGTTTTTTGCTACCAAATTTAGAAACTAAATAATTGGTAGTTAAAACCTTAGTTGCTAATTAGATACCAATTTAGAAACTATTTAACAATAATAGAAAATAATAGAAACTAATTTAGAAACTATTTAACAATAATAGAAAATAATAGAAACTAATTTAGAAACTAATTTTTTTTTTTAGTTTCTAAAATGGTCTCTATTTTAGTTTCTATTGTAACTAATTATTTTGATCTCTAAAAATTGGTTTCTATTTCATGATTTTTTTGTAGTGTAAAGATCTCACATCGACTAGATATTAGAAAATTTCATAGTATACAAACCTCACATTATAAATCAATTTTATGAAACTGTGTTAGAGTTAAAAGTCTCCTTCTAATAGGTTATGTTTCTAATAGGTTATGTTGATTACATTCTTTTCAGAACATGTAATTATGTTGGGACAAGTAATTGTCAACACATAATTATGGTGTTTTGTTTTTGTTTTTTCCACCGTTGTGAAGTAGCAGCGATTAAGGTTGAGTTGGTGTGTTAGGTGAGAAGCAAGGGGTTTCTTGTTCTTTCTTTTAGACGTGTAAATTGAGTGAAAATGTTGCATTCCTTTTTTAACCAGGGTAAACAAAGAGCAATTAATAATATATTTTCAGTAACAGTGTCATGTTGCGTACTGATATTTAATTGTGATGTATGATAAATTTATAAAATTTGATCATATAATAAGTTAAATTGATTGGTGATTAATAAAAAAATAGAAAAAAAGATAGGAAAGTTTGTATGGAGAGTAAGAAGTCCAACATCATGGGTACCATGCTTCAATTTCTTCTCTCAATGGATTCCAATTTGCTTTAGGATGATAACTTGGTGATTACAATTAAACTTAATATTCATTTCCTGAAACTTCATTCTTTCATCTCCATCTTTTAATTAAAATTAAATAATTTAAAACAATTTTATCATATTTTAAATTTTTTATTTTAAAACTAATTTTTTTTTTATCAGCAATGAATAAAATAATTAAGGGAACCCTTATACAAAAACATCTACAAAGATACCAGGCAGAAAGATAAATACAAGCACAAAGGCCTAGATTTTTTTTAAAAACTAAATTATAATTTGTTTATTGTAAGTTTTAATTATAAACATATAATAGAGTGCTAGCTATAGTTATTATTTTATAATTTATTATGAATAAAAATCATATTTAAAATTAATAATGAATGAAATTAGTGGATAAAGTGAATAATATTGGTTATCATAACATTAAATGTTTAAATCATTACCCCTAATTTAAATTTATCATCAAAATTTATCTTTTATAAAAAAAATCACCTACCACCTTCAATTTTTTACCTCATAATAATAGTAAATATGATGATATTAGTAATTTTACGTAATATATTTTTATTTTCTAAACAAATACATTGTGACAAATTGAAGTGAATTGTAATGCTAATGAAATAAACAAGCTACTTCAATCGGTTTAATTGGGAACCGGCACAATTGTCCGGTTTAGAATTTCTAAAAAACCGCTGTAGTTAGAACCTGATCGAAACGGGTTGAACCGACCCTAAATCAGGAAAATCAACGAGTTTAAGGGTTCATTATAGTTAATATATTATATTATTATATTAATAAATAAATTAAAAATATTTTATTAAATCCAGTTTAACCTTTTGAATTTTGAACTCAACCCTTCACCAATTCAATAATCAATATGATAATGACAACATCAATTTAAAATACCAAAATCACATTAAAAGAATGATTACAATTTAATTATTTTTTTCTCTTTATAAATTTCTTTCTTTCTTTCTTTCATTTTATAAACCAAGAAGATTTCCTCCCTTGTCAAATAGCACTATTCTTTTTGAGATGTTTTTGTCGTAATGATGTATTTCTCTGTTACGAGGTAAGGATATGGAAAATGATATATTGAAAAATCGTTTATAATTTTTGATGTTATGAGTTTAAATATATATATATATATATATATATATATATATATATATATAAAATAAAAATAAATTTTGTAATTAAATGATATAAAAAAATATTAAAATAATAGTATTGAGAGTTGTGACGTAATTGTATGAAAAATTGGAATCCTCAATATAACATTACTAGATATATACTAACAAAAGGTGATTGTACATGCAAATAAGTCTTTTTTGGTAGTTTAGAGTGATAAAGTGTGTTTAAAACTTAATTTTTACCTGTGTAAACCAATTGCAACCACAACAAAAACTACAATAAAATCATGAAATAAAAACCAATTTTATAAACTAAAAATAATTAGTTGTTATAGTGACTAAATTATAGATAAATTTAGGGATTAAATAAATTTTTGGTTTCTGAATTAGTTTTAATTATTGTTAAATGATTTTTAAATTGGTATCAAATTAGCCACCAATGTTTTGTTCCCAAATTATAATTGGTAATTAAAACCTTGGTTGCTAATTAGATAATAATTTAAAAACTATTTAACACTAATAGAAACTAATTTAGAAATCAATTTTTTTTTTTATTTCTAAAATTGTCTCTAATTGGTTACTATTGCAACTCATTATTTTGGTATCTAAAAATTTGTTTCTATTTAATTATTTTTTTAGTGAAACTTGTTTGATTCGGAACTCCAAATTCCATTAATTTGGAATATTTGAAGAAACCAGAAAATGACAGGCCTGAAGCATTGCAAGAAGCCATGAGAACACAATATTCGAAACACAGATTGGTTTCACAAACGGATACCTCAATAAACAGTTGTAGGAGTTGAAGTGACCTCTAGAGACGTAAAATGCTTCTGCAAAGTTATCAGAATGTAGTTCAGTCTGAACTACATTATGAGGCCAAAAACAGGTTAACAAAGAAGTGAAAAAAGGGTCATTTTCTTTTTTAACGAAGAGAATTTAAAAAAAAAATCCATTGTTTAGACTCTTGGTGTCCTGCATATGAACTACATTCTGATAACTTTACAGAAGCATTTTACGTGTCTAGAAGTCACTTCAACTCATGCAAGTGATCTAAGCACAAAAATAATACGAGAAGTGATAGGTTGACAACTTGTATCAGTCTACAATTTCATTTATTTGTTTAAAATTGTAGTTTTTTTAAAAAAATAACGAAAATATCATTTCTTTATATCATGAATTACGGATTGTATATGAAATAGTTCGTTAATGTATCATTATTCTAGCAGTGTTTCGAATATTTTGTGTTCTAATCCTTGACTTCTTGCAATGATTCAGGCCTGTGATTTTCTGGTTTCTTCAAACATCCCAAATTATGTGGAATTTGGAGTTGCGAATCAAACAAGGAACACTTCCTGCTATGCTCCATATCTATGATGTATTAGAAGATTCGAAAAGGCATTAGCAGCATCCTGTGAAGTGACTGAACGATGGATTATAAATTATACTTAAACGATCCATGCACAAACATACTTAAAGTTTGTTATCTAGGTCAATTTTAGCGGAGTTTTGAACTGCAGTAACATCATTCCAAGAAAGAAAAAGAGTGTATGTGGTAATTTAATATGGTACACACATCTACACGACCAGTTTCGTGAACTGCAAATAAGGAATACAAACCGGATCAAAGGGACTTAGAAATGTTATACGCAAAAGTAGAGATTTTCTTTGTGTGCTTGCATGCATATATCTCAACCATCAAGTTGAAGCTTCCTCATTCAATCGTATTCTCTTGGCACCTTTCTCTTCTCCTTGGTTGCAGACCATGTTTTCCTTTGCCTCTACCGAACACCTTTTGTAAGGTTTAAACCCTGTTCGACGACTCTTCAGCTTTCCTTGTCCAAGACCTATGCTTAGCAATCCCTCCTCCTCCTCATTATCTTTCACAAATAACACACTTTTCTGCAGCCCATCACAATCAGGACTGCATTTTTTGGTTTCAAGGGCTTCTTCATCTTTGCAGTCTGCATTGTTTTTGATGCTGTGTACCTGATTATCTGCATTTATCAAAGCATGAGGAGGTGAAAAGCTCTGTGGCAACACCTCCCTGGAGAATAGCGCCTGAAAGGCAAGCCTTCCCTGAAAATAACAATGGCATGAGAAAAGAAAAAGCAATAGATACATCTAAATACATTGTTATCTCTAATTAACTATCAAGATTTTAACTACCACTTTTCTAGATTTTAAATTTGGTAGTAAAAAACTTCTAATCAGATATCAGTTTAAAATTTATTTATCAAGAAACTAATTTAAAAAATAATAATTATTTCTAGACTAGATAAAGAGTCATACCCCTTGAGAGACCTCCTTCCAAGATTCAGTAAGGTTGGTAATGCTTCTACTACGACGATTATTAGGCTCTGTACCTAAAAGGTTTGCATCAGGTGTGTTCAGCTCTTCCTTTTCTTTCTCATCCTTCTCTTGTATCTCAGTCTCTTCACTGCTAGAGGTTGTGTTAGAACCACACGAGGAACGGTCCACGGGTTTTCTGCCGTTCATTTTGTCGGAATCGGGATTCTCAGAAATTGCTTGGTTCATCTCAGGATTAGTAGTAGCCTTTGATGCAGTATTTACATTGGTATCTCCCTTATCCTGAGATTCTGATGAAGAAACAACTGGGTGTTGAGCTTGCAAAACTTCTGATTGTTCTGGATCCAGTATCTGATCTAGCAAATGAGGGTTTTGTGGCTTAACCTCTCCTTGTTGGTTTTTGTGTGGTGATTCGCCAATAGTCATGGATGGAGCTGTAGTCGCTGATGCAGGAGGAAACGCAAAGGGAGTACACAGAGGAAGCAGTCCATGGGCAGCCCACCATACAGTGGCGGCGGCTACTGTAGCAGCCGTAATAGCCGTCACAGTTGGAGGCGAGCCAATTCGTGCAGATGGAAAACCCTGAGTGCACACTGGAGAATCAGAGGAAGCTTCTGCATTTGCATAGGGCCAAAATGTAGCAGCAAAACTTGCTGCAGCATGAGCAGCAGGGTTTTGCAGTAAGGTAGAGACAATAAGATTTGAAAAGGTGGAAGACATGTGAAGAAATGAATGGTAATCATCCTGGTTATGCTGTGTGAAGGGAGGACAAGGAGGAAATGATTGATGAACAGAGGACCGTTCTGTGTTATTTTGACTTTCAGTTATATTTGATGCAACAGAATTGGGGAGAATCTTAGGATGCACATTGAATATAGAGTCTTGAACAAGCATATCTGGGGATGGATTTTGATTACTGGTTCCGAAGTTCTCATCAACAACGTGCACAGGGACATGTCTTGGGTAATTCTGATTTCCTTGCATCCCATCTATTGTTAATGCACAATGAGGAGCATCTGTGTTCTCAGTTTGAACCAATTTCAAAGCACCAGAATTCTCCAACTTAGAGACTTTGCAGATGCCATTAGTCTTTTGTGTGTGGTTTCCATCATCATGTAACTCCAACTTGTGATTTTGAAGCTCATCAGTAATAAAAGATTCATTTGTTTCATCTAGAGTTATTACCTCTTTTATTGAAGGTATAAACTCCCTTAAGGCACATGAATTTCTCTGCGGCAGTGATACTGATGAACAAGGTGCCTCCTGGAGAATGGTAAATGCTTTCCAGCTGCTTTCGTCCTTGTTTTCTTTTAGGTCCACACCATGCTTCTGAAGGAGCAAGCAAAATAATTTTATTGAAATGGGGAAAAACAGATAGTTTGAATTGCAATTGAAGTATAAAAAGTAAAACAATATAACCTCTGGAAGTGGTTCTTTCTCCAAGTCCAATGCTTGTTTACCATGTAAAGATGCAATTGAAATGAGAGACTTTCCATTCTTTGCTGCATTTTGTAAGGTTGGGACAACAACATTGGTCTTCCGGGGATAAGGATTGCTAGGTTTTCTTTTTGGCCTTGGAGGGGGTATGTCTATATCAAGAGCTTGTCCTATTGGAACACCCTTTACAAAGGCCTCTTTCTCCAACTGAAGATCAAATTTGCAGTATTAACATTTCAATGCATTCAATAAAGCATAAAGAAACTATGCACATGGCCTTTTAACCATCTACAACTTTCAAAGAAAGCTAAGAAAACATCCAAAATTTCTGCAATCAAGTTTCTATATCCATATTATATGAAAGTCTTGTACTAATAAAAAGATTTTTTTATGAATAAATTTTAAATTAAATATTTTGAAGGGTTAATGAGGCTAAATTTGAATTTCTGAAAAACTTAATAACTGGCTAGTGGATTGTTTCAATGGTTGCAACATCTTCACTAAGCTCTGCAGAAAAGGAAAGTTAAGATTGTGATCCCTGGGACTTCTAAAAATACTGCCTTGGATGAACCAACCAAAAATAACTTTGCTGATCTAATCAAGGGTTCTGAACAAGCTCATTGGAAATTACTAGTTACCTTCAGTGTTTTTTACCAAATTAGTGAAATTTCATTAGGATATTAAGTAAATAGACAAACTTTTAAAAATTTATAGAATAATAAATTCTTTTAACAGTCACGATTTGAAAACTTCTGTTATGAAATCGTGCATGTGACTCACCTTGTCACCAGAATATATATATTTTTTTGTTAAAAATTGTTTTAGTATTTTTAATTAACTTATTGATTCTTATTTATTTAAAAAATGGTATTTATTGTTATTTTGAAAAATTAAAAATTTACTTATGGTTTTTAATTTTAAATAAATTTATATATATGTATATATATTAATTTACATATTTTTTTTAATACTGCGGTCTATATATTAAAATAATAATATTAATTTGAATTTAACGTAATTTGGAAAATATAAAATAATAAGAATGTAATTGATGATAAAAGATATAGTTGAAGATCCGTATACAAAACAAATTTTGAATAAAATGGTGATTAGTTTTAAAGAATAACACTTAAAAAAAAGTAAACAAATATTTACATGTAAGAGCTTGTCCTACAAGTTGATTTTTTGCTTGTCTTTTAGATCTTCATTATAGCTTAATTCGTGTACAAATTTGTGGTATGATATTGTTATTATCTTTATTTTCGTCTTCATCATCCACAGTTTCATGATCGACCAATGTTAAAGCATTGTGACTTTATAAATGATCTATAAATGACATTGAGTTGTATGTTAAGGATGGTGTCATTCTAGAAATCACAAACATATTTGATACGGTAAGAAAAATATTTTGGTAGAAATGAAAAAATATTATAGGTGTATGGAATTTGTTGGTATGAAGATTGTGCAAGAATTTTATGATGAAGATCTACATATTTGAACATTGTAGATGATTGAAGACTAGATTAATAACCACTAATTTGAACTTTGTTAATTTTTAATTAATTGTTATTATTCTGAATTTTTTAATATCTCAAACTTAATGTTTATAATTATAATTATCCAAAAATTGGATGCACTTGATTAGTTTTTATATATGTTTTTTACAATTTTATTGAAATTCTCAAATTATGTAATAGATTGTGGATTTAGGATTCAATGAACAATTTTGCTTCCTAAAACTACTTCTTATGACTAGTCCGCAAGGTTATTCCCTTCCACCTCATGATTTATATGCAGATGGCATTTTTATGTTTTCTAGGAGAAATAAAAGAAATCTCAAGCAATTCTTTCATTCTTACAGTAGGACATATGAGCAATGATTGAACACTAATAAAAGTCATTTTACACTACTGATAATTCTGCTACTTTCAGTGGAACAATTCAAGCTTTATTGGGATTTGGAAGAGGTTCCACTCATTTTAATTACTTGCGAGTGTCTATCTTTCTTGGTGTCTTAGGTCTCACTATCTCCAATCTCTTGCTGATAATATTTGTATCAAACTTGCTTATTAGAAAGGAAAGTTGCTTAACATGATGAGTAAAATTCAATTGGTTAATTTTGTCATCATTGGTTCTTTTAACTATAGCTTCCAAATTTATAAATGGCTTGCTAGCCCGATTAAAGATGTTGATAGTTGTATTATAAATTTTATCTATATAGGAGCTAATTGTGTTCTAGTAAATATGAAGGTAGCATGTAAGTTATGAATAATGAGGAAGAAAGTAAAGCCTAGTTGCTTCGTCTCATATGGGGTTTTTCTTATAGTCATTTGCCTTAGGCTATTTTGGTGAAAACCAAATTCTTAAAAAACAAGTATAATAAACTTGTTATTTATAAGTCCTCTTCGATTTGGTGGTGGCATGGCACTATTATTGATAATACTCATTGGATCGTCTGCAATAGTAAGCAAATTGATTTTTGGAATGATAGTTGGTGTTTCAATCTTAACATTTCTGAGTTGACTGGAGTACCTAGTAATGTACAAGGCCAACTTACTTTTGATGATAACTCTTGGTAACACTACAAGAAAATAATTGAATAGAAACAAAAAAATTAATTAGTTGTTATAGTGACTGAATTAGAGACTATTTTAGTCTCTAAAATGGTCTCTAATTTAGTCATATAGCAACTAATTATTTTTTGTCTCTAAAATTGATTTATATTCAATGATTTTCTTGTAGTGTAACTCTGGGATGGTAATGTGAATGACCAACTTACTTCTAAAGTTGTTCATGCTTGGGATGGTAACTTTTGGATTATGCCCCTTTCTTTACAAGTCATTCTAGGTTTGGGCAATCTAAATAATTTGATTCTCACTTATCTCTCTGAGGCTCTTAATGGGTCTTTGGATGATTATGGTGTCCTTAGTCAAAAAGTGGTTAGGACAATTTTTCACACACCTCATGGTTATGTTGTCTAAGGAAATTTGATGTGGGTGAATTACATTCCACTTGCAAAAACTCTTGTGTTGTGGAAGTTGTTACATAATAAAATAGCTTCGAATAATGATGCTCAATTTAAAGGTGTTCATGTGTATTTTATGCAATTAATAGTACGAGAGTATTCCACATATACTTTTTAAGTCCACCATGGCTATTAAAATTTGGTTGTGGCTTCAACAAGCTCTTCGTAGCTTTTTTTCTTTTTTTCTTCTAATGATATTTTGTGGTTTGTTAATGTTGTAGGTAACCCTTTGGTGAAATAAGTTCATTCAATAGTTATTACTTATATTATTTGGATGTTGTGGAGGATGAAAAATCATGTTAAGTTTCAACAATGTTTGAATGTTATTATGGTTATGCATACAATTCAGTGACATATAAAAGTGTCAGGCAATTCTTCTAAGAAAAGTATAAATAATTATATTATTAACATTTTTTATGTGAAAGTTCTTTGATATTCAAACACGATCTGGAAAGAAGTTTGGTATAGTTAAGTTATTTAGAGGATGCCTAATGTTGGTTGGAGGAAGGTCAACATTGATGGTGTTACTAGGAGATGTCTTGGTCATGTTGTTTCTAGTGTCATTTTTAAAGGAGACATGACAAATACATTGGAAGTTTCACGTTTTACATTGGTATCAATAAATCCTTATATGCATAACTCATTGTTGTTCTTCTAATAATTAAGATTTTTTTGACTCGTGTCTTTAGACATCTATGATTGGAGTGTGATTCTACTTTGGTTTGTCAAACTTTCTCTAGTCCCCAAATTGTTCCTTGAGTTCTTAGAGATAGATGGCCAAAGTGTCTTAAAAGTTACAAAAATATGACTTTTATGGTCTCTCATATATATTGTGAAGGCAACCACTATGTTGACAGTCTTGCTAACATTAAGATGGAAAATAAATTAAACTTTACTTTATTAGATATTTTACCTTTTATCATCAGTTTATATTTTATTTCGTAATGTGTATCAATTTCTAGGTTTTAGATTTGTATAGTTTTTTTCTTTAAGAGGATTGTTGTTTTGACCCATGTTTTTTTGTATTTTTTTTCTTTTATACATCTTTTCTTGTAAAGACGTATACTATTGTTGAACCTTTGAGTGACAACCTAACTCGGATGTCAAGGTTCATAGTTATGCTTTGCATGTGATTTTTATTAAAAATCTAATTCTTAATTAACTCAAAGAGATCTTGAAGACTAACTGAGAAAGGTAGAAACATATAAAATTGTACTGGTCTGTACCAAAAGGTCAATACCATGTCTCGACTCTCACAGTTGGGCCGACTGAAAGTCTCACGCCCGTGTGGGCCGACTGACAGTTTCAGTCCAATTACGCTCAATCAAGGTCGGTAAAGCTAAGCCGTCAATAAGAACTAGGTAATACACCTTTAAGCACGATCTACCTCACTAATTCGGCCTAACAAGGTAGGTTCATTAAAATAATATAAATAACACACATTTAAGAAGTAGGTACGTCATTAATTACTATACTCTGGCATCTGAGTGTCGAACCCCCTTTGCTGACTAGAGCGTCGGAGTGCCTTCTGCAGGTTCCCCCATTCGGTATTCCCTAGAAGACCAAGTGATCGAGCAATCGAGATTGGAAAAAGTAGCAAGAAGTTTGGAAGAGGAAACTGAAGCATAGACCGATCGCCCGATAAGAAGGAGAAAGACGAAGCTTCTCAATAGTTCTCTAGGTACCATCTCCCTAGCAAGAACAAAAAACAATCTTTGTATTGTTCTTTGTAGAATCCAAAGCTATTAGTTTCCTGAGAAAACTTTACTTAGCTTTACCTTATACATATTATTTTTTCTATTTCTGTAAAACATAAAACTTTTTTCCCCAATCTTTGAATCTTTGACAATATGACAATAGTATGAAGAGATTTGTCATTAAATTAATACTTGAGATATTGTTCAGAAAAACAATTGAAAGACTACTTGGTCTAGTAGCTTACAATAGAATTCTTATATTTAATATATTTATCAAAACTTGAAAGAAACAAACTAATATAATATCTAGTGCAACAGTTTTTAGATTTATAAAAAGATAGGGAAGTTGTTTAAGTGAGAAAGGCTTTTTAAAAACAATATTTTAACTCCCTTATTTGCACTACAAGAAAATCATTAAATAGAAACCAATTTTAAGAAACCAAAATAATTAGTTACTATAGTGACTAAATTAGAGACCATTTTAGGGACTAAATAAATTTTTGGCTTCTAAATTAGTTTCTAAATTGGTGTCTAATTAGTTACCAAGGTTTTAACTACCAATTATTTAGTTTTTAAATTTGGTAGCAAAAACATTTGTTTCTAATTAGATACCAATTTAGAAACCATTTAACAATAATATAAACTAATTTAGAAACAAACAATTTTTTAGTCTCTAAAATAGTTTTTAATTTAGTCACTATAGCAACTAATTATTTTTTGTCTCTAAAATTGGTTTCTATTTAATGATTTTCTTGTAATGATTGTTGGTATATGAAAACATTCTTCAATCATAGCTATAAGATTGACCAAAAGACTTTTCTTTTAACATCAATGTTCTCATATTAAGTTTGTTGAAATTATTAGAATTATTGTATTCGAAATATGTCCATTATACCACTAAATGAATTTTTCACGATTTTTCTTCAAAATGTGTTTGAATGGATATAGGAGAAAGAGATTTATAAATTATTCTCAACATTGACTTTTAAGTGATATAAAATTTCAAGAATATAAAAATAATGTGTTTAGAATGGTAGAAAGATGGAAAGAAGGAAGAAGAAGAAAGAAAGGTAAATGATAAGAATGTTTATGATTTTGTAAGAAATAAAAAAAGAGAAGTTTTCAAAAAATTAAGTAAAATTCACAGTAAATATTTTTATTTATAAATGCAACATAATTAAATATAATATGTAACATAATTAATTACATGCTAAGTAAGATATCACATTTTATTAGTAGATGAAATTAAAACAGAAAAGGATGGAGAGACAGAATGAGTCATTTATAATTTTCTAGTCGTGTGTGGAACTATATATTCGTAGGTGATCTGATAGCAATCTCATAGTGGTGTCACGATTGGTCCAACAAATCTCATTAGGATAAGTTTTAATATCATATTAAGAAGTGAATTTAAGTTGAGTTAATTATAAAACTGACTTGTAAGCTGGGGATTACCCTCACTCATATATAGTAAATTATTGGCCTTATCTCTAGTTAATGTCAAATCTCCCACACAGGAAAATCAAAAGTTCTTACACTAACTTTAGTTTTTCTCTTTATTTTTTGGTACCAATTCTAATCATGCTCCTTGTCAAAATTAATATTTGTGGGAAAAATGGATTCCCTATTTTCTGTAAATTTTGTACACACTAAATAACTCCACAAAGCTTTGGGAATGGGTTAAGATTATGGATTATATGTTTTTAAGGATTTATATCGATCCACAACTACATACAATCCCAACCATAAAAAAACACTCCAGCCTTATCATAATTTCATTTATAAAAACTAAAAATCAAATAATAATCATTTAATGGAAGAATTTCACATTCATTTTGAACTTTCTTGAATTATTTTTCCACTAGGGATAGATTAATAGTGATGTTAGGCTTTTCATATGTAAGGAAGGAGATCACTAGAAGCTTGTGATATGGTTATTTAAGGGTATAATTGGTATAAATTTGCCCATGGTATGACCCTAAATTGGAGCTAAAAGCATATAAACAATGAACATTTCTCTAATTGGGGATTCAATATTCACCATCACTACCCTGGGTTAACATCATTATATCCCAAAATCATGTTTTACCATTAAAGTTTATCCTTTGATCCATTCTTTCTACCATTATTGTTCAAATAAAGAAAATCTCATTCAGCTAAATTAACACTTATTTACGACAGTTAATATACAAGTTTGAAACACTGTCTATCAAAATGCAGTGACATTTTTTAAATTAAAACGGATAGAAAGAAAGAGGTTCCTCTCACAATCGCTGTCTATACCCTTGTTATTACCCTAATTCGAAGCTTTGCGCCACTTACACTTTTGTTCTCTGCATTTTCTTTCTTCTTCTTCTTCCTCGCGCTCTCTCTTCAACTTTTTTGAACGTTCTCTTCACTCGCTGCCTTTGTAAGTTCTCCTACCATCATTGTTGATTCCTCCTCCATTCTTTCTATTAGTTCATTGCTCATTCTTCCATTAGTTCATTGTTTAAGGTTTTTGTTCATTGTTCCACTACCGCGCTCCACTTTCCCTCCTCCACCGCCACTACTACCTTTGTAAGTTCTTCTTACCCTCATTGCTTATTCTTCCACTTTCGTTCTCATCTTATTTTTCCTCCATTCTTCCATTGGTTCATTTCTCATTCTTCCATTAGTTCATTGTTTAAGGTTCTTACACTCCATTTTCCCTTTACCGATGTCGTTGCTGGCCTTCACCACCAACGCTGCCATTGCCTTGAGGGTGGTGTTTTTTTTTTATACTTTTTTATGTCTATATGTGACTTATAAATGACGATTCTAGAACAACCACTGTCTATACCTCAATAGAATAAACTATGTGTTAATAGACAATGATTTCAAAATCGTTGTCTAATTGCTAAAAAAAATCGTTGTCTTTAACCTTTTTTGCATTAGTGATATTGTTAAAGATCTCAATACAAATAATATTTTAACATATGTATCAAATTCTCCAAATATACCTCTATCAGTCGTACTTATCATTGCTTTTATTTATGGTTGCATTCTAAATCCTACAAATGGCACAAATAATGGTGCAATTGAACAAAAAAAAGGGGACTAGTTTGACCAAGTAATTTGAGATATTACTTGGCCAAACTAGTCCCCGTTATCTTGTTAACACGTTTATCTTCTTTAAAATCAACACTATAAGAAAATCATTGAATAGAAACTAATTTAAGAGATAAAAAATAATTAGTTGCTATAATGATTACATTAGATACTATTTTAGAGACTAAAAAATTATTGGTTTCTAAATTAGTTTTTATTATTAATAAATAGTTTTTAAATTGGTATCTAATTAGCTATCCAATTTTTTTCTATCAAGTTTAGAATATAAATAATTGGTAGTTAAAACTTTGGTAATTAATTAGATACCAATTTAGAAACTATTTATCAATAATAGAAACTAATTTAGAAACCAATAATTTTTTTAGTCTTTAAAATAGTATCTAATTTAGTCATTATAGCAACTAATTATTTATAGTTTCTAAAATTGATTTCTATTCAATGATTTTCTAGTAGTGCAATTTGTTTCCATATCAAAGTGCAGTTTTCTCTTTTCTTGTTTTTCTCACTTAAACCAAAGTGCAGTTTTGTCTCTTCTTTTGTTTTTCTCACTTCAACCAAAGTGCAGTTTTGTTTCTTCCTCTGTTTTTTCTCATTGTAACCAAATGGAATTTTTTCCTTTGTTTTTCTCATTGCAACCAAGTGAAATTTTCTTTTTTTCCTCTATTTTTTTTTGTCACTGCAACCGAAACTACAGTCTCAAATTCTCATCATTAAAATAACTTTTATACCCGTGATAATGACTCCCAAAAATGCTCTAGGAAGTAAGAGTGATGTTGCTTGGAAGCATTGTATCTCAATTGTTGGGGATACTAGAAAACTTCACTTGGATGTTGGAGCATGCAAATACTGTCAAAAGGTATTAATAGGAGGACTTTATCGATTGAAGCATCACTTGGATGTTGGAGCATGCAAGGATGCTCATGATGAAGTTAAGAAGTAGATGTGGAAAATTGTTGTTGGTTTGCAACAAAAATTAAATAAGAAATCACGTCTTAGTTTGGATGATGAGGAAATGGCAAAAGCTGGTGAGAAAAGAAAAAGCAGTGAGGAGGAGTCCATTCAGTCGAGCAACAACCCCAATGACAAAAATATTTTAAGAATAGACAAGCTACCATCAACAACATGTTTAAGAAAGGTCTTAGAGAAGAGGCATGTCAATCAATTGCTAAGTTCTTTTATAACAATGTTATACCTTTCAATGTGGCAAAGGGTGAAGTATTCACTGTTATGTTTGATTTGATTTCAAGATATGGTCTTGGATTTAAACCTCCATCCTATCATGAGATTAGAGTCAAATATTTGAAGGAGGAAGTTACAAATACATCACTTGCTCTACAATCACATAGGGATGAATGGAAGAAAATGGGATATACGATTATGAATGATGGTTGGACTGATAAGAAAAGAAGGGCAATAATAAACTTCTTGGTGAACAACCCAAAGGAAACTGTATTTCTAAAATCCATAGATGCATCTGTTATATCTAAAACAGCTAAGAAAGTTTTTGAGATGATGGATAATATTGTTGAAGAGGAGGGAAAAGACAATGTCATAAAAGTTATCACTAATAATGCAATAAATTACAAAGTTATTGGTCAAATGTTGATGACAAAGAGAAAAAAGTTATTTTGGACACCTTGTGTTGCACATTGTGTGGACTTAATGTTGGAGGATTATGAGAAGAAAATCTCAATCCATGAGAAGACATTAAGGTGCCTCCACGAGAATAAGGGAGCTTTAATTAGAATGTTTACAAGTGATGATTGGAAGTCTAGCAAGTTTGCTAAAACAAATATGGAAAAATAGTTGAAGATGTGGTTTTAGACCAGAATTTTGGGAAGAATATCATAATGTGTTTGAAGGGTGCATTACCTCTCATTGAAGTGCTTCGATTGGTTGATTTGAATCAAAAGCCAGCCATGAGTTTCATTTATGAAGCAATGGACCAATCTAAAGAGAAGATACAAAAAGCTTTCAATGGTGTCAAAAAAAGGTATTTTATGTATTTGTTTGTTGAGATAGTGATTTTGAAATTCAAAACAAAAAACTAACTCAATGTAATATATTTTGGTTAGCTATTTGCCTTTGTGGAACATCATTGATGAAAGGTGGGATAAACAACTCCATAGGTCTTTGCATGCTGCAAACTATTTTCTTAACCCTCAAATGTATTATTGTCCTGGATTTAAAGCAGATTTGGAGGTGAAACAAGGTCTAATGGAATGCATAACTAGGATGGTGGAGGATGAAGATGAACAAATTCTCTTTGATGTTCAAATTGATGATTTCAAAAAACGAGCAAAAAGTTTTGGTTGTCCCGTGGCTACCAGGTCAATCAATTTAAAGATTCCATCAGATTGGTGGGAGTCTTATAGTGATGAGTATCCAAAATTCCAAAATTTTGTCATTCATGTATTGAGCTTGACATGTAACTCTTCCGGATATGAGCGTAACTGGAGTTCCTTTAAGATGGTAAGTTAACTTAAAATATATCTCTAGAATAAAATTAGTAGTGTACTAATCCACTAATTAATTATAATATTTGTCTTTGCATTTGTTTAGGTCCACACAAAGAGAAGAAATAGGCTAAAGCAAAGCACAATGAATGATGTTGTTTTTGTTATGGCTAATTCAAAATTAGCTAAGAGGAAGCAAACAAGAAAACCAACTCAAATTAATCTTGATGATTGTTCATCTGATGACGAGTTGATTATGGAAGATGAGCATGAGCATAATGAAACACTTGATTTGGATGAAAACTTGGTTCCTATCGAAGTAGAGGAGGATAAATCTTTACATCGTCATGACTGATTTGAATGATGAAGGAGATGGAAACCATGAAGCTGAATATGAATTTAACTTACAAGATTATTTGGTTTAGATAGATTATTATTTTCTCAATGTTTTGTAACTAGTAAATGGTTACTCTTATCATAGGATGTGTTGTTTATACCTAATTATGTACTCTTTTATATATTGTGAGGTTCAATAATGAATTTCATAAATTTTGTAAGATCTTACAATCTGTGTTACAATCTTTTGATTTACAATTCATGTTGTGGGTTATGACTCACCTTTCCGTTTTCTTAGCATAATTGGGAGGTTACTTGCCACAATAAATTGTAATCAAATGGAGGTTTCTTACTACAATTAATTGTCATCAAAGGGAGGTTAATTACCATTAATTGTCTTTATTATTGTTGTCTCCTAGAACCACTATATATAGTGACTTCCTTCAAGCAATGTAACACACAACAACATACACTTGCTTCCTCTTTCTTTTCCTATACTCTCTATTTCTTCTCTTGGGTGTAAGTGCTTAACCCATATAGAGAGAATTTGTTTTAGGGCTATTAGCCTAAGAGAAATTCTTTGTACTCTCAGTACCATTATAGTGGAAGTTTTGGCTCTCTCGCCAGTGGTTTTTTACCTCTATTTAAAGAGGTTTTCCACCTAAAAATTTCTGGTATCATTCTCATTTCCTTGTCACTTTTATTTCTCATAATTTTTGGTTGAAATTATCACGCTTCCGCACACGATATCCCTACAAATTGGCATCAGAGCTTTTTCGATAATTCAACCAGGATTTGTTGTTCAACAATGTTGAAATTTGATATTGAGAAATTTGATGGTAAAATCAGCTTTGCTATCTGGCGAGTCCAGATGCTAGCTATTCTCACCCAGAATGGTTTAAAGAAAGTTCTGGCAGGTAAAATGACGAGGCCAACCACTATGACGGAGGAGCAGTAGGATGAGATGGATGAAAAGGCATTGTCTGCAATCCAGTTATGCTTGTCCTGTGAGGTCATCAACGAGAAAACTACAGCAGGCATATGGAGTAAATTGGAGTCTCTATACATGGCCAAAAGTCTAGCAAACAAACTTCGGTTAAAGGAGCGACTCTTTACACTCCGAATGTCCGAAGGTACTCCATCCAATCTCACCTTGATGAATTTAATTCTATCAAAATTAATTTGAAAAATTTGGATGTTAAAATTGATGATGAGGATAAAGTTGTTCTACTTATTGTTTCTCTTCCACCCTCGCATCGACAATTCAAAGAAATTATGTTATACGGTAATTATCTTACCTTAAGTTTTGATGATGTCAAGACTAATTTACTAGCCAAAGAAAAATTTGATACTCAAATTCATTCTGAAAGTTCTAGTGAAGGATTAGTAGTTAGAGGGAGAAACCAAGAGAAAGGTAGGAACACTAAACATAAATCTAGGTCAAAATCTAGAGGCAAGAACTCCAAATATTGTCATTATTGTAAGAAAAAGGGACACGAGATTTCTGAATGTTGTAAATTGAAAAATAAGCAAGATAGAGAAGATAAGGGAAATGGTAAACAACCAAAAAAATTTGCAGAAGCTAGTATTGTTGAAACTGAATCTGATGGGGATTGTTTTGTAGCTTCCATCACTAAACAAAGGTCTAAAAATGAATGGATTATTGATTCTGGTTGTACTTTTCACATGTCTCACAATAGAGATTGGTTTACCACATATGAACCAGTTTATAATGGTCTTGTTTTGATGGGAAACGATGCTCAATGCAAAGTTGTTGGTGAAGGAATAATCAAAATCAAGACACATGATGGAATTGTTAGAACTTTAACAGGTGTCAGATATGTCCCTGAGTTGAAACAAAATCTCATTTCCTTAGGCACCCTTGAATTTCATGGGTGTAGATACTCAGCTGAAGGTGGAGTTTTAAAAGTGTCTAAAGGAGCTCTTGTGTTACTAAAGGCAATTCCATGTGATAGTTTGTATGTGCTGCAGGGCTCAACAGTTATAGGTTCTGCAGCTGTTGCCTCAACCAACAAAGATAACACCAAGTTGTGGCATATGAGATTAGGCCACATGAGTGAGAAGGGAATTCTAATCCTCAAGAAGAAGGGTCACCTTGGTAACCACTGTACTGGAAAGGTTGATTTCTGTGAACATTGCATTTTTGGTAAGCAGAAAAAGGTTAGTTTTTCTAAAGCCATACACAGAACCAAAGGTACTTTGGATTATATTCATTCGGATCTTTGGGGTCCGCCAAAAGTTTCCTCCAGAGGTAAATGTCGTTATATGATAACAATTATTGATGATTTCTCACGAAAACTGTGGGTGTATTTTCTCAAACATAAGAATGAAGCATTTTCCATTTTTAAAGAGTGGAAATTATTGATTGAGAATCAGACTGGCAAGAAGATAAAGAAGCTAAGGACAGACAATGGCCTTGAGTTCTGTTCGAATGAATTCAATGATTTCTGCAAGGAAGGCATTTCCAGACACCTCACCATCCCAAAGACTCCACAACAGAACGGGGTTGCAGAAAGAATGAATAGAACTATCCTGGAGAGAGTTCGTTGCATGCTCTCCCATTCTGGTTTGAGCAAATCTTTTTGGGATGAAGCAGCTTTAACGACATGTTATCTGATAAATCGCTTTCTTAACAGATCAATTGATTGCAACATTCCAGAAGAAGTTTGGTTAGGTAACCCTGTCGATTATTCTAATCTTAAAATATTTGGTTGCCCTGCTTATTCTCATGTAAACGAGGGAAAATTAGAACCTCGTGCTAAGAAGTGCATTTTCTTGGGTTATGGCTCAGGGATTAAAGGCTATCGTTTGTATGACCCAGAATCTCACAAAATAATTCACAGTCGGAATGTGACCTTTAATGAAAATGTTATGCTCTCTTTTGTAAAAGATACTGTCATTTCCTCAATTGATACAGGTGACCAGGAAGATGCTCGAGAGAAGGTGGAGTTTGAGATTAAAACACCCGCTCATGAGGAAAATGTTCCCAATTGCTCTAGTACTCAAGATGATCAAGCCACTGCTATTGATGGTACAAATGAACATGTGACTCCACATGAGCAATGTCCACCTCAACGACGAGGGTTACCACAACCGTGGTCTATGGCTCAAGAACTTTCACAACAAAGACCTAGAAAACCAACTCAAAGATTAATTGTAGAATCCACCAACATTGTTTATGCTTTAACTATCTCTAGTGATGACTCAACAAAGTGGATTGCTGCTATGCAAGAAGAAGTTAAGAGTTTCTAAAAAACAAAGTGGAATTGGTGAAGTTACCAGAAGGAAGACGAGTCATTAGTTGCAAGTGGATCTTTAAGAGAAAAGAAGGGATCCTTGGTGTTGAGAGTACAAGGAATAAAGCAAGATTTGTTGTAAGAGGTTTTGATCAAGAGAAAGGTATTGACTTTAATGAAGTATTTTCTCCTGTTGTTCGTCATACTTTAATACGTATATTACTTGCTTTAGTTGCCTTATATGATTTGGAGCTAGAACAGTTAGATGTGAAAACTGCTTTTCTTCATGGTAATCTTGAGGAAGAGATTTACATCCAGCAACCTGAGGGGTTTGTTGTTCCTGGAAAGGAGGACCATGTATGTCGTTTGAAGAAATCTCTCTATGGCTTGAAGCAATCACCAAGATAATGGTATAAGAGGTTTGATTCTTTCATGGCTGGACATGGCTACTCCAGAAGTAGCTATGATAATTGTGTCTATTTTCAAAAGACATCTGATGGGTCATTTATATACTTGTTGTTATATGTTGATGACATGTTGATTGCCGCAAGAGATAAATCTTTAGTTAACAAGTTAAAGGCCCAGCTTAGTAGTGAATTTGATATGAAGGACTTAGGTCCTGCCAAGAAAATTTTAGGAATGGAGATCAACAGAGATCGTCAAGCTGGAAAACTTTTTCTATCACAAAAAAAGTATGTTCTTAAGATGCTTGACAAATTTGGAATGCGAGATTGCAAAGCTGTTAATACCCCAATTGTCGCCCACTTCAAGTTGTCATCAGATCAGTGTCCAAAATCAGATGAGGACAAAAGGCGCATGTCACATGTCCCGTATTGAAATGCAATTGGAAGTCTCATGTATGCTATGGTATGTACTAGACTGATTTAGCTTATGTTGTTAGCATTGTTAGCAGGTTCAAGCATAATCCAGGCAAGGCACACTGGGAAGCCGTTAAATGGATACTTCGTTATCTGAAAGGTTCTCCAGATCTTGGTTTGGTATTTGATCAACATAAAGCCGATCTCGGAGGAGCAGTTGGCTATGTTGATGCTGACTATGATGGTGATTTAGATCGGAGAAGGTCACTTTCAGCCTACATTTTTACCCTATGTGGGTCTGCTATCAGTTGGTATTCTTCACTTCAAGACATTGCGGCTTTGTCCACCACTAAAGCAGAATATATCGCTGCTACAGAAGGTATGAAAGAGGCTATATGGCTTCGAGGCTTGGTAAGTGAACTTGGTCTTCAACAAGATGTTCTTGTTATATTTTGTGATAGTCAGAGTGTTGTCCACTTAACCAGGAACAACAAGTATCACTCAAGGACCAAGCACATTAAAATTAAGCACCATTTTATCCGAGACATGGTTGATACAGGAGATATAATTGTTGAAAAAATTCATACGGCTGAAAATCCTGCAGACGTGTTGACCAAGCCACTTCCATCGGCTAAGTTCGATCATTGCCTGAACTTAGCTGGTATTATCCATACTTAATCAAGGCTTCATGGCGAGAGAGTGTTTCAGTCAAAGGCAAGTCAAGGTGGAGATTTGTGGGTTATGACTCACCTTTCCGTTTTCTTAGCATAATTAGGAGGTTACTTGCCACAATAAATTGTAATCAAATGGAGGTTTCTTACTACAATTAATTGTCATCAAATGGAGGTTAATTACCATTAATTGTCTTTATTATTGTTGTCTCCTAGAACCACTATATATAGTGGCTTCCTTCCAGCAATGTAACACACAACAAACAACAACACACATTTGTTTCCTCTCTCTCTTCTTATACTCTCTATTTTTTCTCTTGGGTGTAAGTGTTTAACCCATATAGAGAGAGTTTGTTTTGAGGCTATTTATCTATTAGTCTGAGAGGAATTCATTGTACTCCCAATATCATTATAGTGGAAGTTTTGACTCTCTCGCCGGTGGTTTTTTACCTCTATTTAAAGGGGTTTTCCACCTAAATATTTCTGGTATCATTCTCATTTTCCTTGTTACTTTAATTTCTCATAATCTTTGGTTGAAATTATTACGCTTCCGCACACGATATCCCTACACATGTTTATCTTTTCGATCATAAGTAAGATCTAGATTTTGATTCCCTTGCTTTTACTTGTTTGATCTAGTTTTTAATGTGGTTCCTAAAGACAAACTAAAAATTAACTCTAATTGCATGTTTATGTAGAGGGTATAGTTTTTATTAAAGAATCAAGAGAAAGAGAAGTAATTAACTTTAAAATTAAGTTGTGGATATAAAAAACAAAGAGTTCTTGCTTAAGGAAAATATATACAATAAAAATTTTAGCGAGAGAAATATGATTGACATCAATTAAGGAGTCTTCCATGCAAGGTATCAGGTGGATTTTCCACACACAAGTGTTTTGCATTTGTTATTTACTATTTCGAGAGTTTAAAATCAACCAGTTAAGATGCAGAACTACTTTGTGCCATTGAATGGGAATTTCATGAATAAAAAAAAATACCAAATTGATTAAGGAATCAGCAGCAAATAAAAATGAAGCATAAATTCTAATTATAGGACCACAACTTTCAATGTAAAATCCAAGGAGAGAGGGTACGGATTTACCTTTGAAAAGAATTTCTGAGCGTGACTTCTGATTTGCACAGCAGTCTTCGTTCCTATGTGCTCTGCACAACAAAATTCAAACATCAAAAAGCCATTTATGTTAATATATATATACACACAAACACGTATAAGGATTGATGGTGAACAAAATATTGCCTTCTATTCGCTGCCATGCTCTCCCGTATAGCTTTAAGGCTTCTAGAAATCTATTATGTTCCTCCTCCGTCCATCGTTCTCTTTGCTTTGTGATAGTATATGGTTTTCGTGTCTGCAATTGCCAAATAGCCACTCAGATCATAATAACAATTATTTGATATTTTAGTTTCTACACTTTTTTCATTTATGATGTTACTGGAGCAAAGTATTTGTTAGTGTAAACCCACCAATAATTTTGAGGAATGATAGTTTCCATTAATACAGGAGAATAACTCAACTTACCTTAATAACCACTTCTTCTCCAGAGGAGTAGGCGTCCATTAGAGGACGTGTGGCGCTGCTTCAGATCTTCCCTGACAAGGAGTGGGTAAAAGGAATATCTCCTTTCGTTTTTTGTGACATGGAACACAGCAAATGGTAAAGCCGTAGTGGTGAAAGTAAGCAGAAGCTGGTCACAAAGTGATGCTTCTGCAAAAGAAACACAAAGCAAGAACAATAGGTAGAGATCCGTCTCTTTTTTATATCAGCTATAATATCTATAAATAACCATTCCAATTCACAAGCCACACGCACGATATATAATAGAGATTAGAAATGACATGAAAAAGGGGGAAAAAAAGGGTTCGATAAATTTTAAGAATCCACCGCAACAGAGAGTGACGCTTCTCCGAAAGAATAAAAGAAAACTCTTTAATCAGAATCCTCACCAAAAAGAACTCCACAGCGCCAAAACCTTTCAAACGCGGAAACAACTACAATTAGTATATAACAAGAACACTTCCAACTTCCACGTTCTAACTCATAATTTCACTTCAAAATTACAATCTATCACTGTAAATAAATAAATACATAAATAAATAAATAAATAAATAAATACACTACTCCTATTTGGTTGCCGAGAACAATTAATCACAGAGCATAGCAAGAAGAAGATTAACTCATACGCAAATTCGGAAAGTAATTCACTCAGTGAAGCACGTAGAGATGCAGAATTAATCGTTATTACAGTTTCCGGCGATTAAATTTTCTCGGTAACCAAAAAGAGGGGAAACTGAATCTTTTTCGAAAAGAATACACAGAGAAGGTAGACAAGTACCTTGAAAAAAAGCCACGGGTGTTGCAGGAGCGATCATGCATGTGAAGAAGAAGTGGAATTCATCGGACACTCGGCGGAGGAGTCATTTGCGGCAATGGCGAATCCGAGTCTTAGGGATCGGAGGAAGAATTGAATTGGAAGAGAAAAGAAGAAGCGGAAACGGTAGCAAAAGAAGAAGAAGAAGAAGAATTAGGAAGGAACTTCAACTACAACGAAGCAGAAGCATCCACACGAACTGTGAAACAGTGAGAAGCAATCTCAGCCACTAGAATTTTCTCAGGATTTTTATTTTTTTTCTTGTAAAAACGAGTAGTCGTTTTAATTTGAGGCTGCTAAAGTGCGGAAGACTGAAACTGCAGGGATGGCGACAAGTGGCATGAATTTAGTGGCTGGTGGTGGTAACACACATCCTTGCACTTTTCCTAATTTCTTTTTATTGCTCTTTTTCAATTTCTTTATTATTGTTTTTTGGGGCCTTTTCCCCGAAACTCAAATCTCATCCACAAACTCCAACGCCTTGGTTTTCAGTCCGTAAAAGCGTTGCCAGCTGTCACATGTGGGCCCCTCCAGTTGCGTGGCAACGGCTTCTTTCACTCACCGGCGCACGGAGCGGCTCGCCACCTACTTCCGTTTTCTTCCGCCACGTGGCTCAATGAGCACCACCACGTTCGTTCTGAGGCACACTGCCACACCCATGCCCTTCTTTCACTGTTTTCTCTTACAATTTAACCTTTTTAATACATGTGGTTCCAATAAAATTAATTTTTCAAATATTAACCATAAATAAAAGACATCGTATCAATGAAAATAATTATAGTCTTACTTTAATAGTTTTAATTATATATAATCATAAATAAATTTATTGTTTCATATGAGATTGATATAATTGAATTTATTTTTGTGTTAACTATTATTTTTGTTAATTTTGTGTTATTAATTAAAATAAATATATTAAACTGATTTGAATAAAGTGTCTCACACCAAAATAGGAAAAAATTTTGTGAGCAATATCTTAAGTATAATTTTATTTCTACATCCTTAAATAAAAAAAATTATAAAAAAAATATAATCTCTTTAGCATTGATTCTTTTGTAATTTGAAAATAAATTCTAAGGTTTTGTACAATTAAAGTTATATTTTCAAAATCTTATTGTGCTAATTATTTGATATTTTTCTTAGTTTAATTGTTGCGTTGGATATTAATTTTGAACGCATGTTGATAATTTAATTTTGACTTTAGTTAAAATCTAGTTGAGTTTTATGAATTGATTAAAGAGGTAAAAGATTAAAAACCTTATGAGTAAACGCATAAAGACAGGTAAGATATTAAATAAATTAGTGGACACACGTTTCATTAATGAGATTCTATTGTCTTTGGTTGATGCATGTTTAGTCAATTTAATTTTATTTAGATTATTGAATGAATGATATATTTATCAACCGATGAAAAATTTGTTTGTTGTTGAAAAAAATTGGGAATCAACATGTTTACTTTTACTTATTTATAATTTCTACTTTATTTTTTTTATCTAGCAATTTCAAATATCCTTCTATTTTCATTATTATTTTTAACCCTTTTGATTACATATAAGTTTTGAATACTAATTTAATTGAATTTACTATTTGATTTATTATGAGATAACTTAAAATCATATAACTATAATTATACTGTCATTTCTTGAATATTAGACGATATAACACTATATTAAATAGTTTAGCAGTTCATTAAATAGTCTACAGAATCTAAAACTGCATTAGATAGTCTATTCTAAATATAATTTTAATTTAATTTAACAGGACAACAACAACTAATAACTATTAAAATTCTATGGAAATAATTTTTAAAGATAAAAGAAACTTAGTGGATATAATAATTTTTAGAAAAATTGGTTGTAGAAGAAAGACTTGTTTTGCATTTTTGTGGCGCATGAGGTGCCATGTGGCATCTAACGAAGGGGGTAGACAGATTGTTAGGTTTTCTTGTGTTCGTTCATAATCTAAATTGCTTCTTCGATTTGAACCCAAAGTTCGGTTCACAACATACAAACATGATTATTAGATGGATGAAATTAAATATCGGAAAAATAGGAAAAAATATAGATACACACACATTAGAAGAAGATGAGAATCGGATTATTACATGCGGATTCTTCAAACAAAAATAAACTAAATCAAATTAGAATCAACAAGACTAAATTGCATTATAAACTGATTGAATCGTTTTAAATAAAAAAAAGCTAAATAATTTTATTTTATTTTATTTTTCAAAGTGAATTGTGTTAAAATTAAACCACTAATTCAAATTAAATGAATTATAATTTATGTGTTTTAAATTATTTAAGTAGTTCAAAGAAGTTATAAGTATTTTTGTGTAACTCAATTTATCGGAATTTGTATTTCCCATATAACATGATTATAAATAATAAAGTAAATCATTAAAAAAATAATTATTATATTAATCAAATTATTGACTATAATAGTTTTTATTATTAATAAATAGTTTCTAAATTAATATTTAATTAACTACCAAAATTTTAAGTACTAACTAATTTGGTTATAAAGTTGGTAACTAAAATTTTGATAGTTAAAAAATATCAATTTAAAAATTATTTATTATTAATAGAAATTATTTTACATACTAATAAAATTTTTAGTCTTCAATATTTAATGTATTGTCTTTTATTTTCTTTTGTGTTATTGTCATTCCTATCACCTACATTTTTAAAATGGTGTAGAATTGATTTACGTGTCCCACGGTGAATCAAAATGTTTTAATCAAGAAAGATGTTTTCCAACTAAAACATTGAGTTTAGTAAAAGAATAATAATTTTCAACTGAGTTGTGTTGGAGATCCCACATCGACTAGAGATTAGAGTCTTTCATTGTATATAAGTGGGTGCAAACCTCACCCCATTGAGCTGGTTTTATGGGGTTGAGTTAGGCTTAAAGTCCACTCTTTCGTAATAAGTTGTTTTGCTTTTTTTTATCATGTGTCATTTTTTTTATCTTTTATTTGTTCTCCTCTTTTTATATTTGGTTATGTCTTCGGTCTTTTTCAATATTAAAAGTTAATTTTTTTTAAGGTCAAGTACAATGATACGAAGAGAAAATAATAAAATTACTATATTGAATATTTATTATTATTATGTAAGATTACTTTTACATTGGGTTTATTCCTATTCACAAAAGTTTAAAGACTATTCAGACCTGAACTATGATAGCACGTATACTAATTCAAATCCTAAACTCAACAAGCCTAAAATGCTCTAGAAAACATTTTGAAAGCATACTTTATTTGCATGGTACAGAAATTCATAACTAAAGTAAACAATTGGGTCATAACTAAAGTTGAAGTGTGAAATTAACAACAACATCAATAATACAAATATCAATATAACTACCTATAAATATAGGTTTTTTTAATTGACAAAAAAATATATATTAATACTAGAGTAATTGGAGTACTCTACCAACAATTTCAAAATCAATTATAGATCAAAATTTAAAATTAACTATCAAATAGTTTTTGTTCCTGCTAGGGAGATGAACCTAAAGAACTATTGAAGTCTTTGTCTTCTTTCTTCGATCGGGCAGGTTGTTAGGTGTTTGGCTGGGATCCTTCGCGTCTTTCGTGCTTCTTCTTCGGCTCTCAGTCTCGGGTGAACACCGAATCGGGGGGTACCTGCGGAAGGTACTCTGACGCTCAAGTTAGTAAAGCGGGTGGTCGGTATTCGGGTAGATGCACAGTAATAAATGACGTACCTTCCTCCTTACAATGTATGTTATTTATATTATTTTAATGGGCTTACCTTATTGGGCCTGATTAGTGGAATGGATCACACTTATGGATGTATTACATAATCCTTAATGGACAATTTCTTCCTGCACCCCTATATTTTTCTTCCTGCACCCCCACAATTTTGTAAATTCCGAAACTGACCCCCACAATTTCAGAATTTGGGAGTGTGCTACGGATTCATCAATCCAGAAGTGAATCATGTTGCATTCCGGATGAGGGGGTGTTCTGGAAGCAAATTTTGCATAAATTATTGATTTCTAGATTTCTAAATCTAGAAGCCCAATTTCTATTACGGATTGGTGGATCCGGAATGATTTTTTTCAATTATGGATTCTTGAATTTGGAATGCATATTTTGAATTATGGATTGACGGATCCGGAATGATTTTTTCAATTATGGATGTTTTGCATTTTTTTTATTTTGGATTAACATTATCATTCATGTACCACCGGAAGCATCAATCAAGGAGATTACCGGATGCGTCAATCCAAAAATTTTCCAGAAGTGTCAATCCAAAAATTTACCGGATTTCATAATCCGGAATACAAAAAAAAATGTACAATTTATATAGGGACATTTTTGTCTTTGTGCAACCTTGTGGGAGTGCAGGAAGAAAATTGTAGGGGTGCAAGAAGAAACTGCCTTCTTAATGATAGATTAACTTCACTCACCTTGGTTTGAGCGTTAGTGGATTTATGTGTCAGTCGATCGGGTCGTCTGTGGTGGTTTCCCTCGTCTTGACCAGATTTTCCTGATCTTGGTCAGGTTTCCCTGATCTCAATCAGGGAGACCGAATCTCGGTCTCGCCCATACAGTACAGTTTTATTTACCTAAAAGTTATTCAAATTCCAAACAATAACAAAAAGAATATAAAATACATTCACACTATTAGAAACTTAATGCAAAATATTAAAATAATCAAAATTCAAATCAAAAGATAAATTTTGAAAAAAAATATTATTTTTCAACTAAGCAGTAAAATCTCAAATTAATAATAAAATCTTACCATTAAAAGAATATAAAGTAATTATGTATATGATAATGATTGAATTTTGAATAACTTACTTTTATTCTAAAAAAATCTAGAAGAAGAAATAAAAAGATATAAAAAAAAGGAAGGGAGTGACATACACTCGACTTCACTAAAAATAGTTTGTTTAATAACTAATTTAAATACTATTTTATAAACTAAATATTATTGGTTACTAAAAATATCTATTATTAATAAAAATTATAATATAATTAGATATTATATTTTTGATAGCTAATAAAAAAAATAATTTAAATTAAATTTTTATAAATTAATTTAAATAAATATGCATACTTTTTAAAAAATTATTTAATTATTTAAAACTTGAGTAAATAGTATGAAAGTTTGAATTTCTAAGTTGATATTTCTTTTTTTAACCTTTTATACTCATCCCTCACACAATGCACTCTGCAATGAGCAACGCACGCAACAGAAACACTCCGCGATGGCGATGCACTCCGCGACGGCCTCACACTCCACGATGACAATGCAGACGACCAATGATGCTTCTCTGTGTTAGAAATAATCCAAATTAATAGTGCCTATAAATAGACAATTCTTTGTATTGTTTAAATAAGAAGAAATCAATAACAGAACAGACTCTCTTCTCATATTTCTCACTGTGAGTTCCATCTTTTGTGTGTCTGCTCTAACAAGTGGTATCAGAGCTAGGTTTTCTTCTTCGATCCAAAGGTGCTTTCTGTTTGATTGTCAATGGGGCAAACTGGTGCAAACTTCATTGCTAATTTTCCTATTCTTGATGGAAAGAATTGGGATAGATGGAGTATCCAAATGAAAGCAATTATGGGGTATCAAGAAATCAGCGAAATTGTGGAGAATGGCTACACAGATCTGGTTGAAAGAGCAACAGAAGCACAAAGAGCCACACACAAGGAAAATAAGAAGAAAGATTGCAAAGCCATGGTCCTTCTTCATCAATGTGTTGATGATGCGCATTTTGAGAAGATTGCGGCAGCAAAATCCTCCCATGAGGCATGGCAGATTCTTGAGAAATGTAATAAAGGGGCTGAACAGTTGAAGAAAGTTCGATTGCAGACATTGAGGCGTCAATATGAATTGATGCAAATGGAGTCACATGAAAGAATCGCTCAATTCTTCAATCGAATAATAAGCCACACAAACGCGATGAAGGCTTGCGGTGAAAAGATCTCTGATCAGTCAATGGTGGAAAAAATTCTTAGAACCCTAAACCCCAATTTCGATCATATCGTTGTGGCGATTGAGGAATCGAAAAAGATTGAAGACCTGAAAGTGGAGGACCTTCAAGGTTCCCTCGAAGCGCATGAGCAGAGGCTCATGGAAAGATCCACAGAGAAGCCTGTTGATCAGGCATTGGTGGCCCAGATTTCAAAGAAAGGGGGCTATAATGGTAGAGGTGGATACAAAGGTCGTGGTAAGGGAAAGGACTACAGAGGAGGGAATCCAAAAAATATCCAATATCAAGAACGTGAGAAGATTGATCATGCTGAAAGTTCCTCAAGAAAAGAGGGGAACAATTACTGGCGTGATGGCAAGAAGAAGGTTGACAGAAAACGTATTAAGTGCTTTAATTGTGGGAAAGTTGGTCACTTTTCCAATGAGTGTCAAGCACCTCCAGATCAGAATGAACATAGAGGCAACCATTATGATGAAGCACACATAGCTAAAGAAGACAGTGAGGTAATTTCTGAGGAAAAACCTCTTCTTCTCATGATGATAACAAACCATGATTCCAGCTGTGATGATAAGTGGTATATAGATTCTGGTTGTTCCAATCATATGACTGGAAATCGAAATTGGTTAGTGAACTTTGATGAAACCAGAAAAAGCAATATTAGATTTGCAGATGATAGAGTCATACAGGCAGAAGGGACTGGTGATGTTTTAATCAGTGGCAGAAATGGCAAGAAAGCCATACTTTCCTGATGTACTCTATGTTCCTACCATGAATAGCAATTTGATTAGCCTTGGACAATTGCTGGAAAAAGGGTTTTCAATGAATATGAATCAAGGATTTCTGGAAATTTTTGATGCTGCAAATAAGATGGTTTTAAAGGCTCCTATGGCACAGAACAGAACCTTTCAAGTGAATCTGAAAACTGTTGAATCACAATGTTTCTCTGTTTCAATGCTTGCTAATGATTCCTGGCTATGGCATATGCGGTTAGGACATCTAAATTTTAGAGACTTGAGTTTGCTTAGATCTAAAGAACTAGTTCATGGCTTGCCTTCAATTCAGATTCCAAGCAAAGTCTGTGACAGCTGCCAAGTGAGCAAACAACCCAGAACTGCATTCAGTTCATATACTCCCTCTAGAGCTAAAGAGTTTCTGCAAGTGATCTACTCTGATGTTTGTGGACCCTTTGATGTCCCATCATTGGGAGAAAACAAATTTTTTGTGATTTTTGTTGATGAACTGAGCAGGAAAATCTGGATATATTTGCTGAAATTAAAGAGTGAGGTGTTCCAAATTTTTCAAAACTTCAAGAGCCTAGTTGAAAAGCAATCAGGGAAATGCATTAAGGTACTCAGGACAGATGGTGGAGGAGAATTTACTTCTGGGGAACTTGAAACTTTCTGCATAGAACAAGGTATACTGCATGAGGTGACTACACCTTACACACCTCAACATAATGGGATAGCAGAGAGAAGAAACAGAACCATTCGAAATATGGTGAGAAGCATGTTAAAAGGTAAAACTCTTCCACATAATTTTTGGGGAGAGGCAGCAACCACTGCTGTCTATATCCTCAACAGATGTCCTACAAAGAGTTTACATTCTCAAGTTCCTGAAGAAGTCTGGTCTGGTCTGAAACCTTTAGTGAAGCATCTCAGGATTTTTGGCTCACTTTGTTATAGGCACATCCCTGATCAAAGGAGGAATAAACTTGATGACAAAAGTGAGCCTATGATTCTTGTTGGCTACAACTCAACTGGCTCCTACAAACTCTATAACCCTGTCACAAGGCAAGTGATTTTCAGTAGGGATGTGTATTTTGATGAGTCAAATTCATGGAAGGATTTCAAAGCATCAACACCATTAATGAGCAAATGGATACTTGACTTGGATGACAGCAACACGGTTTCTCAAGAGACTCAAGAGAATGTGGTGAGATCACCACCATCCGTGAACGTTAGGCCATCAAGGGTCAGAAATTTACCTCCACATCTCACAGATTATCAACTGTTCTCTGCTAATGCTATCTCTGCAGAAGGTGATCTTGTGCAACACATGGCTTTGCTAGCTGATTCTGAACCAATTCATTTTGAGGAAGCCATTCGTAGTGATATTTGGAGAGCAGCAATGATTGAAGAAATCAAGTCCATAGAGAAGAATGACACTTGGGAATTGGTATCTTTACCTGCAAAGAAGACTCCAATTTCTGTTAAATGGGTGTTCAAGACTAAGTTGAAGTCTGATGGTACAGTGGCCAAGCACAAAGCTAAGCTAGTTGCAAAGGGTTTTATGCAAAAGGAGGGGATTGACTATTCAGAGGTATTTGCACCAGTTGCTAGACTGGAAACTGTGAGAATGCTAGTAGCCTTAGCAACATGGAAAAATTGGAAATTGTGGCATTTAGATGTCAAGTCAGCCTTTCTAAATGGACCACTTGAAGAAGAAGTTTTTGTTGTTCAACCTCCTGGCTTTATCAATAAAGGGCATGAGGACAAGGTGCTGAGGTTGAAGAAAACACTTTATGGGTTAAAACAAGCTCCAAGAGCTTGGAACAAGAGGATAGACTCCTTCTTATCAGGCTGTGGTTTTCAGAAATGTTTAGTTGAGCATGGTGTCTATGTTAAATCACTAAATCATAGTGATATCCTGTTTCTTTGCCTTTATGTAGATGATCTCTTAATCACGGGTAGTACCACAACAGGAATTGATAAGCTGAAGCAAGATTTATAAGGTGAGTTTGAGATGTCAGATATGGGAACATTGTCCTATTTCCTTGGTCTACAGTTTGTGCAAACTGATCAAGGCCTATTCATGCACCAGAAGAAGTACATTCTTGAGATTTTGAAGAAATTCCACATGTTAAACTGCAATGCTTCAGAAACTCCAGCAGAGGCAAATACCAAATTGGACAACTGCAAAAATGAACCTGCTGTTGATGCTACTATGTATAGACAAATGGTGGGGAGTTTGAGGTTTATTTGTCATACTAGGCCTGAAATTTCCTTTAGTGTTGGTGTGGTTAGCAGGTTTATGAGTGATCCAAGGCACTCACATCTAGTGGCAGCAAAAAGAATCTTGAGATACTTGCAAGGAACACTGACTTTTGGCATCATTTTTCCACAACAAGAAGAAAAGGTTGAACTACACCTTGTAGCCTATTCAGACTCAGATTGGTGTGGAGATTTATTGGATAAAAGGAGTACTATGGGATATGTTTTCACAATTGCTGGGGCACCTATATCTTGGTGTTCAAAAAAACAAATTGTGGTAGCTCTTTCCACATGCGAAGCAGAATATATAGCTGCCTGTTCTGCTGCCTGCCAAGCATTGTGGCTATCATCACTGATTCAAGAATTGAAGTTTGAAACTGGAAGTGTTGTTGAACTATTTGTGGACAATAAATCAGCAATCGATCTTGCAAAAAACCCAGTTTCACATGGCCGTAGCAAGCATATTGAAACCAAGTTTCACTTCCTTCGAGATCAAGTGTCCAAGGGAAGAATCAAGCTCACATATTGCAAAACTGAGTTGCAGTTAGCTGATATAATGACTAAAGCACTGAAGGGTGAGAGGTTTAAAGAACTAAGAAAGCTGATTAGAGTTGTGAGCTTGTAGTTTGAAATTTTTAAACAGATATGAAGGCAGTTTTCTATCGTGATCAGTAGTTTTATTTTTTCTGTCATGAACAGTTGTATTTTGGATTATGGTGGGGTGTTAGAAATAATCCAAATTAATAGTGCCTATAAATAGACAATTCTTTGTATTGTTTAAATAAGAAGAAATCAATAACAGAACAGACTCTCTTCTCATATTTCTCACTGTGAGTTCCATCTTTTGTGTGTCTGCTCTAACACTCTGCTCCGAAGGAGGCCAATCTCTTCAAATTGTTTTATTGTAAGTTTTGATTCGTACTCCATTATAGCATTTTGCTTTTATTTGTGTGCTTGCGCACAACTTTACTATCTTCTTCATCTTAAAACCCTAAATTATGTTTTCATGTTCTATTCTTCATTTACAATCTCTAAGAATCTACATACATACTTGCATAGTATATACTCTTCGTGAAGAGTTTCCTGCCCCCAAAAATTTGCACCTACAATTACCATGGTTCCACATATTTCTTAGCAAATAATCTTGCAATGGAAATATAATAATGTAACTTTGGTCAATGTTGTGAATATTAGAGCTGAACTCTCAAATGCTTCTATGTATTTTCATGAATTTGTTATAAATTTCGCAACTGCAGCTAGAAACTCAAATCACGATTGTGATTGTTTAGATTACAGAGAAATGTGTTTGTTCGCGAAATACATCAACAAACCCAATTTCATCCTCTTGATACTTGGGTTCCCAGAAAGATCCTTGACCCTCATGCTCTATTTACCAAGTGCGCTAAATTATCTAGTTGTTGGTTTTTCCGTTTAGCACCATTACTGATGTTGTTTTACCAATTTTCTATATCCTTGAATTATATCATGCCCCAACATGGGTGTTGACATTGTTAATGTCCACTCACGCCTAAATTATTTATTTTCCTAGGTAAGAATTATAAGTGGATAAGAGAATATATAGTGAGAGAGAGATGGAGAGGTTTGAATGTTGAAATTGCAAACTTGATTTAAGCTAGGCTGATGAGTCGTCCGGGTTCAGATCGATATCGAGTTGAGCGGTCTCGGATCAATGTCGAATCGTTCGGGTCCGAACTGATTTCGAGTCGAGAGGCTCCGGGCTGATATCGAATCGAGCGAGTCCGGACCGATGTCGAGTCGTTCAAGCCCGAATCGATTTTGAGTCGTCCGAGCCTGGACCAATATTGAGTCGTTCGGGCCTGGGTCGATGTCAAGTCGTTCGGGCCCGTGTCGATGTCGAGTTGTCTGGACCCGGACCGATGTTGAGTTGTGCGGGATCGGGCCTATGCCGATTCGTTCGGGCCCGACTCGATGTCGAGTCGAGTTGGTCCGCGTCCCGGTTGAGTAGGCTTAGGTCCAGATCGAACCAAATTAGTCTGTGTCCATATCAAAATGGATTTAATGTAATTGACAAAGTGGATTTAATCTAATTAACAAAGTGGATTTAATCTAGATTTAATCCACTTTAAATGGATTTAAAAAAAATTTAAAATGTTTGGTCACTAAATAAGTTTCTATATATTTTTGTCACCAAATTAGTATCAATAAAATTGGTTGTTAGTTTAGTTTCTATATAATTGGATACTAAATTAATTTCTATATATTTGATCACTAAATTAGTTTTTATTTAATAATCACTAAATTAGTTTTTATGTACTTGATCATTAAATTATTAGTTTTTATTTAATAGTCACTAAATTAGTTTTTATATATATAGTCACTAAATTAGTTTTAATTAATGATCATTAAATTTATTTTAATTCATGTAAATTTATTATCCATATTTTTTTAATTAGATTCGATCTTATCGCTAAAATAAATTGACAAAACTTAGTTAATCTAAATTTTAATACAGTGTATCAATTTAAAAATAATTGTACTTGGACAGTGGATTTAAATAGTATTTAGAACTCTTTGAATAATTGCTGACATAAAGATTCTTCCGTCACTCGTTTACTTCTCACTTAAGTTTTCTTTTTTAAGTTGTAAGTTGGAGGTGCTTCATCTTTATAAAATCCTTCAACAATAAAAAAATGTTCAATATTCAAAGTGTATCTTAAAAACTCATTAAAAGTGTACTTTAGACTTCTATAAAAAAATTATTTATAATATTTAATCATAAATCACCTATCCCAATAAACCTAATCTATCACATAGGATCTTAATTTATTTACTCTCAACTGAGTTTAAAAAAAATTCTTGCAACTACTATTATAAATATTTTAAATATGGCTTGTGGCGGTCACTTTAACATGACTCCACAGATATAATAGTAAAGTGGTGCATCTAACCACCACTTTTTTCAAATTAAAGTGCTGTATACCCCTCTAACTTTTCTAAAATAGGCAAGAAGAAGAAGAAGAATATACATTGGTTTTAAGTGTACAAGCTACGTGGAGATGGCAAGCCTTCCAAATTCAAGGTTCAATGATGAAGAGAAGAGGAAGGAAGAACAACAAACACAAGATGAAGAAAGCTTCTCGCGTGCCATGCAGCTTGTGAGTTCGGTGGTTCTTTCCATGGCACTGCAATCGGCGACGGACCTGGGAGTGTTTCAGGTGCTCAAAGAAGCTGGAGAAGGTGCTAAGCTGTCTGCTAAGGAAATAGCATCAAAGATTAGTTGCAGTAACCCACAAGCAGCCTCAATGCTAGATCGTCTCCTCGCACTTCTTTCTTCTCACTCCATTCTTCACTCTTCCCTCGTTTCCGACCACCGTGTTCCTCCCTCCTTTCACCGCCTCTACACCATCACTCCCGTCGCCGCATTCTTTGCTCCCAATTCTGATGGAGTTTCGTTGGGACCCTTGATGGCCTTAGTCCAAGACAAAATCTTCCTACAAAGCTGGTTAAACTCTCTCTCTCTCTCTCAACTATTATTATCATTTTATCTACCTTTCCATCACAAACATATTGGTATGTTTTAAAATAGGAGTGAGCTGAAAGATGCAACTAGGGAGGGGGGTATTCCATTCAATAGGGTTTATGGCACTCATGCTTTTGAGTATCCACGTTTGGACTCAAGATTCAACAAGGTTTTCAACACAGCTATGATCAATCACACCACTTTGGTGATGAAGAAGGTTCTGGAATCCTACAAAGGTTTTGAGGGCATAAAAAGAGTGGTGGATGTTGGTGGTGGTCTTGGAGTCAACATTAACTTGATCACTTCCAAATACCCTAATATCCATGGCATCAATTTCGACTTGCCTCATGTCATTCGAGATGCTCCTTCCTATCCTGGTATCATCCTTACACATTCCAATCCTGTGGTTCTGCAAAATTAAGAAAAAAAAATGTTCTTTTTGTCTTTTGAAGACTTATTTGGTAAATTTAGAGTTTTACAAGATAATAACATAAATAGTGTGTAATATATTTACTTGCTTAGAGTACAAACACTAAAATATATTGATTAAAAATTAATTTTAAAATTAAAAATCAATTAATTGTTATAATGATTAAATTAGAAACTATTTTAAAGATTAAAAAATAGATTAATTTTTAAATTAATTTTTATTATTAATAATTAATTTTTAATTAGTTAAATTTGATAGAAAAATCTAATACCTAATTACATATCAATTTAGAAACTAATTTAAAAATTAATAACTTTTTTATCTTTAAAATAATCTATAATTTAATCATTATAATAACTAATTTTTTTTATCAAAAATTAATTTTTATTTAATAATTTTTTATGTTGAAAATAATTTATTTGTTAATAATATATGCTATGAATAGGTTGAGTTTTAAAAGCAAAAGGTACCTAATATTGCAGGAGTGGAACATGTTGGGGGAGATATGTTTGAAAATGTGCCTAAAGGAGACGCCATATTTATGAAGGTAAGTGTGTCTGTGATAGTGGAGATTTTGGTCAATTCATAATGATGGGTGCTGGGAAAAATATACTAGTATTTAATTTTAAAGAGGAGAGGAATCTCTCCTTTTATCAAACACCTTTTTTATTTGTTTTTTTTATATAATTAATACAAATTATGAACGTGTTCCTTATCTTGAATATGAATAGATATTTTAATCATTTTTTTTTTAAATTTTAATTATAACTTTTTTTATTTTTTAATTATATATATTGTTGCATTATCATAGTAAATTATCAAGTGAATATTTTTACTATTTCATGGTGCAAGTATTTTTCTGTTTTAAACACCTTTCTGACTTCAGTTTAAACTTCTAAACATTCTATTAAAACTTTATTTGGTTTTTTATATAATTAATACAAACTATGAATGTGTTTCTTATTTTTCAATTCTTCAGTGTGCCTGGTCGTTGTCGTTTTTTCTTTCTAATTTCAACTTTAAAGTAGACTCTAAGTCGTTGATTTAATGTTGCAGAGAACACTTTAATTAAAATGTGGTTAGAAACCTTTTTATAGTGGAAGGAGGGTAGAAATTTGTTTAAGTTTTGTATGAAATATACTTTTTTTTTTTGCTACAACCGGCTCATGGGGTGAGAGGTTTGCACTCATTTATATGTTATGAAATGTTCTTATCTCTAATCGATCGCCCGTGCGTGTAGATATATGTTATGGGTGGTCCGATAACGGCCCGATAGCGGGTGGACTGATAAACCCAATAAATACTCGCTAAGATAGGCTCGAAATGACTCTGATACCATGTTAAGAAATGGGTTTTAAGCGTAACTCAACCCCATAAAACCGGCTCATGGGAGTGAGGTTTGCACCCATTTATATATTATGAAATGTCCTTATCTCTAGTCAATGTGGGATTTCCAACCCTATAAGAAATAGAATAAACCATTTGTGATTTTCGTGGTTATTCTTTCTTATTTCTCAATGAAAAAATGTCAAACAAACAAAGAAAACTATTAAAGATAACATCAAAACTATTAAAGAGTTTAATTCAATTATACCAATCTGCCCTTTGACATTAAGTAACTCTGCAGTGGATACTTCATGATTGGAGTGATGAACATTGTCTAAAGTTGTTGAAGAATTGCTATGATGCAATTCCTGATGATGGAAAAGTGATAGTTGTGGAGGCAGTTCTTCCAAAGATAACAGAGACTAATAATGCTTATAAGGCGATTTCACAAATAGATGTTTTGATGATGACTCAGAACCCAGGAGGTAAAGAACGATCTGAAGAAGAGTTCATGAAATTGGCAAGAGAAGCTGGATTTAGTGGCATAAGATATGAATGTCATGTCAACATTTTCTGGATTATGGAGTTCTTCAAGTAGACCACAACATATGCTATGTTCTATGTCCTATTACTTTCTCAGATTTATTTCTAATTGCTTGTTTATGTGTTTTATGTTTGTTTTTATGCATTTTGAAGTAAGAGAACAAGCTCATGGTATGTAATATATTATGTTATATGCACTTTCATATTAATAAAATATTTGAAATATGTAAAAGATGATATCAGAGTCCACAAGAGTCTTCACTTTATTTTTCATGAACATAATTTTTTTATATTTAAACTTATGATTTAAACACTGAATAATCCCTCCTTGTATTAGAAACATGAGTCGGAAAATTAGGATCAATTCATTACTTATTTGATTCGAAACATATATAACTATTAAGTTTACTTTTCTTTTTGAACCAATTTGAGTAACCTATTTTGAGTAATCCTTTTAAAAAAAATGTCCAAATTTCCTAAAAAAATTATAATTATTTTTTCTTCATTATTTCTTCTAGATTTTTAGATGCTTATTAACTTTTAGCATATCATGTTTTTTCACTAAATTTTTTCTAGTTCCTTGCTTTTCTTATGGCTTACTTAAAGAATTAAGTTAACTTTTTAATTTTTAAACCTCATTTTGTCTTCAACCAACACACTATTTAATTCATGCATATTTCATTTATTGATCACGATAATATCATTAAAAATAGTTATTCTAAAATAGTGACGAGTTTTTAATATTTTGTATAAGAAATTTTTTATTTATATAGACAATTCCAAAATCTTATAAATCTTGCTACAATTTTCTCATATATATAATATTCGACCCATAACACTTTATGGTGGTTAATATGCTGATTAATATTTCATTATTTATTTTATTTGAACGACATGATTCTCTTTATTCATTTAGAAGATTATTTTGTGCTAAATTATTATTAAAATACTATTTAATAATGACAATTTAAGTCTTCGTTAAACACCAAAACTTACAATGATGTTTTCATTAACAACTACTATAAAACCATTTTTTTAAATAAAATAAAAATATATTCGTTAAAAACATATTTAGTTATATATTATTAAAATAATAATGTTTTCGTTGGGGAGATGAGACCTAGAGAAATATTGAGAGGCTTCGTCTTCTTCCTTCCTGTCGGGTGGTCGGTGGTCTATGTTTAAGTTTCCTCTTCCAAGCTTCTCGTTACTCCTTCCAATCTCAACTGCTGGATCACTCGGTCTTCTAGAGTTTGTCTGGATTACGGAGTGAAAATGAGGGAGTGGATTTGAGATGACTTGAAGGAAAAGTGTGAAGAAATTGAGGTTGTTTGGATTAAGATAAATAGAGTAGAAAGTGTAAAGAAAGTTTATGAAAGTTTGTGAGTGATGGGATAAATGTGATTGAAATTATATTTTTTTAATTGATAAAAAATTAATTGGATTGATTTATTTATAAATTAAATAACTTTAATATTTTTATCTTTATTTTTTTATAATTAATATAATTATTATATAATTTTTTTTTATTTAAAAATATATTTATTATTATTATTTATATTTATTCTTATAAATAATTAATTATGTTATTTTATAATAAATATTTTTTTACAGTTTTAATTATATTTTTATATTTAAATTATAATCTTATTTTAAATAAAAATAATAATAATTTTAGTTTAAAATAAAAAACTAATCTAAACTATAAAACAACTTTCGTCGCAATTCTTTCTTACCACGCGAAGAAAGTTTTAAGCAGGAAACCCTTTTCGTTTTTCATGTTTTATATTATTTAATACGTTGTTTTTTTATTTTTTTTACTCACACATAGTAAATCTTCTTCTTTCCGTTTCCAAAAATAAACTGAGGCCTAGTGAATTCCGAATGGGGTACTTACAGAAGACACTTCGACACTCAAGTCAGTAAAGGGTTCGACACTCAGTTGTCAGAACACAATAATAAATTATGTACCTGCTTCTTGTTAGAATATGTGTTATTTATATTATTTTAATAGACCTACATTGTTGGGCCGGATTAGTGAAGTGAATCGTGCTTAAATGTGTATTACCTAATTCTTAATAACGACTTAATTTCACTGATCTTAATTAAACGTAATTGGATCGTTGGTGTCAATCCACGCCACGCCACCGTAGGACATTCATTCAGCTAAGAGAATGTAAGGATGAACACAAAAGAGATTTTCAATAAGTCGCAATTAAAATTGTAGGTATGATTACATTCTACATATAATTTTCTTACGACTAGTGTTTGTATGTGTCGAAATAATATTTACAATATATAAAAGGAATAATTATCCTATCATTTCTGGATTTGAACTTAGCATTACGTGTACATTTAGAATTTATTCTTGGGTACACAACTATATGCTTGCAGTTAACATGTCTTGGGTCTGCAGAACTTAGAGGTTTTAAATTTAATGCAGGTAAATAGATAAAATATTTGTAAGAGGAATAAGAAGACTATGTCACTTTTTTAGTTGAACCTTCTCCATTCTTTTTTCTCTTTCTTCGAGGTGAAATTTCACATGCACTATTTCCATTATTATCCCCACAACAAACTATTCTTTTATCTCTATCTTTTAAATAAAATTAAATAATTTTTAAATTTTAAATAATTTAAAACAATTTATCATATTTTAAAACTAAATTATAATTTGTTTATTGTAAGTTTTAATTATAAACATATAATAGAGTACTAGTTATAGTTATTATTTTACAATTTATTATGAATAAAAATCATATTTAAAATTAATAATGAATGAAATTAGTGGATAAAGTGAATAATATTGGTTATCATAACATTAAATGTTTAAATCATTACCCCTAATTTAAATTTATCTTTTATAAAAAAAAAATCACCTACCACCGTTAAATTATATGGAATTTGGAGTTGCAAATCAAGCAAAGAACACTTCTTACTATGCTCCATATCTATGATGAATTAGAAGACTCGAAAAGGCATTAGCAGCATCTTGTGAAGTGACTGAACGATGGATTATAAATTCTTAAACGATCCATGCACAAACAGTACTTAAAGTTTGTTGTCTAGGTCAATTTTAGCGGAGTTTTGAACTGCAGTAACATCATTCCAAGAAACAAAAAGAATGTTATACACATCTACACGACCAGTTTCGTGAACTGATAAGGAATACAGACCCAGATCAAAGGGACATATAAATGTTATATGCAAAAGTAGAGATTTTCTTTGTGTGCTTGCATGCATATATCTCAACCATCAAGTTGAAGCTTCCTCATTCAACCGTATTCTCTTGGCACCTTTCTCTTCTCCTTGGTTGCAGACCATGTTTTCCTTTGCCTCTACCGAACACCTTTTGTAAGGCTTAAACCCTGTTCGACGACTCTTCAGCTTTCCTTGTCCAAGACCTATGCTTAGCAATCCCTCCTCCTCATCATTATCTTTCACAAATAACACACTTTTCTGCAGCCCATCACAATTAGGACTGCATTTTTTGGTTTCAAGGTCTTCTTCATCTTTGTAGTCTGCATTGTTTTTAATGCTGTGTGGCTGATAATTATCTGCATTTATCAAAGCATGAAGAGGTGAAAAGCTTTGTGGCAACACCTCCCTGGAGAATAGCGCCTGAAAGGCAAGCCTTCCCTGAAAATAATAATGGCATGAGAAAAGAAGCAGCAATAATATAAACACATACACTGCATTAACACTTGATTAGATAAACAGTCATACCCCTTCAGAGACCTCCTTCCAAGATTCAGTAAGGTTGTTAATGCTTCTACTGCGACGATTATTAGGCTCTGTACCTAAAAGGTTTGCATCAAGTGTATTGGGTTCTTCCTTTTCTTTCTCATCCTTCTGTTGTATCTCAGACTCTTCACTGCTAGAGGTTGTGTTAGAACCACACGAGGAACGGTCTACGGGTTTTCTGCCGTTCATTTTGTCGGAATCGGGATTCTCAGAAATTGCTTGGTTCATCTCAGGATTAGTAGCCTCTGATGCAATATTTACATTGGTATCTCCCTTATCCTGAGATTCTGATGAAGAAACAGCTGGGTGTTGAGCTTGCATAACTTCCGATTGTTCTGGATCCAGTATCTGATCTAGCATAGGAGAGTTTTGTGGCTTAACCTCTCCTTGTTGGTTTTTGTGTGGTGATTCGCCAATAGTCATGGATGGAGCTGTGGTCGCTGATGCAGGAGGAAACGCAAAGGGAGTACACAGAGGAAGCAGTCCATGGGCAGCCCACCATGCAGTGGCGGCGGCTACTGTAGCAGCCGTAATAGTTGTCACAGTTGGAGGCGAGCCAATTCGTGCAGATGGAAAACCCTGAGTGCACACTGGAGAATCAGAGGAAGCTTCTGCATTTGCATAGGGCCAAAATGTAGCAGCAAAACTTGCTGCAGCATGAGCAGCAGGGTTTTGCAGCAAGGTAGAGACAATAAGATTTGAAAAGGTGGAAGACATGTGAAGAAATGAATGGTAATCACCTTGATTATGCTGTGTGAGGGGAGGGCAAGGAGGAAATGATTGATGAACAGATGACCGTTCTGTGTTATTTTGGCTTTCAGTTATGTTTGATGCAGCAGAATTGGGGAGAATCTTAGGATGCACATTGAACATGGAGTCTTGAACAAACATATCTGGGGATGGATTTTGATTATTGGTTCCAAAGTTCTCATCAACGACGTGCACAGGGACATGTCTTGGGTAATTCTGATTTCCTTGCATGCCATCTATTGATAATGCACAATGAGGAGCATTTGTTTTCTCAGTTTGAACCAATTTCAAAGCACCAAAATTCTCCAACTTAAAGACTTCACATGTGCCATTAGTCTTTTGTGTGTGGTTTCCATCATCATGTAACTCCAACTTGTGATTTTGAAGCTCATCAGTAATAAAAGATTCATTTGTTTCATCTAGAGTTATTACCTCTTTTATTGAAGGTATAAACTCCCTTAAGGCACATGAATTTCTTTGCAGCAGTGATACTGATGAACGAGGTGCCTCATGGAGAATGGTAAATGCTTTCCATCTGCTTTCCTTCTTGTTTTCTTTTAGTTCCACACCATGCTTCTGAAAGAGCAAGTAGAGTGATTTTATTGAAAGGGGGAAAAACAGATAGTGTGAATTGCCATTGAAGTATAAAAAATAAAAAGATATAACCTCTGGAAGTGGTTCTTTCTCCAAGTCCAATGCTTGTTTACCATGTAAAGATGCAATTGAAATGAGAGACTTTTCATTTTTTGCTCCATTTTGTAAGGTTGGGACAACAGCATTGGTCTTCCGGGGATAAGGATTGCTAGGTTTTCTTTTTGGCCTTGGGGGAGGTATGTTTATATCAAGAGCTTGTCCTATTGGAACACCCTTTACAAAGCCCTCTTTCTCCAACTGAAGGTCAAATTTGCAGTATTAACATTTTAATGCATTCAATAAAGCATAATGAAACTATGCACATGGCCTTTCAAAATCATCTACAACCTCCAAAGAAAGCTAAGAAAACATCCAAAATCTCTGTAATCAAGTTTGAGAAAAGAAAAATCAAGTTTCTTATCCATATAGTTTGTATATCCATATGTTTTCCTATTGAAGTCATGTTCTTGGTTAGATTAATACAACTATACTCCTTATTATTTTGTGTTTTTTTTTTTTATAAAAGCAATATATTAGGTATTACTGTGCAACTTCGTATATATTGGTATCTCAACTAGACTGATATCTCAAGTAACAACAATCCTTTGTTATCACATAAAAAAATATTATTAAAAAAAAGAAAGACAATTAAAAAACTTATGGAAGAACTAGACTAAAACTCCCATGTTAGACTATATCTATTCATAAAAATTCTAAGAACAAATTAGATAAAAGATTATTATCTCAATAAAATAATTCTCTTTTGAATAAATTTTAAATTAAATATTTTGAAGTGTTAATGAGGCTAAATTTGAATTTCTGTTTTGGTATTTTTAATTAACTTGTTGATTTTTATTTATTTAAAAATGGTATTTATTGTTATTTTGAAAAATTAAAAATTTACTTATGGTTTTTAATTTTAAATATATTATATATATTAATTTACATATTTTTTTAATAGTGTGGTCCATTAATTAAAATAATAATGTTAATTCAATGTAATTTGGAAAATATAAAATAATAAGAATGTAATTGATGATAAAAGATATAGTTGAAGATCCTTATACAAAACAAATTTTGAATAAAGGGGTGATTAATTTTAAAGAATAACACCTAAAAAAAAAAGTAAACAAATATTTATATGTGAAAGCTTCTTCTACAAGTTGATCTTTTTGTTTGTCTTTTAGATCTTCATTATTCTAGCTTAATTTGTATACAAATTTGTGGTAGGATATTGTTATTATCTTTATTTTCATCTTCATCATCCTCAGTTTCATGATTGACCAATGTGAAGGCATTGTGACTTTATAAATAATCCATAAATGACATTGGGTTGTATGTTAAGGATGATGTCATTCTAGAAATCACAAACACATTTGATACAGTAGGAAACAGATTTTGGTTGAAATGAAAAAATATTATAGGTGTTGTTATTCTGATTTTTTTAATATCTCAGACTTATATGTTTATAATTATAATTATCCGGAAATTGGATGCACTTAGATTAATTATTAAAATTTTAATTATCAACTAATTAGACATTAGATTATGGAGTTGGTAACTAAGATTTTAGTAATTAATTAGATACCAATTTAAAAATTATTTATTAATAATAAAAATTATTTTATATAATAACATTCTTTTAATATATAAAGTAGTATCTAATTTTAATTTTGTTTTCAAAATTAATTTCTATTTAATAATTTTTTTTATCATTATAACGTAACTTGCATCAAGTTTTTCGTATTATATTAAATTATATTATATTATATATATATATAATATAAGGACAAAATAGCGTATATATACTCAAAAATTGTTCATATATCTTTAGTATCATATGTACATGTCTTAATCATCATTATAACAAAAAAAAAACTATTTAACCATTTCGTTCTAAACATATTTATTTATGTACCGATCGGTACCGACACCGAAACAAGTAACAACATCAAGAGTATCATAAGTAAGTAAGAGGTGTTAGCATCGGTTACCATTAGCATTAAATAAGAAACAAGCATCATTAATAGCCTTGATGAGCGTTAAAGGAATAAAGAATATCACTAATAAGCGATCATTAGCATTGAATAAGGAAAGATGTGGCATCTCCAAGGTGTAACAGATGGACAGGAAATAGACACATATAAAGGGGCTAGAGAAAGGAGAAATGTAGTTTTCAAGATTCCACCATAACACATCCATAACTCGTCAGAATGCAATCGCACATACCCTCGACCGACCGACTACCAACTTCAGAAGAAGGAGACTTGTGGAGATTCGAACATCGCCAGCACGCCTACGCCAAGTTACTAGTACTGTCTGGGCCCCTTATTATCCATATAGGTACAATTTAAAAATGAATTTTAGTTATAGTTCTATATAGGTTAAGATAAGTTTACTTTACCAAGCAAGTATTTTCTTTCAAATTCTCATTATTTTATATATTAATCTATTATTTAAATAATCAATAAAATAGTTAATATTATAAATCACAAACTAGAGCAAGATATTGTAATCAAATTCAACCATATCATTAAAATTTCAATTAAATTAATAAAATTCACTATAATACTTATACATAGATTGCTTTTATTATTTTAGTTCATACAATTAAATCAAATATATTATTATGAAATAGAGTCAATTTAATGAGCGAAATTAATTAGATTAAATTAGAAAATTACTTTATTTGCTTTTGAGTTATGATTCAATGGTAAATCTTATTTATTCACTAAAATTGTTAAATCCACTCGATTTATCAAAATTATTTTAGAATAAAATTTAGAAAAACTGGTTCTCGTCAAGAAGAGTCTCATCCACTAAGTGTATTATTAAAAATAAATAGTTGTGTATAATTTGTTTAAATTATTCTAGTCAAGAAAGATGTCTTCCAACTAAAGTTGTTCTCCTCTCTTTTTCTAATCATATATGTCCTTTTGTATGCTTTACCTGTTCTTTATACCCTTCTATATTTGGTTCTTATTTTCAATATTTTTCAATATGAAATGTTAATTCTCCATTTAAGGTCAATTTTTGTTATTCTAGCTATTATAATAATATGAGGAGAAAATAATTGGATTATTACATTGAATGTTTATTATTATGTAAGATTGTTTCCACATAAGATTTATTCTTATTTGCAAGAGTATAAAAATTACTCAGACTCGTCGTATGATACCAAAAGCCCCCAGCCTCAAAGCGAGGCCTTAGAGGCTAACTAATCATAACTTTTTTAGACGTAATGGACCAAGTTGCGCTCAACACCATGTCAAGTTAAGACTTGTACATGATTTTTTCTTCTTCTATTTGAATGGATCGAGCTAAGAGGTTTGACACTATGTCAAGTTAAGACTTTTACATGGTTTTTGTCTTTGATATAATGGATCGAGCTATGGCTTGGCACCATGTTCAATTAAGACTTGTACATGGTTTTTCTTCTTCTATTTGAATGGAATGGATCGAGGGTTTGGGCTCAACACCATGTCAAGTGAATACTCATACATTTTGTTTATCAATGGATCGAGGCCATGTTTGTCACCACGTCAAATACTCATACATGGTTTCTTTATCAATGGACCAAGGTTGTGCTCGGCACCACGTCAAGTGAATACTTGTACATGGTCTTTAATCAAGGGATCAAGGTCGTGCTCGACACCATGTCAAGTGAATACTCGTACATGATTTTTTATCTTCTAGTTGAATAGACTGAGCTTGGGCTCGACACCCACTCGTACATGGTTTTTATCAATGGACCAAGGTCATGCTTGGCACCATGTCAAGTGAATACTCGTACATGGTTATTTTATCTTTATTTGAATGGACTGGGTTTGGGTTTGGGTTTGGCACCATATCAATTTAAGACTTAGACATGGTCTTTGGTAGTTCTATATTTCCTAAATCTGTACAATCATAACAAATTTTATTGATTTTGTAAAAATATGCCCAACTTCTCTATGTGTCAAGGACACATATCAAACCAGAATATTTTATATCACGAAATAACTATTAAATTATGTGTAAATCGACAAAAAATTTTAAAATAAACATTTTTTAAATGATATGATCCCTAACTACTTTTAATTTTTAATATAATAATTTTTTTACAGATTTTAATATAATATTTTATTTGATGGAATACTTTGGAAAATATACTCAAACTAACTTTATGTCTACACAGGAAATAGTATATGTGAGTACATGATGAACAGGAAATAGTAGAGGAGGGGAATTTTCTCCTGAGCACAGTAAGTTGTGGAGGTGTAAAGCCTTGCCTTCTACTTTATTCACTGCTTGGAGGGTGGTGGAGAATAGGATTGTTTCAAGGGTTAATTTGGTAAGGCGTGGAGTGGCGGTGGAAAATTCCTTGTGTTGTTTGTGCGGGGAGGAGGAGGAGTCGTCGTGTCACTTGTTCTTTGTTTGCAGGTTTGCTTGGTGTATCTAGTGTCTGTGCTTTGAGTGGCTTGGAATGTCGTTTGTTTTTCAAAAGGACCCTGAGTCAAATTTTGCACAATCCAGGATGACTTAGGCTTCTGTTTCGGTTAACGACGTTTGGGGTTCAATTTGGGTTGGCATCATGGTTATCAAACTCGCGAGTCAACTCGTTGACTCGTCCGAGTTTACGTGCCCACTTTGCCTTACCGAGTTAACTCGGTAGTAAACTTGTTTTTGGGGTAAACTCGGTGGACTCGGCGCGGACTCGGTGAAATCGCGGTGGACTCGCGACTCTAGTCCGAGTTGGCGAGTCCAACTGGGTTTTTTTTTAAACCCAAAACGGTGTCGTTTGTGTTTGCGTGTGGACTGCGTCATCATGTTCTTTTGTGGAGTGCGGCGGTAGATCGAGCGGAGCGTGCGATGGTCGCGGGTTGCAGGTGGTGGCGTCGCGGTGGTTGCAGGTTGCTGCTTGAGATGGGTGGTGTGAAATTAGGGTAGGGAAGGGATTAGGGTTCTATTTTTTTTTATTGGGCTGCTGCAAAATGAAGTGGGCTTGCTGCACATTAGTTTTTTTTGGGTAGAAGTTGAATTTGGAGGTGCAGTATATTTTTTAAGGAAGGTCTGGGAGGGTGTGGATCAAATTCAAGTGAGGTCAATAGAACTACATATTCTAATAGAAGTAAAAATGCTCTAAAAAACTATTAATTTTTTTTATTAATTTTTTTTAATAGGAAAGTAGATTCTTACGAGTTTACGAGTCGAGTCTGGGAGTCGAGTCTACGGAGCTCCCACGAGTCTACGTAGACTCGCGAGTTTGACAACCTTGGTTGGCATTGTTAGCAAAATTTGGGTTGGCATTGTGAGCAAAATTTGGAATATTAGGAACTCGATCATCTTTAATAGTGGAGTGGCAGATGTGTTTGAGGTGTTCGCTTCGGTGCAAGTTAAGGTATGGTCTTGGATTCATGCAAAATCTCGTTTTTCTTATTTCCCATATTCTAGTTGGGTTTTAAATCCTTTGGATTATATGAGGTTGATTATGTAATGTTGGGTAGTGTTGGTCTGGTAGCCCATTTGACAAACTGGTAGGCAGACGTTCTAATAGGAGTTATTGTCAGGTATTTATGTATAAGGGTTGGACCACCCCTAAAGTGGATCCTATTTATTTATTTATTTTATTGCTGATAAAAATAAAACATGATGAGTAAGTTCGATAATCTTCTTAATTTTTTTGGAGATTCTCCTGAAACCTATTTTACCAACTCACACTTTTTAAAAAAAATTACAGTTTAAACATATATAATATTAATTTTAATATATTCTATCAAATAAACTCAAACTACCTCATCAAAATTTTGGATAAAATTAAAATAAATGTAGATAAACTTATCTCAAACATAAACATCTTAATTTAAGAAAATAAAAAATTTGAATTCAAATTTTAAAAAAAATTTAGGTGAATCATAAATACCCTAGTTTAAGAAAATTTAAATTAATTAAAAAATTTGGTTAGTTTGGAGAATTGCTGGTTGTCAACCATCATAATGCATTAAAATCACGAGGAATTGATATTAAAATAGTAAAAATATATAATAAAATAGAAAAGAAATAATGGAATACACAAAAGAAAAGAGTGCATAATAAACTAAAATTGAAACGAAAACTAGTCAAATTTCTTGTTTTTAGTATACAATCACTGGGCAATGATTCCAAACAATATATTTTCATTCCTATTACTTCACAAACACGATATGATTTCACTGAAAATATCAAACTCACATATGATAAACATATGATAATTATTTTCATTATGTCTCATTAAAAAGCTTACAAAAACAAGACATAAAAATATATAAGAAAAAGAGTACATAACTTAAACACAAAGATTTGCGATATTTCACATCCAACATTTGATGTATTGTCTTTCCTTTCTTTTATATCGTTGTCCTTCCTATCACATGCATTTGTAAAAATAACACATGATTGATTTACCTACTCCATAGTGGGCTTCAAAATGTTATAGCCAAGAAGGATGTCTTCCAACTAAAGCATTCAGTTTAATCATAAACAATGATTTTTAGCCGAGTTGTTCTGCCTTTTTTTATTATTATGTCATTTTTTATGTTTTACATGTTTTCCATACCCTTATGTATTTGGTCATGTTTTTAGTTATTTTTTTCAATATTAAATATTAACTCCTCGTTTGAGATCAATTTCCTTTATTTCAACTATTATAATAATACGAGAAGAAAATAATGGAATTGCTATATTGAATGTTTATAATTATATAAGATTACTTCCATATCAACTTTATTCAATTCACAAAAGTCTTAAAAACTACGTAAAAGTTACCTATGATATCACATAAACTAATTTCAAATCATAAACTCAACAAGTCTAAAATACTCCAAAAACATATTCAAGTACAACAATTGGATCATAACAAACTAAAAGTTGAAATGTGAAATTAATAACAACATCAATTAATACAAATTTCAACATTACTACCTATAAATATAGTTGTTTTTAATTGACAAAAAGAACATATTAATAGTAGAGTAATCGGAGTACTCTAGTAACAATTTCAAAATCAATTATACATCATAATTTAAAATTAACTATCGAATAGTTTATTTACCTAAAAGTTATTTACATTCAAAAAAATAAATTCACACTATTAGAAACTTAATGCAAAATATTAAAATAATCAAAATTCAAATCAAAAGATAAATTTTGAAAAAAAAAATATTTTTCAACTAACGGGTAAAATCTCAAAAACTCTAGTAGATAAAGTTGAAGAATTAATAATATAAAAATTTCAGAATAAAAGTAAGTTATTCAAAATTCAATCATTATCATATACATAATTACTTTATATTTTTCAATGGTATTACGAAGTGGACTTTATGCCTAACTCAACCCCATAAAACCGGCTCAATAAGGTGAGGTTTGCACCCCCTCACGCCGAGTGATAGCGGGTGACACGATAGGTCCAACACAAATACTCGCTAGGATAGACTCGAAATGGCTCTGATACCATATTACGAAATGAACTTTAAGCCTAACTCAACCCTATAAAACCGGCTCAATAAGGTGAGGTTTGCACCCACTTATATACAATGAAAGACTCTAATCTCTAGTCGATGTGGGATCTCCAACAAATGGTGAGATTTTATTCTTAAAATAATAAAAACAAAATAAAATCTATAAAGAAAAGGGAAAAGAAGTGAAATTTGAGAGAATGAAAATTAAAAATCTATAAGAAGAAATAAAAAGATATAAAAAAAAGGGGGAAGTTATGAAGTTTTAATTTATGTCAACACTTGCAATAGTTAATTTGGTTTTGTCAAACTTTTTTATAGTTCATTTTTACAACAATTTATTTTAATTCAAGTAAATTTATTATCCATAATTTTTTTTATTTAGATTCGATCTTATGGACTAAAATAAATTGACAAAACTTAGTTAATCTAAATTTTAATACAGTGTATCAATTTAATATTATGTATGATTAAATTGCAAAATAAAAGTATAGAACTTAAATTACGATATATTTTATAAAAGATATTTTAAAATAGATAAATTTATTATAAATATAATGTTATACAAAAAATTATCTATTAATTTTTTTTATTAATATAATAATAACAAGATAATAAAATTGAAAAACCAAAATAATTGGAAAACGAAAAAAATAAATAAAAAGTCGTGCTTGTTAACAAATAAAAAAAATCAGAAGTAATCTTTGCAAACACACCTTCAATGTAAAATTAAAAAAGAAGAAGTTAGAATCCATTTTTAGAACACAACTTTTTTACAAAATAAATTGAAAGTATCTTTTAGTATAACTTCGGATTTAAAAATAATTTTACTTTTACGAAGAAAGTGGATTTAAATAATATTTGAAACTTTATGAATAATGATTGATATGTCCTTTGTTCGGTTGATCATTTACTTCACTTTAAGTCTCTTTCTTTTTCTTTAAGCTGTACGTGCTCAATCAGAAATTTCTATAAGATATTTCGATAATAAGTAAGTGTTGAGTATTCAAAGTGTATTAAAAATTCATTAAAAACATATCTTATATCTCTATAAAAAGTTTATTTATTTATAATGTGTAGTTATATATAATAAAAGAAATCTATTATATATCATTCTTATTTTATTTCTAAAGAGATTCCGTGGTCTCTGGAACTATATCTATACGAATTTAAGCTTAACTCACCCCCTCACGTGCTCAACACAAACACTCGTTAGGATAGACTCGAAATGGCTCTGATACCATATTACGAAGTGAACTTTAAGCCTAACTCAACCTCATAAAACCGGCTCATGAAGTTGAGGTTGAGGTTTGCACCCATTTATACACAGTGAAAGGCTCTAATCTCTAGTCGATGTGAGATCTCCAACAATTTCTAATTTTAAAAAATTATTGCAACTACTTTATCAACTATTCATAAATGTTTAAAATTTAGGTTAGTCAGTGACTTTGACATAGTTCGAGAGATATAATAATAATAATAATAATAATAATAATAATTTTATAGGAACAAAAGTGGTGCCTCTAACCACCAGTTTTTCAAATTAAAGTTGTCTACCCTCTGGCATTTACCCATAATTTTTTTAAAAACGAAATAAAATTGGACCAGCTGTAAATTTCCCAAGACGTCCCTATCTAACTAGGAATAAATCATTTTCAATGGATTATGGGGTTTAATGTATGGATAATGATACATCAACAACTTCAAATTTTTCTAAAATTATTATATTTATAAATTTATTTTTTATTATATATAATTATTTTTAAATTCATTCTTTATATATAATTTTTAAAAGTTGTCAAATTATATTTTTTCTTAAATTTTTTTTTATCCCAATAAATATTAATATTTTAATTATTTATAATTTTTTAAATTTTAAAAATTATTTTAATATTTTTGCATTTTGTTGATATTTTGATTAAGGAAATTTTTTAACTTTTTTAATTTTTTATTATAAATATTAATATTTTGTTCTAAATGTAAAATGAAGTTGATTGTAAATGAATAAGGAAGAAGAAGACTGTGTACAAGGTAAGTGTAGATGGCAAGCCTTCCAAATTCAAGGTTCAATGGTGAAGAGAAGAGGAAGGAACCAGAAGAAGTAGAAGATGAAGAAAGCTTCCTGCGTGCCGCACAGCTTACGAATTCCGTGGTCCTTTCGATGGCACTGCAAACGGCGACGGAGCTGGGTGTGTTTGAGGTGCTGATAGAAGCGGGAGAAGGTGCTAAGCTTTCTGCTAAGGAAATAGCATCAAAGATTAGTTGCAGTAACCCACAAGCAGCCTCAATGCTAGATCGTCTCCTCGCACTTCTTTCTTCTCACTCCATTCTTCACTCTTCTCTCATTTCCGACCACCGTGTTCCTCCCTCCTTTCACCGCCTCTACACCATCACTCCCGTGGCCGCATTCTTTGCTCCCAATTCTGATGGAGTTTCCTTGGGACCCTTGATGGCCTTATGCCAAGACAAAATCTTCCTACAAAGCTGGTTAAACTCTCTCTCTCTCTCTCTCTCTCTCCCAACTATTATAATCATTTTATCTACCTTTCCATCACAAACATATTGGTATGTTTTAAATTATGTCATTGGAAGTAAATGTTTCGTAGAGGATTTATGAACTGTGCAGAACTTTCAGGCTATGAACTGAAATAAGTTTCTTTATACATTATTAGGAGTGAGCTGAAAAATGCAATTAGGGAGGGGGGTGTTCCATTCAACAGGGTTTATGGCACTCATGCTTTTGACTATCCACGTTTGGACTCAAGATTCAATAAAGTTTTCAACACAGCAATGATGAATCACACCACTTTGGTGATGAAGAAGATTCTGCAATCCTACAAAGGTTTTGAGGGCATAAAAAGACTGGTAGATGTTGCTGGTGGTCTTGGAGTCAATATTAACTTGATCACTTCCAAATACCCTCATATCCATGGCATCAATTTTGACTTGCCTCATGTCATTCAAGATGCTCCTTCCTATCCTGGTATCATCCTTACACATTCCAATCCTGTGGTTCTGCAAAATTAAAAAAAACGATGTTCTTTTTGTCTTTTGAAGACTTATTTGGTAAATTTAGAGTTTTACAAGACAATAACATAAATAGAACATGTTACTAATATATGTTATGAAGCTATGAGGTGTGCAGTGTTAAAGAGGTTGAGTTTTGCAGGAGTAGAACATGTTGGGGGAGATATGTTTGAAAATGTGCCTAAAGGAGACGCCTTATTTATGAAGGTAAGAAAGTTTTGGTCAATTCATAATGATGGTTGCTGGGGAAATATAGTAGTATTTAATTTTAAAGAGGAGAGAAATCTCTCCTTTTATCAAACACCTTTTTTATTTGATATTTTATATAATTAATACAAATTATGAACATGTTCCTTATCTTGAATATGAATAGATATTTTAATCATTAATTTTTTTAATTTTAATTATAACTTTTTTTATTTTTTAATTATATATATTGTAATAACCGTTGGTTGAAAAAAGAGTTTAATTTAAACTGATGCATGAGTTATATCAACTTTATTGAATGAGCTTTGACATTAAGCAATTGTACAGTGGATACTTCATGATTGGAGTGATGAACATTGTGTGAAACTGTTGAAGAATTGCTATGATGCAATTCCTGATGATGGAAAGGTGATAGTTGTGGAGGCAATTCTTCCAAAGATACCAGAGAATAATAATGCTTATAAGGCAATTTCACAAATGGATGTTTTGATGATGACTCAGAACCCAGGAGGTAAAGAACGATCTGAAGAAGAGTTCATGAAATTGGCAAGAGAAGCTGGATTTAGTGGCATCAAATATGAATGTCATGTGAATAATTTCTGGGTTATGGAGTTCTTCAAGTAGACCACAACATATGCTATGCTTTGTGCCCCTACTTCCTCTGCTTTATTTCTTGTTTATGTGTTTTATGCATTTTGAAGTAACAGAACAAGCTCATGGTATGTAATATATTATGCTATATGCACTTTCATATTAATTAAATAATTGAAATATGCAAAAGATAAGATCAGTCCACAAATGTTGAAGAGATTTTTTTTATTTAAACTTATGATTTAAATACGGAATAATCCCTCCTTGTATTAGAAACATGAGTTGGAAAATTAGGATCAATTCATTACTTATTTGATTAAATTTGATTCGAAACATATATATAACTATCAAGTTTACCTTTCTTTTTTCTTTTTGAACCAATTTGAGTAACCTATTTTGAGTAATCCTTTCAAAAAAATGTCCAAATTTCCTAAAAAAAATATAATGATTGTTTATTAATTATTTCTTCTAGATTTTTTAGATGCTTATTAACTTTTAGCATCTCATTGCCTATATCATGTTTTTTCACAAATTTTTTTCTAGTTCCTTGATTTTCTTATGGCTTTCTTAAAAAATTAAGTTATTTGATGGGTTTCAATATCTTGTATAAGGAATTTTTCATTTAGACAATTCCAACATCTCATAAATCTTCTACAATTTTCTTATATATATATATATATATATTAATGTAACTAACCTTGATTGAGTATAATTGGATCGATGGTGTCGGTCGGCCCACACGGTATTGACCATTCGACCCTTACCAGTACACTTTTCCCCAGACTCACTCGAACCTAAGTCCCAAATTAATACTTGAAGCAAATTGCAGTAGTTAGGAATTGAACCAAAGAAACTTCAACCACTAAACCATACAAGTTCTTTGGTCATATTACCATTTTTATTATACTTATTATTATTAATACAATTTATACATATTATTATTAATACAATTTATACATATTATTATTAATATAATTTATACTTATTATTATTAATATAATTTATACAATTTATAATAATAATAATATAAATTATATTCATATTATTAATATTATATTCAATATTTATATTCTTAATATTATATTCATTTTATTAACATTATTCATAATATTGTTAATATTATATTCATATTATTAATATTATATTTTATATTATTATGTTATTAATAATATTGTTAATATTATATTCATATTATTAATATTATATTTTATATTATTATATTATTAATATTATTAATACTAGCGGACACACAGGCGCTCTCGCGCCTGTGTATCCGCATTTTTTATGTGTTCATTTATATTGTATTTATATTTAATATTAAAATTAAAATAAGAAAAATGTTATTTTTCACACATTTATATTAACAATATAAATTTATAATACATTATGAATAAAAAATGACATTATCATCATCATTATGTAAAATCATTATACCTTGATGTCAATTGGCTTAACCAATGCGAATGATTGATCATCCTTATAATTAATCATCCTTATTCAGTAAAGTGTGTTACTTGGTGCTGCCTTGTTATTGTTTGATTCTTCAAATGTCAAGTTAAATGAAGGAATAAATAAAACTATATAAAAAAAATTAAAAATAATAGTTATGAAAAGTTAAATGTTTATATAACATTTTTGTTACCTGCATTATTGATTGATCGAGCCAAATGTCGAATTGATTTCAATCTTCTTTCTCTATAACTTCTGCTTTGTGTAGATAGTTCATTTGTCATTTGTTCCATGGTCATTCTTCGTCTTATGTTTGCAATATTTAGCTTCAAGTTTGGTTTTGTCGTTCTACTCTTCATCGGTATTTATATTTTCGATTTTGTTGTGTAATGTATTAAAATGTAGAAAACTAATAAACATTAGAAAAATTATTTAAAAAATTCTAAAATATAAATCAAAACTAAAAGCAAAACAAATTATAAAAACACTGTTGCAAACCAAGAATCACTAATGCAATGCAAACATACATACAGCAGCAAGAAAAAAAGATTAGTATGTGACAGAAAATAGATAGCTAAATTAAAAATATTTTCAGAAAATATTTTACAAAATGTGAAAATAAATATATAAAATATGATAATATTTAAAAAACACTTTGATCTATATATTAAATATTGTTTATATAAATGAAAAAATATAATTAAAAAATATCTTCATATAATAATTCGCAAAATGTAAAAATAAATATATAAAATATGAAATTATTTAAAAAAACATTTTAAATTTTAAATTTTATATTTTAAATTACCTATATAGGGGATCTCCTCTTAACTACCATTTAAAATTTAAAATTTTGAATTTTAATTTTAATGTTTTAATATTTAATTTTGAATTTTTAATATTTAAGTTTTAATATTTAATTTCGTATACGTTTTATGTACTAATAAATTTTAAATTTTAAATATTAAATTACCTATATATATAGGGATCTACTTTTAACTACCATTTTAAATTTAAAACAGTGAATTTTGAATTTTGAATTTTAAATAACATATATATATATGGGATCTCCTCTTAACTACCATTTTAAATTTAAAATAGTGAATTTTGAATTTTAAATATTAAATTTTAAATTTTAAATTTTAAATTACTTATATATAGGGGATTTCCTCTTAACTACCATTTAAAATTTAAAATTTAAAATTTTGAATATTTAATTCTTAATTTTTTAAAAAACTAAACCCCTAAGAAAACCATAATCCCTGCAACTCACCCATCACTGCAATGCCTCTTAATCACTATCCTTTGGATGGAAATTTCCTATATGTTTTCTCATATAGTAATACTTTCATTGGTTCAGTTTTTTCAGGTACTTAATTTCTCTTTCAATTTTTTAATTGTTCTATTTATTTGTGTGAGCACAATAATTATAATATTGTCATCATATAATGCTAAAAACATTCATAAATGAATAATCAATAAAAGTAAAATCAGAATATATACTTTATAGTTGAAAAACAACACTATTTCGTGGTTCTGGAACGGAAGTGGTTATGGAACTTGCGACTTCTGGTAATTTGAATTTGAAAACAGAAAGTTTGATGGGATAAAAGTGAAGATGATCGGGAGAAAAAGATGATAGAAAGTTTGATGGGATAAAAGTGAAGATGATCGAGAGAAAAAAATGATAGAAAGTTTGATGGGATAAAAGGGAAGATGAACAGGAGAAAAAGATGATAAAAAGTTTAATGAAAAGGAGAAAAAGATGATAGAAAGTTTAATGAAAAGGAGAAAAAGATGATAGAAAGTTTAATGAAAAGGAGAAAAAGATGATAGAAAGTTTGATGGAATAAAAGTGGAAGATGAACTGGAAAAAAAGATGCAATTGTAGAATGTTTAAACTCTTTGAGATATAAAATTTAAACTCTTCACAAAATGACAAATAAAATAATAAGATATAAAGATAGAGATAAAATTAAAATAAAATAAGATGGTAGTTAAGAGGGGAATCCCCTTTATATATAGGTATAGATTATTAATATTATTAATATTATTAGTATTAGTAATATTATTAATGTTATTAGTATTATTAATGTTATTAGTATTATTAGTGTTATTAATGTTATTAGTATTATTAGTGTTATTAATGTTATTAGTATTATTAGTGTTATTAATGTTATTAGTATTATTAGTATTATTAATGTTATTAGTATTATTAGTATTATTAATGTTATTAGTATTATTAGTATTATTAATATTATTAGTATTATTAGTATAATAAAAATCATAATAATACAAATGAAGTTGACTGTTGTAGTGGTTAAATTTTCCCTTTGTCATTGAAGGAACCTGTGTTTGAATCCCATTCCCGCTTCATGGCAACACAATTAGGCTTCTTTTGTTGACTACGGTTTAAATTAAAGGATAATGGTAATAAAAACTATTTTATTCTTTTAAATGTTTCTTTCCTTATATTTAATAATTTTACTACATTTATGCTTAGAAATTGCCAAAAAAAATAATAATAGAGAGAAGCAAGCATGATGGATCCAATAGCATTGCACGGAAGAAGGATGAGATCTGTTGTGTCCGAAGGTTTTGTTTTATTTGCCGCAAAATGAGCGACAAACAATCAGACAAAAACCTCCAACAATGTTACCAACCCCTCGGGCAAAGAGCTGATCCAATCCAACGTCGTTCCTATTAACGATCCTGCCAGCATTTTGCATCGGACAAGATCCGATCCTCCATGAATCAAAATTTGTGCCTTGGAGTTTTTAATGTGGGCATTCAGGTCCTGCTTTCCCATGAACGAACTAATATTTGAAAATACATAGCTTGTTGGAAATGGTTCATTCAGAATTTCCCCTGAAAATGATGTGAAATCTGGCTCCACTTCCTGCAATTCCCACCTTTTTGTCCTCCGATCTTCCAACTGCCTCTGCAACTCCTCATTCCGTCTTTGAAGTCGCTCTTGTCCTCTTAACGTTTCCTCCATCCGTACCCTTGTTTCTTCCTGCCCCCTTCTAAATTCCTCTGCACGCTCTTCATTTTGCCTCCTCATGGTTTCCATCATCTCCATCAGCACACATGTTGCTTCAGGCGGGGGCTCCTCGTTGGAAACCCCAATTGGCTCCTCTTCTGCCATTGTTCTCCTGGCTCCTCTCATTTTTTTTCCTCTATTTTGATTTTCTGGCACAGGAATAATTTTTCCTGCCCCACTAATGTGATTCCAATAGCAAAGAAGAGAACGATTCTTGACATTCTTAGGAATCAACTTGAGTTGGACAATTGTTAGGCACTTTTTCTTAGAATTGGATCAATATTCTAAGTCAAGAACTCACCAAAACTAGCACCAAATCCAAACTCACATGGAAGTTCCACATATTGTCAAATTGAACCAACAAAAAGAGGTAAAACTTAAAAACACCGAACAGAATTGGATAAGAATCAAATTGAACCGAACAAAATGAAATTAAAAGGCAAAGAACTGAAAATGATTGCTGGAAAATAAGAACAACCGAACCATAAACTCAAGAACACAAGACAGAATTTCAAGGAAACAAGCTTAAACATGAACAATTGAAAGAGAAGGAAGGAAGGAGAAAAGAATGCTCATGAAGATGGATGCAAGGTTGGATGATCACGCCACTAGAAGGATGGTTGCTCCTAGATGAGTGTGCTGCCGCCACTTGAGGACACCATGGATCCTTCAAGATAAGACTAGAGAAGAAGGCTCAAAAGCTCTCCAATGCTCACTCAAAATTTGAGTATAGTTTCTTTACTCTAAATTCCAATCTGAATTTTACAAAGGGAGCACCTCTATTTATAGCCTAAGGTGCTGAAAATGCAAGCTACACAAATTCAAAATTCCCTCCTAAAAAGTTTCTAGAACCAGCGCCAATTACAAAGCATGAGGAAGGTGTGACCTCTTCCTTCACTTTGGCACCTCCTATTCTACTCCTACACCTATCTACTAACGCACCCCCCTCCTAAAGCTCCTAACTAAAGGCTTAAAGATGCTATAACAAAAGAGGTTTCTAATGTTTGCCTCTAAGCACCTTCAACCAAAGAAATTACAAAAAGAGAAAATAATTGTCCCCTAGCTCCTAAAGCTTTGAACATGCTTCTTGTAAGCCTTTGAGGTGGGCTTTGACCTCCATGGGCGTCCTCCATTTGTGCTTCTACCTCTTCTTGATCTTGTTGATTGGCCTCCATGTCCACTTGAGCTTGATCTCCATCACCCACGGTGGGCACCAAATGTTTTAGACAAACGTAGCAATAATCTAGCCGTAGAACATCAATCAATAGGCTAGGGTAAGTGTACCATTTACAAGTGTGTAAAAGATAGATCTTCCTACTGACGCTCCTTACATATATTGATACATCCTGTGTAACGTAACCCGATTCTGTCTTTACTGAGCCATTAATTATGTGTGATTTAGTGTAATGAATAACGGATGACGCACGTTTCATGTTAATGATAGGATTTCGATTCTCATATTATGCATCGAGCCCAAACCCATCACTCTACTGCCCCTTAGTTTCTAACGTAAGCTATTGAGACTATTATTATCAAGTTGAACCAGTTCAAGTAACGACCACCCGATATGCGTCGGTCCATACCCATCACTCTACAAATAATAAGTCACCAATTTCAATATTAATTAACTTTATCTATTAATTTATTGTTACATATAGATTCTCTTTTATTTCTCATTTACTTATCCTCTCTTTTATCTCTCATCTATTATTAACTTCATTCTCCTATTAACTTCATTATTCTTAAGTGCTATAAAGAAATTGAGTTTTCCATGAAAACCGTAATTTACAAGTGTATTTTGCCATTCATATCATCTAATCAATTATTTAAAATGATAATAAAGTTCTTATCTAGCTAGCACACCATAAACAATGTTTAACAACAAATGTTATTTATTACCTTCAAATATTAATGCTAGCTCTTTATTTAAATACGCTTCCGATCGGATCTGGAAATAATCCCTTAAAACCTAAAAAATCTAAAATAATATAGCCATGCACATGCACATACACATGCATTTCAACTTTAAATATTGGAGAAATGTCAATTAAACACATGAATAAGTATATTATAAATAATTACAGAAGTTGAGTCAACTAGAATGGTTTATTTTCACCCTAAAATCTAAACAAAAATGTTGATATCTATCTGTTTGTTGTTGAATAGAAAGTAAATGAAAACTATATTTATCTTACATTTTAATTATATAAGTATAACCTCAACTTAAAAGCAAAGTGTTAGAAACTTATAACAGAAATATTATGAATTTGAGTTAAATCTAAAGTTGATTTAAACGTGAATAATAAAGTATCCCAGATCTAGAATAATAAAATATAAAGGTTTTCAATGGATGGTTTAATATATAGTGGAGAAGTTGGTGAGTGATTGCACGTGTTGAAGTGGAGATGGCAAATCTTCCAGATTCAAGGCTCAATGGTGAAGAGAAGAGGAAGGAAGAAAAAGAAACAGAAGATGAAGAAAGCTTCTTGCGTGCCATGCAGCTTGTGAGTTCGGTGGTCCTTCCGATGGCAGTGCAATCGGCGACGGAGCTGGGAGTGTTTGAGGTGCTGAAAGAAGCGGGAGAAGGTGCTAAGCTTTCTGCTAAGGAAATAGCATCAAAGATTAGTTGCAGTAATCCAGAAGCAGCCTCAATGCTAGATCGTCTCCTCTTACTTCTTTCTTCTCACTCCATTCTCAACTCTTCCCTCATTTCCGACAACCGTGTTCCTCCCAGCTTTCACCGGCTCTACACCATCACTCCCGTCGCCGCATTCTTTGCTCCCAATTCTGACGGAGTTTCGTTGGGGCCCCTGATGGCCTTGATCCAAGACAAAATCACCCTAGACAGCTGGTTAAACTCTTTCTCTCTCTCAAGTATTATTATTATTTTATGTCCCTTTCCATCACAAACATATTCGTATTCGTATATCAGACACACGTCTATATAACCCTGTAAAACACATATGATTAAGTGTCAACTTTGTGTTTTATATTTTATATTTTAGAGATTACACGTATAATGTCCATATTCATGTAGTATTAGTGTTGTTACTGTTCATGTTATAACTAATGTGAAATAACTTTGTTTATACACTATTAGGAGTGAGCTGAAAGATGCAATTAGGGAGGGGGGTGTTCCATTCAACAGGGTTTATGGCACTCATGTTTTTGAGTATGCACGTTTGGATTCAAGGTTCAATAAAGTTTTCAACACAGCAATGATCAACACCTCAAATTCGGTGATGAAGAAGGTTGTGGAATCCTACAAAGGTTTTGAGGGCATAAAAAGACTGGTAGATGTTGGTGGTGGTCTTGGAATAAACATTAACTTGATCACTTCCAAATACCCTAATATCCATGGCATCAATTTCGACTTGCCTCATGTCATTCGAGATGCTCCTTCCTATCCTGGTATCATCCTTACACATTCCAATCCTGTGGTTCTGCAAAATTAAAAAAAAAAATGTTCTTTTCATCTTTTGAAAACTTATTTGGTCAACTTTGAGGTTTTACAAGACAGTAACATAAATGTGTTTTTTTATCAGCAAAACATTGATAAATTAAAGGGAAAACTTGTCCCAACTGTTATACATATCCAAACCATCTTACTTAAAACAACAATTCCAAAATTAATTTGAAAATGATTTGAACCAGTTCATAACTTGAGATTACCTCCTCATTTCAAGACCTTCACAAATTGTTTTAGTGCAGAATTAATTCTGCATCAGCTGCAGAAATAGTTACTGCATAATTATGCAGCTAAGTGTAGCATTTACTTTCTAATAATGCAGGAGTAGAACACGTTGGTGGAGATATGTTTGAGAATGTGCCTAAAGGAGACGTCATATTTATGAAGGTAAGTCTCGGTATGGGAAATATACTACTATTTAATTCGAAAAATATGGTTTGAAACTCTAAACTGATTCATTTCATAACACCTTACAATAATATAATAATATTTTAAATTAAAAGATAAAATAAATACAATTAAAATATTAATTTATTAAATTGAAAAGCACGTGTATTTATTTTTTATCTACTTTTCTGTTTTATCAAACACATTTTTTTTACTTAGTTTAAATTTTGTTATCTTTATTATGAATAACATTTGGTATTCAAATCTGATGCATGCAGTATAGAAAGAAAATCATTTAATAAAAACTAATTTTAGATAAAAAAAATATTAGTTGTTATATTAACAAAATTAGATACTATTTTAGACATTACAAAAATTATTGATATCTAAATTAGGTTATATTATTGATAAATAATTTTTAAGTTGGTATATAATTAAATATCAAGGTTTTAAATACCAACTTTAGAATCTAAATAATTGGTTGCTAAAACTTAGGTAGCTAACTAGATACACTGCAAGAAAACCATGAAATAGAAACCAATTTGTAGAAACCAAAATAATTAGTTGCAATAGTAACTAAATTAGAGACCATTTTAGAAACTAAAAAGAAATTTGGTTTCTAAATTAGTTTCTATTATTTTCTATTATTGTTAAATAATTTCTAAATTGGTATCTAATTAACAACCAAGATTTTTGCTACCAAATTTAGAAACTAAATAATTGGTAGTTAAAACCTTAGTTGTTAATTAGTTTTTTTTTTTTTTTTTATCAGCAATGAATAAATAAAATTAAAAGGGATACTTCAGGGGTATCCCAACCCATATACAGAACCAGAAGTGGACTTCCTATATCATCCATAAAAGAAACTCTCCTTTATGGTTGGAGCAAAACAACCATAAAGTGAGAAAAAACATACCCAAAAATATAACCAACAAGTTACCTCAAAGCAACATTCAACTTTACCGAAACCCCCAGAACCGAGGCCACCTACATTCACCTCGCCACACGACAAATTACCCGTGCAGGGAATAACTCGCCATGTAGCTTACTCTGGTGAGCACTAAGTGCCACGAGGAGCAATCTCTGCAAAATCGCCTGCCACCAATGCTACTCGCCATGTATGCTCTGACCTAAGGAAACCCCGCTCTCGACGAGGATCCACTCGGGAAATCCCCTCGTCGACGAACGAGCTGTTAATAGGTACTAATTTAAAAACTATTTAACAATAATAGAGAATAATATAAACTAATTTAGAAACCATTTTTTTTTAGTTTCTAAAATGGTCTCTATTTTAGTTCCTATTGTAACTAATTATTTTGGTCTCTAAAAATTGGTTTCTATTTCATGATTTTCTTGTAGTGATACCAATTTAGAAATTATTTATCAATAATAGAAACTAATTTATATACTAATAATTTTTTTAATCTCTAAAATAATATCTAATTTAATCATTATAGAAACTAATAATTTTTTTAATAATTTTATAGTAATGGTGATTTATACCAACCTCATTCAATGTGCTTTAACTCTAAGTAAATTGTGCAGTCGATACTTCATGATTGGAGTGATGAACATTGTGTAAAGCTGTTGAAGAATTGTTATGATGCAATTCCTGATGATGGAAAGGTGATAGTTGTGGAGGCAATTCTTCCAGAAATAGCAGAGACTAATGATACTTATAAGGCGATTTCACAAATGGATGTTTTGATGATGACTCAGAACACAGGAGGTAAAGAGCGATGTGAAAGAGAGTTCATGGAATTGGCAAGGGAAGCTGGATTTAGTGGCATCAGATGTGAATGTCATGTCAACATTTTCTGGGTTATGGAGTTCTTCAAGTAGACCACACCATATGTTATTTCTAATTGCTTCTTTATGTATTTGCTTTTATGCATTTTAAAGTAACAGAATAAGCTCATGGTCTGCAATATATTATGTTATATGCACTTTTCATATTAACAAAATAAAATAGTTGAAGAATTTTCACTTTATTTTTTCAAGAAGAATTTTTTTTATTTATATACTGAATAATCCCTCATAGTATTAGAAACATGAGTCGAAAAATTAGAATTAATCCATAATGTATTTAGTTAAATTTAGTTCAAAACATATATAAGTATTGAGATTACTTTTTTTTTTCTTGAACTATAAGAAATGATGATTATTATCTTTTCATTATTTCTTCTAGATTTTTAAAGATGCCTATATCATGTTGCTTCACAAATTTCTTTCTAATTTCTTGATCTTCTTATGTTTACATAAAGAACTAAGTTATCTTTTTAATTTTTAAATCTCGTTCAATTCCTTAATTTTCTTAGGTTTACACAAAGATCTAAGTTGTTTTCCTAATTTTTAAATCTCTTTCGGTCTTGAATTAACACATTATACAATTCATACATATTTCATTTATGGATCATGATAATAGGTCATTTAAAATGAGCTTGAATATTTTTTATAAGAAATTAATTTATCTGGTGACCAATGTACTCATTAATATTCCATAAAAAAATTATTTTTTCATTAACCCATAAAAAAATTATTTTTTCATTAACTACTGCAAGTTTACATTATTTAGAGTGTTGAAGTATAGAGTGTTGAAGTTATGAATATTCTTTTATCAAATATAATTTAGGTTTTAAATGTGTACATTAAATTTAAAATTATCATTTCATGCTAAATGAAAATTTTCTATTTAGTTTATACATTAATATCTATTTTGAATCAATGAATAATATTTATTTCATTGATATAAATATATTTTAAAATAACACATATTGATATTATATTGCGTGGTTATCTATTTTTTTTATTTCATATGTAAATAATTAATTAGTATCATATATTAAAAACAAAAATTGACAGTGTTTAATTTTAAAAAAAAATTATAAAAAATAAAATAAAAATATTCATTAAAAACATATTTAGTCATATATTATTAAAATAATACAATTTTAGTAAATGAGTTAGTATAAAGAAATCAAATTTGAATTATGAGGATTGATAATCATTATACAAGAAAAAAATTAGCATGTGAGAAATGTCGAAAGAAGTTTTAACCATTACATTAGTCAAGTTTTATTGACACATTTTGATTATTATTATACTTATTATTAGTAAGATTGTCAATATTAATATAATTAATAATATAAAAATTATTAACATTATTAAATATTATTTATATTATTAAATATTATTCATATTATTAAATATTACTAATATTATTAAATATTACTAATATTAATAAATATTATAAATAGTGTTGATATTATTAATACTAGCAGAAACAAAGACACTAAAGCGCCTGTGCATCCGCATTTTTTATTATTATTACTATATTGTATATTATTATGTGTATTCATATCTTTTAAATATCAAATATTACTAAGTAAATATAAGATAAAAACATTTTCTCTCATCATTTATGAGTTTCAACCTACTTTTTTAATAATTAAGTTGTAGTAAAAAATATATTAAACAAATTTAAATTTATAACACAATAAACATAACCAATTTTGATTTGGTGTTACTAACATAAAACTAAAAAAGAGAAATATATTAATGAAAAGAAATAAAGAAGAAGAATAAGATGAGAAACTCCATAACAAACCTTAAGAAAATATTTATTTTCAAACCCCTTTCATTTCTCCGCAAGAATGTCATATTCAGAACGCATTCATCCTCCCCGTCGATGCCCACATCAATAATGGTGTCAAGATAACTTTGTACCTGTGCAGTATTCAGCTTTCGGTGTACGAAAATGAAAAGCAGAGTAAAAAAATAAAAATGAGTAACATTAACAATTAAACAACCAAGAAAAGAAAACTCACTTACATATACTAACTCGGATGTGTGCTGTTCTTCTTACTCTTATCTTGAAAAATGAATCTTTTTATCTAATGAAAGTGATATAAACCGAAGAAATAAAGTGAGAAAGAGGGAGGAGAGAAAAACATAATAAATTTTTTTAAATATAAATTTAAATTGAAAAGAAACTGTGAGTGAAAACGGAAGAAATAAAGATATATTTCAAAAAACTAAATTCAAAAGTGTTTTAAGTTCAAAAACTCCACTCTAATAACTGTTTTAATATTTACAAAATAACTAAAAATAAAATTAACTTTTTTATATATAAAAAAAACAGTTATATATATATATATATATATATATATATATATATATATCAAAAACAATTATGAAAATATATAAAAAACAGTTATGCAGGGAATCCCCATTATATATAGATATAGATTATAAATATTATTAATATTATAAATAATATTAATTTTATTAATATTTTATAAATATTATTTATATTATTAATGTTATTTTTTATTAATTTTATTATATTATTAATATTATTTATAGTATTAATATTAATAATTTTATTATTATTATTATTAATATAATACTAATTATATTATTATATAAATATTATTTATTTTATAATATTAATAATATGTTATACTTATTAGTTATAATTATCATTATTTTTATTATTATTTTGATTTTATAATTAAATATTTTATAATAACATTTTTAATATTATGTATATAATTATTATGATAATAGTTTATAGGTAATAGAGATATGTAGGTAATAGTTGGTAGGTAATAATAATTGGTAGGTAATAGTTGGTAGGTAATAATAATTGGTAGGTAATAGAGATCAATGAATAAAAGTCGTAAGTAATAAAATCGGTAGGTAGTTGGTAGGTAATGCTGAATTTACCAACGGATTCAGATCAGTAAGTAATATCCGTAGATAATGTTGTTTGTAAGTAATATTTATAAGTAATACTGAATTTATCTAAGAAAATTATTAAAATTCGGAAGTAAAAATCCATACTTTTTTAATTTTTTTTTTAGTGGATTCTTATTTTACCGAGGACTAGTGGTAGTAATTGATTAGTTAATTTAAATATAGTTATTTTAACCTCATTTATTTGTTGTTCGTAGAGATAAAGCTTGAATCTGATTATTGTTTCATGTATCGCTCTTCAGGTTTGTGAAGCGGTGGTGATTTTGAGCGTGGCAGTGGTGGTCCACGTGGCAGACAGGGAGCGTGTTTCTCCAAGAACAATTTTGGAGAATGTTGACACGAACAATTTTGGATTTAAAATTTTGTGGAAATATATGAAGAAGAAGGAAGAAGAGGAGTGTGTATATACACTAGTTTAGAGTGTAGAAGGTGGTGAGTGAGTGATTGCAGGTGTTCAAGTGGAGATGGCAAGTCTTCCAGATTCAAGGCTGAATAGTGAAGAGAAGAGGAAGGAAGAAGAAGAAGAAATACAAGATGAAGAAAGCTTCTTGCGTGCCATGCAGCTTGCGAGTTCGGTGGTTCTTTCGATGGCACTGCAATCGGCGACGGAGCTGGGAGTGTTTGAGGTGCTGAAAGAAGCGGGAGAAGGTGCTAAGCTCTCTGCTAAGGAAATAGCATCAAAGATTAGTTGCAGTAACCCAAAAGCAGCCTCAATGCTAGATCGTCTCCTCGCACTTCTTTCTTCTCACTCCATTCTTCACTCTTCTCTCATTTCCGACCACCGTCTTCCTCCCACCTTTCACCGCCTCTACACCATCACTCCCGTCGCCGCATTCTTTGTTCCCAATTCTGACGGAGTTTCGTTGGGGCCCGTGATGGCCTTATGCCAAGACAAAATCTTCCTACAAAGCTGGTTCAACTCTCTCTCTCAACTATTATTATCATTTTATGTTCCTTTTCCATCACAAACATATTGGTATATTTTAAATTTAATGCGGGTGATAAGTGTTGTGATAAAATAAAAGAATAAAGTCACATCATTGAGTCAAAACAGAGTTTGCTATTTCAGTATTATGATTGTATGCGATCTGCTAAATTATGTGATTGGAAGTAAATGTTTACAAGAGGATTTATGAATTGTGAGGCACTTTTGGGCACGTTTCTTCATTTGCTCAAGTGAAATAACTTTGTTTATACATTGTTAGGAGTGAGCTGAAAGATGCAATTAGGGAGGGGGGTGTTCCATTCAACAGGGTTTATGGCATTCCTGCTTTTGAGTATCCACGTTTGGACTCAAGATTCAATAAGGTTTTCAACACAGGAATGATCAATCACACCACTTTGGTGATGAAGAAGGTTCTGGAATCCTACGAAGGTTTTGAGGGCATAAAAACACTGGTGGATGTTGGTGGTGGTCTTGGGATCAACATTAACTTGATCACTTCCAAATACCCTCATATCCATGCCATCAATTTCGACTTGCCTCGTGTCATTCAAGATGCTCCTTCTTATCCTGGTATCATCCTTACACATTCCAATCCTGTGGTTCTGCAAAATTAAAAACTATTTACTTGCTTAGAGTCCAATACTTTCTTTGTTAATAATATATGAGGTTGAGTTTTAAAAGCAAAAGGTACCTAATATTGCAGGAGTGGAACACGTTGGGGGAGATATGTTTGAAAATGTGCCTAAAGGAGACGCCATATTTTTGAAGGTAAGTGTGGCTGTGTTACTGGGGATTTTGGTCAATTCATAATGATGGGTGCTAGGGAAATATAGTAGTATTTAATTTTAAAGGGGAGATGAATCTCTCTTATCAAACACCTTTTATTTGGTTTATAAACTTCTAAACACAACGAACGTGTTTCTTATCTTGAATATGAATAACAGTTGATTGAAACTTTGATTTATTCAAACTGATGCATGAAACTTATACCAACATTATTGAATGAGCAGTGGATAGTTCATAATTGGAGTGATGAACATTGTGTGAAGCTGTTGAAGAATTGCTATGATGCAATTCCAGATGATGGAAAGGTGATAGTTGTGGAGGCAGTACTTCCAAAAATACCAGAGACTAGTAATGCTTATAAGGAGGTTTCACAAATGGATGTTTTGATGATGACTCAGCACCAGGGAGGTAAAGAGCGTTGTGAAGAAGAGTTCATGATATTAGCAAGTGCAGCTGGATTCAGTGGCATAAGATATGAATGTCATGTGAATAATTTATGGGTTATGGAGTTCTTCAAGTAGACCACAACATATGCTATGCTCTGTTATGCTCTGTGCCCCTACTTCCTCTGCTTTATTTCAAATTGCTTGTTTATGTGTTTCATGTTTGCTTTATGCATTTTAAAATAACAGAATAATCTCATGGGGTGTGTTTTCATATTAATAAAATAAATTGAAGTATGCAAAAGATAAGATTAGAACTTTTCCATTAGAGTTTTCACTCTTTCATGAAGATAAATTTTTTATTTGAATTTATGATTTATGCACTAAGTAATCCCTAGTAGATCCAGATACATTATTGTAGATTCAGAGAAATTGATTTTAAATTATTTATTATCGTTGAAATATGTTTATTCAAAACTATAAAATTAAAAGAAAATTGTTTAATTTGTAGAAAATTTATAATATTTTTGACATGTGTTTCAACCATAAACTTTTAGAAAAAATAATACAAAATATAAATTTACCACAAGTGGAAAATAGAATAGGTGTTGGATATTTAACAAAGAGACGTGTGGAGACCATTAAGTCACCACCACAATTTTGGGCTAAGGAGATTGAAGGATATGGAATTTTGATCAGAACATTCATTTCTAGTTTTTCTTATTTTCTTATGTAAATTTGTAGAGTAGTGTAAATTAGTAATTTTTGTGTTTTTCTTATTTTCTTATGTAAATTTGTAGAGTAGTGTAAATTAGTAATTTTTGTGTAGGATTTAATTGGGCTTGTATTTGGACTTGTACTCGAATAATGTATTAGACTTATTTTCATGAACCATGTATTAGATCAATTAGAATAAGGTGTAAATATTCGACTTAGGTCAATTAGAATAAGGTGTAAATAGAAAAAGAATGTCTAGCTAAAGTGACAATTTGACTTCATTGGATTCAATGCAATCCTCGATGAGGACATGAAGGTCCACATGGTATCTCTTTAATGAAGATATCTCTTTAATGAAGATGATCTCCACCAATTACCTTTAATGAAGATGATCTCCACCAACTAAGAAAGGTTACTTGTCAATCTCTAATTTAAGAGGATTTACTCCAATGAGAGAAAATTTATTGTTATCATGGAGAGAATTCTCTCTAATTAGAGGAGAACACTTGTCAAGGGTTTAGGGTTTAGGTTAAACTTTTCTGAATTTTGGCATCTTTTAGCACTATAAATGTCCTCTTCTAAAGGAGCTTAGATTAACTAGAAAAATGATGCCCAGGATTGTAAACAATTTGTCTTCTTTACTCACTTTAGCACACTATTTATTAGCACTAATGGTCTCACTTCTTGTGGGTCTCATTGACAACCAAATTATATTCTTCATTCAATTTTCTTCATCTATTTAACCCACACAATACATTCATCCAGCACCAAAAAAACAAAAACTAAAATTACAAAAAGCTATATGAATTCAACAAATAGCTATGTTGATCAAAATTCTCATTAGCTTTTTCATTTTACACCAAGTGCATTTAAAAGCATTAGTCCTCTAGAAGAGCGACAAGCACAAGGAGAAACAGTTTTGAATGATGATGGTGGAAGAGAAAGTCTAAGAATTAGCACAATGCACATTTCAAGAGTAACATCATGTTAAAGGAAATAATCCCATTGACTCCAATTTGTATCCTTAATGCTTCTATTCATGCCAATATCTTTGAACTTCTTTTCAATTCTTTTCAATTCATGACCTTGCTGCATATTTGGTTCACCAAGATTGCAAAATTTAGATTTATTTTTCTTAATGTTATATATAATATTATCTGAAAATGAATTGAATTTTATTGTTGGAGATCCCACATCGACTAGAGATTAGAGCTTTTCGTTGTATATAAGTGGGTGGAAACCTCAATCCTATGAGCCGGTTTTATGGGGTTGAGTTAGGCTTAAAGTCTACTTTGTAATATTGTATCAGAGTCATTTCGAGCCTATCCTAACGAGTGTTTGTGTTGGGCCTATCGTGTCACCCGCTATCGGACCACCCAAAATATACATAGTCCCACACACGAGTTGGCAGTCTCGGCATGAGGAGTATGTTGGAGATCGTGGGTACAAACCTCAACCCTCTCAACCGATTTATGGGGTTGAGTTAGGGTTAAAGTTCACTTTGAGATAGTTACTTTACCTCTCGTAGGATGAACATAAAAGCATTCTAAATTTATGCAAGCATGAGATTGAAGAATCAGGGAAATAGGAAAGTAATAACAGTTATTGGGTAACTGTTAATTATTACAGGGTATTTATTGGAGTTTCTATGTTGCACGAAAACAAGAACGATGCTTACTCTACAAATTGAAGCTTTTTGCAGGAATCCACCTCAGCAGAGTACAAAGTAAAACAGAACATAAACATAAGCTTATATGCATCCTTCAATATTTCTTTCAAGGGTATAACATAACATAAACTTATTATTAAATATATGATTATTTCTATTGTTATTAAATAATAAAACTCAAGTTAAGAATGAGGTGATTAATAAATTATTTTTATTTAATTGCATAACTTTTCATCTTTCAATTTGTTGGTTTAAATTTAATATCCTTATTTATTTTTAATGGTGTAATATTTTAGTTATTTATTTATATTTATATTGGCATTTTCAGATTATGTGTGCAGTAAAATGAAATTAAGTATTTTTTTAAAAAAATCGATTTAAAAAGAACATATTTCTCCAATATTTGCAATTTAGGTGGACCTAATATTTTTATTGAGATTTTTAAATCAAATTTCAAGTTTTTCTTGTTGGTTATAAAAAAACATTTTGGTAGTTGTGGATAATTAATTACTTTAATGATAATTAATAAAATTCTTCTTGTGTGAGGGGCTGAAATAGTAGTATTAATCGGTTGAACAATTGATTTTTCTTCTTAAGTCAATCGTGTCGCCATCAAACTCGCACGACATCATCCCCTATCTGCTTGACGATGTAGCTGCACAACGTGGGTCCAGCACACAAAGCCCAGTTGTAACTGTACCGCGAGGCGCGGTCGGAGAAGAGGAAACGGGAGTGACGTTACCGCCCACCGAGAACGCCATCTTGAGCTCCGCTAGAACTGACCAGAGAGCAAACCCTACCTGCAGAGAAGCCTGTTGAAGATGGAAGCTTTGATGTATCAAATCCACATGAAGCCTAAAACTGTGCTGCTTTCTGGGTTTGGGTTTAGATTAGGTTGTTTAGATTAGGTTGTTTAGAATCTTTGTTAAGATCACTCCTTGAAATTGAAGCCTACACAAAGCTTGATTAAATCTATTTTAAGAAACTAAGTGTTTTTTCAAGCAAAGAGAAAAAACTAGTTGATTTGTCGAAATAATCGGTTGTTTGTCACTTAGCTGGCTGGATGTTTTGAAACTGCTTTTTGAATCAGTTATGTAACTGCTTTGACTCGTTCAACCGGTTAAATCGTGGTTTCAACCGGTTAAATGTGTGTTTTCATAACAGTTTTTTGAAAACCTATTTTAACTGATTCAGTTGTTCAAATCTGCCTTAAACGACTGTTTTTCAAAGGCTATAAATAAGGCTTTTGTTCAAATCAAAATACATAACAAATACAGCAAGTATTGATTCAGATTTGAGAAAGAGATTTGGTTTTTTTGAAAGTGTTTTAAAAAAGAGCAAGAGTGCTTTCAAGCTTTATAGTGGTGACAAGTGCTGATCATAGGATCTCTGGTTCTGGTTCTATAATTCCACGTGTTTTCTATCATTGATTAGTGTCTTGTAATTGTACTTCTTTTACATACTGTTTGTGTTTGAAATCCTGTAAAGACAGAGGTTGTTTTGTCTTGAGGTGTGAAGTTTTGCAAAGGGGGTGGGTAGACTTTGTGGGATTCAAAGTCACCTCTTTGTGATGTGTGGTTGTAATCTGTGTTGATTACTAGTGGAAACTCAAAGGTTTGTCTGAGAACTGAATGTAGCTTAGGAATTGAGTGAACTAGTATAAAATTTTCAGACACTGAAAACGAATTCTCCCAAGGAACTAGAGAAACAAAAGTATTGTCTAGCCAATCTTTATTCCCTTCAATGACTTTCGCCAGATTATCTGCATCTTCACAAGACAACAGTACGAAATCTTCACCAAGAAACACTAAATTCACAAAACCACATCCGCCCAAAAAGAGACTCTCCTTAATCGCTTGAAAAAATTGATTTCTTAGAAAATCTTCCAATGTAACTACTCTCCAACCACTCAGAATCCTCCATCATGACCCTAAAGATAGGCGGGGATTCATCTAAATGCTTCTGGACAGTAGCAACAACCTCCTTCTGAGAAGAATCACCACTCCCATTCTTTACCTCTTGTGCGAAAGTCCGTTGGTCCGCCTTTTGGCTCCAAACTTTTTGAGGCCCCTACGATTGCTTTTTGAAGTTACGGACTTCTCTTGACTACTCTCGCCTACTATATTTAGATATATTCACCCGTAATTTCCTATACACAATCCAAATAGTGTCTAGCTTTCTTTCCATCTCAAAACGTCCCTCGCCCCTTGAAACCTAACAAACCCAAAATGTTGGTTCCTAACGTTAAACTTCCTAGATATAAACACATCCAAAACTCTATCCCATCTTTAAAAAAAATTTCAAAAATCCTTTTCTTCATACTCATGAGAAAAATTAGTAAAGAAAAACGAAGTATCTGTCATGGTTGATGAACTTACATTTTCTCTCTCTCTACATTCTAGTGCACCAAGGAGACGTGAATCAAAGTCAAAAAGAAGCAGATCCGAAAGAAGACGTCTAACCGAAGTCAACCGGCGAGAACACAAATCATTAAAGACTATGAAAAATAAAATTATAATTAATTTTAAAAGATCTTTAAAACTCTATATGGGTTGAGACGTCTGTACGATAAAGCATTTTCATTGGATGGTATAATAGTGAAAAACTACGGTGTTACTGAGCGTGTTATCTGCATAGAGTACGAATAAGATATTTTAGACCTCTTCTTTATTGATCATGTTGCACGTACGTAGTGTGTTCCCTTCTCTTCTTCTCTCTCTTGCTTTCTCAACGGAAGAAGAAGAAGAATAGTGTGTGAATATAGACTAGTTTAAAGTGTAGAAGTGGTGAGTGATTGCAGGAGTTGAAGTGGAGATGGCAAGCCTTCCGGATTCAACTCTGAATGGTGAAGAAAAGAGGATGGAAGAAGAGATAGAAGATGCAGAAAGCTTCTCGCGTGCCTTTCAGCTTATGAGTTCGATTGTCCTTTCGATGGCGCTGCAAACGGCAACGGAGCTGGGTGTGTTTGAGGTGCTGAAAGAAGCGGGTGAAGGTGCTAAGCTTTCTGCTAAGGAAATAGCATCAAAGATTAGTTGCAGTAACCCAGAAGCAGCCTCAATGCTAGATCGTCTCCTCGCACTTCTTTCTTCTCACTCCATTCTCAACTCGTCCCTCATTTCCGACCACCGTGTTCCTCCCACCTTTCACCGGCTCTACACCATCACTCCCGTCGCCGCATTCTTTGCTCCCAATTCTGATGGAGTTTCGTTGGGGCCCATGATGGCCTTGGGCCAAGACAAAATCTTCCTACAAAGCTGGTATCTCAATTATTATGCTCATGATATTTTCACTTCTTACTTTACACTGTAACAAAATATTAATATTTATAATAAAATAAATTTATAAAAAATAAATAAAATACAAAATATTCATATATTTTTAAAAATTAAAAAATTATAAATTTTAAAATATTAATATTTATTGAAGTATAAGGTAAAATATGAAAAAAAAAATTGTTATTATTATATTTTATCACTCTTTCCATCACAAACATATTTGTATAATTTAAATTATACCAACAAAAAACTAGTGATGATTCCTTACAAACTTTTTCATGGTCCGTGTGCAGTTTGTTTGTCGTTGGTCCACTCACCAACTATTGGACAAAATTACATTGTTTACACTTTTGACTCCTTGTTGCAATCTTTCATTCTCTCTCTTGCTAATCATTGGGAGATAATAGTTCAAATTTAATGCGGGTTGTTGTGATAATAAAAGAATAAAGTCACATCATTCAGTATTATGATTTTATGCGATCTCCTAAATTATGTCATTGGAAGTAAATGTTTCCAAGAGGATTTATGAATTGAGAGGCACTTTCGGGCAATAACTTTGTTTTTACATTATTAGGACGGAGTTGAAAGATGCAATTAGGGAGGGGGGTGTTCCATTCAACAGGGTTTATGGCACTCATGCTTTTGACTATTCACGTTCGGACTCAAGATTCAATAAGGTTTTCAACACAGCAATGATCAATCACACCACTTTCATGATGAAGAAAGTTCTGGAATCCTACAAAGGTTTTGAGGGCATAAAAAGATTGGTGGATGTTGGTGGTGGTCTTGGAATCAACATTAACTTGGTCACTTCCAAATACCCTGATATCCATGGCATCAATTTCGATTTGCCTCATGTCATTCGAGAGGCTCCTTCCTATCCTGGTATCATCCTTACACATTCCAATCCTGTGCTTCTGCAAAATTAAAAAAAAAAATGTTATTTGGTTAACTTTGAGTTTTACAAGACAATAATATTAAGAGTGTGTAGTATTTACTTTCTAATATTACAGGAGTGGAACACGTTGAGGGAGACATGTTTGAAAATGTTCCTAAAGGAGACGCCATATTTATGAAGGTAAAGTGTGAGTGAGGAGGGAAATATATGAATAATAGTTGGTTGAAAGTTTAATTCAAAGTGATGCATTATACCAACCTCATTCAATGATTGTACAGTGGATACTTCATGATTGGAGTGATGAAGATTGTGTGAAACTGTTGAAGAATTGTTATGATGCAATTCCTGATGATGGAAAGGTGATAGTTGTGGAGGCAGTTCTTCCAAAAATACCAGAGACTAATAATGCTTATAAGGCAGTTGCACAATTGGATGTTGGGATGATGACTCAGCACGAGGGAGGTAAAGAACGGTGTGAAGAAGAGTTCATGGAATTGGCAAGAGCAGCTGGATTTAGTGGCATCAGATATGAATGTCATGTCAACAGTTTATGGGTTATGGAGTTCTTCAAGTAGACTACACCACATGTTTCCTCTGTGTTATTTCTAATTTCTTGTTTATGTGTTTCATGTTTGCTTGTATGCATTTTAAAGTAACAGAATAAGCTCATGGTGTGTATTATATTATGTTATGTTCACTTTTCATATTAATAAAGAATAAAATTAAAAAAAATTTAAAGATGTGAAAGATAAATCACGCCGCTTCCACTAGAATTTGATCACTTTATTTTTTATAAAAAAATAAATTATTTAATATTATGATTTAAACACTAAGTAATCCCTCTTTTCATTAAATTTTATTAGTATGTAAACATTAACTTTAACTTTTTTTTGAACTAAAACTTTACATTTTGAGTAATCCTTGTCAAAATGTACAAGTTTTTCACATAAATGACCGGTATTGCCTTTTCACTATTTCTTTTAGATTTTTAGATGTTTAATTAACCTTTAACATACTTAAACCTTGTTCTTTGCTAAACCTAACATGTTTGTGCAGTTCAGACATATTCCATTTTTTTAGTATGGTATTATAGGTGATTTGAAATAAACTATTCACACTCAATCCCAAAGTTTTAAGTCTTCCTACAATTTGTTTATGCATAACCTTATGGTAGTCAACATACTTATTCCATCAAAATTTTATTTTTTTCATTTTCATAACAGGTTTGTCTCTATTATTCATCATTATTGAGTCCATTTAAAATGATGATTTTGTGATAAATTGTCATTAAAACACTAATAATGATGTTTTAAGTCGGCGTTGAACTATAAAACTTACAATGACATTTTCATTAACAAGGTAACTCCATTTTACCTACAGTAATCATTCGTAGGTATGTCTAAATTTATCTATAAATTTAAATCTATAGGTAATTATCATTATGTAAAAAAAAATTATTAATAACAATTTCAATAATTATCTAAACCAATGTAACATCACTTAACTCTAAACATTCCGGTCACATCTTTTAACATTTTCTGTAAAGCATCTTTGGCTACTATTATCAAATACCATTGTTTATTAGGTCTATGTAGCAACAAAGCACCATTTTACTTTGTGAAAATAAATTATAGGTCCAATTTGCTTGATACAACATGAAGATAAGTGTAAGGGAAAAAGTGAAGTTCTTAGCTAGCTTGCACAAGATCATATACGCATATGCTAATTAAAAAAATGTTATTTGTTACCTTAAAATATTAGTGCTATCGCAAGCTTCGGATATCGTATCTGGAAATAATGCCTTAAAATAAAATAAATATTGACCTATAATTAATGTGGCTCACACTTTCTATATAAATAATACTTATTCTAGTTATAATGATATAGAATATCTAAAATAATATAGCCATGGAACATTAATTTTAAAAAAAATGGAAAATTTAATTATAAGAAACTGTTATATACGGATATAATTTGTATGTAATTTATTTTAAATTTAATTAAAAAATAATAAAAAGTGTTACATACTAATTATACCCATATATAATGTATTAAAAATTTAATTAAAAAAACTGTTACATACAGTTTAAATCCTTATGTAACTTATTTCAAATTTAATTAAAAAATAAAAAAAAGTGTTACATACGAATTATATCTATATATAATGTATTAAAAATTTAATTAAAAAAAAACAGTTACTGTATGTATTAAAAATTTAATTAAAAAAAAACAGTTACATACAGTTTAAATTCATATGTAATTTATTTTAAATTTAATTAAAAAATAATTTGTATGTAATGAAAATTAAAAAAAAATTGTTGGATAAATTTCGTATGTAACATATTTCAAATTTAATTATAAAATAATTAAAAATGTTACGTACAGACTTTATTTGTATGTAATTTATTAAAATTTAATTAAAAATAACAGTTACATACGATAATACAATCCACATGTAACTTATTTAAAATTTAATTAAAAAATAATCAATAATAAATAATGATATTATAAATATTAATAATATTTATATTATTATTAATATTAATATTAAGAATAATGATAGTAAGTATAATAAAAATCATAATGTGATAAAAGAACTTGTTTAGTGTAATGGTTGCAAGAAATGTCAGTATTTCCTATCCGCTATTTTGATGTTCATATAAGATATATCTTTGAATCACTTAATACAAAATGGATTGAGTATAAGCAACAACTATTTTGTAAAGATGAAAACTAGCATTCTCTCTTCATCGTCTACTACCAATATGAAAATACTACAAAATCCAAAATTAACATATTCAAATATCAAAATATACATCCACATAGCTAAATATAAATCCTAAATCCTAATCCTAATCCTTAAATATAAACAATATAGAAAAAAAAACAAATCAAACAATTCAAATTATGAAATATAAGGTCTAATGTTTCATACCGTCTAATACCTACATTCCATCTACCATACCACAACTGTATACTTATTATTATATTTACAAGTTTATTTTACCCATAAAAATATACATTTAATTGTATGTTATTTTTATACACTACTTTATAATATTCTTATAATATAAATTTATTTTTTGTTAACTAATGTTAAGTAAAAAATGAAAAAGACGTGTGTTGCACGGGTCAAAGAGTAGCACCTTACAAAAGAAGCATTCAAAAGATCATTGGATTGTTCAATATATTGTGGAAAAATAGGGAAGAAGAGTATAGTTTCAAGCGTAGAAAGTGGTGAGTGATTGCAGGTGTTGAAGTGCAGATGGCAAGCCTTCCAAATTCAAGGCTCAATGGTGAAGAGAAGAGGAAGGAAGAAGAAGAAACAGAAGATGAAGAAAGCTTCTTGCGTGCCATACAGCTTACAAGTTCAGTGGTTCTTTCGATGGCAGTGCAATCAGCGACGGAGCTGGGAGTGTTTGAGGTGCTGAAAGAAGCGGGAGAAGGTGCTAAGCTGTCTGCTAAGGAAATAGCATCAAAGATTAGTTGCAGTAACCCACAAGCAGCCTCAATGCTAGATCGTCTCCTCGCACTTCTTTCTTCTCACTCCATTCTTCACTCTTCCCTCGTTTCCGACCACCGTGTCCCTCCCACCTTTCACAGGCTCTACACCATGACTCCCGTCGCCGCATTCTTTGTTCCCAATTCTGATGGAGTTTCGTTGGGGCCCGTGATGGCCTTGATCCAAGACAAAATCTCTCTACACAGCTGGTTAAACTCTCTCTCTCTCAACTATTATTATCATTTTATGTTCTTTTCCATCACAAACATATTCGTATATCTAACGTGCTAAGAGTTTAGGACAAGTATCTTAAATGGTATGCATATCGATACACTTGTTGTAGAATATGTATATGTGAAGTGTTCAATTCAAAAAATATTTGTTGGATTTCTGACAATTCTAGTATGGTTCTAATACAATCTTAAAAAAAAAAATACATTAAATTTTTAAAAACTCAAATTTATTATATAAATTTTTATTATAGTTATAAAAATAAGGAACAAATCCTTTTTAACTAGTAATGAGAAACATATTTTTACTAAAAATAAGTGATACTTGTGCACATAAGTATTTATTGTCAAATTATATAATACTAGCGAAATCAGAGGCATTGTAGTGTATGTGTATCCGCATTCCTTCTTCTGTTTAACTTATATGATGATAAAAATTTAACATACATACAACAATAATTTTGGATGAGTCAAAATTGAAAAACAAAAAATAATATGTAAAAAATAAATGATAAATTGATTAATCAACATTTTGTTTCTCCTATGGTTTGAGTTCTCTCCTTCAAGTTTTTTATTTTCTTCCATGGGTGGTTTTGGAATCGGAGAGTGTGATGATGTTCATGTTAATGTTAAGATTCACTTGATGGTAGATAAAAAAGAATGATGGTTTTACCAAAGAATAGAGTTGTTTGAAATGAACTCGAGAGAGTGATTGAAAATAAATGTATGTTATTTTGTTGTATACGTTAGATTTGGTGTGAGAATGGAAGAGTGAGGGTGAGAGTATGATCTCTTTATTTCTGTTGTTGCTAGATTTGGTGTGGGAATTAATAGAGGAGTGAGGGTGAGAGCACCTTTATTTTTGTTGTTGCCTAATAGGAAAGTAAAGGAAGAGTGAGAAGTTAGTTTACATATAAAGACTGTCACATAACATTAATTTAACAAATTAATAAATAATTTTATTTTTTTAATAATTTATATGAAATGATAAAATACTAATAAGATGAGATATATTGAATAAGGATAGAATCATAAAAAAATTGTGTATACCAAAAAATGGTTATAATGAAAAATCATCTTTATATATAGTTATAAATATAGATTTATGTTTCCGTATCTTATATTTTTAAAGATTTCATGTATTTCTGTATGGTACTAGTAATTTGTTTATACATTATTAGGAGTGAGCTGAAAGATGCAATTAGGGAGGGAGGTATTCCATTCAACAGGGTTCATGGCACTCATGCTTTTGAGTATCCACGTTTGGACTCAAGATTCAATAAGGTTTTCAACACAGGAATGATCAATCACACCACTTTGGTGATGAAGAAGGTTCTGGAATCCTACGAAGGTTTTGAGGGCATAAAAACACTGGTGGATGTTGGTGGTGGTCTTGGAATCAACATTAACTTGATCACTTCTAAATACCCTCATATTCATGGCATCAATTTCGACTTGCCTCATGTCATTCAAGAGGCTCCTTCCTGTCCTGGTATCATCCTTACACATTCCAATCCTGTGGTTCTGCAAAATTTAAAAAAAAATGTTATTTGGTTAACTTTGAGTTTTACAAGACAATAATATTAAGAGTGTGTAGTATTTACTTTCTAATATTACAGGAGTGGAACACGTTGAGGGAGACATGTTTGAAAGTGTGCCTAAAGGAGACGCCATATTTATGAAGGTACCTAATTGTCGGTAGGGAAATATAGGAGTATTTAATTGGAAAATTATGGTTTTAATTTTACTTCATAACATCTTATAATAATATAATAATATTTTAAATTAAAAAATATTAATTTATGAAACCTAAATAATTAGATATTAATTTAAAAATCATTTCTCAATAATAAAAACTAATTTAGAAACTAATAATTTTTTTATTCTAAAATAGTATATAATTTAGTTAATATAGCAACTAAATATTTCTAGTATTTAAAATTAGTTTCTATTTAATAATTTTTTAATAGTGATTTTATCACACCTTTTTTACATCGGTTTAAATTTCTAAACATTAATATTCAAACTTGATTTGTTTTTTTATATAATTAATAGAAACTATGAAGGTCTTTTTTATCAATATGAATAATAGTTGGTTGAAAAAGAGTTTAATTCAAACTGATGCATGACTTATACCAACTTCATTCAATGCGGTTTGACATTAAGTAATTGTACAGTGGATACTTCATGATTGGAGTGATGAACATTGTGTGAAGCTGTTGAAGAATTGCTATGATGCAATTCCTGATGATGGAAAGGTGATAGTTGTGGAGGCAATTCTTCCACAGATACCAGAGAATAATGATGTTTATAAGACGGTTGCACAAATGGATGTTGCGATGATGACTCAGAACCCGGGAGGTAAAGAACGATCTGAAGAAGAGTTCATGAAACTGGCAAGAGCAGCTGGATTTAGTGGCATCAGATATGAATGTCGTGTCAACATTTTCTGGGTTATGGAGTTCTTCAAGTAGACCACATCATACGTTATTTCTAATTGCTTGTTTATGTGTTTCATGTTTGCTTTTATGCATTCTAATATATTATGTTATATACACTTTTCATGAAAAATAAGTCAATATTAAGCCTGTGATAAAGTTGTGTGATGTGGCTTAAGATTAAAATAAAGTTTGTTATGAAGATTTTTCTCTTGTCTCTTTTGCTTAAACAATAATATTTTTCACTTAATTTTTACATTCAAACTGAGTAATTAATCATTATTTGAGTAATGAATTTCAAGAGAAGAGATTATTATTATTGTCTCTCTTACTTAAATAATAATACTTTTCACTTAAGGTTAAAGTTTGCTTAAGCATCACTCTAACAATCTTTACGCTAAAATTTAATTATAGAACAATAACAATATATACATTGTTGTATTGTAAGGCAAATAGCAAAAGTGTTTTTAATATAAAGGTAACGTTGAACTATTTTGAATTGGTATATGGTCTTAAGGTGAATTTTTCTAAGAGTAAACTTGGTGGGATTGGGATGGAGCAGTCGGAGATTCTCCACTCTGCGACAATTCTAAATTGTGAGATGATGAGAATTCCTTTTAAGTATTTGGGGATGCCTGTAGGGGGGTGTCATAAGAGGGGTGAGTTATGGGATGAAGTGGTTAACAGGGTAAAGAAAGATTTATCTCGATGGCGGGGAGGATATGCTTAATTAAGTCGGTCTTGTCGTCAATACCTTTGTTTTATCTTTCTCTATTCAAGATTTTGCCTATTGTTTTAAAGAAGATTGTGAGCCTGCAGATGAATGTTTTGTGGGGATGGGGGTTAGATGGAAGGAAGATTGTCTGGGTGGCATGGGATAAGGTTTGTAAATCCAAGGAAGAAGGAGGGCTTGGTATTATGAATGTCAGGCAGTTTAATTTGGCTCTAATGGGAAAATGGATTTGGCGTTTGAAAACGGAAACAGGGGTTGTGGAGGGAGGTATTGGAATCTAAGTATGGAGGATAGAGAGGTTTGAAGGAGCAGCGAGGTAATAATAGTAAGGTCTTTATGTGGTGGAGAGATTTAAGGAAGGTTTGAGGAATGGGGAAGGAAGTTTGAAGATCGTTTGAATTTGGAGGTCGGAAACGGGAGAGAGGTTATGTTTTGGTCAGACAATTGGATAGACTCAGAAGCCTTGAAGATTGGATTTCCAAGATTATTTTCTTTGTTTGTTAATAAGGAGGCAAATTTATGTGATTGTGGTATATGGGGGAACAGGACTTGGGAGTGGAACTTAAGGTGGAGAAGGGGTATGTTCGCTTGGGAAGAGGAGCAAGAAAGTCAATTCTTAGAGATGATCTCTACTAAGATGCTCGAGATGGAAACAATGGATAGATGTGTTTGGAAGGATAGTGATTCAATAGAGCTTTCAGTTAAGTTCGCTTATGGTTTTTAAAGGGGAGAAGGAAGTGAGGAAGACTCAAGAAGTTATAATTTTTTCTGGAAAATTAGGGCGCTTCCCTCAGCTCAAGTCACATCTTGGAGAGTGATTGAAAACAAGGTTGCTTGTAGGGTTAATCTGAAGAGAAGAGGAATCGAGGTCGAGAGTAATTTGTGTTGCTTGTGTAGGAGGTCAGAGGAGTCAACAAATCATTTGTTCGGCGAATGTAGAGTTGCTTGGCTAATTTGGAATCTTTGTTATGACTGGTTAGGACTAAGATCAGTCGATTTTATGGATCTTGGGTCTCATTTTGAACATTTCAAGATTCTGGATGCACCCACTTCAGTTAATCTTATTATGGGCAACTTGTGGATTGCGTTGGTTAGCGAGATATGGAGGCACAAGAATAACTGTTTATTTAAAGGTGGAGTGGTTGATCATACTGAAGTGTTCTCTCTGACACAGATTAAGGTTTGGTCCTAGATCTCTTCAAAAATACCGTCAGCTAATTTTTCATTCTCTGATTGGTGTCTAGAACCCTTGGTATGTATGCATTCAATTTAGTTTTTTATATTGGTTGATCTTTGTTATTTTTTTGGTTGATATGTAGATGGAAAGGTACTTTGTGAGCATCATTTTGCTGTATAAGGGTTGGACCACCCCTGAATTTGTCTCATTTAATTTCATTACTATTTGCTGATAAAAAAAACATAAAGCTCAAAATAACTAATATTACTCAAGTTGACCTTCACATACTCTTATCAATTTCAAAAAAACCCTAAACCTCAATGTCTATTTCTTTAATTTCAATACTCAAGCCACCAATTTAAAACAATAAGACTCATACAGTTTAGAAATCAATTTCAATTTTGAAAAGTTTTTATGTGAAAGTTACTAAATATCCAAATAACAGTTACAAAAAGTTAAAGATTCTTCAAATCTATACGTATGGAATAATAAAATCAAATAATATAAAAAAATTAATCTAGAGTTAAACTATTTGAGATGAACTTTTTTTTAAAATGATGAAGCTAATAATATAAGTTCAAATACCTTCTGAAAAAGGAATTGAACAACTTATTTCTTAGCATGATGGGTTGATTTAGTTGGTTAATATGGTGATTATTGAATTTCTAGTTTATATATTTAATGTGTACAAATGGTATATATGTTTCACTTTTTAAGCAAGTTGAGAAGGGTGTCGAAATTTTATTTCGATTGGTGATATTTTGAAAAAATGCATATCTACCACTAATTGGGTTACGATTTGTTTTCCTTTTTAGAATGAGGTTTGAAGATTATTAACCTTCATCGTGAAAATAATATATATCTTCTTAAGCTTGCTTGGAACTTTGTTTATAGTAACAGACCTTTGTCTTTTCTCCTGAAAGTCAGGGTTCTTAAATCAAAATATGAGTTTAGAATGGTTTATAGATCCTCATATCTTTGGCCTGGAATTATACAATTTTATTCTCATATACTTGATTATATTTCTTAGACTATTGGTACATGTACTTTTATTAATTTTTGAAATGATAAATGGTGTTCTACTACTTCTTTAACAAATATTGTAGGATTTGTGATTGAAATATTCCCTTATCTCCTGAGCAGTTTGGTCGGCACCTAACCAAAGTTTTTAACTCAGTATAATAACGAACCTGAACAAAACAGTTCGGTCATTAAAACCTTGATATTAATTAGATACCAATTTAGAAACTAAAAAATATTTTAGTCTCTAAAGTGATATTTAATTTAGTCACTATAGCAACTAATTATTTTTTACTCTAAAATTGATTTCTATTTGATGATTTTCTTGTAGTGTATATTATTAAAATAATACAAATTTCATAAAGGAGTTAGCTTAAAGAAATCAAATTTAAATTTAAATTATGAGAAGACTTTTGAGACTCAATTCCTCATATAACACTATTTACATTTTTATTTTCCCATCTAACACCCTTTTGTTTTTATTTCCTTATCTAGCACCCTTTTGTTTTTATTTCCCTATCTAACACTATTTCAAAAGTAAAAAAATAAATTAAAAAATTAAAAAAATTGATAATTTTAATTTTGAATAAATTAAAAAAAAATAAATATTTTTAATGTTTAAAATAGTTAGAAATATAATTAATGAATAAAGAAATATTTTTTACAAAAAAATAATAATAAATTAAAAACGTTTAGTTTAAATATTTTTTAAGAATGAAGAAAATAAAAAATTAAACCCTACACCAACATACAAGTTGAATCTATAAACACAAATGAATATTTGTATTTATTTATTATTATTGATGATGTAATCATGTTAATTTCAAGTAAAAAATACAGGACATAATTATAAAAAAAACAAAGTAAATTAGTATTAATTAGTAGTTGACACCCATATAATATTGAAGTGTCTACCCTAAATGCAAAATCCTAAAAAAAAAATTAATGCAAATGTTATACTTAATGCTTAAAAATGAGTAGACACTATAATATTATCTATGTGTCCACTACAAATTAATATTAATTGATTTTGATTTTGATTTTTTTTATAATTATATCCTATATTTTTTACTTGAAATTAACATGATTACATCATAAATAATAATAAAAATAAATACTAATTTATGTTTATATATTCAACTTTTATGTTGTTGTAGGGCTTAAATTTTCATTTTCTTCATTTAAAAAAAATTAAACTAAACATTTTTAATTTATTATTTATTATTTTTATTTTTTAGAAACTCATTTCTTTATTCATTAATAACTATTTTAAACATTAAAAATATTTATTTTTTTAATCCATTCAAAATTAAAAAAAAAATTATTATTATTTTTTTACTTTTGAAATAGTGATAGGTAGGAAAATAAAAATAAAAGGGTGCTAGATAAAGAAATAAAAACAAAAGAATGTTAGAGAGAGAAATAAAAGTGTAAATAATGATATTTGATAAATTGAGTCGACTTTTAATCAAGGTGGTAGTGATTGATTGCATACTTTAATATTTATTTTTCGTAGAAATAAAGCTAGAATATTATTGTTTCGTGTATTAAATAGTGGACAAATTTTATAAATATTTCAAATAATAAAAAATACATTTTTCAAAATTATAAAATTATCTTGTGCATAAATTAATTTAGAAAAAGATTGTAATTTTTTAATTCTTAAGTTTTGTATCAAACACCAAATTTTTGCCAAAATTATATTAATAAAGCACTAACAAACCATGACAAAATTGGAACTCCATTCCAACAATTTGACTATAAGAGATTCGAGTAATGAAATTTTCGTAATATGCATCACTTTTAATGAAAAAAAAGGTGAATTTTTGACCATTTATACAGAATCCGAAAAAACTTTGTGCATATTGTTTTAGAATAAATACATTACTTTTATCTTTATTATTATTATTACTAACTAATGAAAACACAGACCTATAAGTGCATTTTTATTTTATTTTATTATAAAATATTATATAATTAATATGTGATATAAATTTAAAATATTATTATAAATCTTACTATGTACAAAAACATGAATTTAAAATATATTTTATTCTTTATTTAAAAATATTTATATAAGGTAGAAATTATTATCCATATATATCAATTACTTTTAAGAAAAATTATTTATTATTTTAAAATAAAATAAAAATAAATTATTTATTTTATATAGTAAACAAATATATTTTTTTAAAGAGGAATAACTACACTTTTTTTCTTTATAAAAAAAATTATTATTAATATGTGATATAAGTGCATTTTTATTTTATTTTATTATAAAATATTATATAATTAATATGTGATATAAATTTAAAATATTATTATAAATCTTACTATATACAAAAACATGAATTTAAAATATATTTTATTCTTTATTTAAAAATATTTATATAAGGTAGAAATTATTATCCATATATATCAATTACTTTTAAGAAAAATTATTTATTATTTTAAAATAAAATAAAAATAAATTATTTATTTTATATAGTAAACAAATATATTTTTTTAAAGAGGAATAACTACACTTTTTTTCTTTATAAAAAAATTATTATTATAATAACTATTGAAATAAAATTATAAAAATATTTTTATTAAAAATTATTACAAAAATAATTAATTTTTTAAGTTTGTTGTATGCAATTTTTTTTATTGTGTAGGTTATTTTTTATTGGAAAGAATTATTTGAATTTTAAAAAAAATAGTTATTTAAAGGGTAAAATTGTAAAATTTGGATTCTTTATATTTTTTTTCAAATTCAAATTTCTCTAATTTTTTTAAATATTCAAAAAATTTAATTTAAAATAGTTTTTAAATTTGTTAGAATAGGAAATTATAATTTTTGTTATAAGAAATAAAATATTTTTTTGTTATTCAGAATATTGTACCAAATATCATAAGGTTTTTTAATATTGTTCTAAATCAGATATAAAATTTTATTTTTGCACTCTACATTACTATTTAATGAAAATTTATTACAGAAGTTATGAAAAGGTAAATCTTTGATTATAATGGAAAAGAAAAACTATTTATAATACTGATTCTACTTGTTACAAACAAAAATTACTCTTGACAAAACTATACCCTTAAAATACTCTTATAGAAAAACATACTCACTACAAAAATAAATTAATTTTAATGGGTTATTTTTTGCAGTTTTAACCCATGTTAAGTGTATTACTCGCGGTTTGCTTTTTCTCTGAAAGATTCAACGTCGCTAAGTGATTACTGTTATTCCCGACAATTTGAAAACCCCTACTATTTCCAACAGTTTTGAAAACCTTCGTTATTCCCGACTCTTTTGAAAACCCCCGCTATTTTCAACTGTTTGAAAACCTCACTATTTCCGACGATTTTGAAAACTCCCGCTATTTCCGGCAGTTTGAAAACTCCTATTATTTCTAGGAGGTGGATATATAAAAAATATGTGACAAATAATAAAATTTTTGAATAAAATAACCCTTCAATTTGTCTTTTTATTATTATTATTCATATAATGAGTAATATTATAATAAAAAATCTATTATTTTGAGATGAAGTACTGATGAAACCGAGGCATATATATATATATATGTTTATATCATAAGTTAAATCTAGTTGGTCGTGATTGTGTTTTAGATTTGAATTAGTATGTGGTACTTCATCACTTATATATATCATCATCAAGATAATTTTTGAATGAAAATAATCAAGTCTTACATTGTAGAGTTTGTTCTGAACCTCAAATAATTGTGCAAGACTTGACTCATAATAATCCCATATATTTTTGGAAAATGTTTCCGTGCAGAACAAAAGTTTTGTACCTACCTCTAATTATGATTTTTTTTCTTGTTCCTTCATGGATCTACGTTCATAGAGAATATAATAAACTTATTTCATAAAAGTTATAATAATGAGAATATCATAAACATTGTAAACTCATTTAATTCGCATCAAAAAGTAAAAGTATTAAATCCAGTACAAGTTTATTCAATTTATTTTTGCTAAATAGGAAAACATAAATTAATATTTAATACAACTAACTACCCAACAAAATAATATAATGAAGAAACATGGTACCTTCTAAGTAATACATTATCTTTTTTTTTATCAAGAGTACATAGTCTTTATAATCAACTAATTTTCTTGATCATTCCAAATCTTAAAAGTAATGCCTAATGGATTATTGTTGTTGTTATCAGCATTAGAAATGTGAACCTTTGAACTTTCACCTCTTTGCCTGAGATACTCCAAACCACCAGATTTCTTCACAGCTGCAACAGACAATGATGAAAGAATATGAGAATCAACTTCCAAACATTAACAACTAATGCAGAAACCATGTTTCAGGCTAAAACATTCTAAACTGAAAACTCAATTTGAGTAGTTAAGTAGGAACTCTCACCATCATAGTTTTCAACACAAAATTTTTGACAGATGGACTTCAACTCATTAGCACGATAACGATTTGCAAGAACCAGAATATATGGAACAAAATATATAGATATGTCACTACAAAATATTGATTCACACATGAGCTTCAATCTTGGCAAGTCAAACTATTCCACTACAGCTAATAACTTTGTCGGAAATGATTATGATATTGAAGAATAGGAGCATGATTGCCACAGAAAGAGCTCTTCATCTTCCATTAGAATATAGAGACTTTCATTTCACACATTAATACAAATATCAAAACAGATTCAAACTAACTCAATGCATTTTCAATTTCTTCCTTTTTTTTTCATAAATCTCATTCACCATTTCTTCACAAATTCCATCTCTCACTGTTAAAACTGGGTTTCATTAACTAAATTCTAATATGCAATGGAAATACTGATACAATACTCTAATACATTATTGCATCACTCTATACACGTTACTCTATACACGTTACTCTATCGTATTTTCTTGTTAATATTTTTGTTAAAGATTACATATGTTAAGTAAACAGACAAGTCAAAGTTAGAGGTTAAAATTAAGTGAGAGATTTCTGTCTTACTTGATAGCTTGGTGAGTCCTCACGACTTCCTCCATTACATCACCAAATCTTCCTTCAATCAGTTTCTATCAGAAAAATATGAAATTAGTTTCTTCGTATGTGTACATAGTTTGGAATGATGAAATAGAAGAAGTTATATATTGACTCGCTCTTCCTGGAATACAACATTGCCACTCTCTTCCTGAAGGCTTGGAAAAGTGAATCTGAGCCAGAGTCAAATAGAAGATGATGATGAAAATAATGCGAGAGAAAGAGATGATTGCTAGATGAGGATGAAAATAGAAGACGAAATAGAGAGTGAAAGAAGAGAATGGGGTCTTGTTGGATTTTGAAAGTTGGAAATGAAAACAAAAAATGTGAGAAATAACCTAGGGTTGACGTTAGAGAGCATTGTTTCTCTAGGAGAAAGGAAGAAAATTGAAATATTTTACTTTGACTTATTAAAAAACTATTGATGTTTATCAGGGATTTAAGAAACCTCTACTAACAGTGTCCATTACCAGATGTTATAAAAACCTCCACGAATAAATCTCTATTAAAATAATAAATTTTTGTAGTGACTCTAGTAGAAAAAAAGACTTGAATTTTGATATAGTAGAATTTTCAAAAAGAACATTCATCAATAAAACAAAAAAAACTTGGGTATTGAATGGTCAAAATAACTAATTAGAAAATAAGTTTTGTTAAATTAAATAAAAACATTTTTTCATTTTTTCTTATAATTAAAAAAAAAAAATTCAATAATCACATTACTCTTAAAAGTTAAGTTGTCAAGTGATTATTTATTTTTTTCAGTGACCAAATAAGCTTTAACCACTAAACCAAACAAATTCTTTTGTAATATTATGATTTTTATTATACTTATTATTATTAATGTGAGGCACTTGAAAATTTTCATAAGTATGTAGCTTAAATATAATTTAATAAAAATTATATTCAAACTTTCAAAAATTTAATTTATTTTATTTAAAATTTATATAACAAATAAATAAATTTAATGTATAAAAAAATTATATAATTTATAAGAAAAACTTTCTTTAATTTATACAAAACAATTAAATTCAATTTATACAACAAAAATTTATTTTAATTTATAGAAAAAAAAACTTAATTTCATTTATAGAACAAAACATATATTTAATTTATACAACAAAAAATAAATACATAATATTTTAAAAATTTAAATATGTATTTTTTTACCCAATTATTATTTTTCTACATCTTTCAATTCTTTATAAACTTTATAGGATAATTTCTTTAAATAATTTTAAATTAAACTATTAATCAATTTAATAAATTTAATTTAACTAATTTATATCTAAATACTTATTATAAATGAAATTAAATTAAAATAATTAATTTTTAAAAAATTTAAGTATTTTGTATAACATTTATAAATTTAATTACATTTTTTCTTTTACTCAATTATTATTTTTTAACATTTTTCAATTCTTTTTAAATTGTTTAAGATATTTTTTTAAAATAATTTAAAAATAAACACGTAATCAATTTATTAACTAACATATACCAAAATTATTAAAAAAATTAAAATAAATACAATAAACAAGTAAAAATTATAATATTTTTTACCATATTATACATTAAATAAATATAAATTATAGTCCATTTTTTATTTAAATCTATATTTACGTCCATTATGCGTCAGATTTCCAAAAAAATATACTTTTGCATCAATTTTGCATGGATTTGGTAAAAAAATCACGTTCACACTTAACTCACATATGAAAGTTAAATCACCGTGGAAGGTAAATGATCGTTTTTTAGTGGATTTAACTCATAGTATTATCCCTAACAGAGTAATAATGGATGGATTCCTTTACAAATAAGAGTTAAAGGATTTTTTTTTTAAAATTTGCAAATCATCACAAACAGTATTATCAATTTGATCATAAGGGTAATATATTTTATTTTCAGAACGGTCAAATTGAACAGCAGTAATTTAGTTTATTACTTTACTTTACAGTGATAACAATAAGCACAATATTTAGAACTTTATTTTACACTTATAATATGATCTACAATATTACATAATTATAAAATTTTTACTATAGTTATATAATTTTGTATAAAATAATCAAAGTACTCATGATCATTCTGATAAACTTGACTTCAACTTTTAAAGATAAAAAGTATCAAAATATTCTCACTAAAAATCAATTTTAGACTTCTTAAATTGATTAATTAGGAGTATTTTGACAATTTATACAAAATCTAGCCAATTACAGAAGAAATAGTAAAAATCATTTCCAATATTATAATTAACATTCTGCCTTATTTTTACATTAGATTGAAAAGATATTCCATTTTTATACTTTTATGACATCACAAAAACTTATGATAATTTTTCGGGTTTCAATTAAAAAACATATTTAAAAATTATTTTCAGACAGTAGTTAATTGTATGAATCATGATGGTCTTCCTTCTCAAATTTTTATTCCATTCTTTTCAATATAAACTTCTGAATAATTCAAAAGAAACCTATATATAACATATTGTAAAGTTAACTCAACAAAAAATTTACAATATATTATTAAAGAAAATATATATATTCATTAATGAAAACACATATAAAAACTATAAGAAAAAAAGTGGTTTGTTTTTACATTATTCGAGGTAAAATTTTTTATTAAGTTATTTATCTAAAGTTACACGCTAAACCATTCATAAAAAAAACATGTTCTTTAAGGATTTTTTAATTTCATCTTTTAGAACTTCGGTTAAATATAATGGGTTTAAGAATCTCCATACAATATCATAAGTTTCAAAACCTTCGTATAATATTTAAAAACATAAAAAAAAAATATCATAGATTTAATTTTAAAGATTTTAACTATAAGATAGAGGTTTTTAGTTCACAATTTTTTTATTGTTTATTGATAATTATTATAAGCCACATTAAAAATTCTGTGGTTTAAATTATCCACCTTTTATGACACATGATGTATAATATTTGTAAGTTACATTTCTAAAAAAATTTCCTTCTATTTTCAAAATAGAAAAATTTCCATATTTTTATTATTTTAGGTCACACTACTTTTCCCGTGATGCATTTTTTTTAAAAGTCATTTCACAAAAATGTAGCTTAAAAATCATGGCTAAAAAATGATGATCAATATTGATTCGTAAGTCATGTTTGTTTTACAAGAGAGTTACCATAGATAGTTTCACTAAAATAATAAATATTGCAGTAATTATTCATAATTATTTTTATTATAAAAAATACACATTATATTTACTTTAGCTAAACAAGTATCATTTATTTTAAATTCAGAGAAATTAATTTTAAATTATTTATTATCATTGAAATATGTTTATTCAAAAGAGAAAAATATTGCATGAACACATAAACAGTAAAAAAAATTACATTTGACACTGTTTATAATAATATAATAATATTATTAAATTAAAAAATAAAATAAAATATTAACTTATTATAACGGGAAATGTGTGTTTTTAGGGTTGAATGTGTTAATATATAGCAGCCTATTCAAAACTATAAAATTAAAGAAGAAAATTGTTTAATTTGTAAAAAAATACCTTAAAAAAAAGCACTGAAAAAGGAAGGTTAAGGATAAGATTTTTTCCCTTTATATATAGACCTCTTCTTTTTTCTTCCCTTCTCTTCTTTTTTCTTCCCTTCTCTTCTCTTTCTTGTCTTCGTAAGGGAAAGAAGAAGAGTAGTGTGTAAATATATACTAGTTTAAGGTGTGGAAGTTGTGAGTGATTTGCAGGTGTTCAAGTGGAGATGGCAACCCTTCCAGATTCAGAAATAGAAGATGCAGAAAGCTTCTCGCGAGCCATGGAGATTGTAGGTTCGGTGGTCCTTCCGATGGCAGTGCAATCGGCGACGGAGCTGGGAGTGTTTGAGGTGCTGCAAGAAGCGGGAGAAGGTGCTAAGCTTTCTGCTAAGGAAATAGCATCAAAGATTAGTTGCAGTAACCCAGAAGCAGCCTCAATGCTAGATCGTCTCCTCGCACTTCTTTCTTCTCACTCCATTCTTAACTCTTCCCTCGCTTCCGACCACCGTGTTCCTCCCACCTTTCACCGGCTCTACACCATGACTCCCGTCGCCGCATTCTTTGTTCCCAATTCTGATGGAGTTTCGTTGTGGCCCGCGATGGCCTTGGTCCAAGACAAAATCTTCCTACAAAGCTGGTTCAACTCACTCTCTTTCAACTATTATATTATTTTTTTTAAAGGATCAAAACCTTCAATTGATCTAAAGTAAAATCTTAAAGAAATCCAACACTTCACTCTTAAATTATACCAAAAAAACTAGTGATGATTCTCTACAAACTTTGTCATGGTCTGTGTGCAATTTGTTTGTCGTTGGTCACAGTTTTGACTCCTTGATGTTGCAATCTTTCATTCTCTCTCTTGCTAATCAAAGGGATACAATAGTTCAAATTTAATGCGGGTGATAAGTGTTGTGATAAAATAAAAGAATAAAGCCACATGATTGAGTCAAAACAGGGTTTGCTATTTCAGCATTATGATTGTATGCGATCTGCTAAATTATGTGATTGGAAGTAAATGTTTCTTCATTTGCTCAAGTGAAATAAGTTTGTTTATACATTATTAGGAGTGAGCTGAAAGATGCAATTAGGGAGGGGGGTATTCCATTCAACAGGGTTCATGGCACTCATGCTTTTGACTATCCACGTTTGGACTCAAGATTCAATAAGGCTTTCAACACAGCAATGATCAATCACACCACTTTGGTGATGAAGAAGGTTGTGGAATCCTACAAAGGTTTTGAGGGCATAAAAACACTGGTGGATGTTGGTGGTGGTCTTGGAATCAACATTAACTTGGTCACTTCTAAATACCCTGATATTCATGGCATCAATTTCGACTTGCCTCATGTCATTCGAGATGCTCCTTCCTATCCTGGTATCACCCTTACACGTTCCAATCTAAATTTAAAAAAAAAATATGTTCTTTTCGTCTTTTGAAGACTTATTTGGTCAACTTTGAGATTTTACAAGACAATAAGATTTTGCAGGAGTGGAACACGTTGAGGGAGACATGTTTGAAAGTGTGCCTAAAGGAGACGCCATATTTATGAAGGTAAAGTGTCAGTGAGGAGGGAAATATATGAATAATAGTTGGTTGAAAAAAGAGTTTAGTTCAAACTGATGCATGAGTTATATTCAATGGGGTTTGACATTAAGTAATTGTACAGTGGATACTTCATGACTGGAGTGATGAACATTGTGTGAAGCTGTTGAAGAATTGCTATGATGCAATTCCTGATGATGGAAAGGTGATAGTTGTGGAGTCAATTCTTCCAAAGTTACCAGAGACTAATAATGCTTATAAGGGGGTTGCACAAATGGATGTTGCGATGATGACTCAGAACCCAGGAGGTAAAGAGCGATGTGAAGAAGAGTTCATGGAATTGGCAAGAGCAGCTGGATTCAGTGGCATCAGATATGAATGTCACGTCAACATTTTAGAGGTTATGGAGTTCATCAAGTAGAAGAATCTGTCTCTTATCCAATAAAAATCAATTTTAAAGATAAAAAATAATTAATATTTTTTATCAACAGTGAATATATAAAATAAAATAAATGAAACATTTTAGGAGTGTTCCAACCCTTATACATAGATTATCTCTACAAATACAATTCACCGAAAAATCAACAAACACATATACCTAGAATACTTTGGTTGTAAGACATAAAAAAAAATTGGGAGTTATAGTGACTAAATTAAAGAATATTTTAAAATCTAAATAATTGGTAGTTTAAACTTTGGTAGTTAATTAGAGAAAACTATTTAATAATGATAGGAACTAGTTTAGAAACCAAAAGTTTTTTTAATTTATAAAATGTTTCTAATTTAATCACTATAACGAACTAATTATTTTTTTTCTTAAAATTAGTTTTTATTTCATGAATTTCTTTAACTGAGATAATTTCCTTAGTGTTATTTCTAATTGCTTGTTTATGTGTTTCATGTTTGTTTTTATACATTTTAAAGTAACAGAATAAACTCATGGTGTGTAATATATTATGTTATATTCACTTTTCATATTAATAAAATAAAATTAAAAAAATTAAAATATGTAAAAGATAAGATCAGACCGCTTCCACTAGAGTTTTCATCACTTTATTTTTTTATAAAGAATATTTTATTTAAACTTATGATTTAAACACTAAGTAATCCCTCCTTTAGTTAAATTTGATTAGTATAGGTAAACATTAAGTTTTACCTTCTTTTGAACCAAAACTTTATGTTTTCAGTAATCCTTCTCAAAATATGAAAGTTTTTCACATAAATGACGATTATTGTCTTTTAGATTTTTAGATGTTTGATTAACCTTTAACATACCTATATCATGTTTTCTCATAAATTTTTTTCTAGTTCTTTAACTTTTTTTATGACTTACATAATAAACTAAGTTACTTTTCCTAATTTTTAAACCTTGTTCTTTCTTGAACCAAGTTGTTGTGCAATTTGATACATTCCATTTTTTAGTATGGTATTATAGGTTATTTGAAATGAGCTATACTCAGATAATGATAAGTTTAAAATAAATTTTATAAGGATTTTTTCATTCATAGTCAATTCCAATATCTTAAGTTTTGCTACAATTTGTTTATGAGTAGTATTTGACTCCTCAAACTTTATGGTGGTCAACGTACTTATTAGCATTCCATCAATTTTTCTTTTTTATTTTCTTGACAGATTTGTCTTTATTATTCATCATTATTGAGTCCATTTAGGATGATAATTTTGTGCTAAATTGTCATTAAAACACTAATAGTGACGGTTTAAGTCTTGATTGAACTATAAAACTTACAATGACATTTTCATTGACAAGGTAACTCAATTTTACCTGTAATAATAATTCGTAGGTAAAATTTGAAGGTAGGTGAAAATTTATATATGAATCCAAATCCAGTATAAATCAATCAACTTAAGTGAAGATAGGTTGCCTAAGTAACTAATAAAAAAACACATGAAAATATGTCACCAAAGTTTCTTCACTCAAGTTGTATTTTTTTTTTATCAACAATAAAAAATAAATAAAATAAATGTGAACCACTACTCAAGTTGTGTAATGTGGTTTGAAAGAGTTTTTATCACTTAAGCGTCTTACCCATGCTTTGTGTACTATCTAAATTAAAGCAAAATTATTTATCAAGATCTTTCTCACTCAAGCTACAATATGTTGCTTGATCAATATTTCTCATTACTTGAATTTTAAAACAACACTTTAATGATACACCCTTCTCTAACTTAAGAAAAAGGTAAATGAAAACTTAGTCAAACCTCCAAAACTCCATTGCTAAAGTGATCATCACTTTAGCGACCAATCATCATTTGAGCGATAAATTTCAAGAGAAAAAGAGAATTGTTATTTCTTCTCTCTTACTCAAGTAATGATATTGTGCACTTAATATTATAGTTATCGTGTGAGTCGAAAAATCTCAAGACTCAAATAAGATATGGAGAAAACAACAATTTCTACATAAAGCTCAAAACTCATCGAAAACCAATTCTAATAAATTTCATAGTCCTAACAAGGGTTAAACATAGTTTTAGACTAAGTTAAATAATATTTTACACTACAAAAAAATAATTAAATAACAACTAATTTAAAGATAAAAAATAATTAGTCATTATATTATTAAGTTAGATACTATTTTATAAACTAAAAAATTATTAGTAAATAGTTTCTATTATTAATAAAAATTTATAAAATATTTTTCAAATTGATATATAATATTAGCTACCAAGATTTTAGTTACTAACTATTTTAGAGTCTTTAATTAATTAAATAAGTGACTAATTTATAATGTAAAGTAATTATTATTAAAACCTTTATAAACTATTTATAGTTAATATTAAATATCAATTTAAAACTATTTTATAAACTTTTATTACTAATAAAAACTTATGTAGCCAATAACTTTTTATTTTATAAAATAGTATCAAGTTAATCAATATAATAATAATTATTTTTATCCAAATTAATAACTATTTAATTATTTTCTTATAACATTATTAATAATAATACTCAATTTGAACCTTACTTTACATACCATCATCAATTTCAAGAATCCATCTAATTTCAGTACTCAAACTACCAAGTACACAGATCAATAAATCAATGTACGGTAAAATTGTTTTACAAATGTGGTTCTAGAGTAAGATCGCATTTGTAAATCAATGTGAAACCCTAAACTATTTACAAATGCGGTCTTTACTATGACCGCATTTGTAAATAATTTGAATTGATTTACAAATGCGGTCTTACTCTAGAACCGCATTTGTAAAACAATTTAATTTCAAAAATGTCACCGCGTTTTTTGCAAATGCGTTTAAGCGCAAAGCCGCACTAAATAAATGGTCATTATTTTCATATTTTGTACTAGTGTTTCTTGAACCAACTTGTTGTGCTATGGTATTATTGGTCATTTAAAATGAGCTATACTCAGATAATGATGAGTTTAAAATAAATTTTATAAAGATTTTTTTCATTTATAGTCGATCCCAAGATCTTAAGTCTTGCTACAATTTGTTTATGCATAGTATTTGACTCTCGAACTTTATGGTCGTCAACGTACTTATTAGTGTTCCATCAAAATTTTATTTTTTATTTTTTTGACAGATTTTGCTTTATTATTCATCATTATTGAGTCCATTTAGGATGATAATTTTTTGTTATATTGTCATTAAAACACTAATAGTGATAGTTTAAATATTGGTTGAACTATAAAACTAATAACGGCATTTTCATTAACAAAGTAACTCAATTTTATCTGGAGTAATAATTTGTTGGTAAAATTTGAAGGTAGGTGCAAATTTATATATGAATCCAAATCCAGTATGAAATAACAAATTTTCTTGTATTGGTATTTTATTAATAACAATTTCAATAATTGTCTAAACCAATGCAACATCATTTAAGTGAAGATAGATGCTTAACTAACTAATAAAAAAACACATGAAAATATGTCACCAGAGTTTCTTCACTGAAGTTAGTTGTGTAATGTGGTTTGAAAGAGTTTTTATCACTTAAACTTCTTACTCATGCTCTGTGTAGTATCTAAATTAAAGCAAATCTTTCTCACACAAGCTATAATATGTTGCTTGATCAATATTTATACCGCTTGAACTTTAAAGCAACACTTTAATGATAAACCCTTTAAGAAAAGGTAAATAAAAAACTTAGTCAAACCTACAAAACTCCATTGCTAAAGTGACCATCACTTTAGCGACCAATCATTATCTGAGTGATAAATTTCAAGACAAAAGAGAATCGTTAATTTCTCTCTCTTACTCAAACTGATGTTGTGCACTTAAGATTAAAGTTATCACTTGAGCATCACTAGAGCAATCTCAACACTCAAATAAGATATGGAGAAAACAACAATTTGTGCATAAAGTTAAAAACCAATCGAAAATCAATTCTAATAAATTTCATAGTCCTAACTAGGGTTAAACATAGTTTTGGACTTAGTTAAAGAATATTTTACACTATAAAAAAATTATTAAATAAGAACTAATTTAGAGATAAAAAACAATTAGTCATTATATTATTAACTTAGATATTATTTTATAAACTAAAAAATTATTAGTAATTAGTTTCTATTATTAATAAAAATTTATAATTTTCAAATTGATATATAATATTAGCTACCAAGATTTTAGTTACTAACTACTTTAGATTATAAAATAGTCTTTAATTAAATGAATGACTAATTTATAATTTTAAGTAATTAGTACTAAAACCTTGATAGTTAAGGTTAAATAATTTAAAAACTATTTTATAAACTTTTATTACTAATAGAAACTAATGTAAATATTAATAATTTTTTAATTTATAGATTAATCAATATAATAATTAATTTTTTTATCTAAATTAATTGATATTTAATTATTTTCTTATAGCGTTACTAATAATAATACTCAATTTGAACCTTACACTACAAGAAAATCTTGAAATAGAAACCAATTTTAGAAACAATAAATAATTAGTTGTTATAATGACTAAATTAGAGACCATTTTAGAGACTAAAAAAAATTCGTTTCTAAATTAGTTTTTATTATTGTTAAATAGTTTTTAAATTGGTATTTAATTAGCTACCAAGGTTTTAACTACTAATTATTTAGAATCTAATTTGATACCAAAAACTTTGGTAGCTAATTAAATACCAATTTATAAACTATATAACCATAATAGAAACTAATTTAGAAGGCAAAAGTTTTTTTTTAGTTTCTAAAATGGTCTCTAATTTAGTCACTATAACAACTAATTATTTTTTTTTTCTAAAATTGGTTACTATTTCATGATTTTCTGGTAGTGTTACATTACATATCATCATCAATTTCAAGAGTCCTTCTACACATCTACATTTATCTATTTAATTTCAGTACACAGACTACCAACTTCAATAATCAAACTATTGAAAGTTACTTTTTATCCAAGTAATAGTTAAAAAAAAGTTAAAAATTCTTCAAATCCTTGAGACCTAAACCAATATAATCAAATAGATACAAAATTTTAATTTGAAGTTGAACTATTGGATATGATTATTTTTATCAACTAACTAAAGTGTTTTGTGTCAGACCAAGGAGGGATCATGTCAACATCTATTTGTGTCAGACCAGTAGTCTTCTGTTTTTAATGCTTTCTTTATCAGTTTTCAAATGTCTGTAATGCTGAACAATATGGTTTTATTTTCTGAACTATTATGGTTATGGTTTTTGTTTCATTTTTGTTTTCCCTATGCTTATATGCTGTTTGATGAATCCAAAGGGGGAGAAAAATAGCTGCTGAAAAATAGCTCACCATGCTAGGTGAAGCTAGCTGAAACAGGGAGTTAATTCTGCACCTTAAAACCATTTCTCATGTTATGCAATACTGCTGTTTTTTTCTGGTTTAAAATCTGGTGCAGTGCAGGTTCTTAAAGCAACAAAGCTATGAGGTTAGCTATGGGGATTTGTCTCCATCAAACAGGGGGAGATTGTTGAAGATGGTTGCTGCCCCTTCAAGATTGTGTTTGATGAAGACTTTTATGTACATTTCATGTGTATTTTTGTTTTGCTTTAAGTGTGTCTTAGGCAGTGCTTAGAGGTTGTTTAAGAGGGCTTTTTGCTGAGTAACTCACCTCATAACCACTGGCCATGTGATAAGAACAAGCATAAGTTTTCTTAAACTATTTTACAAAAAACACGTTTACTGCATAAAAAATAAATCTGTTCTTTTCTAAGTAAACAAATTCATTTTTACACTGATGCCTTGGTTAAGTCTTGTAAAAAATAGATTTTGTGCATCATGTATTTTGACTAAGTCTTCTATCTTTCAAAACGACTGAGTTTTAAATAGTTAAACTTTCTCTGTTTTCGTTTTGAAAAATAAATCTGTTCATCTGTAAATGAATAGATTCTTTTTGTCTCTGGTGCCATGTCAAGCTTAAACGATTTTCAGTTTTATCTCAGCACCAGAATGGTTGACTAAGTCTCCTCACTTAACAAATTCTCTAACTGCTTTTGAAAATAAATCTGTTCATTTTATTTTCAATCTGTTCATTTTATAACAGCTTTAACTGTTTTTCAAAAATCTGTTATAAGTTGGTTTTCTATAAAATGCAAACTTGTTTCTGAGTTTAAAAGTTGTTCATACATTTGCAAAAACAAGTTTTGACAGCAGAGAATTAAGAGTTTACAAAGGATTAGCATTTGTTCTTAAAAGATTTCAAAAATCACAAAGTGCTTGTTCTTGGTTTGGTTCCAAAAGCTTGGTGTGAGGTGCTGCTACTGTTCTAGCAATCTTTCCTACTGGTTTAAGGCAGATCTTTGTATCCTCAATCAGGTGTAGTCGTTTCACTTCTCATTTCTTGTAATTGTTTGGTTGAACACTCTTCTTGATAGGTTTTCTTGGAGAGTGTGTGTGAGCTGAAATAGGTTTTTTCAGCAAGAGTACCTAAGTTCTTGTAGGTTTCAAGAACAGTGGGAATTGTACTTGGTTGTACTGTGTTTTAGTGATTTCCACCTGGTTTTGGTGAAGACTGGATGTAGCTCAGTTGAGTGAACCAGTATAACTGCTTGTGTTCATTCTCTCTCACTCTCTGCAATTTCGTTTCTGCATAATTGATAAAACAACAAAGAAATAAATCTGTTCAATTGAAAATAAATCTGTTCTTTCTGGGCGCTGTGCATACTGTTCTTAATTTCTGGAAAACTGTCTGGTTTCAATAAGAACACTGATAATCTGTTAAAGGCTAGTAAAACAAGTTGAGTGTGATAGATTGCCTCACTAATTGTCAAGCCCTTAACTGAACCTAAATCACATTATTTGGAATTAAGGTTTGCTGTTTTTGTGTTTCACTGTTTTTCAATCTAATATCAGTGTGTATGCATCTGGAAAATATATCTGCATAATCTTGTAATTAACTAGAGAAACTCTATTCTTTTTAAGGAGGGAGTTGTAAATGTTGAAGAGGTTTTTCATATGACTCAGCTCAAGTCGTAGTTATGGATGAAGCATAGGACATATACCTTCAACTACTCCTTTGTGGATTGGGTACTTAATCCGTCTATATGCGTTAAAAGCTTTAAGTAACTGGGTGTGAGCTTAAGCAGGGTAGAAAGTGTTTCTTTGGATTTTATTTTAGAGGAGTTGTGTCTAGAAAAGAGGGTCCAAGACCCACTGCCGTGGTGCAGGCTCTAGTGCTGCAGGGGTTGGTAGCAGAGTGCTAAGAGGGTGGTTCTTGTGCTGGGTGTTGTGTGGTGTAGTCCTGACCATACAGGTTTCTGCAGGTCAAGGAAGGTATAGACAGGAAATGGTTCGGATTAGTGCTTTCTGGAGGATAGATTTTATTACTCCGATGCAGTAATTTAAAGCTTGATGCTGCATGCGGTGGTGTTTGGTATAGTTGTCTGCCATGAGTGGAGAGCAAGTCTAACGACCAAAAGAGTTGTTTCTTGTTTTTCGGTGCAGAGTGAATTGAACAGGTATAGGTTCTGGTATAGTCTATTGCTTTTTTTCAGGTCATGCAGCAGTGAGCTGGTGGTCAATCACAGCCAAGCACACATGTTTTTCCTCTGTTTAATGTGTTATGTAGATTCTATAAAAGTGTAGCTTTATCTTGTTGATGTTTTTCTACTAAGGGTTTCCTGGTAGAAGCTGGTTACAAAGGTGCAGATATGCCATATTGTATAGAATGTAAGGGAGAAGAGATCATGGAGTAGCAACTGCTTTCTCATCTGGTTTCTGCTTACCGAGGAAGGTGTCTGAGATGTTGTTGTTTTGCTTTCTGGTTAGAGTGTTAGTGGCTTGCTTGGTGGGCTGGTAGCAAGCTATGCCTATATGTACTAACAGGTTTTGTTTGTTGGTTTGAAGCAGGTTTTGGGGTTGTAATTACATAGCTCTTTTGGAACTAAGTGGTGTGTCTCTTAGTTAGCATGCATGTATTGTAGGTAGTTTTATTAGGAGTTCTATGTATACATGTTGGAAAGAGTTTCTTTTTATTTAATTAATTCATTACAGATAAAAAAAAAATCAAATATCAACAGAGAAAAAGGAATTGTGAGATTTTCAAATAAGAAGAAGATAATTTTCTAAATTAAAATATGATAAAGATGAAAGTGATCTTGAACACACACAATAAAATTTGGTTTTGAAAAAAAAAATACAAATGAAGCAAGAAATTTTAAACAAAAGAATGGAAAAGTGTGAGGCAGAGGAAACTTAAAAAAAAAAATAAAGAATAATAATTAGAAAAATATATGAAAAGAAGAAATAATGATAAGGAAAGAATTGAACTAAAAGTCTATTTTTTTTATACAATTTTTTTGATCCATGCTAACTTGATGCAAGAAAAGGAAATAAATTAAGATTTATTTAAGTAAGTATAAATATTTTGAAGTTAAATCATAATTTTGATTTTCAATAATTCTTGATCTTCAATTTGAGTCTATCTTTGAGGGATATACTATCTCATTGGAAACTGTTGTACGCACAATTTTCCATCAAAATGAATTAAATTGTGGCGGTCTGATTTCACTGAATACCTAGCTAAAACACCGCATTCAGATAATATTATTTTGTCTACAACTATTTCTGCTACTACATATTTCATTATATTAATTTATAAGGATTGAAAAGCTTTTATATATCAAAAACCCTAATCCATGCAACAAACTTCTCAAGCTCCATCAAAGGTCAGAGGTGTTATTTATAAGGAAATTGGGTTTTCCATTTACAATTGTATTAATTTGCCAATCATCTAATCAATTATTTAGACTCATAATAAAGTTCTTAGCTAGCCACCACACCACCATAAACAATGTTTATTAAAAAATGTTATTTATTACCTTCAAAATATTAGTGTTGTCTCTTTAAAATAATGCCTTATAACTAAAAAATATTATCCTACACACAATAAAAAGCATATACTTAACATTATATTATAATAATATTTGAAAATTTAAAATAAATTAAATATAATTAAAATATTATTTTATTGATTTGTCAACGAATGGTTTTTTATTGTGGTGTTGACATATCAACACCCAAATTATTATAAGTATCTCAGAATAATAAAGTATAAAGGTTTTCAATGGATGGTTTAATATATAGTGGAGAAGTTGGTGAACGATTGCAGGTTGAAGTGGAGATGGCAAGCCTTCCAGATTCAACGCTGAATGATGAAGAGAAGAGGAAGGAAGAAGATGCAGAAAGCTTCTCCCGTGCCATGCAGCTTGCGACTTCCGTGGTCCTTTCCATGGCAGTGCAATCGGCGACGGAGCTGGGAGTCTTTGAGGTGCTGAAAGAAGCCGGAGAAGGTGCTAAGGTGTCTGCTAAGGAAATAGCATCAAAGATTGGTTGCAGTAACCCAGAAGCAGCCTCAATGATAGATCGTCTCCTTGCACTTCTTTCTTCTCACTCCATTCTTAACTCTTCCCTCACTTCCGACCACCGTCTTCCTCCCACCTTTCACCGCCTCTACACCATCACTCCCGTCGCCGCATTCTTTGCTCCCAATTCTGATGGAGTTTCCTTGGGGCCCGTGATGGCCTTACTCCAAGACAAAATCTTCCTACAAAGCTGGTTCAACTCTCTCTCTCTCTCTCAACTATTATCATTTTATCTCCTTTTCCCTCACAAACATATTGGTATGTTTTAAAATAGGAGTGAGCTGAAAGATGCAATTAGGGAGGGGGGTGTTCCATTCAACAGGGTTTATGGCACTCATGCTTTTGACTATCCACGTTTGGACTCAAGATTCAACAAGGTTTTCAACACAGCTATGATCAATCACACCACTTTGGTTATGAAGAAGGTTCTGGAATCCTACAAAGGTTTTGAGGGCATAAAAACACTGGTAGATGTTGCTGGTGGTCTTGGAATCAACATTAACTTGATCACTTCTAAATACCCTCATATTCATGGCATCAATTTCGACTTGCCTCATGTCATTCAAGAGGCTCCTTCCTATCCTGGTATCATCCTTACACATTCCAATTCTGTGGTTCTGCAAAATTAAAAAAAAAATGTTCTTTTTGTCCTTTGAAGACTTATTTGGTAAATTTAGAGTTTTACAAGACAATAACATAAATAGTGTGTACTATTTACTTGCTTAGAGTCCAATACTTTCTTTGTTAATAATATATGATGTTGAGTTTTAAAAGCAAAAGGTACCTAATATTGCAGGAGTGAAACACGTTGGGGGAGATATGTTTGAAAATGTGCCAAAAGGAGACGCCATATTTATGAAGGTAAGTGTGGCTGTGTTACAGGGGATTTTGGTCAATTCATAATGATGGGTGCTAGGGAAATATATAGTATTTAATTTTAAAGAGGAGAGGAATCTCTCCTTTTATCAAACACCCTTTTTACTTTAGCTTAAACTTCTAACCACTACGAACGTGTTTCTTATGTTGAATATGAATAGCAGTTGATTGAAAGTTTGATTTATTGAAACTGATGCATGAAACTTATACCAATCTTCAATGAGCTTTGACATTAAGTAAACTGTGCAGTGGATAGTTCATGATTGGAGTGATGAACATTGTGTGAAGCTGTTGAAGAATTGTTATGATGCAATTCCTGATGATGGAAAGGTGATAGTTGTGGAGGCAGTTCTTCCAAAAACACCAGAGACTAGTAATGCTTATAAGGGGGTTTCACAACTGGATGTTTTGATGATGACTCAGCACGAGGGAGGTAAAGAACGATGTGAAGAAGAGTTCATGAAATTGGCAAGAGCAGCTGGATTCAGTGGCATCAGATATGAATGTCATGTAAACAATTTTTGGGTTATGGAGTTCTTCAAGTAGACCATTATGCTCTTTACCTCTACTTCCTCTGCTTTATTTCTAATTGCTTCTTTATGTGTTTTATGTGTTTATTTTTATAATTTTAAAATAACAGAATAAACTCCTGGTGTGTAATATATCATGTTATATTCACTTTTTATATTAATAAAATAAAACAATTGAAATATGCAAAGATAAGATTAGAACGTTTCCACTGGAGTTTTCACTATTTTCATGAAGAATTTTTTTATTTATTTTGAATTTATGATTTATGCACTAAATAATCTCTAGTAAATTCAGAATCAATCCAATGTGTATTATGAAAACTTTAGTTAAATCTCATTAGAAACATGCATAATATCCTTCTTTTTTAACGTCTTGAGAAATCCTTCTAAAAATGTTCATATTTCTCAAAAAAAGGATATTTATTGTCTTAATTAATTTTTCTAGATTTTAATAGATGCATATTAACCTTTTAACATCCTTTTCCCTATATCATGCTTCTTCACATAAAAAATTCTGGTTTTTTTTTATGATTTTCATAATCAACTAAGTTACTTTCCTAATTTTTAAATTCACTTTCTTCTTGAACATGTTGTGTAATTCATACACATTTGTTGATGATTTTTTTAGTGACTAAATAAAAATAATAAGGTATTTCATTAATACTCCAACCTTTATAGAAGACCCAGTAAAAAGTTCTTCCCTTATCAAAGTTTATTCCCCTACACTTCTTTAAACCTTTCCAACTTTGTCTAACAAAATATGAGTATAGAACTGCTAAACAAAAAACAGAACTAATATGGATACTAGGTATAAGGCCACATATATTAGCCCTCCTTCATCTTCCAAAAAACACCAGCAACACCTGGCCCTCCATAATCCCACATACTTCTGCACCTTCTACAACAAGAGGTTGCACAACTTCTTGTCGTCCATATAGAGAGGATTGTAATCTGCAAGCTTCCCATAACAACATCCTTAACAGAGCTTAACAAATAACAACCAATACCTCTTATTTCCCTCCAGCTTTTTAATGAGTTCAGAGTCCTCCCATCCGACAGATTCCGTGCTAAACAGAATGCTTCTAATAGTAGCATGACTGCTTCAAAACCGCAGCATACTGAACCTCATAGCACATCTCTTCTGCCCTACTGTAGCTTCCTCATAGATTGACAAGATCTGTGTTATTTGGAAGATTTCTTCCGCGCGTCAGGGACTTACTACGGCCACTCCACAATCCTGTCCACACCTTATTCTTCTTAGAGCTCAAATGCACTAAATATAAGTTCTTGAAATGGAATCTCAGGTCCTTATATTGGACGAACAAAATATCTATTCATCTAAAGCATAGGCACCATACACGTTTGTGATGTTACCTCCCCACAATTGACAGTCTTGTGCCTCCATGTTCAGAAAATCTGTGAAGATAAGCCTTATCATTTCTTCTTCTTTGTAAGGATTCTCACTCGAATTTAGTTCTCCTCCATCTAAGCCACCATTTTCAAATTGAGTTTTCCCACCCTCCAACCTCACCCACTGTCAGCCTTTTGTTCAAAGATATAGAATGCAACCTCGAATACAACGAGATAAGCTTATTATCACCTGCCCAGACATCCTAATAGAATCTGACTTTATCCCCAAAGCCCACTTTCCAGACCAGAGCTTCTTTAAACCACCCTTCTACATTATCCTCGCCACAAACTTTAGACAAATCCCTCCACCACCAAGACTGGTACTTCTTGGGTTAGTGACGTTGACTTGATTCAACTCCATATTTAGAAATTAAAATATCCTTTCACTTTCCTCGTTCTTCACTCACCAAACACCATTTCCATTTGGCCAAAAGAGCTTCATTGAACTTTCTAATGTCTCTAACCCCAATCCACCTTACTTCATAGGTTTGCATACGTTTTCCGAACTGACCCAAGAGATAACTCTATTATCCTTTCCCCAACCCCAAAGAAACTTCCTTTGAATACTTATGATTCTACTATATACGGACTCTGACGCTTTATAGAAAGAGAGATGAAAGAGAGGTAAGGTTGTGAGCACCAACTTAATTAAGCAAATTCTCCCTGACAAAGATAAGAATCTACCCTTCCAAACACTAAGCCGTGTACTAATTTTATTCAAAACTGGCTCCCAAGACTCCTTTTTTCTCATATTAACACCAACTTCAAGACCCAGGTATTTAAACTGTGTCCACATAAGAGTACAGTTAAGACATCTTGCATAGCAATCAAGGTTACTCCTAACCAAATTAATACCTACCAACATTGATTTATGAAAATTAATTTTTAACCTAGAAGTCAACTCATAACACCTTAGAATTTCTTTCAGAGTGAACACATTAGAGTAAGAGTCTTTCTCACATGAAAATAGTGTCATCAATAAACTGAAGCACACAAGATTCAACCTCGTTCCTCCCCACCTTCACCCTAGTAAGCATGTTGGACTTAATAGCTTTCCTAACTAACCCAGTCAAACATTCAGCTACAACTAGAAAGAGGAACGGAGCTAGTAGGTCTTCTGCCTCAACCCTCTCAGAGGGTAGAACTCTTCAGTAGGACTTCCGTTAACCAACACAGACACAGAGGTAGACTCCATGCAACCTTTGATCCACTTGATCCATTTACTATGAAAACCAACATGTTCAGTTTATCTCATAAATGATCATTATTGTCTTTTAATTATTTTTTCTAGATTTTTATAGATGCATGATTAATCTTTAACATTTTTTTCCTTGTATCATGTTTCTTCACACACAAAAAATCTAGTTCCTTGATTTTCTTGATCGCTTACATGATGAACTAAATTATTTTACTAATTTTTAAATTCTATCTCTTATTGAACCAACAGTGCAATTCATGCACATTCTACTTATTGATCACGGTATTATAGGTCATTTGAAATGCATTATACTTAGATAATTATGAGTTTAAAATAGACTATATAAAAAATTTCTCATTCATAATCAATTCCAAGATCTTTAATGTTGCTACACTTTATTATTCATGTTACTTTACCCATCAAACAAGGTCTTCAATCTTGTTTTTTGGGAAGACGGTTGTTTATTAGGATCCCTCATCTTTTTTAGAATGAAGCTTTTTTTACTATGAATTAAAGTAATCATAGTACTTCTATTTATTTTATTTTTTATTGTTAATTATAGAAAATATTTTCAATCACTAATGTCTTATCAAAATTTTATTTTTTCATTTCGACAACGAGTTTATCTTTAAAGATTTTTTTAATCCTAGAAACCTAATATAACTAAATGAATACAAAGTTTTAATTTGAAGTTAAACTACTTGATTTGATTATTTTCTTTAATTAAAAAAAATAATTAATTATTATATTGACTAGTAGGTAAAACTTTGATGGTTAATGTTATATATTAATTTGGAAATTATTTTATATTTTTTATTAATAATAAAAATTATTTTAAATATCAATAAATTTTTAGTTTATATTATTTTTTATCTTTAAAATTATTTTTTATTAAATATGATGAAAATAATTATTCTAAACTGAAATATGATGAAAATATGATTCTAAACTGAAATATCATAAAGGTGAAAATAATCCTGTACATGTCAACGTCAATTATTGTAAAATAAAATTTGATTTTGAAAAAAAATGAAAAATGAAGTGAGAAATTAAAAAAAAAATAATGGAAAAGTATGAACGACAGAAATTTTTTTTGAAAAAAAGATATAAAAATAATAAGAAAATATGAAAAGAAGAAATAATGGAAGGAAAGAAATGAAGTAAAAGTTTATTTTTTATTCAATTTTGTTGATCGCTGCTAACTTGATGCAAGAAAAGGAAATAAATTGAAATTTATTTTAATATCTTAATATTTCATTTTAATTTTTAAATTAAGTGGTGGTAGTGAACACAATTTCTTTTATCTTATTTTAGTTAACAATAGTTTTAATTTGATTCATGATGACATGGAGTCATGTAAAAAATTACGTAAGAAAAACACACATGTTTAACTTAACCTTTAATAGTGATGTTACTTATTTGTTGATAAAATTACCACAAAAGAAAAATAACGAGAGAAATATTAGATTTATGTTAAAGTTATGAATAATCTTTTATTAAATATGGTTTACCTTTTAAATGTGTACATTAAAATTATCAAATGTGGATTTGGCTCTTAGGCGATGAGAAGAAAGATTTGTGGGAAAAAGTACTGGATTCTAAGTATGGAGGTTGAAGAGATTTTTGGGTGTAAAAGAATTGTAGATCATATTTTTTATTTTTTTTGTGGTGGAATTTGAAAGAAATTTGGTTTCTTGAGTGTTAGAAAGACAACTTTAGGATAATTTTATGGGAGGTGGGAGGTAGATAACGAGAGAGAGAGATAAGGTTATAGGAGGACAAATGGACGAGAAATATGTTTCTCAAGGTCAATCTTCCAATGATGTTTTCCATTTGTTCTAATAAAGAAGCTTACATTTGGCTAGGAGGGGAGATGACAGTCAATCTAGAGTAGTTTTGGAAGTTGGAATGGAGAAAGAACTTGTTTGAATGAGAAAAGAATCAGGAACAACAGTTAATGTATCTTTTGGGAGAGAAAAGGATAAGAGAGGATAAGAAAGATTCTTGAATTTATAAATGGAATTTCCATGAGAAGTCAGGTGTTATTTATAAATGGAATTTCCAACTACAATAGTACCATTTCCTCAACACTTAATATTTTCTCTTAACCATTTTCTTTAGCAAATAAAAAAAATAGAAATACAAAGGAATACTCCAACACTTATAAAAAAAAAATCTACTCAATATACTACATCAAAAAATTAGATCCTATTATATATATATTTCTACATAGACTTATTCAAAATTTCACTATTTCAAAATAAAAAACAGATTCAATAAATCTAAAATAAACAAACTTAAATAAAAATAAAAATTATAAAAAAAATACATCAACTTAGTCAAAAGAAAAAAAAAATATGATGATAAGTCACCAATTTTAATATTAATTAATTCTTTATGTATTAATTTATTGTTACGTATAGATTCTCTTTTATCTCTCATCTGCTTATCCTCTCTTTAATGTCTCATCTATTATTAACTTCGTTATTCTTAAGTGCTATAAAGAAATTGAGTTTTCCATGAAAACCGTAATTTACAAGTGTTTTAATTTGCCAATCATATCATCTAATCAATGTTTAACAAAAAATGTTATTTATATTATATACCTTCAAATATTAGTGCTAGCTCTTTATTTACGCTAGCTTCCGATCGGATCTGGAAATAATATAGCCATGCACATGCATTTTAACTATAAATATTGGAGAAATGTCAACTAAACACGTGAATAAGTGTATTATGAATAATTACAGAAGTTGAGTCAACTAGAATGGTTTATTTTCACCCTAAATTCTAAAACAAATGTTGATATCTATCTGTTCTTTGTTGAATATTACTCAACAATTAAAAATAAAACATTTTAATCATAGAAGTAAATGAAAACTTTATTTAACTTACATTTTAATTATATAAGTATAACCGCAAAGTGTTATGAAACTTATAAGAGAAATATTATGAATTTGAGTTAAATCTAAAGTTGATTTTCACGTGAATAATAACTTAAAGAAAATTTAACCACTACACCAAGCAAATGCTTTAGTATGATTATGATTTTTATTATACTTATTATTATTAACAATATTAATATTAATAATATGAATATAATAATAATGTTAATAATAATATCTATACATCTATACCTATATATATATATATATATATATATATATATATATTATATAAAGGGGATTCCCCTCTTAACTGCTCTAAATTTTTTTCCTATTTTATCCTTATATTAATATTTATTTTTATTATTGTATTATGGTCATTTTGTCATTTCTTATTCACCTCTTAATTGCTCTTAATTCTTTTTTCTATTTTATCCTTACTTAATAATTTATTGTATTAATTTATTTTGGTTATTTGGACATTTTATAATTTCAAAAATTAATAAAATAATTTTAAAATTTATTTTATTTGTTATTATTTAATTGTGGAGAGAGTGGAGAGGGTGGGGAGAGTGGAGAGAGTGATTAGTTACTTTTCTGTTTTAAAGATTTTTTTTTATTAAATAAAAAATTAAAGATATTTGTAATATTTTGTGGACCACTTTAGTAGGAGAGTGGAGATTTAGTACGTTACTTTTTTTTTATTTAAACTGATATTCTCGATTACACATAACTCACGTATCCTACTTTCCACTTTCTCTCTCCTATATAGGTACCTACTTCCCACTTTCTCTCTCCACTACACATAACACATTCTTTTTTTTACCATACTTCTCACTTTTCTTTTCTCTTTCCTTTTCACTTTCATGTAAAATCATACTTTCATTTCTTTGATTAATCTTGCACTTTTCATGGATTGTTTGTGAGTTTTTGGAGTTTTTTTTTGCAGTGGCTTTGGATCCGTGATTGGGAAAATCTCGACAATGGTGTTCTAGGAGCATCTCTCCAAGGTTTATTTGTTTTCAAGAAACTATGCAGGTTTTGTTGTCTAATGATTATGAAGGTTTTGTTGTGTCTAATGAGGGTCTAGCCTATACTCAAGACTAAAAAACATAGGACCTATATTTTCTCAATATTGCACTACATTATAATTCAAACAATTTTAACTTTTTTGCTTTACTTTATATTAAATTATAAAAAAAAATGGAAAGTGATAACTTCTCATACTCTAATTTCACCTTCGCAATTATAGAATAATGTTTTTTCATCATTACTCTACTTCAAATTTGAACAGTCAAATTAGTATGTAAAATGTTTCAATTTTTTATTTTATGCATTATCTTATTTTGGTTTATATTTTTTTTATTTTATGCATTATCTTATTTTAGTTTATAAAAAAATGGAAAGTGATAACTTTATATTTTTATTTATGAATATCTGATTTTTTTTTATGTTGTGGAACATAATTTAATAGGAGGTCTTTTAAAATTATTTCGTAAACCATAATAAACATAATTTTACTAAATTTAATGAGTTTTAATAATATTCAATCAATATGCATTTAAAAAAATATTTTTATGACATAATTTTCACAATCTATGTTAAAACAAAATGAGTATATATATGATCGTCTATATATTTGATTTAAAAGGTTAAATATTACTATAATCACTAAAACAATGTATTAATTAAGACCTAAGTTTCTTTTAGTTTGAAATACTAATTAAAATCAAACTATTATAGATTTAATGAATAGTCAAATCAGTAAAAATAGAAAATATTGATACACAATAATAATAATAACATTAATAGAAAAAATAAAAAAATACAATAATTATAAAAATAAAATATTAGATACATAATAATAAAAATAAAATATAGATATACATTAAAAACAAAAATAAAAAAATGCGGATACACCTGCGCGAGAGCGCCTGTGTTCCCGCTAGTATATATAAAGGGGATTCCCCTTTTAACTTCTCTTAATTTTTTTTCATATTTTATCCTTATATTAATATTTAATTTTATTATTGTATTATGGTCATTGTATCATTTCTTATTCCCTCTTAACTGCTCTTAATTTTTTCCCATTTTATCCTTATATTAATTTTTAATTTTATTATTGTATTATGGTCATTGTGTCCTTTCTTATTTTTTCTACAATATTTAATATACGTAGTGGACATTTATGAATTGAAAGAGAGGTGGAGGAACGGTTATGAATTGAAAGAGAGGTGGAGGAACATTTATGAATGGAAAGAGAGGTGGAGGAACGGTTATGAATTGAAAGAGAGGTGGAGGAGTGGTTATGAATTGAAAGAGATAATTTATTTTGAAAATTAATTCCATAATGAAAGAGTGTCTGTTGTATGAGAGAGAAATAAATTTAATAAAATATTTGAAATAAATGGAACAACCGTTTGAATTGAAAGAGATAATTTATTTTGAAAATTAATTGCATAACGAGAGAGAGTGTCTGTTTCATGAGAGAGAAATAAATATTAGGAAATGTGAGTAGTGGCCAAACGTGAACAATTTGATTATTACTGAGCGGTTACCACTTTCTTCAGTAGTTTCCACCGTCACCATTTACATCCACTTTCTTACGAAGGAATAGTTTTCACCAGTTACATTCACTCCCTATAAGGAGTAGTTGAGCGGTTACCACTTTCTTCCACTTTCTTATAAGGAGTAATTTCACCCGTTGCATCCAAAGAAAAAAAAAAGCTCATAAATTTTGACACATTTTGAACTCTCTTCCTTCACGCTCCATGTTCTTCTCCTACTCTCACCCATCTTAGTCCCTCTTCAATCACCACTGTACAACAACGACCACCATTGTTTCTTCCTTCTCGCACTTCCCAAAGCGTTCGAAGCAGAGACGTGTCTCATTGTTATATGATTTGAACATTTTTGTTTCTATTGCTTTCTTAATTTTTTTTTATATATATTTTTGAATGAATTTTAAGCCCAGCTTTGCGGGCAAAGTTTTTATGTCTACTGTGCTTTGATCTATTAGATATGTTGGAAGTTTGGTAATTTGTATTTAGTTTATTATTTTATTTTTTTCAACTTCTTTGCCATGGAAGATGTGGATTCAATTGATATGGTGATAGATTCCGCAACTTCCAACATACAACCATTTGCATTATGTTTTGACATTGTTTGCTGGTCCATTTTTTTTAAACCTTAATTTTAACCTTGATAACCTTACAAAGTTCAAGATTACACCCAAGTTTAATCAAAATTTAATATTCAAAAATAATAAAATGAAAATATAAAAAAAAATTAACATAAATTCTTAATAAAACTATTATCAATGATGCATTTAGATAATTTACATATCTTCTCATATAATTTAATATTTATTAAAATTATATGAATATATAAATAGTAAAAATGAAAAATGCGGATACAGGCACATGAGTGCTCGTGTTCCCACTAGTTATTAATAATAATATTAATAATAATAATAATAATAATAATAATAATAATAATAATATTAGTAATAATATTAATAAATATTAATAATATGAATAATATTAATAAATATTAATAATATTAATAATATGAATATAATTTATTTTATTATTATTAATAATAATTATATTAATATGTATAAATTATGTTAATAATAATAAGTATAATAAAAATGATAATATGATCAAAGGATTTGTCTGGTCTAGTGGTTAACTCTTCCTTGGACACTGTAAAAACTTGGGTGATAAACCTGGCTGTTGCAGTAAAATAAACTATAAACTTAACTACAAGATTTGATTAGCATTTCTGCGCTAGTGATTATATTATATTGTGTGATTATTATTTTTTATTTAATATGTAAATGATTAATTAGTATCATATATTAAAATTATAGTGTTTAATTTTAAAAGAATTAAAAAATATTTTTTTTTAAATAAAATTAAAATATATTCGTTAAAAGAATATTTAGGCATATATTATTAAAATAATACAAATTTCATCACTACAAGAAAATCATGAAATAGAAACCAATTTTTAGAGACCAAAATAATTAGTTACAATAGAAACTAAATTAGAGACCATTTTAGAAACTAAAAAGAAATTTGGTTTCTAAATTAGTTTCTATTATTTTATATTATTGTTAAATAGTTTCTAAATTGGTATCTAATTAGCAACTAAGGTTTTAACTACCAAATTTCTTTTTAGTTTCTAAAATGGTCTCTAATTTAGTTACTATTGCAACTAATTATTTTGGTTTCTAAAAATTGGTTTCTATTTCATGATTTTATTGTAGTGCATAAAGGAGTTAGCTTAAAGAAATCAAATTTAAATTTGAATTGTGAGAAGACTTTTGACCATGATAGTGATTGATTGTATTTACTTTAATATTTATTTTTCGTAAAGCTTGAATATTATTGTTTCATGTATTAAATAGTATGTTTAGACAAATTTTATAAATATTTCAAAGAATAAAAAAATGCACTTTTAAAAATTAAAATTATCTTGTGTATAAATTAATTTAGTAAAAGATTTTAATTTTTTTAATTCTTAAGTTTTGTATCAAACATCAATTTTTTGCCAAAATTATATTAATAAAGCATTAACAAACCATGACAAAATGGGAACTCCATTCCAACAATTTGACTATAAGAGATTGGAGTAATGAATTTTTCGTTATATGCATCACTTTTAATGAAAAAAAGGTGACATTTTGACCATTTATACAGAATCCGAAAATTAAACTTTCTGCATATTGTTTTAAAATCAATATATTACTTTTATCCTTTTTATTATTATTACTAATTAACGAAAACACAGACCTACGTGTATTTTTTATTTTTTTACATTTTATTATAAAATATAATTTAGAATCTTACTATATATAGAAAAACATGAATTTAGAATATATTTTATTCTTCATTTAAAAAATTAATTATATAAGGTAAAAATTATCATCCATATATATCAATTAGTTTTAAAAAAAGAAGTTATTTATTATTTTAAAATAAAAAAATATTCAATTATTTATTTTATATAATAAACAAAATTATTTTTTAAAGATGAATAATTACACTTTTTTTCTTTATATTGAAATAAAAATATATTATAAAAATATTTTTATTAGAAATTATTAAAAAAATAAGTAATTTTTTAAGTTTCTTGTATGCAATTTTTTTATCGTGTAGATTATTTTTTATTCGAAAGAATTATTTGAATTTAAAAAAAAGTAGTTATTTAAAGGGTAAAATTGTAAAATTTGGATTCTTTTTCTTTTTTTTCAAATTCAAATTTCTCTAATTTTTTAAAAATTCAAAATTTTAATTTAAAATAATTTTTAAATTTGTTAGAATAGGAAATTATATTTTTGCTTATAAGAAATAAAATATTTTTTGTTATTCAGAATATTGTACCAAATATCATAAGGTTTTTTAATATTGTTCTAAATCAGAATTAAAATTTTATTTTTGCACTCTACGTTACTATTTAATGAAAATTTATTACAGAAGTTATGAAAAAGGTAAAGCTTTGATTATAATGGAAAAGAAAAACTATTTATAATACTGATTCTACTTGTTACAAACAAAAATGATTGTGTTGACAAAACTATACCCTTAAAATACTCTTATAGAAAAACATACTCTTGTAGAAAAAAGATACTTGAATTTTCATAGTTGAATTTTCATATAGTAGAATTTTCAAAAAGAACATTCATCAATAAAACAAAAAAAAAAACGTGTTTATTGAATCGTCAAAATAACTAATTAAATAAGTTTTCTTAAATTAAATAAAAACATATTTTCATTTTTTTCAATTTACTTTTTTAATATTTTAATATATTTTTAATAAAATAAATTACAATATATTTTTATATGTTTTAAAGTTTTGTTAAATTAAATAAACACCTTTTCTTATTTTTATTTTAATCCTTTTTTATATTTTGCTATTTTTTTTATTAAATTAATTCATTTTATTTTATTCAAGATTTTTTTATTAATGGAACGAAATTTACGACAAAATTGTTGACTATGACCAACACGAGCATAAAGACTAAGACTAGTATAGAACCAAATTAATGATTATATTTTATTATTATTAAAGTAACAATATATTGATATCCTAATAAATTTAAACAATCATTTTATATCATTATTTTACTTTTGTTCCTATAATTACAAAATTTTAATTTTTCAATAACCACATTACTCTTAAAAGTTAAGTTATCAAGTGATTATTTAATAATAAAAGATCATTCTTAATTAAGAGACTTTATATTTATTAAATATTTTACAATGAACTAAAAGTATAACTAAATCATTTATAAATCAATTATTTTATAATCTTGAATTCGATTTAAACTCACTTACTAACATAATATTATTCAGTAACATATAGTAATGGATTAAAACTTTATTTTACACTTATAATATGATCTACAATATTACATAATTATATATTTTTTACTATAATTATATAATTTTGTATAAAATAATCAAAGTACTCATGATCATTCATGATAATCTTGCACTTCAACTTTTAGAGATAGAAATATCTTTAATTTTCAAAATATTTAACAAGAATCACATCTAAAAATCTAGAGAGAGTTCGATAAGTTTAGTAATAGAAAATATTTGCTGAACTTAATTTGTTAGCCTTTAATATTCTACAATTTAGTGCAATATGTACTTCATATATTTTCAAAAAAATCTTGAAAATTATTTATTATTTATGGAACACATTTCAAATTTTATCATCAAATTAATATTCTTAATGGTTAAAAATTATTCTCACTAAAAATCAATTTTAGACTTCTTAAATTGGTTAATTAGGAGTATTTTGACAATTTATACAAAATCTAGTCAATTACAGAAAAAATATTAAAAATCATTTCCAATATTATAATTAACATTCTTCCTTATTTTTACATTAGATTAAAAAGATATTCCATTTTTTATACTTTTATGACATCACAAAAACTTATGATAATTTTTCGGGTTCAATTAAAAAACATATTTAAAAATTATTTTCAGACAGTAGTTAATTGTATGAATCATGATGGTCTTCCTTCTCAAAATTTTATTCCATTATTTTCATATAAACTTCTGAATAATTCATAAGTCATGTTTGTTTTACAAGAGAGTTACCATAGATAGTTTAACTAAAATAATAAATATTGCAGTGACTATTCATAATTATTTTTAATATAAACAATACACATTTTATTTACTTTAGTTAACAAGAAAATTGTTTAACTTGTAAAAAAATACCTTACAAAAAGAAGTCAAAAGAGGAAGGTTAAGAAGGTAGGGGTTGAGACGTGTGTATGATAAAGCATTTTCATTGCATGGTTTAATGGTGAAAAAGTAGGGTTTTACGTAGCGTCTTATTTTACATATTCATCACTGTTAAGGATAAGTTTTTTTTTTCTCCTTTATATAGGCCTCTTCTTTATTCTTCCCCTTCACTTCTTCTCTTTCTTGTCTGCAGGTGTTGAAGTGGAGATGGCAAGCCTGAATGGTGAAGAAAAGAGGAAGGAAGAAGAGATACAAGATGCACAAAGCTTCTCGCATGCCATGGAGATTGTAGGTTCGGTGGCCCTTCCGATGGCAGTGCAATCGGCGACGGAGCTGGGAGTGTTTGAGGTGCTGAAAGAAGCGGGAGAAGGTGCTAAGCTGTCTGCTAAGGAAATAGCATCAAAGATTAGTTGCAGTAACCCACAAGCAGCCTCAATGCTAGATCGTCTCCTCGCACTTCTTTCTTCTTACTCCATTCTTCACTCTTCCCTCATTTCCGACCACCGCGTTCCTCCCACCTTTCACCGGCTCTACAGCCTCACACCCGTCGCCGCATTCTTTGTTCCCAATTCTGATGGAGTTTCGTTGGGGCCCATGATGGCCTTATGCCAAGACAAAATCTTCCTACAAAGCTGGTTCAACTCTCTCTCTCAACTATTATTATCATTTTATGTTCCTTTCCATCACAAACATATTCGTATAATTTAAAGAAATATGTTTTATTAACACCCAATCTATCTGGTACTAATACAGATTTGACACTGCTTGCGTGATATTAATTAACGTCGGTAATATTTGATGAGGATGTGACACTAATTCTATATTATAATATATGACACGTAGCACACACAAAATTGGTTATTTGTGTGTCTCTAAGTGGTTACTTATGTGACGCACGCAAAACTGGTTACTCGTGTGTATAAGTGGTTACTTATGTGATGTTTATGGTCACCTACTCTTCATGAAAAAAAATTCATTTTTTTAATAAGAACCATATATTACATCGATGAGATGACTTAACTGGTGTAATAACTCTACCAGAACTGGTTACCCAGCCACAAGTTCCTCCACATATACTGGCACACGCAAAACTGGTTACCGTCTTTCTGTAAGTGGTTACTTATGTGACGTTTATGGTCACCCACTCTTCATGAAAAAAAATCATTTTTTTTAATAAAAACCATATATTACATCGGTTAGATGACTTAACCGATGTAATAACCCTACCATAACTGGTTACCAGCCACATGTTCCTTCACATATACTAGCACACGCAAAAACTGGTTACTCGTCTGTCTGTAAGTGGTTACTTATGTGACGTTTACGGTCACCCACTCTTCATGAAAAAAAATCAATTTTTTTTAATAAAAACCATATATTACATCAGTTAGATGACTTAACCGATGTAATAACCCTACCATAACTGGTTACCAGCCACATGTTCCTTCACATATACTGGCACACGCAAAAACTGGTTATAGTGTGTCTGTAAGTGGTTACCTATGTGACATTTATGACCCACCACTCTTTATGAAAAAAAAAATCAATTTTTTAATATGGGACATATATTACATCGGTTAGATGGCTTAACCGATGTAATATGGGTCATTCTGAGTAAAAAAAAAAAATATTACACCGGTTGTTACTAATAACCAATGTATTATATTTTTTTTTACCCTATTTTGAAACTCACACTGCTCATTTGTGCGCAATCTCACTATGTCACGTTTGGAGAGCGTCAAATGTGTGTTACTATATTTTAAAATATATCATGACTCTATTTTAAATTATACCAAAAAAATATGTGATTGGAAGTAAATGTTTACAAGAGGATTTATGAATTGTGAGGCACTTTTGGGCACGTTTCTTCATTTGCTCAAGTGAAATAACTTTGTTTATACATTATTAGGAGTGAGCTGAAAGATGCAATTAGGGAGGGAGGTATTCCATTCAACAGGGTTCATGGCACTCATGCTTTTGAGTATCCACGTTTGGACTCAAGATTCAATAAGGTTTTCAACACAGGAATGATCAATCACACCACTTTGGTGATGAAGAAGGTTCTGGAATCCTACGAAGGTTTTGAGGGCATAAAAACACTGGTGGATGTTGGTGGTGGTCTTGGAATCAACATTAACTTGATCACTTCTAAATACCCTCATATTCATGGCATCAATTTCGACTTGCCTCATGTCATTCAAGAGGCTCCTTCCTGTCCTGGTATCATCCTTACACATTCCAATCCTGTGGTTCTGCAAAATTTAAAAAAAAATGTTATTTGGTTAACTTTGAGTTTTACAAGACAATAATATTAAGAGTGTGTAGTATTTACTTTCTAATATTACAGGAGTGGAACACGTTGAGGGAGACATGTTTGAAAGTGTGCCTAAAGGAGACGCCATATTTATGAAGGTACCTAATTGTCGGTAGGGAAATATAGGAGTATTTAATTGGAAAATTATGGTTTTAATTTTACTTCATAACATCTTATAATAATATAATAATATTTTAAATTAAAAAATATTAATTTATGAAACCTAAATAATTAGATATTAATTTAAAAATCATTTCTCAATAATAAAAACTAATTTAGAAACTAATAATTTTTTTATTCTAAAATAGTATATAATTTAGTTAATATAGCAACTAAATATTTCTAGTATTTAAAATTAGTTTCTATTTAATAATTTTTTAATAGTGATTTTATCACACCTTTTTTACATCGGTTTAAATTTCTAAACATTAATATTCAAACTTGATTTGTTTTTTTATATAATTAATAGAAACTATGAAGGTCTTTTTTATCAATATGAATAATAGTTGGTTGAAAAAGAGTTTAATTCAAACTGATGCATGACTTATACCAACTTCATTCAATGCGGTTTGACATTAAGTAATTGTACAGTGGATACTTCATGATTGGAGTGATGAACATTGTGTGAAGCTGTTGAAGAATTGCTATGATGCAATTCCTGATGATGGAAAGGTGATAGTTGTGGAGTCAATTCTTCCAAAGTTACCAGAGACTAATAATGCTTATAAGGGGGTTGCACAAATGGATGTTGCGATGATGACTCAGAACCCAGGAGGTAAAGAGCGATGTGAAGAAGAGTTCATGAAATTGGCAACAACAGCTGGATTCAGTGGCATCAGATATGAATGTCGTGTCAACATTTTCTGGATTATGGAGTTCTTCAAGTAGACCACACCATATGTTATTTCTAATTTCTTGTTTATACGTTTTATGTTTGCTTTTATGCATTTTAAAGTAACAGAATAAGTTTCTGATATAATATATTATGTTATATACACTATTGAGCCTCTACTCAAGTTGTGTGATGTGGTTTAAGATTAAAAGAAAGTTTGTTATGAAAATGTTTCTCAATCAAGCTACACAAAATGTTGTTAAACACATGAATGATACACACTAGTGTAACTTAAGAAAAAGTAAAAAAAAAATAATAATCAAATCTTGCTGATAAAAAATCTTGAATAATAATCATCATTTAATAGTAATTGGTTTCAAGAAAAGAGATGATTGTTATTGTCTCTCCTGCTTAAACAATAATATTCTTCACTTATGATTAAAAAAAAATTTAAGTTTGTTTAAGCATCACTCTAACAATCTTTACGCTCAAATAAGATATAAAAAATTAATATATACGTAAAGCTCAAAATAACTAATAATACTCAAGTTGACCTTCAGATACTACCATCAATTTTAAGAATCCTCCTTGTAAATCTCAATGTTTATTTATTTAATTTCAATATTCAAGTCACCAATTTAAAACAATAACAGTCATACACATATAATAAATCAATTTCAGTTTAGAAAAAAATTTATGTGAAAGTTAATAAATATACAAATAACAGTTAAAAAAAATTAAAGATTCTTCAAATCTAAACATATTAAAAGTAAGAAGAAGAGAATGCATCTCACATTAGTGTCTGAGTTTTCTTTTCTTGGTTGTTTAATTGTTAATGTTACTCATTTTTATTTTCATTTTCCTACCCCCTGCACAAGTAGAGAGTTATCTTGATACCATTGTTGATGTGGGCATCGACGGAGAGGATGAATGCGTTCTGAATATGACATTCTTATTCAAAAATCAAAATTGGTTATCTTGATACCATTGTTGAATAGGATTAGAAAATAAATATTTTCTTAAGGTTTGTTATGAAGTTTCTCATCTTATTCTTCTTCTTTTTTTCTTTTCATTATTATATTTCTCTTTTTTAGTTTTATTTTAGTAACAACAAATCAAAATTAGTGATTCACAAGAATGATGACTTAATTTCTTTAAGGTACAAAGTTAACTTGACATCATTGTTGATGTGGACATGGAGGATGAATGCTTTCTAAACATTCTTGCAGAGAAGAGGAAAGAAATTGGAAAATAAATATTTTTTTAAGGTTTGTTACAGAGTTTCTTATCTTATTATTTTTTTTTCATTATTATATTTCTATTTTTTAGTTTTATGTTAGTAACAACAAATCAAAATTGGTTATGTTTATTGTGTTATAAATTTAAATTTGTTTAATATATTTTTTACTGCAACTTAATTATTAAAATAGTAGGTTACAAGTCATAAATGATGAGCGAAAATGTTTTTATCTTCTTTTTACTTAGTGATATTTGATATTTAAAAGATATGAATACACACAATAATATACAATATAGTAATAATAAAAAAAATCAGATGCACATGCGCTTTAGCGCCTGTGTTTCCGCTCATATTAATAATATGAATATAATATTAATAATATGAATATAATTTATTTTATTATTATTATTAATAATTATATTAATATGTATAAATTATATTAATAATAATAAGTATAATAAAAATGATAATATGATCAAAGAACTTGTTTGGTCTAGTGGTTAATGTTTCCCTAGTCATTGGAAGGACTTGGGTTTGTGTCCTGGCTTGCATTACATACGGATTTTAGAGGATATGAATCCAAATAGAAATGATAATAAAATTGGGAATTTAGGGTTACGGAACGAAATAAATTCAAAACAGTAACAATAGAAACCTGGATAAAGGAAGGCGCCACAAACAAAGTTTGATAAGTCTAAGGATGATCGCCACAAGAATTGGTGGATTCTTGATAAGATCGCAAGATGCAGGGAAAAACCCTAGCAGAGAAACACTCTCTAAAATTGTCAAAATATTCATTCCCCTATTCTGAGTTCCAATAGTGTATAAATTACAAGTTTAGCTAGAGGTATTTTCTTGTTTGTAAGAAAATAAGACGAAACTACAATCCTTATATTTCAAGAAGGATCATTTGCCCCAGTGGTTAAGTTGATACTTTCCATCTGGTTCTAGGATCCAAACATGTTGTGCATGTAATCAATGAAGTCTTTTTAAGCTGTGGGCAATTCAACAATTGGGCCTCCAAAATATTAGCCACCTTGTGCTGTAAAGTCTCTTGGGCCTTTTTAAGCCTTCCTCTTGTCATGGGTCCGCCTAAGTCTGGGATGGCTTGGTCAAGTTCCTCCTTACTATGCCCTTTGGTTTGGATGTCCTCATCATTCCCTCCCTCTTGAGAAAGACTTGAAATTAATTCCAAAGCTTCATCATCTGCAGTAAAAGGAGACAAATCAGACACGTTAAAAGTGTTACTGACATTGTACTTACTTGGAAGATCAATCTTGTAGGCATTGTCATTAATCTTTTCTAACACTTGGAAAGGTCCATCCCCTCTAAGTTGGAGCTTTGATTTTCTTTGTTCAGGGAATCTTTCTTTCCTCATGTGTACCCAGACCCAATTTCCAGGCTCAAAGATTACTTTCTTTCTTCCTTTGTTAGCTTGCTTAGAATAACCTTCAACCTTTTTTTCAATTTGTGCTTTGACCTGTTCGTGTAGCTTTCTCACATAGTCAGCCTTAGCCTGTGCATCTTTATGCTTTACAACAGAAACGTTAGGCATAGGTAACAAGTCTAATGGAGTTAAAGAATTTAATCCATACACAATTTCAAATGGAGAACAATTTGTTGTGCTATGAACAACCCTATTGTAAGCAAACTCAATATGAGGTAAACATAATTCCCAAGCTTTCAATTTTTTTTTTTCAAAATAGTTCTAAGTAAGGTACCCAAAGTTCTATTCACTACCTCTGTTTGTCCATCTGTTTGGGGATGACAAGTAGTTGAAAACAAAAGTTTGGTACTTAACTTACCCCATAAAGTCCTCCAAAATTGAGTTAGGAATTTTTATCCCTATCACACAATACTTCTTGGTAGCCCATGAAGTCTTACTACTTCTGATGCGATCCAAAAGGCCAAGGAACCAGGTCAACAGGCGCCACCTCGACCCAAGAGGACTCTGAAGAAGCCGTTAAAGCTATTGGACTAATTCAACCATTCCAGCATATTTTCCTCATTTGTTGGTTACTGCATTTTCTTTGTTTTTAGCATCATGGGTATTAGTGGTTAGAACATGGCTATCATTTAGGAGTTTGTTTCAGTTGAGTGGTCATCATAGGATTAGTGGTTAGTTACGAATTCTGCATATTTAAATACTTGTAATTTTCATTAAGGGGATATACACAGAAAACTTGCATCAGTTCTTTTTCCTTTCTGAATTTTCTTAGTCTGGAGTTTAGCCTACTTACAAGCTGCTATCAACTTCCCTAAAAAACAAGTCAGCTACATGGCAAGCATCATCAATTTTTTTACAAGGAATAAAATGAGCCATTTTGGAAAATTTGTCAACAACCACAAAAATAGAATCTTTCCCAACTTGAGTTTGTGGCAAACTCAATACAAAGTCCATTGAAATACCAATCCAAGGGCTATCAGGAATAGGTAAAGGAGTGTACAAACCTTGAGGTTTGACTTTTGATTTGGCCTTTTTACAAGTAATGCACTTTTCACAAAAATTTTGTACATCACATTTCATGTGAGGCCAATAAAAATGTTCATGCAAAGTGTCGTAGCTCTTTTGAACCCAAAAGTGCCCCATTAGCCCTCCCTCATGTGCTTCTCTTACTAAAAGATCCCTAATGGAACATTTAGGAACATACAATCTTTTCTTCTTAAACAAATAACCATTGTCCTTAAAATAGCCATTGGTACTAAACTTTATGCAAGCATTATAGATTTCAGCAAATTCAGAATCATGTGGATAAATATCTTTTAAAAATTCAAGACCAAACAATTTTGTTTCAAGAGTAGAAATCAAAACATGTCTTCTAGACAAAGCATCAACCACAATATTTCATTTTCTTTTTTTATGCTTAATGACATATGGAAATTGTTCTAAAAATTCAACCCACTTGGCATGTCTTTTATTTAATTTTCCTTGGCATTTTAAGTACTTTAAAGACTCATGGTCACTATGAATCACAAATTCTTTTGGTAAGAGATAGTGTTGCCATGTTTGTAATGATCTCACTAAGGCATACAATTCCTTATCATAAGTGGGATAGTTTAAGGAACCACCATTTAATTTCTCACTAAAATAAGCAATTGGATAACCTTTTTGCATCAAAACAGCTCTTATACCCACATTAGATGCATCACATTCAATTTCAAAAGATTTTGCAAAGTTTGGTAATGCAAGAATGGGGGCATTAATCAATTCATGCTTAAGGGCGGCAAAGGCTTTTTCCTGTTTTTCTTCCCATTTAAACCCAACATGCTTTTTAACAATCTCATTTAGGGGTGCTGCCAAGGTGCTAAAATTCCTTACAAATCTTCTGTAGAAACTAGCTAGGCCATGAAAGCTCCTAACCTCACTCAAATTTTTAGGGATAAGCCATTCTTGGATAGCCTTCACCTTTTCATAATCTACCTGAACTCCTTTGGCACTTACCACAAAACCCAAGAACGCAATTTGTTCAGTACAAAATCTGCATTTATCAAGATTAGCATACAACTTTTCTTTTCTAAGAACATTCAAAACAGCACACAAATGTTCCTTATGTAATTCCAAACTAGTGCCATAGATCAAGATGTCATCAAAATACACCACAACAAATTTGCCCAAAAATTCTCTCAAAACATGGTTCATTAATCTCATAAAAGTGCTTGGGGCATTTGTTAGCCCAAATGGCATCACACGCCACTCATACAATCCATATTTTGTTTTAAAGACAGTTTTCCATTCATCCCCCTCCTTAATCCTAATTTGATGGTAACCACTTCTTAAGTCAATTTTTGAAAATATACAAGCACCGTACAGTTCATCTAATAAATCATCTAACCTGGGAATAAGGTGTCTATACTTGATGGTAATATTATTGAGTGCTCTACAATTTGTGCACATCCTCCAAGAACCATCCTTTTTAGGCACCAAAATAACTGGAACAGCACAGGGGCTCATTCTCTCTTACACCCATCCTTTGTTCATCAGTTCTTCTACTTGAGTTTGGATCTCCTTTGTCTCTTAAGGGTTGCTTCTATAAGCTGGCCTATTAGGAAAAGATGCTCCTGGAAGAAGGTCAATGTGATGTTCAATTCCCCTTAGGGGTGGGAGTCCTCTAGGAACATCACTTGGAAACACATCCTGGAATTCCTACAACAAAGAATCAGCACTAGGAAGAAAATTAATTTGATTAGAATGGTCAGCAACCAAAGTATTATTTTTGCAATAAAGTAAGTAAAGGGGTTTGCTAGAAAGTAACAACTTTTTCACTTCATTCACTTTCAGCAATCCACTCATTTTTTTCTCTTTTTAGGTGTTTCACTCTTGCTCTGTTTAGGTATTTCACTCATCTCTCTTTTCTCTTGGACTCTCTTTTCTCTCAATTTGATTTGATCCTCACACACCTCTCTAGGAGATAAGGGTTTGAGAATGATCTTCTTATTATTCTGCATGAAAGAGATTTTATTGGTGAAACCATCATGAATAGTCTTGGTGTCAAACTGTCACGGTCTCCCTAACAAAATGTGAGTTTCCTCCATTGGAACCACATCATACAAGACATTGTCATTATATTGTCCTATGGATATGTTCACCTCCACTTGCTTACTCACTATCATCTCTCCATCTTCACTAAGCCATTGAAGCTTGTATGGCCTTGGGTGCGGTTTTGTCTCCAAATTCAATTTGGTAACTAGTCTTGAGCTAGCTACATTGGTGCAACTTCCTCCTTCAACTATGAGTGAACATATTTTCCCTTCAATGGAACATCTAGTATGGAAAATATTTTCCCTTTGGGTTTGGTCCAAAGCTTGCATTTTGCTTCCTAAAAGCCTTCGAATCATCAACATATCACCCTCCAATGCATCCAACTCCACCTCTACATCCTCCTTCTCTTCTTCACTTGAAGGTTCACTATCTATTTGTCCATTTGATAACATGTACATAGTTTTTTTTGTTGGACATTCTGCAGCATAGTGTCCCCTTCCTAAGCATTTGAAACATTTTACATCACTTGTCTTCCTTTTAGGTGGTGAATTATTATATCTATTAGATGACTTCCCACTTGAAGACATGGTCGAACTTGAGGGAACTCCTTTATCATTCCAGTTGGAATTATTATTATTGTTAGAACTCCTCCTCATGATTCTTTTCCTCTTGAGTTGTTGTTCTACTTGGTTAGCCTTGTGCAACAAGTTCTCAATGTCAACATACTCTTGCAGCTCCACAACATCCCTAATATCGTAGTTCAGTCCATTCAAAAACCTAGCCATGATTGCTTCGTTTTCTTCATTCATTCCATCTCTAATCATAGTTACCTCCATCTCTTTAAAATACTCTTCCACACTTTTATTTCCTTGAGTCATTCTCTGGAGCTTGAGTTGCAAATCCCTATTGTAGCCTGCTGGAATATATCTCTTTCTCATAATCCTTTTCATTTCTGTCTAAGATTCTACCATGGGTTCTTCAAATCTAGTTTTGTCCCTTTGGTATTTATTCTACCAAGTTAAAGCATAATCTGAAAATTCAGTTGCTGCCAACTTCATCTTCTGTTCCTCATTATACTCATTGCAAGCAAACACATGCTCTACTTTAATTTCCCACTCCAAGTAAGCATCATGATCACTTTTCCCATTGATTGTGGGAATATTTAATTTTATTCCATCAATTCTCAGAGTTCTTTGTTCTCCCTCATTTTCTCTTCTCCTCCTCCTATCTCCCCCTCTATTTTCTGGATTTACTTGTTGTGCTTGCTCCATTTGATCCAACCTCTCATGGAGTCCATCACTTTGTTGTTTCATTATCCTTTCCAAGTGTTGTGTTAAGGCTTGCATCTGCAGTTGAGAAAGTCCACTATCTGACGATTCCCCTGCCATGCTCAAGTAAACAGATTACAAATAACAATAAGTTTGGGCCTCACACCACTTTCTCACGTGTTTACACTCAACACTCGTGTTTCACACAATAAGGCTTTTTTTTCTAATGATCACACTGTCTTTTACCACTCTTTCTCTACTTAAGGTTCTTACAAGAATCAAGCAATCGATAATCCAGAATCACTTTCAAAAGTAGCAATCAGAATCAATTAAAAATAATAGTAAAAAACAAAATAGTGAAGATCAATTTCATTATCAACAAACAAGCAAGACAATTAAAAAACAGCAAGCAAAACAATATATAGAGAAAATAAAATATGTAGACATGCCACTTTTAGAACTTTTAACAAACATCAAGTATGCACTGAATCAGAGCTATTTTTTTTCTTCTCTTTTCCTCTTGTTCTTTTTTTTTCTATTTCTGTTTTCCTCTTCTTCTTCCTTTTTTTTCTTTTCTTTTTTTTTTCTTTTTTTTCTTCTATTTTTTTCTTTTTTTTCTGTTTCTTCTTTTTTTTTAAAAAATAAAAAATAAAAATGAACAGTACCGTGAACAGTAATGAGGAAAAAAATATATTGGATGCACAATTATATTATGACTCAAACATTTGCTCTGAATACCAACTGATATGAATCCAAATAGAAATGACAATAAAATTGGGAATTTAGGGTTACGGAACGGAATAAATTCAGAACAGTAACAATAGAAACCTGGATAAAGGAAGGCGCCACAAACAAAGTTTGATAAGCTTAAGGATGATCGCCAAAAGAATTGGTGGATTCTTGATAAGATCGCAAGATGTAGGGAAAAACCCTAGCAGAGAAACACTCTCTAAAATTGTCAAAATATTCGTTCCCCTATTCTGAGTTCCAATAGTGTATAAATTACAAGTTTAGCTAGAGGTCTTTTCTTGTTTGTAAGAAAATAAGACGAAACTACAATCCTTATATTTCAAGAAGGATCATTTGCTCCAGTGGTTAAGTTGATACTTTCCATTTGGTTCTGGGTTCAAATCCTACTTGAGGAAAAAATAATAATATTATTCTATTTTTAAGGATCCAAACATGTTGTGCATGTAAGGCTTGGTCAAATTCCTCCTCATCAGCAAGCAACCTTTGATCCATTTGATCCATATACTATGAAAACCAGCATTATGTTCCCCTATTATTGTCTTTTAATTATTTTTTCTAGATTGTTATAGATGCATGATTAATCTTTAACACTTTTTCCCCTATATCATGTTTCTTCACACAAAAATTTCTAGTTCCTTGATTTTCTTGATGGCTTACATGATTACCTAAATTATTTTACTAATTTTTAAATTCTATCTCTTATTAAACCAACATGTTATGCATTTCATACATATTCTACTTATTGATCACGGTATTATAGGTCATTTGAAATGCGTTGAATAATTATGAGTTTAAAATAGACTATATAAAAAAATCCTCATTCATAATCAAGATCTTTAATGTTGCTACAATTTACTCATGGTACTTTACCCATCAAACAAGGTTTCCAATCTTGTTTGTTGGGATGACGGTTGTTTATTAGGATCCCTCATCTCTTTTAGAATGAGGTTTTGTATTATGAATTAAAGCAACCCTAGTACTCCCATTTTTATTTTTTTATTATTAATTATAAAAAATATTTTCAATCACTAATTTCTTATCAAAATTTTATTTTTTTCATTTGGACTAGGAATTTATCTTTAAAGTTTAAATCCTAGAGACCTAAAAGAATATAAGTAAATGAATACAAAGTTTTAATTTGAAGTTAAATTACTTGATTTGATTATTATTTTTAATTAAAAAATAATAACTAATTATTATATTGATTAGTAGGTAAAATTTTGATAATTAATGTTATATATCAATTTAAAAATTATTTTTTATTTTTTATTAATAATAAAAATTACTTTAAATATCAATAAATTTTTAGTTTATATTATTTTTTATCTTTCAAAATATTTTTTATTAAATATGATGAAAATAATTATTCTAAACTGAAATATGATGAAAATATTATTCTAAACTGAAATATCATAAAGGTGAAAATAATCCTGGACACGTCAACGTCAATTATTGTACAATAAAATTTGATTTTGAAAAAAAATGACAAATGAAGTAAGAAATTAAAAAGAAAAGAATGGAAAAGTATGAACGACAGAAAAATTTAAAATCAAAAAAGAAATAAAAATAATAAGAACATATGAAAAGAAGAAATAATGTAAGGAAAGAAATGAAGTAAAAGTCTATTTTTTATACAATTTTGTTGAACACAATTTCTTTTATCTTATTTTAGTTAATAATAGTTTTAATTCGATTCATGATGACGTGGAGTCGTGTAAAAAACTACGTGAGAAAGACACACATGTATAAATTAACCTTTAATAGAGATGTTAGTTATTTGTTGATAAAATTACCACAAAAGAAAAATAACTTGAGGAATATTAGATTTATGTTAAAGTTATGAATAATCTTTTATCAAAGGTTTAGCTTTTAAATGTGAACATTAAAATTATCAAATGTAGATTTGGTGCTGAGGGCATGAGAAGAAGGATTTGTGGATTCTAAGTATGGAGGATGGAGGGATTTTTTGGTGCAAAACGAATTTTAGATCAGATTCTTTTTGGTGGTGGAACTTGAAAGAAATTTGGTCTCTTGAGGGTTAGAAAGATAAGTTTAAGATAATTTTATGGGAGGTATGGAACGGGAGGGAGATAAGATTATAGGAGGACAAATGGGCGGGAAATATGTCTCTCAAGGTCAATTTTTTGAGGATGTTCTTCATTTGTTCTAATAAAGAAGCTTATCTTTGGCAAGTAGGGGAGATGATACTTAATCTAGAGTGGTCTTGGAAGTTGGAATGGAGAAGAAACTTGTTTGAATGGAAAAAGAATCAGGAACAATGGTTAATGTATCTTTTTGAAGAGAAAAAGATAAGGGAGGATAAGGAGGATTCTTGGGTTTGGAAGGATTGTGAGATAACAGTGTAACAGTGTATCTGCATATACTATTTTTAAAGAAGATGCTCAAGCGGAAGAGAAGGATTTGTTTGTGGGCTTTTGGAGGATAAAGGCACAACCATCATCACAGCTCGTAGTATGGAGGATTTTGGAAGACAAAATAGTGACTAAAGTGAATTTGGTGAGAAGGGAGCTAGGTATGATTAGTCACATTTGTTGTATGTGCGGGGAGGAAGAGGAAACTAGCTTTGATTGGTGTCTTGAGTCTCGAGTTTGCACGATGTCTGTCAAAAACTATTAAGAGATCTAGTTTATGAGTCGAGGGCCTTTAAAAGTTCAATTGTAATAAATGATATTTGTATTGTTTGTGTGAGGAAGATGAACATTAGTCTTTTGTATAAGGGTTGAGGTATCCCAGAAATATCTCTTATTTATTCATTTTTTTCAATAAAAAAACATTAAAATTATTTCATGTTAAATGAATTTTTTTTTTAATTAGTTTATACATTAAAATTTAATTTGAATAGATATAAATATTTTTTTAAATAACACTTTTTTTATATTATATTGTGTGATTATATAATTTTTATTTAATATGTAAATAATTAATTATTATTATATGATATTAAAAATAAAAATTGATACTGTTTAACTTAAAGAGAATAAAATATTTTTTTCTAAAAATTTAAATTAAAATCTATTCATTAAAAAATATTTAGTCATATATTATTGAAATAATACAATTTTCGTAGTTAGCGTAAAGAAAACAAATTTGAATTACGAGGATTTCAGGCTTGAGATTTGACCATCTTACTTCTTTTGACTATCTTACTTTTGACCATCATACTTACGACGACTAGTGGTCTAAATTGATTAGTAAATCAAAAAGTAAACATTTTAACTTTATTTATTTATTTATTTTTCGTAGAAAGAAAGCTTGAATTCAATTATTGTTTCATATATCAAATGGCATGTTTAGACAAGTTTTATAAATAATTCAACGAATAAAAATATCACAATAAAATTATTAAACAAAAATTAATTTTGAAAAAAAATAATTATTATAATAATTAAATTAGATATTATTTTAAAAATTAAAAAAAATCAAAATTAGTTTATATTATTGTTAAATAATTTATAAATTGGTTTCTAATTAGCTACCAAAGTTTTAATTACCAATTATTTAGATTTTAAATTTAGTAGAAAAACATTGATAGCTAATTAGATACCAATTTAAAAACTATTTAATAATAATATAAATTAATTTAGATACTAATTTTTTTTAATCTTTAAAATAATTTTTAATTTAATTATTATAACAACTAATTACTTTTTGTCTCGATTTGTATGGAATGATTTTTTTGTGTGACATTTTTATAAATTAAAATTAATTTGTGTATAAATTAATTTATAAAATATTTTTAATTCTAAAGCTTTACCAAACAGTGTTTGCTCAAATTATATTAGTAAAGCATTAGTCTTAACAACCGTGGCCAAATCGGAACCAACAATTTGACTATAAAGATTCAAGAAAACATATAAATGTTAATGGAAATTATTGCGTCACTTTTAATGAAAAAAACATGAAATCTTGATTATTTATACGTAACTCTAAAATAAAAATTTTCATATTTTTATAATAAATATATTATCATTATTATTACATCAGAGTTTAGAATAGCAAATTATTACTTTTATTATGTTAAGAAATAAAATACTTTTTATTATACTAAGAAACTTTAAATTTAATTAAGAATTATTACATACATATACAAATTCATAAATAAATTTAGTATTACGTATAATATTATCTATATATTTTTATCATTAATAAATTCAGCATTATATAGAATTATTATCTACATAGAGTTATGACATATTCATACAAAAATTACCTATAGACATCTATATATATAAGGTTAGATTCTCTTTATTCACTACAAGAAAAATATTAAATAAAAATTAATTTTAAAGAAAAAAAAATAATTAATTACTATACTGACTAAATTAAATATTATTTTAAAGACTAAATAAATTTTTTATTCTAATTAGCTACAAATGTTTTAACTACCAATTATTTAGTTTCTAAAATAATCTCTAATTTAGTTAATATTGTAATTAATTATTTTGGTATCTAAAAAATAATTTTTATTTCATGGTTTTCTTATAGTAATTATCCATAAACTAATAATAATTATAACAATATTAATATTAATAAAAAAAATTATTATTGTTATTCATATTATTAATAATACTATTATTCTTAATATTTATATTAATATTATTAGTAATATTATTTTTAATAATATTAATATTACTAGTAATATTAATAATAATAAAATATTATTATTATAAAAAAATATAATAATATTGATAATAATAATAATAATAGTCATAATAATAATGATAATAGTTATAATAATAATATAACAATAAAATTTATTTGATGTAGTAAGTATAAATTTTATAATCACTTATAAACTTGGTTCCATCCAAGTACTATTATACAAAATATCATAAGATTTTTAATATTGTTCTAAATCAGATTTAAATTTTTTGTTTGGCAATCTACCTTAAATTTAAAGAAACATTTATTATATATAAAAAAAAAAGTATATCCTTATACATACTCTTATAGAAAAAGAAACACTTGAATTTTCTTAGTAGAATTTTCAAAAAGTACATTCATCAATAAAACAAAAGAATTGGTTATTAAATGGTCAAAATAACTAATTAGAAAATAAGATTTATCGCGACCTTGAAAAGTATCTAATTGTACAATTATTTGAATAATTCATTTAACTATATCTTTTAGATTTAAATATATATTTAATTTCTTAAATTTGAGTTAAATTTTGTTTAGTTCTTCAAAATTTAAAATTACTTTTTTAATCTTTCAATCTAAATCCGAATATATTAATATGTAAAAAGTTATCGAAACAATTATTTGAAAGCAAAAGAAACATATGCCTAGATATTTGATAATAAAATGTAAACTTTGAAATAAATTTCCATATAAATTTCTTGCAATTATTTGAAATTTGTAATAATATTTAGGGCAAAATAACTAAGAGAAGCATTTTTATAATTATAAGATTAAAAATTTATTTTAAAAATTGGGAAGCTGAAAGATAAACTGATCCAAATTGAAAGAACCAAAAACATTGTACACCTTTTTTGTAAATATTTTAAATTTAGAAAATCTTAAATATTTTTTAACAGTCCTAAGGTCAATGAAATATTTATAATGTTTTAAATTAAAATTATTAAATATTTTTTTAATTAGTCTCAGTAAGATGAATTTTAATAAAGCATTTATAATATTTTCAAAAGTTTAAAATTTCAAGAAAGTATGAATATTTTTTAATAATTAAAATATAATTTTTTTTAAAATATATAAAATAATTTTTAATTTGTAAATAATTAAAATAAGTAAACTTGGATTTACTATTTCAATGTAATTATTTAAATTTTGAAACATATATTTATATTTAAAAATTAAATTTTTTTAATTATACTATTTTAAAATTTTAAAAATTAATAAATTTAAATTTAATTATGTGATCCAAACTATTCATAGTTTAAATAATTTTAAAACGTATTTATAATAATTTTTAATAATTAAAATTGATGGTTTAAATTATACTCTTTTCATTCCAACTATTTCAAGAAAACATTTATAGAATTTGTTGCATGTTTAAAATTAAAAAAAAAACATTTTTTATCATTTTATATAATTAAGCTACAGTAATAAATTTATTTATTTAATATCAACTGTTTAAGATTGCAAAAATAAAATAATCTGTTAGATTCTTTTAAAGTATATATAAATATATTATGGGGGGTAAGTCATGTAATTTTTTTTTATAATCAAAGTTAGTATATAATTGTGTTTAATCTCAACCAGTCACAATTTTTAGGAAATAAAGTATAATTTTTTAATTAATTGAAAATATTAAATTTAAATTACTAATGTAATGTTAACTATCCCAATTTTATGCTGATTAAAAAAATTTTAAAAAAAAACTATCCCAATTTTATAATAACTTAAAAGTTTAATTTGTATAATGGAATCTATCAAGAATGTTTTGTTGAAAAATGATGTGTATGAAGTGGGTGAGAAGACTTATTATGTATTTCACAAGGACCATTACATTCAGAGACACTAAAATAAGTTATTATTAATTTAATAATGATATTTTTTTTATTAAAGTTGCAATGATTTATTTTAAAAAAGGAATGAAAGTCAAAACAAAGTAGATACTAACTAAAATCCTATGATAATTTTTCAATAGTAATAATAAAATTATTTTGTTGAAAGCATAAAAGTCAATTGAAGAATCTAAAAGTTGGACCAATCCAACAATATTCCATTCATTTTGAAGTTCTTCCCCTAAAAGACAGCATAGCGGTCTAATTTGCCTCAAGCGAAAGTGATGTATATTTCCATTTTTCTCTTTCTGTTAACTTCATGGAGAAAAATGATAGCTAGGAACACATATTTCTTGACTTATCTTACAATATTTAGGATGAATAATACTTAAACTAATATTTAAATATATCTCGATTAGATATTTAAGCATTTCATAATACATATGAGTGCAAATTTTACTTTATAAATTTATTTTATAAAGTTGAGTTAGACTTAAATCTATTTTCTAATATAGTCATTTCGAAACTATACTAAAGAGTGTTTGTTGAGTTTATCAGATCACCTACTATCGAACTGTTATCGGATCATTCATCATTCATAATATGTTATCTCATGTAGAAGAAGTTGTTACTCTGGACGTGAAGTGTGTTTCTCTGGACGTGAAGTGTGTTGAAGTTCGGCATCGTTTAAAGATTACAAAATTTCATATATGCAAATCTGAACTTGTGAAAGTGTAGTTGTTAATAATATTTTATTAACTTTTGACTAACAACAAAAATATGTTTTGAGCATGAGTTGAGGTGTATAAAGGTGAATCAACCAGTGAACTAGAAACTGCACTTCAAAGAAATTGATAGAGTGTTGTTGCGTGTTAGGTTTTTGAACTGTCATGGCAGAAACGTTGGAAACAGGTAGAGAAGTTGTGAATGGGAGAGAGGAGCATCATCTTAAACGGGAAGAAGAAGATGAGTTGACGTTTTGCATGGAAAAGATGGTTTCGTTTGTTGTTCCAATGGCTCTGAGGACATTGTTTGAGCTGGGGGTGTTTGATATCTTAGCCAAAAATGGTGGCAAACTCAGTGCAAAAGAGATTGCAGTTGAGATAGGTAGCAACAACCCTGAAGCTCCTGCAATGTTGGATCTGTTGATTTTGGCTTAATCCCAAGTCCCACATCAATGGGTTCATTGTTTGGGAAGAAGGTTTGAGGGTTATAAATTAAACTCTTCTCCTTCACTGTTATATATCCCAATTTGTAATATCTTCTCTCATAATAATAAAAGGGAGTTGTTTTTGCTGTGCTCGGAGATTAGGCTAAACAGGCCGAACTCCGTTAACAATTTTCGGGTGTGTTTTTTTCCTCTTTATCTCTTTTATTATTCCGCTTTATTTATTCAATATTATTTGTCGGGTAGCTCTGTTAGGGTTTTGTTTTAGTGGGAAAATTACCCGTTTTTCCCAACAAGTGGTATCAAGAGCCGAAGGTTCGCCTTGGGTTGTTTGAAATTATTTGTAATATTGAATATTATATTTTGAGTTTGTAATGGCAAATAAAGAAGAAGAAGCGAAGAATGTATCCAGAGTGTCGGGCTCCTCGTCATCATGGTCGAGGTTCCCGGTGTCCACTTTGAAATTGGCGGTGGAAATATTTGATGGCACTGGACATTTTGGCATGTGGCAAGGAGAGGTCTTGGACTCTCTTTTTCAGCAGGGTCTTGATATTGCTATTGAAGGAGAGAAACCAAAAGAGGTAGAGGAGAAAGACTGGAGTATCATCAACCGGTTAGCATGCGGAACTATTCGATCCTGCCTGTCCAGAGAGTAGAAGTACGCTGTAAAAAACGAGACTTCTGCACACAAACTGTGGAAGGCATTGGAGGACAAGTTTCTGAAGAAGAGTGGTCAGAACAAGCTCCTGATGAAGAAAAGGTTGTTCCGATTTGACTACCAACAAGGTACTACTATGAATGCACACATCACTATGTTTAATCAATTAGTAGCAGACCTGTTGAATTTAGATGTGAAGTTTGAGGATGAGGATTTGGCTTTGATGTTGTTATCATCTCTTCCTGATGAATTTGAACATTTGGAGACTACGCTCTTTCACGGGAAGGAGAATGTGTCGTTAGATGCTGTTTGTTCTGCTTTATATAGTCATGAATTGAGAAAGCAGGATAAGATGAAAACCAAATCAACGACATCAGAAGAAGCATTGGTGGCAAGAGGCCGTCAGCAAAGCCAAACAAAGGAGAGAAGAGGGATGTCTGAGTCTAAAGGTCGAGCCGTTGCCAAAGATGAGTGTGCTTTCTGTCATGAGAAAGGACACTGGAAGAAAGACTATCCAAAACTGCAGAAGAAAGAAAAGGTTCCGCAAGATGCAAATGTTGCAGAATGCAAAAGTGATGTGGAATCAGATATCTCTTTAATTGTCTCGCTTTCAGCATCATCGTACCCAGATGAGTGGATATTGGATTCAGGTTGTACCTATCATATGTGTCCCATTCGGGATTGGTTCTTTGAATTTCAAGAACTTGATGGCGGGGTTGTTTACATGGGTAATGATAATCCATGTAAGACAGCTGGGATAGGTTCAATCAAGCTGCGGAATCATGATGGATCCACCAGAATTTTGCGGGATGTACGGTACGTGCCAAAGTTGAAGAAGAATCTCATCTCATTGGGGGCTTTAGAATCTAAAGGCCTAGTCGTGACGATGCGAGATGGAATTCTTAAAGCAACTTCAGGAGCACTGGTGATGTTGAAAGGCGTGATGAAGAACAATTTGTATTACTATCAAGGTAGTACAGTGGTGGGGATAGTAGCGGCAGCAACTTCTAGCTCTAAGAAGGATGCTGAGGCAACGAAGTTGTGGCATATGAGGTTGGGACATGCTGGAGAGAAATCCTTGCAAATTCTTACCAAGCAGGGATTGTTGAAAGGTACGAAGGCTTGCAAACTTGAATTTTGTGAGCATTGTGTTCTGGGAAAACAACGAAGAGTGAAGTTTGGCACTGCAATTCACAATACCAAGGGTATTCTGGATTATGTGCATTCAGATGTGTGGGGACCTGCCAAGACTCCGTCAATCGGAGGTAGACATTATTTTGTCACTTTTGTGGATGATTTTTCCAGGAGAGTTTGGGTGTTTACTATGAAGAACAAAAATGATGTGCTTGAAATTTTCCTTAAGTGGAAAGATGAAGTTGAAAACCAGACAGAAAGGAAGATTAAGGTTCTCCGAACCGACAATGGAGGAGAATACAAGAGTGATCTGTTCCTGAAGGTATGCCAAGATTGTGGCATAGTTCGGCACTTCACTGTTAGAAAAACACCACAGCAGAATGGGGTGTCAGAGCGTGTGAACAAGATACTTGTGGAGAAAGTTCGTTGTATGTTGTCTAATGCTGAGTTAGGCAGAGAGTTTTGGGCTGAGGCTGTGACATACGTTCAACATCTCGTCAATCGTTTGCCATCATCTGCTATAGATGGAAAAACCCCGTTAGAGGTATGGTCTGGAAAACCTGCAACTGATTATGATTCTTTGCATGTTTTTGGTTCTATTGCATATTATCATGTGATTGAATCAAAGTTGGATCCACGGGCAAAGAATGCTCTTTTCATGGGCTTTAGTCCTGGAGTGAAGGGATACCGTTTGTGGTGTCTAGAGGCAAAGAAGATGATTATCAGCAGGGATGTTACCTTTGATGAATCTGCCATGTTAAAGAAGGTAAATCCAGAAGGAGCTGATAGTACTCCACAACAGGTGGAGTGTGTTCGGAAGCAGGTGGAGTTTGAGCAGACAGTGGTGATCCCAACACGAAATACCACAAGTGACTCTCCTATGGAAGAAGAAGAGTCAGATGAGGAAGAGGTTCCTACCCAAGAATCTCAACAGCAATCAACGCCAATTGCAGTTAGAAGACAGAGACGAGATATTCAGAAGCCTGCTCGTTTCATGGATATGGTTGCCTATGCACTTCCAGTTGTTGATGACATTCCATCCACTTACCCAGAAGCCATTCTGAGTTCAGAGAGTGGTAATTGGGCAGGTGCGATGGAAGAGGAGATACAGTCTTTAAAGAAGAACAAGACGTGGAAGTTGGCACAATTACCAAAAGGTAAGAAGGCAATTGGGTGCAAATGGGTATTTGCAAAGAAAGAAGAATTTTCTAATAAAGAAGATGTTCGCTACAAGGCAAGGTGGTTACAAGGGCCAAGTTTGAACATTGTTTAGACTTGGTTAATATTTTGCACATTTGAAGTTGGCGCCCGGAGGCGCAAATTTGAAGCACTGTAAAGTTTGTTTTTGTTATGTTTTGAGAAGATTTGTTTTAGGTGGGACTTGAAATTAAGCCAAGGTGGAGATTTGTTGATTTTGGCTTAATCCCAAGTCCCACATCGATGGGTTCATTGTTTGGGAAGGAGGTTTGATGGTTATAAATTAAACTCTTCTCCTTCACTGTTATATATCCCAATTTGTAATATCTTCTCTCATAATAATAAAAGGGAGTTGTTTTTGCTGTGCTCGGAGATTAGGCTAAACAGGCCGAACTCCGTTAACAATTTTCGGGTGTGTTTTTTTCCTCTTTATCTCTTTTATTATTCCGCTTTATTTATTCAATATTAATTGTCGGGTAGCTCTGTTAGGGTTTTGTTTTAGTGGGAAAATTACCCGTTTTTCCCAATAGGATCGTCTTCTTACCCTTTTGGTTACTCATTCTCTGTTATCATGCTCCATCACTCAACAAGAACCACACCCTCAGAGGTTCTACACCCTCTCCCCTGCTTCCAGATATTTTGTTACTGATCCTCAAGGTGCATCATTGGGATCCTCCATCAAATTGCTTCTCGACCAGATCTTCTACAAAAGCTGGTTACTTTTTCTTACCCCTCTTCACTGAAACATAAATCTTTGCTTAATTCTCTGTTGTTTTTCGTTTTGTTTTGAGGCAATGAATTATTGAGTGATGGGGTTTTGATTCAGGGGTGAACTGAAAGGATCAATCCTAGAAGGGGGTGTAGCATTCGACAGGGCTCATGGCATGAATGCCTTCGAATATCCACGTGTGGATCCCAGGTTTAATGAGGTTTTCAACAACGGTATGACAGGCCTCACCACTGTAATTACGAAGAGGATTCTTGAGTTATACAATGGTTTTGAGCATGTCACTAGGCTGGTTGATGTTGGTGGAGGTCATGGGGTCAACCTCAAATTGATCACATCCAAATACCCTCACATTCAAGCTATAAATTTTGACTTGCCTCATGTAGTGGAAAATGCCCCCCTCCTTTCAGGTATTATCTATGATTATTTATTATGATGAATTATGAACTATAAGGTTCGAACATTCCTCTTAAATAATATATCCGTGTCGGACACATATATTGAACACTGGCACACAATACTTGTAGGACACGTAACCAGCCATGAAGAATGTATTTTTGTTTCAAAAGAAACTGAAACATACTTGTGCACATAAATTTTTATTGTCAATTTATATAATTTTATAATCATATAATACATAGATTCGTGTCTTTGTGTTTTACAATTTAGAAATTATACGTATTTTTGTGTCTATATCGTGTCGTATCAGTGTTTGTATCTGTGTTACTTTCTGACAAACAAATAATAAACTCAGAGTTATTTTGGTCCTGCAGGTGTAGAGCATGTGGGAGGAGACATGTTTGAAAGCGTTCCTTCAGGAGATGCCATTTTTATGAAGGTGGGTTTGCTTATTAAGCTTTTTCAACCAAAGTTATATATATGCATCTAAATATTGTAGCAGAATGTAATATTTAAAAAGTAATTTTTATGTTTAACTATTGCCTGGACATAGATAACGGTTTGGTGATCCTATTCGACTAGAGATTAAGACATTTCATAATATATATGTGGGTGTAAACCCCATCTTATAAGTCAGTTTTATGATATTGAGTTATGCTTAAAGTCTATTTCTTAATATGATATCAAAACATAACTAACTATTGTTTGTTGGACTTATCAAACTATCTACTATCGAACCAACCGTTATCAGACCACCATAATATATAGTTTCGTATTATATAAGTGGGTGCAAATCTCACCTTATAAACAGGTTTTATAAGGTTGAATTAGATTTAAAATTCACTTCTTAATCTTATAATAGTATGTTTATCACACGATTAATTGACATCATAACCATGGTGGATAAAAAATTTCAGTGGGTACTTCATGATTGGAGTGATGAACAGTGCGTGAAGCTCTTGAAGAACTGCTACAAAGGGATTCCTGATGATGGAAAGGTTATTGTGGTGGACTCAATTGTGTCAACGGTGGCTGAGACAAGTCTTGCTGCTAAGAGTGCTTTGGGATATGACCTCATAATGATGACTCAAAACCCAGGAGGGAAAGAAAGAACACGTCAAGAAATCATAGAATTGGCAGAAGCATCTGGGTTTAGTGGGGTCAGATTCATATGCTGTGTATGTGGCAACTGGGTTATGGAGTTCTACAAGTAATGAATATTATGCAGAATGTGATTTTGGGGAGTGAAATTCTGCAGCAGAACATGGGAAACTAGATGCTTAAGACGATTTCCATGAATAATATGTTATCATAAAGGTTCTCTTGATTTTTCTTTTCAATGAAGAGGACATGTTGGAACTTCTATTTGGTATATAACTGTTGTTTCCTCTTATTAAAACTCACAGGAAAAAAAAATAGAAATGCAGGTAAAAAATACACAAAAGCAACCCCTTCTAAATTTTTAATAAATTAAATTAAATTTCACAATTTAAGGGTGAAGAAATTTATTTTTTACAACATTTGATTTTATTTTTATTTTTTACAATGCATAAAAGTAACATTGGTACTACTATTTACCAATTTTATTTCAAAGTTCATGCAAAAAAATATAAAAATAGAAGAAAGTCATACAAATTACTAATAATATACTTTTCTAATAATTAAATGAGTTTTTAATTTAAAAAAATCTTATAAAACCGACTCATGAGATGAGTTTTGCATCCACTTATGTACAATAAATTGCCCTCATGTCGATGTGGGATCTCCAACAATAAATTTATCTATTAAAAACTAGGAATACTCATATTCAACTTAAAATAGAGACATACAATGCATATATAACATAAAGAATCACATAATATGTCAAGATTTATGTTTTAATTTTTTTTTTAGTTATGATTAACTATTATTATTGTTTTCATTTTACTTAACTTTCACAAAAAAGAATCACATCAAATATGTAACCTTTTGGTTTGAGGGTGAACTTCCTTTCATGAAAATGGTTTTGTAGCAAGATATATCTAACAGTAAAAAGACCATACTTATGCATTTTGGAAAGCATTGTAGATTTCTTTTTCCACAAATTGTTTAGAAACATTTTTTTGCTTTTAAATAAGGTGGTCAAGTTATGTTGTTAATTAGGTCAACTTATACATATAAACAAGATTTATATATTTTAACATGTAGAAGTTCTAAAATGGGTTTGACCTTGTGTATTAGCTTAAAAAGTTGCCAAAACTCACTTAAGTTTAATTGGATTTTTTTTTATCTAATATGTTATTTAAAATAATAATAATATTTTTTTGAAAATAATGAAAGTATTAAAAATATTTCCAATAATTCCCTTTATGGTCTTATATATGTGCTCCCTTTGCTTCAACTTTTGAAGTGACTAATATTATTATTGTGTTGATGCTCTGTTTTACATGTTATTTTAGCAAGATCCTAACTAAGCTCTGGCAGAAAATGAAATGGACTAAATGATAAGGTATCCTTCAAATTCAAGGATTCAGTTTCCATGCATTAACTAAAAATGTTAACCTTGAAATTCAGAAAGGGATATAAACATATATATAACTGAAGAAATGTATATCTTCTTGAATATATTAAAAAGATTACACTTATTTGGAGGCTAGATTACATTACATGGGATGAAGTATGTTGGTCAGAAGCTTACTGGGACAAAATAAAGCACAGCTGCAACTTCAACAAAATGCTCACTGCTTTAGCTGCTCCCAAGTATTTCGCTATATGTTTCTTTTACCTTTCTTAGAAAATTTTCCCTGTCACAGTAACCAAATTATGGAAATAAAACATTGATCATCAAGTTATAATTCATGCAACCAAATTATAGTAAGTTATCAGCAGAATTTGCTCTACCTGTCTGGCTTGAAAACTAGGTTCTTGTAAGCAAACCACTGCAGAGAAAGATAAATTGAAGATGAACTACTATTGATGATATCATTTTGAATTAAAAGCTTATTGATGATATCATTTTGAATTAAAAGTTGATTTGATGGTATCAAGAAGTGGACTTTAAATCTAACTCAATCTCATAAAATTGGGTTATGAGGTGAGGTTTGCATCCACTATAAAGAATGAAATGTTCCAATCTCTAGTCGATGTGGAATCTCCAACACACCCTCCTCACATCGAGAGTGACAGCTCGTATGCGTGGGACAACATATTATGGGTGGTCTGATAACGGTCTAATAAACCCAACAAACACTTGTTAGGATAAATTCGAAAATGACTCTGATACTATTAAGAGTGGACTTTAAGTCTAACTCAACCTCATGAAACCAGTTATGTTATGAGGTGAGATTTACACTCACTATAAAAAATGAAATGTCTCAATCTCTAGTGAATGTAGCGATATCCAACAAATGGACTTACCCCAGTGTAGCCAATGCCTACTACCTCAAGAACTCCAGGAATCAAAGGAAGCCTATCAATTGCCTGTTACAAGTGATAATCATATCATTGCTTAGGTTACAACAACTTAATAATTTACCTCAGAAACCACTTGATGATGATGTATTTGATGGAAATTCTGTATTAAAAGAAACCTACTGAGATCATTCCAGCTGAGCCCCACAATGCAACAACACCAGCCACTGCCAATGAACTCACTGCATATTTATCTTCAACTTTCTCCCACTAGCCAACATTAATGAGTCAAGTCAGAAACACAATAGCAAGGTCACATATATCATCACCCTTTTATCAGATAATTTGAGATGATCCTTACAGCTTCTTGAATAGTCTTCACAATCTCTGGCGTCTCAGCAATAGCAGGCTCTGTTGTGGCAACTTCTGCTGCTGGGGCCTCTCTTGTGGTAGCCATTCCCATAACATTTCGAGCAATCTTGCGGCCTGAAAGAATCAAACTTGAAAAGTTAGTACCACTGAAGAAGCAAGGCTAGAAATATCCATGATTCACAAACTGATGGGCATGACACATTCATGCAGAAATTAATCTTCACAACTCATACTGAAATTATAAGACATTAAGGTGTTTGAAAAATGTTAATTTGACAACTGCATACTGAAAGATTAAAGTTTATAACTCTGATTTGATCAAAACAATTTTAAAATTGTTTCAAGTAAAAATTATTTCTCTTTTCAATTATAATCTGATACAGAAACTTGAATGTGATAACACTTATGTAAGTGTCGTATTATATAACTAATTGTGATGATTTTTAATAACCGTCATACTAAAACTGTCACTACATATAAGTTTTCTTTTTAGTGAAAGCTTTTTTAGGTAATTCACTTACAGAAAGCAGCAGTCTTGGAAGGACGAGTGTGAGAGTGCAGGGGTGGTGGGGGAAGAGTGGGAAGAGTAACACATTGTGGGGAAGAAGCTGGTGATTGCCTTGGAGGCTTGGCATCAACAAGGGTGGAGGAAGAGGATATAGAGAGGGTGGGGGAGGAGGTTGAGGCCATTGTTATTGTTCTGCAACTCCTACTTTTAGTGTCCTATGAAGATTCTGAGGCTAACAGGGAAAGAATATAGATTATGTTGTTGAGATATTTATTTGGTGTGTTTGTAATTTTGCTGGAAGTTCTTCTGCCACAGTTTGAAGTGCTGAACCACTCATTTCTCTTCATTATGGATAGTGTGTGTGATGACATGGATGCTAAGATAGGGCTTTTATGGTTTTTCCTTGGATACAATGTGCTTGCACTTCCTCCAAGCCTCAAATCATGCAAAAATATCTTTCTTCTAAAATGCTTTTTTTCATCAACTCTTTTCTGGCTCAAAATACACCTTCACAAAATATCCAGCAAGCAATGTACTGTCAATCTGTAATGGGAAATAAAGATTTCCCCAATCATAATTGGTAAAGTTTGGTGGCTAAAGGATAAAAGAAAAAAAATGAGGCAAATTCTTTCTACACCCAACATTTTTTAACCTTCACCCAACAGAATTTTCAAATTCCAAAAATACCCTTTATTCCAGAAATGAAAATCCGAAATAGAAAATAATACATTCTGGAAAAAATAGATCTGGAAGAGCTTTTTGTATTCTGGAAACAAAAATCAAAAGTCCATTCCAGATAAGAAAATCTGTAATACAAAAAATAATACATTAAAGGTATTTTTGTCTTTTCTAATGGAATTGAGTTCGGTAATATGGTGCAGGAAACAATTGCTAAAAGGCAGTTTCTTCCTGCACCTCTATATTTTTCTTCCTACATCCCCACAATTTTGTAAATTCTGAAACTGACTCCCACAATTTTGGGATCTGGGAGTGTGCTGCGGATTCATCAATCTGAAAGTGAATCATGTTGCATTCCGGATGAGGGGGTCTTCTGGAAGCAAAGTTTGCATAAATTATTGATTTCTGGATTGCAGAATCTGGAAGCCTAATTTCTATTATGGATTGGTGGATCTAGAATGATTTTTTTTTCAATTATGGATTTCTGAATCCAGAATGCATATTTTGAATTACGGATTGACGGATCCGGAATGATTTTTTCAATTATGGATGTTTTGCATTTTTTTTATTTTGGATTAACATTATCATTCATGTACTACCGGAAGCATCAATCCAGAAGATTACCGGATGCGCCAATCCAAAAATTTACCGGAAACGTCAATCCGAAAATTTACCGTATTTCATAATCCAGAATAAAAAAAAATGTACAATTTATAGAGCGACACTTTTGTCTTTGCGCAAGTGGGGGTGCAGGAAGAAAAATGTACTGCCTTGCCAAAAATGGATAATGGCCCAAGGATTGGACTGGAGTCTATGGACCCAAAGAGAAGGAGAATGGCCATTGGGTTCTGCACCCCCAGTTTGAAGCTGCAACCCCATGAGGGTAGTCAAATATAATAAAAAATGTCCCTAGTTCAGATTTATAAAACAACCTTATTTTAGATTGAGTGATAATCATAGTATATTTTGAAGTTTTGTACACATTCCAAAATTACGAAAATGTATTAATTCTTAAATGTATATTTCGAGATTTAAAAATACATACATTCTAAGAATATATTTGAGAATGTGAATTCTAAAAATTATTTTAGAATATCCATTTTAAAAATAGATCATGGAATGTGTAATTTGAAATATATTAATATATCATGAAAGGTGTACAAATATATTTTTGGATATAAAAATATATTTTGATATCTATTTCCAAATCTTAAAATGCATTATAATTTTTTAAAGATAAAATTGAAAATTTAATTTTATGTGGGGGTGAATAAATAAGGTTGGAGAATTAGGATATATTAAGCCTACACTGGATGCTTCTTTGTGCGCACAAGTATTTAACTGTCCTATGTATATACAAAAGTGGACTGTTTCTTCACCTCCATATATGTTCTTCTGCCACCTCATATAAAATGTGAAAATATCTTTTTATTCTTCTTGTGCCACCCTCATAAAGTAGCTTCCAAATTATATAATCGAGACACGCATTTGAAAAAAGACTTTTGAATTATATAATTTGAAAGCTAAAAAAGACTTATAAGTTATATAGTCCAAAAATTAATAATACATTTGAAAAAAATTTCTCAATTATGTAATCTGGAAACTAAATGCGAATTTGAAAAAAAGACTTTTAAATTACATAATCTGAAATATTACAAAGGGATATTTTTAGAAATACGAAAATTTATGGAAGCGAGAAAAGAATATATGGACTTGCAGGAAAAAAAAAAGTCACAAAATGATATGGTAAGATAGGTGGTGAATCAATTAAGGGGATTAGAACATATATACAACTCAAGGGTTCTACTCTGTTCAATTAATAAATGACTTTAATCGTGCAATATCTGTAATTTAAACAAGAAAAAAAGTGTTTTTAGTTAGTTATATTTTCATTTAAATTATTTTAATTCTTATATATATAATAATGAATTTAATTCTTAAACAAAAAAAAATGAACTTTACAAATTTCTCTCATAACTTGGCAGGGAAGAAACAAACAACTAATATAGTGGAAACATATCACATAATTTTATTTTAATTATTAAAATGTCTTTGAATTTTTATAAAATGTAAGGTAGCATGTTAAATGGAATGTGATTAACTTTTTACCAAAATTTCAAGTTTTCAATTGAGGTAAATGATTTTATTAAGTAAAAGTGACTAAAAAGACGTGTATTTTAAAAATTAAAATGTATTCCGTGTATATAAATTAAAGTACAGAAGTTTTGTTGCACACCCCTATTTTATTTATACATATTTTATCGTTTAACTTTCAAAATGTCACATATTTTATTATCTTATTGGTTGAATAATAATGTAGAACTTCAAAACAACATAGATAATTGATAGGGAAGAAAATTGAATCTAACACTTTCCTACTTAACTTTTAAATTTGATTCTAACATCCAACTTTTTTAAAATTTTGCAGGAAGAACACTTTGCTACAATATGGAAGATTATGAACAAAACATTATAATGTTTTTGTTTTTTTCACTTTTGGACACTTGCATTAAAAAGTGATTATTCCTTTACCTATTTAGTTCTGGTTCTTCTCCACTATGCACTAATCAATCACATAAAAGGGAATCGGATTCACAACAAACTTCACTCTCAAAATCAAACTCCAACAGAGGAAGCTTCATAGATGCTATGCCCACCATTGAAATTTATACCATTGTTCATTTATCTGTTATCCTTTTATTAATTTTAGATTATATTAATTATTATATTTTTAACTATACCATTGTTGATTTTATTTAAGATTATCAATTGACCTTATTATGAAAAGATAAGTCATTAGCAAGCATCACATAATCACCAATACAAAAGTAAAATTTCAACTTTTTGAAAGATAATTTTTTTTTTAAATACTACAATAAAAACTTATTAATTTAAGAAACATTAAAAGCTTGTCTAAATCGAATAAAAATATTACTTATATTCCTTAATTTGTATATCATTTGAAGTATGTAAATAGAATAACCAAAAATAATAATAATAATAATATGTTTATGAGATATTTGATCATCTCACACAATGCACTGATTCCAATATCTAAAACACCACTTCTCACTTGTCTATGGTAGCAGATGCAAAAGCCTGCTATGAAAATTAACTTCTCAATTATATCCCAATTATATCCCAAATCTCCCACGACTAGAAATTCTTCAACATCGCAAAATCGATTTTATAAAGTTAAATTAAATTAAATGATTTTATATAGTTAAATTAGACTTAAATTATTAATTTTTATGAAGTTAAATTAGACATGAAATAACACTTTACAAAATGTCTTACTTTGCTGCACCAAGTGCCATAACCATTGCAACACAATTGAAAAAACTCCAGTCACAAACAATTTGAGGACTAAGAGAAGAAACACACATGCCTTCTCATTCTGGTTCCTCTAAATTAATATACAATACCACATAAACCTTGTACACTGCAACTTGAAAATTCTTTCATTTTTACCTTTTCTAACACACTGAAGTTGAAAAAAAAACTAACTCTTATATATGAATTTTCTGGTTTTGAGGGGAACAAAAAGAAAGAGTTGCAATTATTACACTGAATCGATGACAGAAAAAGAAAAGGTAGGTTGAAGAAGACATCATACATCGACATCGCAGGGTGAAACTCCGAGGAGAGGAACTGGACCCACCAACCCTTTCTTCAAACCCATCAACACATCGCACTTCACATACAGTCCATAATGAGCAGTTTTGATGGCACCAGCCTTCCACCGAACCCTGCCCTGAAATATCAGCCTCAGACCCACCACCCCATAAGCCTCGTCCACCACCAATCCGTTTGAAACCTCAACCGACACCGGCACCGTCGTCCCTCCGATCACCGGAGACACCGACACAGCGGTGTGTTTGCCCTGGTGCAGCGGCGGCAGCAGGACCTGCGGCGTTATGGCCTGGTTCCTGTAGGAGACGAAGGCGGAGAACCTGTCGTAGTAAATGGAGACACGCCTGTTGGGGTTCTTTATGAGGACGGAAAATTGCATGGTGGTCGACATGAGCGGTGGGGTGGTGGCGTTGAGGCCGTAGATGGCGGCTCCGATCACCGTGAAGCGGGGCTTGTGAGGACGGTAGACAAGCCAGAGCACAAGAAGAGTGACACCCGCTAAGAGGAGGAAGATGGTGATGCCTGTGCATGCTGCACGTCTCGGATCATTCGAGTTTTTGTCCTTCGACATTTTCCCTGTGTTGCAGTGTGTGACTTTGGAGTTTGGTAGTGAAGAAGAGAAAAAAGACAGAGAAATAAGAGGTCAATAGAGGAGAAGAATCTAAGAGGAAACTGTTGCATGCTTTTACTTCACATTTTTTCATATATAAACGTGTCTATGTCTGTGTCTCATTTTTATTTATTTTTTGCAACTCTCACTCTTTCTACACTTGAATCAAGTTCTGTAAATCATTATCCAAAAATTGCTTATTTTTAACTACCTCTCACCAAAAGAAAGATGCTGTAGTAATGTAATGGATCACAGAAGTCACAAAGGAGAGTTGGAATTGGTCACTTGGTATTGGAGTGCTTTTACATCTCTTTTCAGTCCAATTTTTCTTCTTCTTTACTTGTTATGCCTTTCACTTTTCTTTGCCTATCTCTTGCTAAGAATATAACTCAGTGAGTGTACATTATGATTCTGATTAGTCATCACTTCTTTTGCTGGCAATGTCTTTTACTTCCCCTCACCCAAACTCCTAACTCTTTATATGCATTTTTCTCCCTCATTTCACTTCTTCTGGTTACACTTGTCTTTTTCTGTCATGGGAAGATGAATGAATTAACAATGAGAATACACAAAAATAATAATAGAAAGAGTTTGCACTGGAATTTATATTAGGTTTGGAATTATAAAAAGTGGGAAGCAAATAAAATTCATGGAAATAATTTCTTTTTTTGCTGTGAGACCTCCAAAACTTTAATATTGTTGTCATTAAGGAATAAATTTCAATGTTATGTTTGGTGTCCTAGAAATGGAGAGGAGAGAGTAGATATAAGATGGAGTTGGGGAATATAAGAAGTTTTTTGGTAGAAATTAGTTAGTAAAAAAATAGTAAGCCTGTAGATCTTAATTTTATTTACTTTCACATCACAGTGATGAAAGGTAATGACAGCATGTGATTAAACAGTGATATTTATATTAAGGAAGTCTAATTCAGTTGATTTAGCAGAATGAATGAATTGTTGTAGATTTTCTAATTGAATAAAAAGAAAAGTGTGCTACTCTTGTTTTTTATAATGGATTAAAAGGATTTAATACTATAATATACACTTTTATCAGCAAAATAGTATTTTTAATCATAGTATACCTCTTTTTTCTATCCAAACCAAACAAATTTATAAAATATCTTTTAAATTTTCATTCTATTTTTCTCAACCTAAATAGCACACAATTCCACATTATTTTCTAATAGAATACAGCAAGTACTGTAAACCCTATGTTTAATTAAATCAAGTGCCTCATTTAATTTCTTCATAGGTAAGCTACACAATTAACTCTCATGCTGCTTATATCATATATATCAGTATATACCAATAGTCAAACGTATGATAAAAATAAATGTGGAACCAACAAAGTTCACCGCCTTCATTTTCTTAATTTAGCATGGGGTCAGGTAGTGGTGCTTTTGGTTTTTGTTCAGAAAAATAAATGAAGAACCAAAAGAGAACAAAAGCAGAGGAGGGGAGAACCGAAAGGAATAGCTAAAGGAGATGTGGCTCAATTTGACTCCTTTCACCGACATATGGATAAACTTAGACTTAAAAAATGAACAGTGTGTGCATGCAATGAACTATGTGTTTTCTCTTCAGTTATACACACGTTCGGTTCCGTTTGGACCATGCTTCGCAAGATCATACACCAAACTCAGCATGATGTGATGTGTTTCCCACAACTGCTATGCAAGTCGCATACAATTTATACACATCACACATGTTAACACTGTTTATGATTTCAATGCCCTAATTAAGACTTTCAAAACTGATTTATCCAAATTATAAGATCACATTAAAATCTATCTTAACTATAGTTAAAAAATTGCTTACTATATTTTTTATCTAGGCATGAAGTCTAATAGTATTACACATTAAAATTTCGGATTAATTAAAAACATAAGAATAGAATCTGAACAAATAATATATTAGTAGGAATTAGGAAAAGAAAAGTCAGTTTGGAGTTGGTATTAGGTTCGACCCATAAAATATTAGGAAAAGAAAAGTGAAATACATGAACAATGGGGTCCAAGTGCTTTTACAAATCATAAGGGGACTTGGGAGGAGGAGTCTTCAGTGATTGCAGGAATTTCAAAATGTACCTACGTTGACTGGATTTGGTTGATTGAGCAACCAAGACTATAGTATTCTTAAAGGGGGCTCAAATGATCAATGGAAAGATTAAAGAAAGATTGTTTTCATTTGATTACAAACCATAGATGCTTGCCAGGATAGAAGCTATTTCAACCCTTATAGCATACTACTGCCTATATAACTATAACCCTGTACTAGCTTTCAATCCAGAAACATATACACGAGGTAAAATCAAAATTTCAAATCAATTCTACATTCTAAGAGACAACCAATATGACAAGTCATAAGAAAATACTAACAACGCTAAAAGGAAACATATTTTACCAGACACACTATACCTATAGTTAATCCTTGTCGAGAGAGGCAAATCAGCTTTGGAAGTTAAATTTTAATTCAGCGATTAAGGTAATTTCAAGAAGCCATAATAAAAAAATTTCAGGAATCACCACCCAGGTCTGATACTGGATGATCACTGTGTACTTGGCGAACAAATTGCCCTTTCACCCGAGGGCGCTGCTCTGCCAATCTCTTCCGGCTTTGATATCGGACCTGAGCAAGAAATTTCAACAATAAGCAGCTGCGTTAGACAAGAAAGCAATCACAATTTAAGTTTCAAATCCTAAAGTCTGATAATTTTAGAAATACATGGCAGCAAGCAATTGCATGAGGCCCCGATAATTCCTTTACCATAAATATTTCAAGAGTAGCTCTTTTCAGAAGCAGTAATAGCACGGCAGCAATACCTTTTTCTCGTAGCATCTGTCTTTCCGCTTAAGTCGAAACTTTGTTAGAGCTGCTTCTCGTTGGCTGGTGCGATGAGAATCTGTCCCTATGAATCCATCATAACCGAGGTGACCAATATCAAAGAAACTTTCATTGTTGTCCTTGGCTACCTTAGCCGAAGTAGCATTTCCTTCACTTCTACAGCCTATGCTTCTGTACACGCCACTACAATTATGATTTGTTGTATCATGGTAAAGAGCAGTATCAGCACTCTGACTAGCAGTCGGAGAGTCCTGTGTCTCAAAATCCAAATGGCTTTGGTCATTTACATTTTGATCAGAAGCATGGGTTGCATCGTCAGACCAGTGATGATGTTTTGAGTTGGGAGATTGATGATTAGACTGGGAGGAAGTACTTGAGGGAAAGGGAGAGCTCTCTTTCTGGAACACTGATTTTGGAGTCCATATGGGATGGACAACTGATTGAGAATAAAGCATAGAAGGGACGACATTTCCATTTCCAGTAGACTTGTGACCATAAGTCACCCCTGTAGCAGGAAAGAATCTAAGTTGACTGTTTGGTAAATTTGGATCAACTTGTTCAGATTGACCAATATCTGAAGTGGTAATTTTCTCCTTAATTTGATTTTCTGCACCATATTGATCAGAAGTTGATGTGTTTTCAGATAACTTATGGGATTTCTGAGAATCATGACTACCGTTTGTTAATTTTGCAGAGATAGTTGATGGTGTTGGACAAAGGGTCTGCAACAACTTACTACCACCATACCTGCAATTTTTTTTTTATCACATCATAAAAAATTCTCTTTATATTTTGAAAGTTCAATAGAAGACATGCTTTGGAAAGCAATAATTGATACTGATTTCTTGACCTACAAAAGTAGTAGGCAAGTGGTCACCCGCCACCTCCCCAAAATTCAGGCTTGGTGGGAAGTATTACTTAAATTGCTGATGACTGAGGATAAAACACAACAATATATTTGGTGTCTATATAGAAGCTTGGACAAATTTACCACCACTTAGTGTTTCGGAAGACCATAAATACATGCTCTTAAAATGGTTTTAGTCCATATCAATTTGCCAGTTGGTAAACTTTTAACTCCATTACCCGGCATGTAGAGTGACATAAGCAAAAATGGGAAAGACTCTAGAAAGTACACGTATAATTATAGAAATGAAAGTTAAAATTCATTTTGCTGAATTTGTTATTGTTAGAGCAAAGAAAGGTTCGTACAACTCCTATCTTTAGTACTTGATTACGAATTAAAGTCCAAAACAAGTAGAGAACTAACCTAGAAAAGGCAGAAGCATTTGAATGGTTCAATATTTGCCTTTCCTCAGATACATCTTTGTATGAGCTTCCAGGAAAATATCTTCTTACAGAAAGTTCCAATTGTGTATCAAAGTCAAACTTGGCAATGTTACCACTACTGAAACTACAATTTTCATCAGTGCTCTTTGGAAGTGTCTTGAATGTACCAATCAAGTCAATGGCCCCAGTAGAAGGGCCTTCCAATTCATCAATGCATCCATGAATATCGACATTAATCTCAGGATTGGCTTTGCTCAACTCTATTCTTAGAACTTCATCCTGATTTCCCATTTCACCAAAATCATAGCCTTGACCTAGCCTTAAGCCTGTTGGTTTAAAAGTTTTGTTGCACCCTTCATCTTCTGATATAACTATTGATTTGGCTGCAATACATGCTAACTGTAACTGAGTAACAAAATAAGGGCCAAAGATTTGAACAAAAGTACAAAATAAAGGAAACTTGCACACCTCCAGCTTCGTCATTATGCTCATCTGATTCCCTTTCACATTTTGTAGAGTTTTCATGCTTAACTGTGCCAATATCGCTCAAATTTGAAGAACTCTTCAGCAGTGAAATATCCTGCATATTTTCCATGAATGTACTCTCAGCTTAAAAAAATGGAGGTGTACTAGTTCTCTCTACATAGGAGTTGGCAAAACATGTCGTTTCTATATAAAATCATGAAACCAACCTAACCTATAAAGGAAAATGTCCCAAGTTGGGAGAAGAGTGGCTTCATACATGTAATGGAAAAGGGATTCAATGTTTATGTCTTTGTGTGTTAATCATGCCAAGCAATGAAAGTGTAGATGAAACTTCAGAAATTGAATTAGCAGAATTAAAAATTAATTGTTGTTTCACACCTAACACAGAAATCTGAGAAACTGACATCTGTTGCAGGCATATTGCAGCATGTTGTTATTTCAGTGAGAGTTTAGAGGCCGGGAGAGAAAAACTTACTTGAGCCTCACTTGTTTTCTCGCTGCATTCATTATTTTTTGGTGTCGAAGCCACAGAACCGCTAGAATCATTGCTTGCAGCATGATTTTCTGCAGCAAAACCAAGTTCAATCTGTGACAGTGTTAAACTTTGAGGAGGCCTGCTTATATGTATGGAAAACATGAATTGAAGCAATAAATGGGAAGTAAATAGGGAGGTGATATTTTGACAGCCACCAAGACAACTCAAAATAATAATATTTTAATCATGTTTATTTTATTTTTTAACTTCAAATCTTAATATATACTATTATAGTGGGTTAAAAATTGGGTGTATTTTTTTATCAAGGGTGTCAAAGTAGTAAGTTCACACTAATAGACAAAAGAAATATCAAAGAATTGCCAGAATAAAATTGAAGAATATGACGTACAACATGCCATCTCCACACATGCTGCCACAAGTTTCTCAGCTCATTCTTGCGAACAGGTTTTATAAGAAAATCAGCTGCACCTTTTAACATGCATCTGAACGCCATGCTAACTGAATCATGGGAAGACATCACTGCAAAATCATAAGAAGGTGAGAACAAATTTGAGTCCATTAGCCACATCTAACTACTAACAGTACCAAGTCAACTCATACTTATGACGGGAATGTTTTTGCAAGCTTCATGCTCCATGACTAAACTAAGAAGTGAAAATCCAGATATTGATGGCAAATCCACTTCAGTTAATATGAGATCTATGTCAGATGCTTTGTTCTTCAATGTCTCCCATGCCTTTAAGCCATCACAAACTGTGGAAACTGCATGTAAAAATTGCAATTAAGAAGTTCATAAGCATTTTGAGCTTGAGGGAAAATTCCCATTTCAAACACTACCGTGGAAGGAAATACCTTACACAGTGCCCACCACAAAAGTACACATTTGCATGAAATCATTCCCTTTATATTTAATTAAAACAAATAAATAACCATTATTTAGTTCAAGTACGTTGTAAGTGAAACAAACCAGATTGATACCCCCAGTTATTGAAATATCTACTTGAGTTAGTTTGTTCACATTAAACACGTTTAAAGAGGAAACAGAGGTGGTTTGGGTTTTCATTTTCTCACACATAATTTAAACAACATTTTTTTTAAAAAGAAAACCTTTGTAACTGCATTTACGGAGAAGTGCAGCAATGATCTGTCGAGTAGAATCATCAGCTTCCACAAGCAACACTCGAAGCACCATCCGAGGCAGAAAACGTTCCCACCGAACCGTGGAGGCATTGTTGCTCTGTTCCCCCTGCATCTGCATCACACACTTCTCACCCGCCACTTCACCCATTCTCAAGCAATTTGCTTCTGCTGCATTAATCAAAACCCTAATTTGACGCCAGAAAAGTAAGAAGAAGACACCTGATGCTGAATCTTAAATTGGGCAGTGAAAATATCTAAAAAGTCTGCTAAATTGAGTGGAGGCAGAGAGAAAAAGAGACAGAGAATTTCGGAATTTTCAAACCGCCTTCAATACTTTGCTTCACAACCGCGAAAATTCTACAAAATATCTTCTCACGCCATGCCACATACATGCATAGATACATAATCACTCTCAGATCTCAACTTCCTCTGTTTCCCCTTCTGACGTGTCCCATTCTCCACCATTAGTTATTAGACACGTGCCTCATTCATCTTCCGAGAAATGCCACGTCGTCCTCATTTGGGAGGTATTGGTTACCAACACGTGGAATTCTTAGGTATATTCATTCCTGCTTCCGTCAGCCATCAGAAGCAAGAAGAAGAAGAAGAAGAAGAAATGCAGAGAATCTTTGTTCGGTCGAAAACCCTAATCACGGGTGCTTCCAATTGCATCTTCTTCCTTCCATCACCACCCCTTTACCTGCAAAACCCAAAGCAACAACAAGGCTTTCACAGCAACAGTGGGAACACCCCTTTCGGATCACCAACACGAGTTCAGAAGCTGATAGCTTCCCAATCAGACCCTCTTCTGGCCAAAGAAATCTTCGATGTGGCCTCTCGCCAACCTAACTTCCGCCACACTTACTCGACCTATCTCATTCTCATCCTCAAGTTGGGTCGCTCCAAAAACTTCTCTTTCATCGACCATCTCCTCCGCTGCCTCAGATCCGATTCTCAACCCATCACTCCCACCCTCTTCACTTACTTGATCAGAGTCTACGCAGAAGCCGATTTGCCGGAAAAAGCCCTCAAAACCTTCTACAACATTCTCCACTTCGATTGCAAGCCTTTGCCCAAACACCTTAACCGCATTCTTGAGCTCCTCGTTTCCCACCGCAATTACATTCGCCCCGCCTTCCTTCTCTTCAAGGATGCTCACAGGTATGGGGTGGAACCCAACACCAAGTCCTACAACATTCTCATGCGCGCGTTCTGTCTCAATGGGGACATTAGCATTGCCTACTCACTGTTCAACAAAATGTTCAAACGAGATGTTGTGCCGGATATAGAGTCTTACCGGATTTTGATGCAGGCCTTGTGTCGGAAGAGTCAGGTGAATGGTGCTGTTGATCTGTTGGAGGATATGCTCAACAAAGGGTTTGTTCCGGATTCTTTGACTTACACCACTTTATTGAACAGTTTGTGTAGGAAGAAGAAGCTCAGGGAGGCTTACAAGCTTCTCTGTAGGATGAAGGTCAAAGGGTGCAATCCTGATATTGTTCATTATAATACTGTTATATTGGGGTTCTGTAGAGAGGGGCGTGCTCACGATGCCTGCAAGGTTATTGCGGACATGCGGGCCAATGGGTGCTTGCCTAATCTGGTGTCCTATCGTACTTTGGCGAGGGGCTTGTGTGACATGGGAATGCTTGATGAGGCTCGCAAGTATGTCGAGGAGATGCTGTGCAAAGGTTTTTCTCCTCATTTTGCTGTTGTTCACGCCTTGGTGAAGGGGTTTTGTAATGTTGGTAGGGCTGAGGATGCCTGTGGAGTTCTTACTATGTCTCTTGAACATGGGGAAGCTCCTCATGTGGATACTTGGATGGTCTTAATGCCTGTAATATGTGAAGTTGATGATGGTGGGAAAATCAGTGGTGCTTTGGAGGAAGTTCTTAAGATTGAAATAAAAGGGCATACTAGAATTGTGGATGCTGGCATTGGTTTGGAGAACTACTTGATTAAGAAGATACGAGCCAACTCCAGAGTATTCTAAAACTTATGCAGGACTTACAACTTACAGTCATGCTTCTGTCATTCATGTTGGATCTTTGTGGTATGTTTGTTGCTTTCCTACGAGTGTAGCCTGCATAAAAATGCCATTGCCCAAGAATCTGGCTTGCTTTTAACAGATAACCAAGGTTTTCAAGTGACGATGTTGTTTTTTGCATGTCAATCATAATTATGCTACTCGACTGGAAAATAGAGTATAACAGTGGTTAATATGAGGACAGCTGGGATATTATAAATTCGGCTAGTCTTTGGAACTCCAGAAAGGAGGGATGGGTTCTGCTCAAACGAACGCTGGTGACTTTCTGTAATATTCAACAATCAACATAGAAGCCCGAAACGGATCAACATGGATTCACTAGGTTAAGACATTCTTGTTCACTGACTTAGACATTCTTGTCATTTTCATCTCATCCTTTTCAGATAAGTAATCTCCCCACCCAATCATTACAGATTTGAATATGTGTATAGAAGTATACCAAAACAAGAAATTTCCCTGTGTCAGTCAGCACTGATATATTAGACCTTGCCATGAAGTTTGACTCCCATCAATAAGAAAATTTTGTTGTACACATGTGAACTATTTAACATTGCTGGTAGTAATATAGAACACGACAATTTTATATGGTCTCTTCACATTCTTCTTTTTTCTTTAATTTTTCATCTGATAAGTATTACGGCTTCATTTGTACTACTTTTGGTGTTTGGTATTAACATAGAGTTTCATTATGCGACTTGCATTGTTAGCTTCAAAGGCATACGCGTATATACAGAGTGTAAAATGGTTTTTCTTCTGAATAGCCACTTTCCAATTTTGCATTTTCTATTTTGTAAATTAGTTTTGAGACGTAGTTCATGCTTGTTCAGTAAAGAATTTCACTATCGTTGCAGAATAATGTTGCATTTATTTGGATAATAAATTGTTGTTTAAACAATGAAGCTGGCAATGTCCGAAGTATCACTTTACAAATTTAAACATTATATTTTTACAGAAGTTTTCTTCTATGCATTTCGTTAGTTACACTAAATATTGAATTTTATACTGTACAAATAATAACAGTTAAAATAATGCATACATGTTTTATTTTATCCATAGACGATGTTATTCGTTTGATAAATTAAAAGCTTTTTGTCACTTAAAATAGAGAGGATAGGGACAGATAGATGAAATTAGCCTACAAAACTTAAAAACCAGTAAACAGTTTCCAAGAACTCTACAAAACTTGTTTTAAATAAAACCTAAACTATTTCCCTTTCTTCCCTTTCTTGAAATTTCCCTTTTTAAAAGACTTTTTCTCAGGTTTCAATTTGTTGTCAGCTGGTGAAGCCTTCCCTTTATCGCTTCTTCGCTTCTTCTCTTTCTTCACATTGTGCATTGTGACGGCCTAGAATTCCGAGAGCACGATTTTAACGAAAAAAAGGTTAATAATAAAACAGGGCAAATTTGAAATCCATGTCACTAAATGAATCTACTGTACCTTTTCAACGTTCAGTATGTTATGAGAATTCTTGGACATGATCTTGTTCAATATTTTTTCAGTTTGCTCTCTCTCTTGTGATCCTATCCCGGTTCCTTCCACCACTGGCAGGAACTAGATGAAAACAAACCAATGGAAGTTAACAAGACAGTTTAGTTAAAAATGGATGTTTCTACACATAACAATTTACATGGCTAAGAGAAACAGTTATATATGCTTAGTGTACAGTGCACAACCTTCCGATATTTTCCTTTATGTTTTGCAGGCTTTTCACCAGGCAATTTCTTGTCAAATTTCCCACCACTGGCTGTTGCAGTTGCCGCAATTCCTGCTACATTACCTAGTTCATCCTTTGTAACTTTCTTGGGTGCTGCCTGAGTTCCTGTTATAGGCAAAGCTGTAGCTGCCAACTGAACATGGCTGTATAATAATTTGTTCAGATTTCATTACAATCAAGAAAATATCATGAATAGCAGAGAGAAAAATAATAAAGATATATATTAAAGGAAAACAAGAAACACCAGGTCAAAACTCTACAACAAACTAGTCGAAAGTTGCACACTTTTAAGGTAGGACAGTTGCCTCTAGATTACTCAATTGCTCCCAAAGGTGGGGAGATTACAACATGTACGAAAGTCAGACATTAAATGAAATTGAGATGCCACCAATAGCAAAGGTGAGATACAATTGACTCAAATGGAAAATTAAAAGGCAAAGGTCCATGATCCATGAAATAATTGTGCACACAACTATAAGTCAATGATGTATACTATAATGAACATTAACAAATAGAATTCCCATGCTACAAAATCTTCAAGGTAAATTGAAGAACATTATGTTACAAACCTTGGTAAAGCACCGAATTTAGCAGCTTCTTTCAAGTTCTGTAGTCGATTTTTATCTTGCTTTTCAATTCTTTTCTTCTTATTTTCTTTTCTTTTGGCAAAAGGATCCTCTGCTGGATCTACAAAATGTTATAAAAATACCATTACTAACATGCCATACATATAGCTCTGATCAGTGTACAAAAACAAACCCAAAAAACGTTAATTACAAGTTTATATTCATGAAAAGATAAAAATGTTAAAGTCAAGAGAATAATAACATTAAACATAAACGGTCTAAATAAACATCTATATGATTTGAAATATAGACATATAAATACTCTCTAACTTCCAGATTATCACATCCAGGAAAGGGATGTTCGATCATATACCATCAGTTTCTTTTGCCTCGATGATAGGTACAGCATCTTCATCATTTGCACGATCATACCCATATCTCCGTTTCCAGGTTCCGGATTGTTCATCATACACAATCTTGTCTTTCTTCCGATTCTGTATGCCTGCAAAATAACACACAGAGGTTAAAATACATCAGTTCAACTAATAAAAATTAGGAAGCACTAAGCCAAACACAGACCGTATAACCAGCATTAAGATTATTTGAGAGTCACATGTGCAGCATGAATAGACAAACCTTTCTTTTTGGCAAAAACTTCCCATTTAGTAGGAGGCTTAGGTTTTGGCAACTGAAAAAAGCATCACAAAAATTGATGAGCCAGTGATTTGAGTGATTAGACATAAAAAAAACACTACAAACAAAGAACCAAACTTCTTATTCATATCATTTAATTCCAAACTTACCTCTATTATATATATTTATTTCTAAACTCATCAGTTGTATACATCTTTAAGGTTATCAAACTATCATTTTCCTAGAATCATATAACCAATACAATTGCATAGATAATTGCAATGCAGACGCATATATAAAGTTGCAATACAGTAGGAATAAGGATTAGGGGCACGAGCATTAAAGGAAAAAAGTGAGAATCAATAAATTATATAACCTTTGAATTAAGAAGAACAAAAATTGGAGTGTGGGATTACATGTTTTTCTCTTGGCAATTTAGTGAGTGGCGCAGGCAAGTTGACAAGGGGGCCATCTACATCTTCCGTTGATGGTAAGGTAAAGAGGGCATCTGCAACAGCTTGAACCAGGTGAGTGGCTTTCAGTAAACACTGGTTGACGAGGTGCTCCCTGTGTGGAATAAACGTAAGCAAAGACAGTGTCAAAAACGAAAAACCCTAAAGAAGAGGAAGAAGACGGTAGGTGGGTACCTTGGTACCTGGAAAGAGGTGGTTGAGAGGGGAAGGTGTGATTGGAGTCGAAAGCCATGAGGTTGCCGAGGTCCACATCGAACTTGTGCTGTTTCTCAGCTTCAATCTCCATCTCCATCTCCATCACTTTCAACTTCAACAAATCAAACCAATATCAAACCTCAGCGGCATTGCAGGTGGGTAACGGCTTAAGGGTTTGTTTATGTTGTGTTGTGTTTCTGTTGTGTGGTGTTGCAGCGCGAGGATGAAGAACAAATGAAACCGAGGCCCAATATACAGGCCCAACACAAACAACAATAAAAAGAAGAAAAAAAAAGATGAACCTTTGAGGGATTGCTTCTTCCTGCACCTCCACATGTTCTTGTGTCACCTCCATATAAAAGTGAAAACACATTTTTATCTTTATTGTGCCACCCATAGATTTATAAAATTCGGAAGCAATTTAAAAAAATTATATATATTTTGGATTACATAATCCTGAATCTAATATATTCGAAAATAGCTTACGGATTATGTAATCCAAAATATATTTTTAATAAATTATATTTTGGATTATATAATTTGAAAATAACTTCCGGATTATGTAATTCAGAATATATTGTTAAAAAAATGGTTTTTTAGATTATATAATATGGAAACTAATCACGCATCTGAAAAAAGGTTTTCAGATTACATAATTCAAAAGCTAATTTCATATTAGAAAATACTATACTTCTGGATTATGTAATCTAGAAACTAATCACGCGTCTGAAAAAAAGGCTTTTTGGATTACATAATTTGAAAGCTAATTACGAATCTGAAAAAAGACTTTCGTATTACATATTCAAAATACTATATAAGGATTGAAATACAAAAATTTATGAAGGTGAGAGAAGAACATATGGAAGTACAATAAGAAACAATCCCTTTGAGGTGATGATATTGTCCGCCTATTTATTACTTAAGGAAGAACTTTTTGCTTCCTGCACCTAATGATTACTAATTGCACCCCATATAAGTCTCATGGTATAACGTGTAAAAGATAAAACAACAAAACCGCCACTTCGTTGCACCGAAATAAGAACAGAGTAATGGATTGTTACTAATGATGAAGAACCTGTTTAATAAATTTTGTAAAATACGATTCCTCTTACAGTATCACACTTTTTAATAAAAATTTGCAAACGCATTGTAAGTTTAGAACAGAAAGCTCAAAATTATGTTGCAGCTGAACATTAGAGTCACAAAAACAAACAGAACTGCAATACTGCTAATGAAAAAAAAACTAAAGGTACTGATTTTATCTTGAAAACAATGGACAATTTAGGGAACAAAAGAACAAAATTTCTGATTCAATTCTACGTGCCTAAAAAGTTTAACAATTATCATGTCATGATGTTCAAAGATGAATTTGATTATATTTTGTGAAGTTTCGTTTAATATTAAGTTGGAAAGTTATAAAGAAAACAATTTTATCATTATAATTATTTTGTATATCAAGATGTGATTGTAGTATATTTTGTCCATTTGGAGACTAGAAATTTATGAGATTAAGATACGTCTCTTAGATGATGTGTTTTTGTTAAACACACGCATCGATAGCGAACATTAACACTCATAGGACACGTATCCATAAAATGTTTAATTAAAAAAATATTTATGAAATTTCAGACAATTCTAAGACAATTCTAACATAATTTTATAAAGGATAAATTCATTATTTTTTAAAAACTCAAACTATGATACCTGGAAATTAGTTTCAAAACTGCACAGCAGTGGTAAAGAGTTGCCTCAGTGATCTTTCTCATTTTGCCATAGTGAGTTTAAATAATTGCAGATATGTGAAAATAAAGATAAGTTTCTTATCAGGTCTGCCATTGTATTTCTTGATCTTAAGTTGAATACTTTTTCCACTCAAAAAATCATGTTTTGAACTATCAAAATATACAGAGATATTGCTGATTGAAATTTTAAACACAAGGAATAAACCCAGATTTTGATGGACTTTTGACAGCAGATCTACTCCACTTGCTGACATATTCTAGCTGGGGAAGTTCTTCCTAAACAATCAAAATTGCAACAATCACTAGGCAAAATCTGAATATCCAGTTAGATCTTATTCTTCTCTCTTTACACGCTCTCGAATCACCAGTGTTCGACCACAAAGCACCTGCAAGAAAGATCAGACCAGAGACTAACTCATGAATGAGAAGCACAACAATGAAAAGTGGCAGAGCAAAGGTAGAACACACACATATATATATACCGTTCCATGGAGAGACATTGCTGCATCACGCTCTCTCTCTGAAAGATAGGAGACAAACGCATAGACCCTTTGTTTCCCTTGTCTCATATCATGCAACATCCTTACACTAGTCACATTACCAAATCTGCCAAAAACCTCTCTCAGGTCTTCAGGCACAGTAAACTTGGAAAGATTCCCAACATACAACTTATGAGGACCTTCATAGTACATAGTTCTAATGGGTAACGAATTCATTGTGTCAAGATCCCTCCTCTTGGGATTCATCTCAGCTGAAAATCTAACCAGCACTTCACGCCCACCAACATCCTTCAGTTGTGAAAAAGGAACCAAAAACACATTTTCAGACAGATAGCCACAACACACTATGCAAAAAGATACATGAAGCGAGTTTCACACTCACGAACCGATGCGTCCAATGCATCAATTGCTTTCTTTGCGGAGTCAATAGATGCCATTGTCACATAAGCACTCCCTCTACTCTTACCACTCTCCTCACTCCGGGAAACCTGCAAAAGTGTAGTCACCCCATCAACACATTACCTTGTTATGATCTACAAGGCTCGAACACGCTTCTTCTTCTGTCACCAAGACACTGTATGTACGATGATACTTGTAGGAGACGTGTTCGTAAAATGTCTAATTGAAAAATATTGATTTTTTGACAATTCTAACCCAAATTGTATCACAATTTTAAAAAAAATCTATTACAAAAGAAAAACTAAAACATACATATTCACATACATAGTCACTAATGAGTATCTATACTATACTTAGATAGGAACTAGCCAGTTAACAATGAAAATGAAGATAATGGATGGAGCAAAGAAGATTTCAACCTCTGATTTTTCTTTTAAATTGAATAGTTTAGTGAGAAGAGAAGAGAGGGTATAGTAGAATTGATGTTAAACAATGAAAAAGTGGAAGAATCGATAAACCTGAGCAGAAAGTACGGTTCCATGGGGGTTGAACATGTGAAGTAGATGCTGTACGTCACAGCTACTGGGAAGGTTGCAGATGTAGACTTCGGTTGGTCTTGGTTGCTTGAACGCTTCTTTCTCCGCATGTTTTCCTCCGTGAACGACCCTTGCTTTATCCACCGTGGCCGGCGAGGCGGTGAAGGAGAAAGTCGTAGCCTTGGAAAAGGAAATGAATGGTTTGTGAGAAGATGTGAATTGGGTATGGAGATTGTAGTTGAATAAGGGAAAGGGTAAGGAAGAAGATGTGAGTGAGAGAAAGAAAGTGGCATTAGGTGCCATGTTTAGCCTCTGATGTGCTACACTAACACTTGAGTTCAGGAAAATGGGTGTGCTTTGTTTTAAGTCACACCTTTTTCTTTTCTAAAACATTACTGTTATCAAAATATAATATCATAAATAAATAAAAAATCATTGAAAACAAAAATTACTGATAAATAAATAAAAGAGTATCTATGTTAAATAGCTTATGATGAAATTTAAAGGAAAAAAAATTATAAAAAAATACATAAAGTTAAGTAATTGATGATAAAAATAGAAAATAAAAATGGTAGCTTAATTAAGAAAAGAGTGAGTTTGTTGTTGAAGTGATTTGAGATGAGATCTGAAGTGTGAGGAAAATGGGGACTACGCCTGAGGCAAACGGGAATAATGTGGCGGACGAAGAAACCGTCGCCAGCTCAATTCACTTCGGCACGGCGGAGGCCGTCGAATTCGTCCGTTCCCTCACCGACGTCGGTGCCATGACGCGCCTCCTCCACGAGTGCATCGCTCACCAGAGAGCCGTCGACGTCGAACTCGACGAGCTTCTCTCGCAGCGCACTGACCTCGACCGTCACCTCCTCCAGCTCCAGCGCTCTTCCGACGTCCTTGACATCGTCAACTCCGACGCCGACTACATGCTCTCCAACGTCGCTTCCACCTCCGACCTCGCTGACCAGGTCAGCCGCAAGGTCCGCGAGCTTGACCTGGCGCAGTCGCGCGTCCGCAACACGCTCCTCCGCATCGACGCCATCGTGGAGCGCGCCAACTCCCTCGAAGGCGTCCACCGTGCACTCGAGGCAGAGGACTACGAGTCGGCCGCGCGCTACGTGCAGACGTTCCTCCAGATCGACGCGCAGTACAAGGATTCCGGCTCCGATCAGCTTCAGAGGGATCGCTTGTTAGCAGCGAAGAAGCAGTTGGAGGGAATTGTAAGGAAGAAGCTCTCTGCCGCAGTGGATCAGCGCGACCACCCCGCCATTCTCAGGTTCAGTCATGGATATTCAAATTTTAAGTTGCGGGAACAAGAGTATAATAGATTGACTCTTTTTTTTTCTATATCTTAAATTATGAGAGTAATGAATATACATATATACATATATATTACATATAAGAGTAAACTGTATATGCATCTTTTGTTCGCTGGATTCCTGTCATCCAATTGCAAATTGTTTTATTTGATGAGTCTGTCCACTTTCAGATTTGTTAATTTAATACTCATTCATACCATGATTTTTCTGATTGGATGATAGTGTTTATATATATTTTTTGCATTGAGTGCATAGGAATTGAACTTGATATTATGTTAAGAACAGTTAAGAAAACAACTTGTGCCACAATGCCTGAACCTTGATCCATCATTGCTCAGGTTCATTCGGCTCTTCACCCCGCTGGGTGTGGAGGAGGAGGGATTGCAGGTGTATGTTGGGTACTTGAAGAAGGTGATTGCAATGAGGTCAAGAATGGAGTTTGAGCAGTTGGTAGAGACTATGGATCAGCGTAATGTCAATTTTGTTGGTTGTTTGACCAATTTGTTTAAGGACATTGTGTTGGCGATTGAGGAGAATAGTGAGATCTTGAGTGGTCTTTGTGGGGAGGATGGTATTGTGTATGCAATCTGTGAGCTTCAGGAGGAGTGTGATTCTCGTGGTTCTGTGATTTTAAACAAGTATATGGAGTATAGGAAGTTGGCTAAGTTGTCCTCTGAGATAAATGCACACAACACCAATTTGCTTGCTGTTGGAGGAGGTCCTGAGGGTCCTGACCCACGAGAGGTTGAGTTATATTTGGAGGAGATTCTCTCCCTTATGCAGCTTGGTGAGGATTACACCGAATTCATGATTTCAAAGATCAAAGCGCTTACTTCTGTTGACCCTGAGTTGCTTCCTCGTGCCACCAGGGCTTTCCGGAGTGGAAGTTTCAGCAAGGTTGCACAAGATTTAACCGGCTTTTACGTCATTTTGGAGGGATTTTTCATGTTGGAGAACGTCAGGAAAGCAATAAGGATCGATGAACACGTGCCTGACAGCCTTACCACTTCTATGGTGGATGATGTGTTTTATGTATTGCAGAGTTGCCTGCGGAGGGCAATATCCACTTCCAATATTAGTTCTGTTGTTGCCGTTTTGAGTGGTGCCAACAGTTTGCTCGGTAATGAATATCATGAAGCCTTGCAACAAAAAATAAGAGAGCCTAACCTTGGTGCAAAGTTGTTCTTTGGTGGCGTTGGTGTGCAAAAGACAGGGACAGAAATTGCAACAGCTTTGAATAATATGGATGTTAGCTGTGAGTATGTTCTGAAGCTAAAACATGAAATTGAAGAACAGTGTGCTGAGGTGAGTGTTGTATATTTTTAGTACCTTACAATTATATATCACTGATTATATTCATTAAATTTTGAATTATGATGTTAATTTTAGCAGTAAGTACAGTTGGCACACCCTTGCTTTATGCATTGTGTGCCTGGGGTCCCATTATAAGGTAATTTTAGATTCATGGGTTAGGGATTATTCATAAAATGTGTGTGTGCAGATCGTGTCATTTAATTTGTGCAGGATGTAGTTCTGAATTTCTGTAACATGATTTTGAGTTTTATGTGATATTTACAAATATTGGATAAAAATATAAAGACAGCAGTATAGGATAAACCAATCTCAAGATTGACATTTTGGCAACTTCAAAACCACAGATTAATTTGCAGTAATCCTTTCTGTAACAAACATGGAGACAATTGATTAGAAGAATGCACTTGAAGTATGATTTAGAAATTCAGAAATTGTAGCAATGATTTTGCCCTATAAACTATGTACATACACATGTTTCCCCCGAATGTTGTGATGAGTACATGGTCAAATTTGTAGCAATCCTTCTGTTAACATTGATATGGAGATGATTGATTAGAGAAATGCGATCAAAGTATGGTTTAGAAATTCAAAGTTTTAGTATTGATGATTTCACTCTATGAACTATTTTCCATTTTAGACTGGATGTTTCTTCAGATGTGCAAGTTTGCTAAATGAATATTTCATATTTGTCAACTGCTCCTCCCTTCATTTTTAAATGAAGCAATGTAGCTGGAACAGTGCTATAGACTATTTATTTTAAGAACTGTTTCTCAATTTATATAGCGCTATGTCAATTTGTCCTTTGTTGGTTTATAATTATAGGTTATTCTTTATTTTATGTCTGTTTACTTTGCCTATATAATATACAAGTTTAAAGTTGCAGAATTAACGGACTGAATAACTTCATACAGGTTTTTCCTGCACCAGCTGATCGAGAAAAGGTAAAATCTTGTTTGACTGAGTTGGCAGATAGCAGCAATGCTTTCAAGCAAGCTTTGACTGCTAGCATAGGACAACTTGTGTCAACCATTACACCTAGAATAAGACCAGTATTAGACAGCGTTGGACCAATTAGCTATGAGCTTTCAGAGGCTGAGTATGCAGATAATGAGGTGAATGACCCATGGGTTCAGAGACTTCTCCATGCTGTTGAGACAAATGTGGCATGGCTGCAGCCACTAATGACTACTAACAATTATGACACGTTTGTTCATTTGATTATTGATTTCATTGTGAAAAGGCTAGAAGTTATTATGATGCAGAAAAGATTTAGTCAGCTAGGCGGTCTTCAGCTGGACCGAGATGCTAGAGCTTTGGTAAGTCATTTCAGTGTCATGACACAGAGAACTGTTAGGGACAAGTTTGCACGTCTTACTCAAATGGCAACAATTCTAAATTTAGAAAAGGTTTCTGAGATTCTAGATTTCTGGGGTGAGAACTCTGGACCTATGACCTGGAGATTAACTCCAGCAGAAGTTAGACGTGTATTGGGTCTGCGGGTTGATTTTAAACCAGAAGCAATAGCTGCTGTGAAGTTGTAATATCCGTTTATATGGTCTCTTCACATTACTTTTTTTTTCTACTTCAATCTTCATATGATAAGTATTACAGCTTCATTCTTACTACTTTTGATGTTTGGTAAGTTAACATACAGTTTCATTATGCGACTTGCTTTGTGAGATTCAAAGGCAAAAGAATAAGAAAGGAGTATTCAGATTTGCCACCCGAGAGGCTGCCTACATCAAAGCATCTTGTGTAAAACGATCATTGTTCCTGAATAGCCACTTACCAATTTTGAATTTTTTTTATTTTTTATTTTGTAAATCAATTTTGAGACTTAGTTCATGCTTGTTTAGTAAAGTTTTCTCATTAAATATTTCATTTCCACCAAACAACTTTTTCTTGCGTTTCGTTGCATTGCATAATATACTAGTGTTGCATTTATTTGAGTAATTAATTGTTATTTCGTTGCATTGCAGATTATTGTGGTTCATTTTATATTGTAAATCATCTCATTGCATTAGGAAATAACTTTAATAATGAGAATCTTATTTAAAAAATATTGAGATGGTAGTAGGAAATCACGATAATAAAGGACTCTACATTTATTTGTTGTGGCATTAGCCACACTTTTGAGATGCTTTACAGAGTTGAAAGTGTATAGATTGCATAAAAAATAAAAGAAAATATGTAGAGTGGTTTGCACTTCTAGCCTCTTTAAATAATCAAAACGAAGTTAATATATGAAGAATTTATTGCAATTCAAAATTGATATCCTAAATACAAATTGAGATCTAAGTTTAGTTTAAAGGATATAAAATTATAAGTATTTTAGTAAATACAAATTTTATTGTATTATATTATTTACTTAAGTAATTCCATGTCACAAAATTTAAAAATAATTTACTACTGTGCAAAAATCTGTGATACAAATTCAATCAAATATTCAACATTAAATTAAAATACATTATATCTACCATTAACCAAATTTACTTCATCTCAATCATAACAAAGTGAGTGAAGGATAAATCATGACTATACCGAGAGAACATGCCTTGGAGATAGAATTCATGAGTCCACTACAAGATACTCATTTTGAAAAATTAAAGGAATCCACAAGAAGAATAGATGGCTGTTATAATTGCAACAACTGACTAATAAAAGGAATGATTGGAAATTGTCATTGTTGACACTAGTTCCAAGAATGCTAACAAATATAAGGAAAGAAAAAACAAAATTTCAACCTAAACAAATCCTCTCTATATTTTATGAAGGGCATTTGGACCGTAATGTTTGATTTCTAGAAAGTACAAGAACAAGAACATGAATCTAAAACTGAAAACTAAGATGTCAGACTTGGATAACATTAGACATGAGCAGTGCCTTGAGTGAATTTTGGGTCCTCGCATCTGTACTTGCCATCAGGTCCAATTCCAAAACCTTTTGGATCAGCAAAGACATTCTCTAGAAGCTGGCTGCGTGGTGGAAGAGGGCTCTCATCTGCAAACTCAACTGCCTCCTCAAGAACCTCATCAATCTTATTCTCTATGGCCTTCAACTCTTGTTCACTGGCTAATTTGTTCCCAATCAAGTATTTCTTCAGTGCAGAGATGGGATCCCTATCAGCATAATGTGCCTTCTCAGCTGCCAAAGCACATTCAGATGATGGTGAATAATTACCATGAACTTGGCAGACACAAATAGAAGACAAAGAAAACTTCGGCAAGATGTGAGTTATTTTGATCATGGCATGAATATCCTGACTTGTTGAAATTAGAAAAACGGTTGTGGTAATCATAATATTATTGCCACAAGAATAAAAACAATAATAAAACATTATCCCACTAGTTAGGTTGGTTACATAGATCACGTGACACTATTGATGTAATATGCATAGAAAACAAAGACTATAAGATTTAGCAGGACGTTTCAAAAAAGAATAAAATATGCTACTTTTATCAGCTAACATAGTCATTAAGAGCAACAATAACCACAGGGTAATCTGAATTATGTCCACACGTTTAGATGAACTCATTATTTAACACATTGATAGCAAGAAAATAATACCTTGCAAAAACATTATCAAACTATAGGAAAAAACATCCACAACTTTAGTTTATAAAAATTGTTTACAAATATTAATCAAACTACATTTCCATATTTCAACAGGAATGTTGTTGATCAGGCACCATGATGTTTTGCACTTGCCATCAAAATGATAAGAGAAGTTACTTTTCAAAGAGACAAATCAATAAAGTGTAGTATAAGTACAGCTTATAATGTAGTTATGCCATATTTCAAATCCAAACAATAAAGTGTAAATCTTTACACCATTCACAGGTTTAGAGTGCACAAATACAAGTTCAATTTCTTTAACATACAAGTTTGGCAGTGATCCAAATCCATGATCTTAATCTTAATATCAATTGCATTCTCAACATCTAACATCAAGAGAAAATTGGTCCTAAAACTAAACTACAGAGATAATGCACAGAAAGCTTACAGAAGAATAAATGTACAAGTATTATGTTCAGTACCACTTAAGATACCAACAAAAGTGCAAAGGAAATGCAACATAATATACTAAAAAATTAACAGCATATTTGAAGTACATTCTAAGAGAAGAAAGCATAACATAAACGCTCACCAGGGTCACGAAGCTCATCAGGATCGGCCAATGAATGTCCTCTAAATCTATAGGTCTCACATTCTACTAAAGTCGGTCCTTCTCCTCGTCTGGCTCTTTCAATAGCCTCCTTTGCCACCTCCCTGACCTTCAAAACGTCCATCCCATCAACATGAACCCCAGGCATTCCAAATGCTGGCCCTTTCTTCCATATTTGAGGATCGGAAGTTGCCCTGAGATGTGACATCCCAATAGCCCACAGATTATTTTCCACCACAAACACAATAGGCAATTTCCATAAAGCTGCCATGTTTAGGCATTCGTAGAACTGTCCATTGTTACATGTTCCATCTCCAAAAAATGCCAATGTCACATGATCACAGTCTGCCTCTTTCAAAACCTCCCTTCTATACTTGCTGGAAAATGCTGCCCCAGTGGCAATAGGGATTCCTTCAGCAATGAAAGCAAACCCACCGATCACATTATGTTCCTTTGAAAACATATGCATAGAGCCACCTTGACCTCGGGAGCATCCCGTGGCCTTCCCAAAGAGCTCACTCATTACAGCACGCGCTGGCACCCCCTTACTCAGTGAATGAACATGGTCCCGGTATGTACTCACCACCGAGTCTTCTTTCTTGAGAAGCTTGATGAAGCCAGTTGACACAGCTTCTTGGCCATTGTACAAGTGAACAAAGCCAAACATTTTGCCTCTATAATACATCTGGGCACACATGTCTTCAAAGAACCTGCCTAAAGTCATGTCTTCGTAGAGCAGCAAGCCCTCCTCTTTCGTAATAAGCTGCACACACCAATACAAACAAAAAACAATAATTCAATTCAAACACTCATTTCCAAAAAAACAAAAACATATTTTTCAGAATCTGAAGCTAACTGGATATAGCAGGCATAAAAAGTCTCTTCTTTCCTTAAAGAAGCATGATTCAATATTTTATTTCAAATGTTGTAGATATTTCACAATTTGATGGTACAGGTTTTATAGTTAATACAAAACCTATACCATCAAATTGTGAAAAATCTACAACATTTGAAATAAAATATTGAATCATGCAGCTTATAAAACAAGAGTTTAATCTCTACGAACCATAAGTGTAAAACTCTTCATACTTGTCATCAAATCAAAAACTCATGCATAACTTCTAAGGTAAGTATTGTAACAATTTCTAATTGATTGACTGTGCAAAAACTCTCTATACGGTTCGTGGTTACACTATTTATTTACTCAAAAACTAATTGGGTAGGTTGAATTAAGTAGAAAGATAACTTTTTTATTTAATTTTCAAAAACCCATCATGCAGGATCCATGCCATGCTGAACAAATGAAAATCTCCTATTCCCAAAGGAATGGATTATTGATTTGTGATACTCAAAACAAAACGGTAAAAGGGTTACCAGATTGTTGGCTGATTTGAGCTTCTTGTTCTTGACAGCATCGGAGACAGAGACAACAATGGAATTAGAGCGAGCATTGAGCTTAACGGGGGCAGTGAAACGAAGCTTGTGAGTGGATCCAAGGAAGGGAGTGAACGTGTGGAAAGACATGGAGCAGCCATTGGATCTGTGCTGAAGAGGAAGAGGAAGAGGGTGCGCAAACTTGGGAACAGAGAGAGACATTGTTAATGTTATGGTATTGCGATTTGCGAATGAGAAAAAGAAAGAGGTTAATGTGTTTGAGGAAATGCAAAAGAGAGAAGAGACGAAATCATAAAAACTGAAATTCACAACACATTACACATTCAATCACACATCACGGAGAATAGAGAGGGAAGCCACCAATACACAACTAACTTTTCCTACTAATACTACTTATTCTTCTTTTCTCTTCATATAAATAAATAAATATTCAAATTATTGTTCAACTAATTCAATTCACACAACTTTTATCTCACCTTGTTCCTACAAAATCACACCCAATATTCATTACCAACTTTGTTTATATTAATTTTTATTAAAAAAAATATAATATTTTATTTATTAATAGAAGTTGTAAAGTGAGAGTGAGAGAAAAAAAATAGTGTGAAATAATTGGAGGTTCAATATTCACCTAAGTTTCTATATTTTCTTACCTAGGTAAGTAAATTGTAATAATGACATCATAATTAAATAGGTTTTCAAGATTATATCTCATGTTAAATAATAAGCTAATATTAAATTATGGTTAACTTATAACATAATAGTATTTTATTTTATTATGAAATTTATGTCATCAAAGTATATCAAAAATGGGTCCATAGCTCAGTGGTAGAGCATTTGACTGCAGATCAAGAGGTCACCGGTTCGAACCCGGTTGGGCCCTCAGAAATATGTTGTTTTAATTTTTCAATAAAATCTTTTGTTTTATAATTAAATAAAACATTTACAAAAAAGAAATATGTTTCTTAATAAAAAAACTATTTATATCTAAAAAATAAAAATTAAGAAACTACTTTAAAAACGATTTTATAATATTAACAAAATTTGGTCAAATGTTGTTAAATGTATCTTCTAAGTGCTTCATTTCCTTTTTCTTATAAGCTTTTCTCAATATTCCCTTTTCACCAATTATCACACACTTTTTCCTTTTTCTCTCCTTTTTATTTCATAATATTGCCCCTTTTTTCACCAAAATCATTAAAAAAAACCTTGGATTACGCATTTTTTATCCCATAATTGGAAATACGTTATGTGATATGAATATATACTTGAGAACAATTTCATTAAGCTACATACTATTCTATCTTTTATTTACTTTTTGTTCAACATGTTCACATTATTATAAATCGAGTACTCGTTGTTTCAAGTAAGAAAAAAAATGAATCTGCTATCTATGAGTTGTAAAACAAAAACTATGATGAATAAGCAAAATTATAGGGGAAAGGGAAAAAAGAGAGCTCTGTCTACTCTTTTTTTAAATACTTTTTTTTATATATTTTTTACCTCGTATTCAGAATTAAAAATGCTTTATGCAGCGTAAATGTTATTACTGTTGGGTAAATTATATAATTTACTGTGTACGTGTTCACAAAAAAACAAAGATAAAAGAGTGGGAGAGGCATGAAGCACTTCTCTTTCCATGAACCCATCATTGTGTCCATTGACCATCATCACTAAACCTGGACGCTATGCTTCTTATCTCCTTTTCAGAGATTGTTCCAACTTTTAAACGCTCTACTTTTCACTTATTTTCTTTCTAATACTAATTTCAATCTTTTTCATCTCCTACATAGTCTGGTAAGAACTATAGTGTGTATGATTATATATATATATATATATATATATATATATATATATATATATATATATTTTTATTTTTATTTTTATTTATTTATTTATTTTTATTTTTTTTTATGAATGATTTGATAGAAGTTCGGTTGATAAGTTGAATAAACTATATTGTTAATGACTCTAATATTATAGTAAGAAGTAAACTTTAAATCTAATTTAATCATATACATCTTATAAAATGACATTGCATTTACTTATATATTAGAAAATGTTTTCGTATGTATTTGATCAACATTAATGTTAGTGTGTAATAATGATTAACAAAATTTCTCACTAAAATAGACTCTAAATAACTATGAATATCATACTAAAAAGTCGGCTTTAAATCTAATTCAATCTTATATAAATGATATTAGTGTACCGGTTGGTATCGGATGAAGGGTGGAGGTCTCAACATCCGGTTAGTGTCGACCGACATGACCAGATTCGTTAAACCTAATAGAAAATTAACATGATCAAACAGTGATTAAGCATTACGTCATCATTACACATTAATTACACTAAATACCATACAAACTAGAAGTTTGCAAGGAAGAGAAGAAGAACAAAAGGAGAGAAAGAGATCTCTTTAGTGAAGTGAAGATAAATCATAAGATAACTGACTGAGAAAGAAGGTGATAGTTCTCTCAACCTCAACCCATTCTAAAACAATTTGCATTCATTTTTAAATTATAACATGTCATTATATCTAATCCATCGTTAATATTAATATTAGATTGTAATAATGATTAAGAAAATTTAGAATGATGATCCAATCTTACTTTACTCATAACACAAACTAAGTGGGTCCACCGCACTAGATTAAAACAAAGAAAGCATTAGAAAGATACCCTGAAAGGTTCGAAAAGAAAGAAGAAAAGAATTAGATGCTTTATGTGTCGGGTACTTAATAGTTATCCTCCCATAATAACATAAACAACAAAAACCTTCACACAACCAAAACCTAATCCATCAATGGGGAACTGCGCGTTCAAAGGAATCACCACAACTCAACCTCTTTCGGAAAACGACAACATAGTCAAGGTCCTCACCCCAAACGGAGCCATCATGGAGCTCTACACCCCCATTACCGCCGACTGCATAACCAAAGAGTTTTCCGGCCACGGAATATTCCGGAGCCGCCGCGACTTCTTCTCGGAGCCGCTCCATCGCGACGAGGAGCTTCACGCGGGGGACCTCTATTATCTTCTCCCTCTCGACCCTTCTTGCAGGTTGCCATCCACCAAGAACGCCGCCAGACAACTATCCGACAACGCCGCCGCCAGTGCGACGTTAACGCCGTACAGAATGTGTACCTACGATAACAACAACAATAGGATGTGGTCGGAAACAGGTGAAGTGTGTCCGAGGAAAGGAGTGTGGAAGGTGAAGCTGGCGATAAGCCCGGAACAGCTGTCGGAGATATTGTCGCAGGAGTCACAGACTGAGGCGTTCGTGGAGAGCTTGAGGATGGTGGCAAAGTGCGGCGGCAATGGCGTGCTGTCTGCGCCGAATTCCGATCACTCAACTTCCTGTGACTGAGAATCAAGTTTTATAGGTGCTTAAATTGGTTAAAACTTTGGTCTTTTGTTGTTTATAATTGATTTCTCATGTTATGTTTTTATTTTATTAATGAAAAATTTACTTTGAAAACTTTAAAAGTTGTATATAACTGTTGTTATTGGTTTAAAAATAAATATATATAATAAAAAATAAATTTATAATTAAATAATGTTAAAAATATTAAAATAATAATATTTTGAGTTATAATATGATTTTATTAAAATTATGAGTTGTTAAAGTTATTCCAACATTTCACACATATTATTCATGTTGATGAAGTTGGAATATAAAGTTTAAGTTTAATGGCTATATATAGAATATATTTTGTTTGCTGAAGTTTTACGAGGTGAACTTGCTTAGAAAAACAATTTATATATGATAAATTATTCAACTTTTTTTTTACTTTTTAATATATCTTTAATTCTTTTTGTAATGGGTTTTATTTTATTTTTGTTCAAAAAAATTATACAATTTCTGGCTATTTTTTAAAAGCTTTTTTATCACATAAAAAGTTAAGAGAAATGATTAAAAATGCAAAATTTAATAATTTACTAATATCAAAATATAATCAAAATTCAAGAAAAATTACCTTTTTATTTTAAATTATGATCTATTTAATATTTTAAATAGATTCATTTAGTGCATTGAAAAAAATCGTATTATATGTCACACACCCATGAATTATAGTAGAAATTGGACAAAATTTTGTGATTCAATCCTAACTTTAATCCTTAAATTCTTTAGTGAGTGTCGCCGGAATTTAGAAGCACAAAAAAATCACTCAATGGTAATACGATATATATATAGGGTTGAGAAAAATCTAAATTATCAAATCCAATCTATAATTATTTAAATTTATATTATTTTTAATCTATTTATATGATTTTATCTTAAATTTAAATTTATATATTTAGATTTTAAGTCTATTCCATTTAATTGGATATGGATTAGATATAGATTGGATGCAATTTTTAATTATCCAAAATGAATTTTAGGTTGGATTTTGACTTGGTTCCGACCTAGATTAAGCCGAGTCAATCTGGACCTAAGAGCAAAGTCAGTTCGAGTCTGTGTCGAGCCAAGTTGGCCTGGACCAAAGTTGAGCTGATTCAATCCAGCCAAACTTGAGCCGAGTCAATTCAGGCCAAACTCGAGTCAAGTCGGTCTAGGCCATAGTCAAGTCGAGTAAACCCTAGCTCAAGTCAAGCTGAGTGGGCCAAAGCCCAAGTTGAGTTGGCACTCGGGCCATGTCATGTCAAGTCGACCCCGACCCATGTCGAGTCAGTTTGGGCTCATGTCAACCTGATTTGTCTAGGTCAAAATCTAGCCAAGTCAGCTCGGGTCCAGGTCTAGCAAAGTGGGTCCTGGTATGGATTTAGCCGAGTTGGTCCAGGTTTAGGCTGAGTCATCTCGAGTCCATGTAGAGCCGAGTCTGTTCGGGCCTAGGTCGACCCGATTCACCCAGGTCCAAATCTAGCTGAGTCGGCTCATATCCAAATCTATCATTCGGAACACTTATTTATTTCTATTTAAATATACTGAGTCTCTTTGTTTCATTTCCAAAAATTGATCTAATTTCTATTTAGAAATGAAAGAAAAGTGGACCTGATATAGATCTAACCAAGTTAATCCAAGTCTAGGTCAAATTAGCTTAGATCCAAGTTGAGTCAAGATAGCTTGTGTTCAAATCGAAATAGATTTAATTTACTTGATAAAATAATTATAATCTAAATTTAATCCACTGAATGAATTTGAAAAAATCTAAATAAATTTAATGTAATTAAAATTAAAATGATATAAAATTTATACATAATAATACAGATAATATATGTGTGTGGAGGGGGATACTGGTTGATATGGGCCTGGGCCCTCACTCTTCACATTGCCCACAGCGTCAATCATTGTAATTGCTTTGTGGGCCCTTTCTAAGTACCAACCTCTCATCACCCTCAACTTATTACATAAGAGTAATTTTGTCCCTACATCACATTTCATATTATTATTATTATCAAATTTCATAATAATAATAATAATAATAATATTATTATTATTACCCTTATTATTGATTCTAGTAGAAACTAATGGTGGATGTTCTAATTAGAAGACAAATTCAGGTTTTCATTTATGGTAAGGATGTTTTGCTTCTTTTAATCAACCTTCATCACCTTCTCCTCTCCTCATTTCACACAACTCACTCTCACTTTCAGATAAACTGCTTTTATATAACTTTATTTTCTATATTGTAACGTAGTTTTTCTAGCTATACTTCTATTAGTTAGACTTTTGAGTTCATATTTAACCTATAAATCATTTTTATTATAATTCTTTTTATAGAATCACTTGATTTAACAAAAACTACAAGTGCTGAATCAAAACTGAAAATTCTATCATACATTTTGATAGAAAACTTTAATGTATTATCAGTTATATTTGTATAGTCATGATCGAATCCAATAATATTGTTGAGTGACTCATTTCCAACCATAATTCTTATGAGAATTCGTATTTGGTTTTAGATAGTAATGAGGAGACAGAGATTATGAAATTAAGCAGATCATTGGAATCCGAATCATCAAAGTTAAATTAGGAAATAGAACAAAATGATCCAGGTTAAAAAAGAACGAAGTTCAATTCATAAAATACGACACTAATACTATAAATTACTGTTTTTTACTTAACACTATGCTCTAGTAGGAGATCTCTTTACTAAAACAATATTATAAAAAAATATAATTTTATACAATTATTTAGTTTCTATTTTGTACATTGTTAACCCCTCTTTTAGTCCTTTTTTATGAATTTTTGTAATTATAAAATTGAGATTAAAGATAAACAACATAGTTATTATTAAAAGGAGATGTTTTTTTTTGCATTAGTTATCAACCAGAAATAGAAAATGCTCCTTTAAATTGTATTTATACCGCCTCTGAATTGCATTTATATCGGTCGATCTAAAATTACTACGAAAATAATTCAATGTATAAGAAGTATAATATAATATTTTTTAAACAGTTAAAGAAGCCTAATACAATAATAGAAAACAAGTGTATATAATTTCATAAAAAAATTTAAAATAATTATTGTAAAACCTTAATAAATTTATTTATGTTAATTTAATTTCTCGTCACTATACATTTTATTGGATTAATTTTTTATTTTATAAAAATATTATTAGTATGAGTTTTATATAACTTACCTTGATAATAATTCGTGATTTAATAATGAAAAACATCTTTAACCTTTTAGACTATTTCTTAAATTAAAATCATTATATATATATATATATATAGAAAGTTGAGCTTAGTTTCATAAAATGGTCTCATAAAAAATACATTAGATAATATATATAATCTTTTAGATATTTTTGAATTCTTATTTATATGTCTTTAAAAAGTAATATTTTAAAACTATTTCTAATAAGACACTAACTGTATTTGTCCAGTAGTGTTTAAAACCCAATAACAGCGCCGACACTTCAATTTTTTTTTTAAAAAAAAACTCTCACATTAAACATAACACTTCAATTTACTTCAAGATTAATATGATATATAATTATTTTAAATCCCAAGTTAATAGATTGTCTTGATACATAAAAGGTAAAAAAAATTCAGGTTTTTCTGAAGCATCTTATGTAAAATTTTATGTTATATCTTATTTATCATATAATATAAATATATAAGATCTTATCCAATTCTTGTTTTAATAGTAAATTTTATTTTAGAATCTTATTTTTTTTTTGTTACTCTCATAATTTAATTTTGGTTGGTATAAAAGTATATAAATTTATATTTTTTAAGATCTACTTTTAAAAGAACTTTAGAGTACTTTTAAAAATCTTTTTCTTCATACTAAATTTTTTTATTGTTGCTTTAATTGAAGATATTATAAAAGGAAGATGTTGTTACATCTAAAGATTACCAAATTTCTTAAAACGTTTTTTTTTCAAACGATAAAAAGGTTAAGAAACTTCAAAAAAAAATATTTTATACTTTTTTTCTGAATTATATGTTTTAGATAGGATTTAAAATTTAGGATTTTGATTTGGTAAAGTAAATAAAGTCATTAAATTTATGAAAAGAAAATAAAAACGTGTGCCAAATTGGTCTCACCGATATTATTATGGATGGGTGTTGTTGATAGGGACTCTCTACTAAACTCTATTTATACCAACAATATATACAACAAATTAATGTATTTTATTGATTTCTAAATTTATTTAATTTTTTTATTGATAAATAATTTTAAAATTGATATTTAATTAACTGTCAATATTTTAATTAAAATATTTTATAATTTAATTACTATAACAATTAATTATTTTTTTATCTTTAAAATTAATTTTTGTTTAATGAATTTTTTATAATGATAACTCTCAATATTTATTATTTTAATTATTTTTCACATTATTTAGTTACAAATTTAATTTTTGTTATATTTTTAAAAAAAAAATTATCACATTTGGTATAATTTTTTTGCAATAAATATGAAGAGTGGTATGAAAACACAATTGTGGATCATATAATGTTTTTTCTTCTCTTGTTCTTCCTTGGTTTCCATGTCGCAGTTTCTACTCCGGAGGATCCCATAAAGTGCTCCTCACAGAACACAAACTGCACCATCACCAACTCCTACGCCACATTCCCTGATCGAAGCATCTGTGAAGCAGAGGAGGTGTTTTACCCCACGCAAGAAGAAGATGTTCTGAGAGTGGTTGCAGCAGCCACCAGAAACGGCAAGAAGATGAAAGTCGCCACCCGTTTCTCCCACAGCGTCCCCAAGTGGGTGTGTCCTGAGGGCAACAATGGGTGGCTAATAAGCACCAAAGATCTGAACCGGGTGTTGGAAATTGACGCCGAGAAAAGGACGGTTAGGGTGCAGAGTGGCGTGACGTTGAAGCAGCTGGTGGAGGAGGCGGCGACGGCGGGGTTGGGGTTGCAGTACACGCCGTATTGGTTGGGTTTGACGGTGGGGGGCATTTTGGGGACAGGAGCCCATGGAAGCAGCTTGTGGGGGAAAGGAAGTGCTGTTCATGAACAGGTTGTGGAGCTTAGAATTGTTACGCCTGCATCTCCTCAACATGGTTATGCTCAGGTTCACACCCTTTCTCATGAACAAGATCAACATTTCAATGCAGCAAAACTCTCACTCGGCTTGCTTGGGGTCATTTCAGAGGTATGTATTTCTGCATGTACCCTCACTTCCATTTTCTTATTAACTCAATTTTATAAAATCGGTGTAAAAGAGTTGCACACTTAGAAATCTTACATTGACTATAAATTAGAACATTTTATAATCCACTTCTAAGTATGGTATTATAGTTATTTCGAGTATATCCTAACAATTGTTTGTTGCACTTATTAAGTCACTCATAATATATAATTCATTTATGATTGATATGAGATATTCAATATATTTTTTTAAAACTTGTCAACTCGTGCGTGAGACTATATATGTATGGATGGTTCGACAATAAATAATCTGATAAACCAAACAAATTCTCGTTAGAATAAACTTTAAATAACTCGTTAAAAGTTGAAATTAAGTTATAAAATATTATTATTCTCAAACACGTGTCTTTTATTTTTTGTTTATTTTAACATAATCAACTTTTACTTTCAAGTTTTGAACCTTCTGATAATTTTATTCAAAAGAAATTTAATGTGTGTTTCTGATGTGATTCGTATAATTTTGTGTTTTTAAATGAATATAAACTGTGAAGAAGATACTATCTTTTAATTACGAATTTTATGTCGTTGTGTAGCAACTTCCGAGAATACAGCCAAAATATTGGTACCTTAACGCGGGAGAAAAACTAATGGATTTACACACACACACAAAATAGTAAAAATATAACTCCGAAAGGATTTGTACAAGGTAAAGATAAAATAAAACATTCATAATTAGTTTTCGTGATAACTACTCTAACACTACCTTAAACTCATCGATAGATATATTGGTACTTCTAAAATTTATAAAGTGAGAGCTTTTGTGAATGTTACCAAATTATATTGAACAGGAAGATAACTAACCAACTTCTTTCTTACCAACTTTATACCACTTAAATTTAAAATATTATATTCGTTAGGTTACGATTGAATTAGTTTTTTTTAATAAATAAATAAATAAATAATAGGGATATTTTAGAGATACATCAACTCTTATAAAAAAAATATAAATAGATTTTTTTACATTCAAGAGACAAACTTCTAAAACAAACAGAATAACATAATCTAAAAAAAACTATTCTATCATAGTTTTTATTGTCGATCACATGTTTACAAAATATACGACAACAAACCTACAAGAAAATCATGAAATAGAAACCAATTTCTAGAAACCAAAATAATTAGTTGCAATAATTAAATTAGAGATCATTTTAGAAACTAAAAAGAAATTTGATTTCTAAATTAGTTTCTATTATTGTTAAATAGTTTCTAAATTGGTATCTAATTAGCAACCAATGTTTTAGAGACCAAATTTAGAAACAAAATAATTGGTATCTAAAACCTTAGTTGCTAATCAGATATCAATTTAGAAACTATTTAACAATAATAGAAACTAATTTAAAAACCAATTTTTTTTTAGTTTCTAAAATGGTCTTTATTTTAGTTTCTATTGTAACTAATTATTTTTGTCTCTAAAAATTGGTTTCTATTTCATAATTTTCTTGTAGTGAAACTCTTACAAGCCTCGCACCTAAATTTTTTTTAATGAATTTCATGCAAACCAACTATTAAAACAATAATCTGAATAAGAAAAATATGTTACACGTACATTCGATATTATCCACGACCGAATTAACTATACTAACACAATAACTCAAAATGATCACAATATAAGAGATAAAAGTGGTACTCTTATAATTAATTTAGTTAGAGGAGACTGATTTCATATAGTATTTATTTAAATTGTTACAAATTCTCTGTATTTAGCTTCTGTACTATTTTTAGAACCAAGATATCTATAGTATTTTGTGGTGGATTTGCTGTCATGTGAGTCTGAAGTATGAACCTAAATATATGCATCACAAAAGTCAATATTGACATGGTAGGTTAGATTAGGTTTAGTGTAATTAGTGATAGTTACATCGTGCACCTACCTCACATAAACCTATATTATTGGAGGGATTAAGAACTCAAGTGGAAACATTTTCTTTAATAAGTTTCAAAAAGCTTAAGCCTGTTGAGGTAAAAATTTAATTGTTAACCTTAAAGAGTTATTGGATATACTTGGCCTCTCACAAACATGAAGACTATCATCATTTTTTGCCCAAAAAAAAAACATGAAGACTATCATCACTAGGTAAATTCTTCACCTTACAAATTGTGATCTACACTTTCTAAAATTTTCAAAATTGTCTTTATTTCAGAATTAAAAAATAAATTCTGAAAAAGTAAATTCAAAATAATTAAATTTGTGTGTTCTATAAAATAAATTTCAAAAACAGAATTAAAAAATTTAAATTCCGTTTCGGAAAAACAATTTTGAAGAATTAACAACATTTTAGAAAAAAATTGTGAAAATCAAAATGTAAAAATATATTAAAACACCAGAAAAGTATTTCAAAAATTCAAATCTGAAAACATGTTAAAACAAAAATCTAAAATATATTTTGATTTGTAGTCTCTTTTGTTTAAAGATATTTTTGTCATTTCAAACAAAAAATAGTGTGTAGTATGATTTAACCATTTATTTTAAAATCTTGATAGCTAATTATATATCAATTTATAAATTATTTAACAATAATAGAAACTAATACAAGAAAATCATCAAATAGAAACTAATTTTAGAGACAAAAAATAATTAGTTGTTATATTAACTAAATTAGAGACAATTTTATAGACTAAAAAAATTTGATTTCTAAATTAGTTTCTATCATTGTTAAATAGTTTTTAAATTGTTATCTAATTAGTAGCTACCAAAGTTTTAACTACCAATTATTTAGATTCTAAATTTGGTAGTAAAAACTTAAGTTGCTAATTAGATATCAATTTAGAAACAATTTTTTTTTAATTTCTAAAATGATCTCTAATTTAGTCAATATAATAAATAATTATTTTTTTATTTAAAATTGGTTTCTATATAATAATTTTCTTGTTGTGATAAATATCCCACAAATATGTGCAAAAAAGCAAGAAATTGACAATGTGCCTTTTCTCCAGCAACATAATTATTATTATTATTTATAATAAAAATAAAAATAAAAACACTTCAAAACTATCCAAACTCTTATATGAGAATATAAAATATAAGCAGAAAAAAAAAGCAACTAAGATTTTTTTTAGCAAATTATGCAGTAGCTGCAATGCATTCACATGACATAATATATGTTCTTTTGTTTCTTTAAAACGTCTTAATTTGTGGCACTACATTTCTGTTGGGAAGGTGATTATGATACAATGCTGATAAATTTTGCAGATTACTTTGAAACTTGAACCTCTTTTCAAGCGATCCATTACATATCTGACCGAAAACGATGCAAATTTGGAGGGTCAAATCATAACATTTGGACAACAACATGAGTTTGCAGATATAATTTGGTACCCACATCAACACAAAGCTGTATACCGTGTTGATGATCGTGTTCCTATTAATACATCAGGCAATGGTGTTTACGATTTCATCCCTTTCCGTTCCACTCCTGCAATTGAATTAGAACTCCTCAGAACCACAGGCGAGTTTTTCTTAATGTAAACTAATATTTAGTTACATAAAAATCACGTGTTTGATCTTGAATTTCGTCAAAAGTACTTTCAGTAAATTTCTCGTTCTCTGATTAGTATCTATAACTCGTAGTATGTATGCACTTAATTAATAGTTACTAATAGGGTGACGGATATAATGCTTTTGTTAGTCCAAGCAATAGTACTTAATAACTTGTCTTCAAAATTTCTAATGAAAGTGATATTGTTTTCCTTTGTTTTTTTTACTATAGAGGAACTTGAGGAGCTTACTGGTAATGCTGTGGGGAAATGCTTCCTTGCAAAGAGAACAACGAATGCCCTTATGGCCACTGCTTATGGACTAACTAACAATGGTGTTGAATTTATCTTATCTATTTTAGTCAAATGAGTACTTAGAGCTCATTTTTTTTACAAAAGCTTTCATGTTTCATGAAGTAATAAGAGCACTTAGAACTAATTTAATCACATATTCTATAATGGAACTTGCAGGTTTAATCTTCACTGGATTCCCTGTAGTTGGATTTCATAACCAGATTCAGGCTTCAGGGTCATGCCTGGGAAGTGATATGAACACAAAGACAAGATTATGTCCTTGGGACTCTAGAATCAAAGGAGAGTTCTTTCACCAAACGGCATTCAGCATTGGGTTGTCTGTGGTAAAGAACTTCATTGAAGATGTGAAAAAGCTGGTTGAATTGGAAGCAAAGGCATTTTGTGGCATAGAGATATACAATGGAATTCTAATGCGCTATGTGAAGGCTTCAAGTGCATACCTAGGGAAACAAGAGGATTCCATAGACTTTGATATCACATACTACCGTAGCAAGGACCCAATGGCTCCAAGGCTGCATGAAGACATCATTGAAGAGGTTGAGCAGATAGGGATTTTCAAATATGGAGGACTACCCCATTGGGGTAAGAACAGGAATGTGGCATTTGAAGGAGTGATGAACAAGTACAAAAATGCAGACAAGTTTTTGAAGGTTAAAGATGAGTATGATCCACAGAGGCTATTTTCTAGTGAGTGGACAGACCAAGTGTTTGGTCTAAAAGAAGGGTTAATGATATCAAAGGATGGGTGTGCATTAGAAGGTCTATGTTTATGCTCCCATCACAACCATTGTGCACCAACCAAAGGCTACTTTTGCAGACCAGGCAAAGTCTACAAGGAAGCAAAGATTTGTGCTCTTTCAGGTTCTTAAGATGTAACAAGTTTCAAATAACTTTCCACAATGTATCTGCATATAGTTGAAGAACTAAATAAAAGAAGATGCGATAATAAACATGGATATATGAACTGATTATAAAAAAAATAAAAATCATGAAATAGAAATCAACTTTTAAATACTAAAATAATTAGTTGAAATAATAACTAAATTAGAGATCATTTTATAAACTAAAAAGAAAATAGTTTCTAAATTAGTTTTTATTATTGTTAAATAGTTTCTAAATTGATATCTAATTAGCAACCAAGGGTTTAACTACCAATTATTTAGTTTCTAAATTTGGTAGAAAAACTTTGGTTGCTAATTAGATACCAATTTAAAAAATATTTAATAATAATAGAAACTAATCTAGAAATCAATTTTTTTTAGTTTTTAAAATGGTTTCTAATTTAGTTACTATTGCAACTAATTTATTTTATAATTGTCTTGTAGTGCGTCAACAGTTCAAAACAGATAAGTTACTTGTTACTATGAAATCCTAGCAAGTTGTTATATATATATATATATATATATATATATATATATATATATATATGAGTTCTTAGGTTGTTATGTATTACTTTCTTCTGATTTAGAATTTCGTCATGTTTTATGTATATGGAATTATAGGATAACTTGCTTGTATAAGGATGGAAGAATCTCCTTAATCCTAACCTAAAATATCTATATTATTTTTTTTATTGATAAAAAAATATATAGAGAATTAAAGAAGAGCAAGTAGATAATTTTTTAAGCCTGATTGATAATATAATAAATAATCAGAAATTTTAAGGGGTGATAGTGTACCACTTTGATTTTTCTTCTAATTTTATTATGAATGCTGGTAATACATACATATAGCAGATATAGTTCATATACATGGTGGGGAATTAAGAAGAACAAGTGGATTAATTTTAAAACGTTATTTAATTATAATAAATAATCAGAAACTTTAAGGGGTGAAAACGTTAAGAAGTGTACCACTTTGAGTTTCTTTCAATTTTATATGAATGCTGATAACTACATAGCAGATATATTTGAAGTAGTCATTATGGTTCTGGATAGAGAGTAATTAGTAAGTGTAATATAAGAGTTACTATTTTATTTTCTATATATTGTTCATATTTGTTTGATTATAACTTTTCTATTTGGAGTTTCTGTCATTGCAATATGTAAGTACCCAATAAATAATAATGAAGGTAAGGCGAGAAAAGTTAAAAATAATAATTTATAATTATTTTGTTAAAAAAAGAAAAAAAAAGGAAGATTTTACGGGAACATAAATTGACATAAAATTATGGAAGGGAAATTTTTTTATACTTTTCATTTTTTTAATTATTAAAATTAAATAATTTTATAACACACAATTAAAATTAATAGAAAACAATTTTATTACAATACAAATAATAAAGTAAACGTTTTAAATCTTTGAGTAAATTTGAATTTTTTTAATTAGCATAAAATTATGTCCGTAAATTTATTTATTTTATTTTCTTATTCAATAATCTACATGCCTAATTAAAGAGAAAGTTCTCTACTTATTTCTTTTATTTTTGTCCATATTCAAACTATATTTTGTGTTAGACCCATTCAGTACGGTTTTGTCTCACTGAATTTAGTTATTATATACATGTTTGGTTGTCCTTTGTGTTTGTTTTTCATCTATTTAGACACAAAACTGAGTTTTAGTTGAAAGCAATATACGATATCAGTTGGCTCTATTTACTAAAGAGCAACATCAAGTAATAAACCAACAACGATATCAGTCTTGGTCAATGGTAGTTCAACTTTGGAATTTAAACCATTGAGAGGATTGAGACAGGGTGATCCCTTAGCCTTGTTCCTTTTCCTTGTGCTAGCTGAAGGTTTAGCTAGACCGGTTAGACAGACGTTTAAAACTAACTTGCTTAAAGGAGTGAAGGTGGGAGCTGACGATGTCGATACTTGTGTTCTCCAATTTGCAGATGACACCCTTTTTATGTGTTAGGATTCCTACTCTAATGTTTTCTCTCTAAAGGCTATGTTTAGGTGTTACGAACTTGCGTATGGTTTGAAAATGAACTTCCACAAATCAAAGATGACAGGTATTAATGTGGAGAGACAATCTCTTGAAGTTTACGCTAAAACCTTACATTGTACTATGAAGGTAACTTTCAAGTACCTTGGGTTAGAAGTAGGTGGTAACCCGAGGAAGAAGAAGTTTTAGGAGCCTATGATAAACATAATTAGTGTTAAACTAAATGCTTGGAAGGGATGACTTTTGTTTCTTGTCGGAAGAATTTGCCTAGTGAAATCGGTGTTTTCATCATTACTGCTCTTCTATTTGTCTTTCTTCAAAGCCCCAGAGGTGGTGTATAACAAAATTATTAGCATTCAAAGGCAGTTATTGTGGGGTTGGGGGAAGGAGAAGAGCTCTATCTCGTGGGTGAGCTGGGAGACCCTGTGTAAACCCTTTGAGGATGGCAGACTGGTATTAAAGATATTAGGAAGTTCAATGTTGCCCTCTTGGCTAAGTGGAAGTGGAGGCTTTTAAATGAGGAAAAGGGTAAGTGGAGAGATATCCTCATATCTAAGTATGGCACGGAGTGTAGACATAATCAGTCTTTTTTTAAGTACCAGTCATGGTGGTGGAAAGATTTATGTAAAAGTTGCTGAGAGGGTGAAGAAGAGGGGTGGTTTCGAGGAGCATTAGTATGGAAAGTGGGAGGTGGGGATAAGGTTAGATTTTGGGAAGATGCCTGGTGTTATGATGTCACTCTCATCTCCAAGTATCCTAGGTTGTATTCCATTTTGTTGGATTAAGGGGAGAAGGTGGAAGAGGTAGAAGGGTGGGAGGATTCGGTGTGGAGATGAAGGCTTAGGTGGAGGAGGGCTAGGTTTTAATGGGAAGCTTCACAATAAGAGGAAATGTGTCAGTATATTTCCAGAATCCGATGGAATAAGGAGGTTAAGGATGTCTAGGCGTGGGGAGGTGATGCATCAGAGGAGTTCTTTGTGAAATCTGCTTATGACTGCCTAGCTAGGCATGCATGTAGCCCCCATAATAGTATCTTCAAGAACCTTTGGCAGGCCAAAGCCTTTCCAAATATGCTGACAACAACGTGGAGGGTTCTTATGGATAGAATTCCTACAAGAACTAATTTATCTAGAAGAGGAGTGGTAACCCCTTTATATTGTGTGATGTGTCAAGCTTCAGATGAATCTTCACAACATCTTTTTGTTGAATGTATCATTGCCCAACTGGTGTGGGCTCAATGCTTCAGATGGATTGGGATTGTGTTTTTTCATCATAACGATTTGATGAGTCATTTTGAGAATTTCGTCTTGCCACACGGTACATATAAACAAAACTTGGTTTGGAAATGTATGTGGGCGATAGTGTGGTGTATTTGGGAGCATAGGAATCATATTGCCTTTAAGCAAGGGGTAGTAGATGCAGAGGTGATTTTTTAAAATGGCACAACTAAAGTCATGACTATGGATGAAACACAAATTGGGTGCCTTTAACTACTCCTTCTCTGATTGGCATATGAATCTAGTTATTTGCATTAAAAGCGTCTTGTGAGAGGAATGGTCTGGTAAGGGGTTAAAGGCGGGTGCTCGCTGCAAAACTAGTTACAGGGACAAGGGAGGTTAAGAGACATAGAAGATGTTGGCTCCCAATGTTAAGGTGGTTATGAGGGATTGTGAAGCTTTGAGGTGTAAGGTTGGTTTCTTGCAGAATTATGCAACAACTGATGCATATTTTATTCAGGTAAGTATGTAAGCCAACTCAACTTTTTCGAGAAGAAGTTATGTGTGTTGCAAAGGTCTTGTTTGTTGTACTTTTTATGCAGCAATTTCACTCTGCTCTCTTGAAAAATGCTATGTTGATGGTTGTTCAATTGGAATGTTTTCTCTATGATTCATGCAACCCTTAAATTCAAGTATCTTATGCATGAAATCCAAGGTCTAGTGTTCTGTTTTGAGTTATCCAAGGCAAGCTATCCATATGCATATTATCCATATAGGGTGTTGGAGGCAATCATGTTCTGTTTCAAGCTTTTTAATTTCTTATAGCTTTGCTTATCTTTTTTGGTAGTGCTGTTTTTGGGCAGAATTTTGTATCCTTTGGGTTTGTATGGGGAGTGGGGGGTTTAGAATAGTTTAAGATTCTTGAGCTAAGTGTTGGTTCATATAATGTCTCTTGTTTTGATGTACTCTTGAACTAGGTAAGGGTGTGTAAAAGGGTTGAGACACCCCTTAAATGTCCCGTTCTATATTATTAATTCATTGTTGATAAAAAAACATCAAGTAAAAAACGGTAAACTTGTTTAATTAGTATTATTAACAAAATTCATTTTATCAACCTATTTTTGAAAAAAAAATAAACCTTTAAATCACATCCTAGCAATAAACTTTTATTTTTTATTGAAGTGGAACAAATTTACGTCACAGATTGTATCTCTGTGATGTTCTTAAATTGTTTTAAGTCACAAATTGTATCTCTTCTATTCAGTTCAGAAGAAACTGCGAGACTCAACATTATATTTTGCACTATACAGCAGTTGTGTCTACAATCGTCTTCTATAATGTCATATAAACAATAATTTTGAAAACAACAACTGTCTATACTTTGACCTTATTTGTTGTGAACTATAGTAGACACTTGGTCAAAATAACTGTCGTTTATAATGCCTTATAGACTATGGTCGTGAATTGTCGTTTATAAGTCGAAAATACACTACAAGAAAATGATTGAATGGTAACCGATTTAGAAACCAAAAATAAATAGTTTCTATAGTAACTAATTTAGATACCATTTTATAAACTAAAATTTATTGGTTACTAAAATGGTATCTATTATTAATAAAAATTGTAATATAATTAGATACTATATTTTTGGTTGCTAATAATAAAAATAAAAATAAAAGTTTTTTTTAGACACCATTTTTTTAGTTTCTTGTGAAGATGTAATTGGAAACCATTTTTTTAGTCACTTTTAATTTATTTTAGAAACTAAATTTTGGTCTCTAAAAATAATAGAATTAGAAACTAATTTGTAGTTTCTAATCATCATATATAATTAGATGCTTTAATTTTTAGTCATTATTATTTGAATTTAGATACTAATTTTGGAGTAATTAAATTTTATAAAATTAATTATTAATTTATAAAATATTTTAAATTGGTATGAATAAATTTATTAATTTTAGTATAATATTAAAATAATTCTATCAATTTAAAAATTACATTTAAAATAATATTTTAATATTTTAATTTTATTTAAATATAAAATTAAATTAATAATAAATTCAAAATATTATTTAAAATAAAAATTTAATAAATTATTTTAAATAAAAATGCATATTTTTCAAAAATTTATTTAATTTATTCAAAATCTGAGCAAATGGTTTGAAATTTGAAAGTTTATCTGTCTCGTCCCTCACTCTCACGAACACACACTCTGCAACTCGCACCTTCACACGCTCTGCAACCCGCACCTTCACGCACTCTGCAACTCGCACCTTGCAATGGCACCCTGCGACGACAACGTACCCGCGACGGCAACGCATCCATGACGACAACGCACCCGCGACGGAAACGCACCCTGCGACGGCAACGAAGCTCCACAGGTATTCATTCCTTTACTGTGTTTTGATTCTAATTATCCACTCTCTCTCTGTCACGCTTGTTGTGTCTTTGTTTCAGTCGAATCACAAAGATTCAAAAGCTTTGCGACATTGACCACGAATTCAACCCTTCGGAATTGGATACCCCCAATCACTAGGCTCTTCATCTTCAGGTTAAATTAGGTTACTCATTCTCCTTCGTTGCTATTCCCAATTCCTAACGGTTTCCTATCCTTTCACTTTCAATTTTCAATCCCACAGAACACACTGCACCACATTCTATTCGAATGTGAAAGAGCTGATAAACAACAGAATAGAGGAATAGGAACTGTATAAAGTCTATAGTTGACGTGCTTCAGCATTAATCTTAGTATTAAATAATTCTCCCATTTATTCTAATTCATTTTTTTTTCGTATTGATTATAATTATTCTTATCATGTTTTTACTATAATAAATGGATTTGAGAATTGAGAATGATAATGGAAAACTAATTACCTCCAAATCTGCAATGATAGCGAAGGATGTACAAGTAGACTATTTAGCGGCTTTGTGGTTTTGTTCACAACTTGATTTGCATCTTTTTCTCTCTTAATTCTTTTAATAATTTATTTTCTTTGAAAGATTACAGTAAGTAATAAATGTTTTAAGTGATTGTATATAAGATCTGAGGGATTTGTGAAGTCAAATTTCTTATAAGGGTTTACATATTTAATTGTGTTTTTTTAGAACTATAAGTAGATAGTGAAACAATGTTTTGCTCATTAACATAAATTAAAGATTACAGTAAGTTGTCTACCGTGCTATTTGTTGATGCCCAATGATGGAGGGACTATTAGTGATCTGCCATTTGGTTTCTTTATACCTGAACCATTGCCATTCTCTCTCTCTATTTCTCTTTTACATTCATATCTACTCGTTCATTTATTTATTTTTGTGCAAGAAGGCTGTAAATGAAACCAGGGTGTAGATTATTTGATTTGCATTTAATTATTTTATCCGAGGGCTATGCAAATATTTTTCTGGTTGCACGAACTGATGAATAATTGGGTTGAATGTGGGTTTGTTACTCAGATTTATCATATAAGATTATATTTTGTTGATGGCAATGGCAGTAGTTACTGTTTTTTCCATTTTGAATGATTGGCGGCCACATGTTTTTTAACTTGTTATTTTTCACACTATTGTTAGGGTGATAAAATTCATGGATCCCTCTATCAATTTGTTGGTTTCATCATCAATTTGTTATTGGATCCCATTTTCAACCTTGTGGAATTTATGAATTTCAATCAGTATTGTCTTGAATAAGTAAAATGTTATTTTTAACTTTACTCCTCCATTTATATGTTGATACAAATTAGTGATGGTCTAGTGGTACTTATGCGGGCCTTGAGGGTCTGTTCCTTTTATTCCATGGAAATATGTGAAAGCCTATACATAATAGGGCAGTTTGATGGGTTATTTTGTTTTTTCTAAAAAAAAAGTCCATAGTATTATCTCAATTTGTATTTGTGTTCTATTTTTTTAGCCATGTCAATTTTGCAGCCATTTGATAATATATTCCATGTACTATCTCAATGTAGGCTTCGTAAATGGTAGTCATTTGCTGATGCTTAATTTTCATTGTTGATTGAGCATGCATAATTTTACAGAGATGGAGAAAATATGGCACGTTCCGGCTTACTTTGTTAAAACGCCATTGCCCTCCAATTTTTGAGAGGAAGGAATGCTTGGTTCCTCCACCAGATGGATACAAGCCTCTAATCAGATGGTCAAAGAGCAGAGATGAGTGTTGGTACAAGTATAATGTAATATGCTTTATGAGTTAAAAAGAAAAAGACTGAATGAGTTAACTATAAATATTATGCACTTGTTCAACTTTTCTGTTACATTAATGTCAGGAATGTGCCCTATGAGTGGATCAACAAGCAGAAGTCTAACCAACATTGGTTGATTAAGGAAGGGGAGAAATTTCTGTTTCCAGGTGGGGGTACTATGTTTCCCAATGGTGTTGGTGAATATGTTGATTTGATGCAAAACTAATCCCAGAAATGAAAGATGGGACAGTGAGAACTGCCATTGATACTAGTTGTGGGGTGAGTTTACTCATAACCTCTTTTTCTTGAGGTTTATTTCAAAGTTAATAACTTAACTCTGATTTATTGTAGGTTGCTAGCTGGGGTGGTGATTTATTGGATCAGGGGATTCCAACAGTTTTTCTTGCTCCAAGAGATAACCATGAAGCTCAAGTTCAATTTGCTCTAGAGCGTGGAATACCAGCTATTCTTGGTGTCATATCTACACAAATACTTCCTTTCCCATCAAACTCCTTTGACATGGCTCATTGCTCCAGATGCCTTATCCCATGGACGGAATTTGGTAAATCTTCTATGCAAATTGAATTTTATCAATCAAACAGAATTCATTCTTATTTATGTGATCCAGCTTTTTTAGTGCCTTGCACTTAATTAATGTAAAGCCAACACATTTTATGATTTTGTTTCCGTTGGTTGATGGGTGATCAATGATCAATGATCATTGATGAGATGGTATGCAATAGGACCTTCATCCTCTAGCTAAGGTTTTACATAAACTCAGGCATTCAATTTAATTCCTATTTTGGTGTTTATACGTGACTTGTTAACTAGTATCTAAGTTCACTCTAATTTTTTAGTCACTCTCTAATGGGGGATATTCTCATGTGCTTTTAGGTGGTATTTATCTCATGGAAATGCACTGTATTCTTCGTCCCGGTGGATTTTGTGCTTTTAGGTGGATTTTGGGTATTTATCTCATGCAGGCTTGTTTACCTATTTTGTTTACTATTTGGTTGAAAGTTACCATGCTATGTAATGTCAATTGATACACAAAAGATTGCGAGTATCGTGGCTGTTGTTTGGGGCTGTAACAAATCAAAGTTGAAATTGAAATGTAATTGACTTTTTTTTATTCATGTTTATCCAGAACTGCAATGAATTACATTCTTAATCCTAAGAGATTTGACAATACATATGTAAGTTTTATCAATAGAATGTTTCCTTTACCACACCTAAATGAATTGATTTTTACACTTGATAAAAAATAAAATAAATAGAAATAAAAAACTAAATATAAAATAAATAATAATAATAATAATAATAATAAATAATAAAATATTTTTTTTATAATAAATAATAATATATATATATATATTTTTTATAATAAATTACATTATTTAGAGACCAATATAGTGACATTTTTTGTTATTCATATATTTGGTCACTAAATAAGTTTCTATATATTTTGGTCACTAAATTGGTTTAAAAAAAAATAGTTGTTAATTTGGTTTTTATATAATTGGTCACTAAATTAGTTTCTATATTTTTGGTCACTAAATTGGTTTTTATTTAATGGTAACTAAATTGGTTTCTAAATTAGAATCTAAATTGGTATCTAAAATTAGCGACCATGATTTTAGCCACTTAAGACTATTAGTTTCTAAATTAGTTTCTAATTAAGTTAGTGACTAATTTTATCATTTTAGAAACCAAAAATTTAGTTTCTAAAAGCACTTTTTCTTGTAGTGATATAGCGTACGTATTGATAAATTACGATTTCAAAACCATTGTCTAAGATCTTTAAAAATGGTTATCTAAGATTTTTTTTTCATTAGTGATAGAATATTTAATTTAATGCATAAAATGAATTTAATCTATTTTAAATAAATTTAAAAAAAATCTAAATAAATTTGATTTGTTAAAATAGATCTGAATTTTAGATCTAATCTATTTTATTATATTTAGATTAGATCTAGATTAGATTTTGAAAAGAATTTCATACATACCTAGTGGAAGTATTTTTTTTATTTTTCATTAAACTAAAGTGTAACTTGCATTGGAGATAACACCAAAGGGATCCTTAACCATTATACAATAACTTTCAAAAATGGATGAAAGACACCAAATATATAATTCTCTTGGTTGAATAGATAATTACCAAGTTGTCAAAAATGACTGCGATTCAATACTAATGTTAAATGTCATACTTGTATTCCACCATATCTAATCCAAGTCACGGAACTTCGTATAATAATTAAATATCACGCTTATTAACAAATATTTCATGTGATTTACGAAAATAACTTTTATTTGTGAACCAAATAAACTTTTAAGTTTTTCCTTCATATAAAAAAAAAACTTTATTTATTTATGAGTTAACTCTAATAGTTTATGTTATTAATAAAATTATAAATTAGTTTTTAAATTAATATTTAATTAGATATTCAAATTTTAGCTAATAATTTTAATTTTAAAATAGTTAATAACTAATTAAATACTAATTTAAAATTTATTTATTAATAATAAAATTACTTTATATACCAATAATTTTGTTAATTTTTAAAATAATATCTAATTTAGTTAATATATTAACTTTTTTTTAAGTTAATATTTATTTAATACTTTTTTTAGTGAAAAAACAATCCCACTCTTCTAGATAGGAAAGTTTCTCATGTGATATCCCTTTAAAAAAATTCTTCCTTCACAACATTTTTTTTCACTGATTGAAATGTTTCCTCCATAGTTATGGGAACCCTAAACCTTGTGAGCATATCAGACCTGTTTTCCTTCCATGACTATTCTCGGTTAGAACTTATATAAATGTAATGTATGTAGAAAATAATGTATATAATAATATAATTGAGTAGCTTATGAATGTTAAAGTCAAAAAATGATAATGTAAGTTATCATAAATATTTAGATTAAAGAAATGTATATTTGGAGTTACAACCAAAGTTTCTGGCAAACAAATAAATTTGATGCTAATGTGTTTTACGTTGTTAAAAAATTTAAGAAAATAATTTTTGTAGGTGTTTACAAGAAAAAGCATAACAGAAATAAAATATTGAGTGTAAAGAAAGATCTCAAACTTATTATTAATTTAAATCTTATTATTGTCATTCTCTTACCATAAATTTATAGTAATTATTTGTGGCATATTACCTAAAATGGTTGAAGAGGTCATTAATTAAAGTAATTGATCATAACATATTAAATTAACTATAAAAATGTAGTCGTAATTATCTTGTAAATAAGAAATGTTTATTGACATCACAATTCAATTTAGTAGTTTATTTAGTAAAGAGGATTAAATTATGTGACCCTATATTTTTATGGTATATATACTCATTTGTGGGATATATACGAAGGTATTCAAAATATATATGAAAAAAATTATATTACCTAGAAGCATTTATGGTTGAAACATCTAAATTGTGTACAAAGTATATGTTAGAAGTATAAGTCCTTAACACACATTTTTATATACTAAATAAAAGTGATAAAGTTATTTTCTTACATAGTTAATTGATTTTAAATTATATCAAACAATTTTTTAGTTGAAGAACTTAAACAAAGTTTTTTTTATTCAGATTGGTGTCTTGAATCCTTGATTTGCACGAGGTCAGTCAATGTTTCTAGGAGATAACTCCTTGTAGGTTTTTCAGTTCTTGTTAGGAGGTTAGAAATTTAGAGTCTCAAGAAGATCTTTTGTATAAGGATTGCGGTATTTCTAAAATACCTCTTATTTATTCATTATTTTTTTACTCATAAAAAAAACACAAATGATTAGATCATCGGATGAGAAGACAAAAGATGGTCTAGTAATAATGTAAAGATCGTCTAATGACAACATTTATTATACTTAATTATTTTAATATTTTTTTGTTATTCCTTGGTGTATGTTTTATATATAAAGACTATTGTGTACAAATAATTTTGTACTATGTTAGATTTTATGTATAAAATCTTTTAATGTTAATAAAAATGTTTTTTTTTTAAAATTTTGTTATTATCTTTTTATGCTTGTTATTGATGCAAATCCAACAATAACTATTTACAAAACATTTTTAAGACAATAAATCCTCAAATTAATGAAAAATGAATAGTTGTTTTGAATGAACATAACAAGCTTTTTTTTTCTTTCCAAATGATTTAAAGAGAAATTCGTTGAAAAGTATTATGATGTCGAGGAATTAAAACAATTAACATATGTGTCGGAATTAAAATAATTAACACATGTGTCATAATTTAGAGTATATATATGATATTAACAAATTATACTTCTATATAAAGTTTAAAATGGAAAACACATTATGCAAAAAAATAATAGTGTTATAACAAATTCCATGTACTAATAATAAATATACATTTTTGGAGTTAGTTAAGGTATCCCACATGTTGATTAGATGTAAATAAGTTTGTAATAATATTAGAGTATATTTTTTTTTATTAATAAATAAATAAATAAATTAAAGAGGATATTGTCTCAATCTTTATATAAATACTAAACTAAACTTACCGTTTAACTTTCAATCCAAAACTATTACAGACCAACATACTTACCAGTTAGGAGCTAGAAATTTAGTTTGTTTGATTTAAAAAAAATTAGAATATAAAGATAAACAATTTGATCTAGGCTTGACTAAGCAAAACAATGACTTAAAAAGTCTTTGTATTTATGATATAAACTATAATCACACTAAACCTCGATTAGATTACTATAGAAGACCAAGTTTAATAGCATTACTTAATAAAATAATATTGGATGCAGACTTCGATAACGTGCGCTAATAGCGAAAATATTTTTCAAATGTGTGTAGTATTCACCTTAGTCCATGGTTGGTTCATCTACCATTTTTTCTTATCAAAATAATACTTGTGTATAATTTTTTTATGCAATAGGAAATAAATATATATTAGAAAAAGTAAATTTATAATAAATAATATGAAAAAATATTAAAATAATAGTGTAACGTGTTTAAAAGTGTTTAAAAATGTGATCATGTACGTCTCTTTGTTAAGATATGTAATGGTGTATAAATAGGATGCATAGTGCAGAGGAAGTAGATAAGAACTTTACAGTAAAAAGATGAGGGAACAAGTTTTGAAGTACGCATTTGTGTTCTTATTTATCTGTGCATGTGGAGTCATTGCAACTCCTCCAGAGGATCCAATTCGGTGTGCTTCAAACAACAAAAACTGCACCATCACCAACACCTATGGCATCTTCCCTGACCGGAGCCTTTGCCGCGCCGCCGAGGTTATCTACCCCACCTCGGAGGAGGAGCTCGTGTCCGCGGTGGCCTCAGCTTCCAAGAACAAAAGAAAAGTGAAAGCCGCGACGCGCTTTTCCCACAGCATAACGAAGCTGGCTTGTCCTGACGGCGAAAACGGGTTGCTGATAAGCACGAAGAATCTGAACAAGATACTGAAGATCGATGCGAAGAAAGGGACGATGACTGTGCAGAGTGGCGCGTCGCTGAGACAGATCATCTCCGCGGCTGGTGAGGCTGGTTTGGCCCTGCCTTATGCTCCGTACTGGTGGGGTTTAACCATTGGTGGACTCATGGGAACTGGTGCTCATGGAAGCACGTTGTGGGGGAAAGGAAGTGCGGTTCATGAGTATGTGGTGGAGTTAAGAATTGTTACTCCTGCTGGAGAAGAAGATGGTTATGCTAAGGTTCGCACCCTTAACCAATCTCACTCCTCTCTCGATGCAGCCAGAGTTTCCCTCGGAGTTCTTGGAGTTCTTTCCCAGGTATATACGTATTCCTTTTTCCTTAATATCATTTTAGTCTGTGAGACTTTTAAAAAATTATCGTTAAAAGATTAGAATATTTCACTCTTTAATTTTAATTATAACCTATCTAGCATAGATACGGTTACAGACACAGAGATACGTATAATATCTAAAATGTAAGATACGAGGACACGGATCTATATATTATATAATACGAGAACACGGATTTATATATTATATAATTTTAAATTATATAAATTGAAAATAAATATTTATGTGCAAAAGTATGTTTCATATTCTTTTGGGAGCAGGAAGATATTTTTCATGAATAGTTCAAAAGAATTTGTTTCTTATTTTTATAATCATAATAAAAATTTATACAATAAATTTAAGTTTTTAGAAAATTATTGTATTTATACCTTTTAAAATTGTGTTAGAACCGTATTAGAATTTTAAAAAATTCAACAAATATTTTTTGAATTAAACACTTCACCGATAAATGTCCTATGAGTGTCGACACCGATACGTGTATCCGACACGGATATGTTTATTTAAGATATGTGTCCGAGCCTCATAGATTATAACACAATATTACGAAATTGAATTAAGTTTAAAGTTTATTTCTTAATATGTTATTAAAATCATTCTAATTACTATACCGTTATCGAATTATTTATAACATATATTTTCATATACAAATTATTAGATCACTCTTTATATATGTTTTTACGTACGAATTAGTAATAGGATGTGGTGAGAGTTTAAAAAATCTTCAAATCTCAAAAAATCCAACTAGTAATTTTTTTTGAAGTAACCACGTGAATGCCAAGTCAAATCTTTCTAATTAAATATTTTCACCTGTAAGAAATAAAAAAGCCTTTCTCATCTTGAAATAATGCAGTGCAGATCAAGCCAAGAATTTCACCCTCCACCTCCCAAATAAATAAGATACAAGGGTGACCTTCAAAACATGATATATAATTATTTACATTTTACTAGTTGAATTAAAAAGACATATTTTAACTTAAAAAATATATATTAAAAAATAAAATTTAAATCTAATTCAATTAAAATTATTCTAATTTCTAATCGATATAGAAGAATATAACTAAGATAAAATTTTATTTTTTTCAAACATATATGAACTCTTATTATGTCCAAAGTAAAGTGTGTTAGGTATTCTACAGATACCAGTTTAGTTTGATCTACACTTTTATACAGGTTACCCTAAAATTGGAGCCTCTCTTCAAGCGATCTGTTACGTATGTGAGCAAAGATGATTCGGATTTAGGAGATGAAGTTGTTAGTTTTGGAAGAAAACATGAGTTTGGTGATGTAACATGGTACCCAAGTCAACAAAAAGCTGTCTATAGAATTGATGACCGTGTGTCTGTTAATACCTCTGGAAATGGCTTATACGATTTCTTCCCATTTCGTTCCACACTCTCAGCAGCATTAGCCATTGTTAGATCTACAGGTTCCATTCTTATTTTTTCTATTCTTCCATAATCAATATTAAACAACAATTCAGATATGTTTAATATTTCATAATATAAAATATAACAGAGACAGTGCATGCATGTTTGAATATGTACGTGCATATGAATACAAAAGAGAGAAAGGACAACTTAACAGTCAAATATGTTGTTGTTTATAGTAGTTGTTTTTTCACATTTTGGTTTAACAGAGGAACTTCAAGAAGCAACACGTGATGCTAATGGGAAGTGCCTTGGTGCTAAGTTGATAACTGCAACTCTGTCAGGCATTGGTTATGGATTGACTAACAATGGTACTCATTTTTCTTTTTCACCATTCTTTTTTTTTGTTTGTTTTTGAGTAAAGTAAAATGGCAATTAATTTGTACTCAGAAATGAAAAAACTTTCAAATTCAACAAAAAAAAATTTGATTGGCCAAAAAAAAAGAATTAAATTGAACTGATACCTCAACTCTAACTCTTATATAAAGTTAAGTCAGTCAAAATCTATCTTAAAAAAAAACCTTACATAGATCAGAACACATAAAATTGAGGGTCATGACTAATAAACGTAAACAATCCCACAAATCAACATAAACTCCTACCCTTTTCTAATAGATGCATACCAAAGATTTAAAACATCCGTCAAAATATGAAAAACTTACCCCATAGTCTTTGAAATTCACCCATGATCATACCTTCACTTGCAACATAGAAAAAAATTTCAATATAATCTATACTACCACTTTTAAAAATCTTCTTATTCTTATGTTTTCACAATTTCGCTACCATAGCTACCCACACACAACCCCATATCTTATTAAAACTTTTATTCATCCTACTAATCTTAAAACTTCAAATTCAACAATATTAATAATTTTTTATCAATGAAGAATAAATATAATTAAAGACACACTTCACAAGTGTCCAAACCCTTCAACCCTTGTCCAAACCCTTCTACCCTTGTACAATAAGATTCAACAATATTAATCTATTTGTTTAAACATATGATGTAGGTGTCTTTCTTGGGTATCCTATTGTTGGATTTAGCAACAGGATGCAAGCATCAGGAACATGTTTAGATAGTTTAAACGATGGATTGATCACAGCATGTCCATGGGATTCCAGAATAAAAGGAGAGTTCTTTCACCAAACTGCGTTTAGCATTTCCCTGTCTGTAGTAAAAAACTTCATTGAAGATGTGCAAAAGCTTGTCGAGTTGGAGCCAAAGGCACTGTGTGGCTTAGAAACAGCAAATGGAATCCTTATGCGCTATGTCACAGCTTCCAGTGCATACCTTGGAAAATCAGAAGATGGTGTGGATTTTGACATCACCTACTATCGCAGTAAAGATCCATTGGCTCCTAGGCTTTTCCAAGATATACTTGAAGAGATAGAACAAATTGGGTTGTTCAAATATGGAGGATCACCCCACTGGGGTAAAAATAGAAACTTAGCATTTCTAGGAGTAATAAAGAAATATGATAATGCAGAGAAATTTTTGAAGGTTAAAGAGGAGTTTGATCCAGAAGGGGTTTTCTCGAGCCAGTGGACAGACCAAATGCTTGGACTTAAAGAAGGGGTGACAGTATCTAAGAATGGGTGTGCAATGGAAGGGTTGTGCATTTGCTCACAAGATAGTCACTGTGCACCAAAGAAGGGTTACTTATGCAGGCCAGGGAGAATTTATAAGGAAGCAAGGGTTTGTACTAATGATGCTGAGAGAACCAGAGAAGTAGATGATGTGAAGGATGAACTCTGAAGCACTATAGATCATTTGTTGCTTTTAATACTACTTCTGCTTCAAAAGTTTTCAATTTCCAAAACAAAATTCTTACTTCCTCCTTCAAGAGTGATGTCTGTCATTTAATTTGTTATCAGTTCTAGTTTATTCAGTTTACATTATAATTTACCTACTAAGGTTTTAATGACATGAATCACAAAAAACATCCACAGTATTTAATGGCAAAGAAGCAGAGTTGACAACACTTGGTTTCAGTCTATACACATGTTATAAGACATATTCACTGGTATGATATGATACAAGAATAAAGTCCTTCACGTTTTATTTGTTATACCAACTTCGACATTTTCTTTGTTATACAGACTTGAGCTTTCATTTGTGCTCACTCAGGATTCACTCTTATAAAATATTAAGTAAAAATTAATTTTAAAGATAATAAATAATTAATTATTATTTGACTAAATTAAATAATATTTTAGAAACTAAAAAAAATATTGATATCTAAGGTTTTTTTTTACTATCTTGTTTTTTTTTTTACCAAAATGGAGTCACTGTCAAAAAAATTACGGACAAGTCGTGCTAACTTGACACGACTTTATATGTAGAAGTCATGCCAAGTTGACACGACTTTGTCACGTCAGTCTGAAGTCATGTTAACTTGGCATGACTTTTGCTACGTCAACCTGAAATCGTGTCAAGTTGCCATGACTTTATCCATGTCATATTTTTTTAATTTTTTTGTTTGTTTTTAAATATATATATATATATATATATATATATATTAGAATTAGTTAATTATAATTAAAATTATGAGTTATGTAATATTTGAAATTAATTTGATAAATAATTTTTTTATGAATGAACAAATACTTATGTAAAGAAAATGAGTAAATTAATAATCAAACTTGAAATTGAATTTTATTATCAAGCTTGTTTGTGCGGACAATTGCTTCTATTGTGACCTTCGGTTCTGCAATTCTTTGTTTATTTAGAATTGAATAATCTATTTCATTGATTAAATTGGACCTCATAAGCTTGGAATTAATATATATATATATATATATATATATATATATATGACGTGGACAAAGTCGTGCTAAGTTGGTATGACTTCAGGGGTTGACGTGGCAAAAGTCGTGCCAAGTTGGCATGACTTGCCCAAATTTGTAATTTTTTTTAAAGCGACACCATTTTGGTAAAAAGGGAAAAAAAAAGACCTTATGATGATCAAAACCCCGATATCTAAATTAGTTTCTATGATTGATAAATATTTTATAAATTAGTATCTAATTAACTACAAATTATTTAGATTCTAAAGTTGATAGTTAAAACCTGGATAACTAATTAGATACAAATTTAGAAACTATTTATTAATAATATAAAGTAATTTAGTTACTAATATTTTTTTTAATCTCTAAAATAATATCTAATTTAATCACTATAATAATTAATTTTTTTTGTGTTTAAAATTAGTTTATATTTAATAATTTTTTTTTATAGTGATTCTCACTATAAATTTACTTAAATTTGCCAAACAAAAGAGGTCAAAATTCTGCTTAATCTGATTGTGAGCCATACTAGATATCCTTGTCCATTTATGACAAAGGCAAGGAAATGAGTATAGATATAAGCCTAAGATTATCTCTTGTAGCACACTATTGAGTTTCAATGTATCTTTCTACCTTCCTTTTTCCATCTCCACAGTTTGGAATCTCCTATTTTCTTGTATATTTGAATAAAGATAAAGAAAACAATGGGAGAATTAATAAAATAAATTATATTAATACAAGTAAAATTACTAACAAAATATATTCACCAAAATATTAGAAAGTGGTTATAAAAGATCTTTTTATTAATAGATATGGATTTTTTTTACATTGACATGTTTGCAAATGTTTCAAAATTGTAAAAGCACTTCATATTTTTTTTATCTAACATATAGATTATCTTTTTCCCTTTTTAAAACACTCACCTCACATGTTATTTGACAAAACTAATATAAAATATAAAAAATTATATTGTAATTTTTTTTTTCTTTCTATATTTTTTTTCATGTTCCAACTTACCATAACTGTAACTAATAATTTAAATTTTCGACCTATAACTAATAAATTTTGGCTAAAAAACATTTGTTTTAAATTTTAACTATTTTTAATTTTTGTTAACTTATTGATATATAGATAACATGAATTTAAGTTTCTTTACTGTCTAAACGAAACTTTATTGTCATAATGGAGAATTATTCACTCTCCCTAAACTTTTACCTAAAAATTATTAATCCATATACTGAAAATGTTAGTGAAGATATATTATATATGAGCTAATATACATTTGTCAATAACTTGTGATGATATAATTTTACTATTTTAATAACTTGTAATTATAAGCATTAGGCTAGTTTTTCAATTGTAGTTTAATATTTTGTAATTAGGTATAAATAACAATATAAACTTAGCTTGAAATTAAAAACATTTAGGAAATAAAGGATGGGAGCAAAACCACAATATAATAATATTCTCATTAGTAATTTGATATTGTATTGGATCGTCCGAGTCAACCACAACGAGTCGGTCAGGAATTTGACAATTCAATCAATAAATCACAATGAAAAGGTCACATGACGACACGTGACCAATCGACCCATGACGATAAGCTATGGGTTGACCAAGTCGGCAGGGTTAATTCACGGTTAAAGGTTGTTTAACACAACCCTAAACATGAACCAACCCCCTAATCTGGCCCACTAACAAAGACCCATTAAGGTAATATAAATAGCACAAACTCCAAGAAACAAGTACGTCATTATTTACAGTACTCTGACACCTGAGTGCGAACACCCTAACTGACTTGAGCGTTGGAGTGTCTTTTGCAGGTACAATCCCAGCCTGTGAGACCAGACGACCGAGGGGAGGAAGGCAAAGCAGGAAGTCAGCAGTGGTAGTGACCGACCGAAGGGAGTCGAAGAACAATTGTTCTCTAGACCCCAACACACGTTCGAGAACAAATATTATTAATAAAAAAAATATTTGTGAAGCATAAAGTGAAATACAAAGAAAAAAAATTAATTAAAATTGGGATTAAGTCGAGGAAATTATCAGTTCTAAAATTTTAAATTTAAAAGATTTTTACCTTCTTAATTATTTGTGGCTGTATTAACATTTATTTATTTATTTTATCTTCACATTTATTCTGTTTATTTATTTGTAATGACTTGATGCATCTTTAAATTTGTTTTTATAGACATTACTAAAATTCTTTTTTTTTCCAAAACATACAAACATGAATTTCCTTCAACCATTTCCATGATTGATCGAACAAAATTTAAAAAAAAAACATGCTAAGTGTAGGAAATACTAGAATAAATATTAGTTTTATTTTCACATGAAAATAAGACACTGCTATAAAAAATCATATTAGAAATTTGTTTATGAGAGTGTGAGTGAAATCACATGAATATGTAAAATGTATGGTAATGTGAAAATTGTATTAGTTCACCAATAGAAATGAGACTTCACTTGCATAAGAATAGGAGACAAGTTACTTTAAATATTACATCACATAGATGTGATTGTATTCATATAGGTGAGAGAGACATATCAAAAGGAAAAACACATGTGAGAAAGTCCTCCATGAATGTGGGGGAATTATCATCACAAAATTGGTTTTCTTTAAGTTTTAAAAGAACTTAGATTTTTATATGTCTAACACACTTCAAAATTAACTTTACACCAACAAAATTAATTCATTAGTTAGTTTTCAAACTCAAATTCCATAGATAAACTTAAAACTTAAAAGTACACTAAAAACTTCTCATCTCCTAAAAAGATAAATTAATCAAATAATAACATATAAGAATAAATGAGATGGTTATAAAGATGAAAAGAATAATAATAATAATATGAATATATACTAAAAAAAAATTATTAAATAGAAATCAATTTTTTTTTAAAAAATTAATTGTTATATTAACTAAATTAAAGATCATTTTAAAAACTATTTATTTATTTATTTTTAAATTAGTTTCTATTATTGATAAATAGTTTCTAAACAAAGTTTTTTTGCCAAATTTAGAATATAAATAATTGGTAGTTAAAATCTTGGTAACTAATTAGATATCAATTTAAAAACTATTTATCAATAATAAAAATTAATTTATAAATTAATATTTTTTTAGTTTATAAAATGATTTTTAATTTAATCACTATATTGCAACTAATTATTTTTTTCTCTAAAATTGATTTTTATTTAATGATTTTTTTTAATGATAAGATTGAAAAGATTGAAGTACTAGAAAGTGGGAAAAAAAATGTTACATTAGTAAGACAGTTTGAAATTAAATTTGTAAAATAGAAGAATTTGGAGAAAGTTAATGTTGTAGTTTTTTTTATGCTTGTAATCCAAGACTATTATGTATAAAAATGATATAGTTTTAAGTTTTATGATGTCAAATATTTATTTTAAAAAGTTATATTATGATATTTAAATTTTATTCTATTAAATTACTCATATTTCCTATTTTTGTTTAAATTATAGCTTTTCCTGTTAATTTAAAAAATATTGTTGTTATATAATTATATTCATTTTAATATATATAAATGTACATGTAAATGTGATAAATTGTTTGCAGATTCAAAACAATATTAGGGTTACCTTTATTTTCAACTGAATCGGGCATCTTTTGATCATATGTACAATTTTTTTAATCAAAATATATTATGATCTATATAAAAAAAACTAAAATCTCTCTATTTTCTACAAGTGAATAGAAGAATTGAATTCCTAATTATAATTTCAAATATTGCTTAATTGGTAATTTAAAAAATACTGATTTGTTAATGTATAAAATATTCTTTGGTGAACATTTTTTTTATAATAATGGTAATAAGGAAAATTTAAATTTAAGCTAGGGTAAGGACAATATCCAAAGGTGATAATTGAGTATAAAAACACGTGGGGATTGATGAATGGAGGGAGAGAGCGGGTGCAAATGAATAAAGTGAGAACGACCTTTTGATATTATTGACTATTAGGGGAATCTGAAAAGAGAGGGTTTGGCAGATAAACACATACACACATCTCAGTCTTTGTCTCTCTTTCTCTGTGTACAGGAAGAAGAAGAAGAAGAATCACAGAACCGAAACCCACCCAGAAGCAAATCCGAAAACCCTTCATTTATTAGCACTGGTACGCCATAAAAAATTCCTCCTTTTTTCATTTCCATCATAAATATGCCTCTTTTTCTTCGCCCCACTTCTTGTTTCGATCCCATCCTAACCATTCCCATAACGCCATTTTTGGCCTCCCAATCTACCAACAAACCATCTTTCTCTTTGGTATGTCACAAATCTCTGCCCTATATTCCTTGTCTTATCCTCTTCCACTCACATCGGAGGGTTTAACCCTACCCTAACCTTTCAGGGTTTTCTTTTTCACCCTAGATTTGCATGTCTGCTTCTTTTTCTCGTTTAATTTTAATAGCTGATTCAATTTCTTGCCATTCCTCTGTCCCAACATTGAACAAACACGATTTTGTCTGCATAGAGATTTCGATGAGAATATTTAAACTTGCCTATTGCCATTTTCATAGTGTAGAACTATAACTGGAATAGGTCAAGAATGGAATGAATAATTAGGTCTGAAATTCCCCCAATTAGGAGGGAAAGGAAATGAAGGGGAAGTCCCCAGTACTCATCCTCAATTTTGTCATTGATTTACAAGTGGAATGGATAGGTCTGGTAGAGTTGGTCAGTACTATCATCCATTTATCCTCGTTTGTTTCAATGATCTTGCTGCCGGTGGGAACATATGTCATCCAGATCCTCAAGGACCAGGTCTACCATTGCCTCTTCTTGTTGATTGGAATCACCAGTGGTTTGGAGGGCTGAGACAGAGGTTCCCAGTTCTGAGAAGACAAACATGGATGAGAGAGAGATAGGGTTTCTGCATCTTGCATATAAATCAGAGAGAATGAATGAGCTGGAATTTCCAAAAGTTGGCCGGGATTATTGAGTAGTTTATTTTGTTTTTCTACTCTTAAATTGGAGGAATTAGGGTTTTAGAGGGTTTTAAAATTCTCCAAGCCCTTTTCTTTCCCTCATTTTAAAATGCTCCCAACCAATATAAATCTTCCTCAAATGCCTTCCCTTCCCTTCCAAATTTTCCTCTCAAACACGACTCTTAGGATCTCAATTCAGTTGCCCACTGGTCAAATGAAAGAAATTTAGTAGTAATTTATTTTGTTTTTCTACTAATGTCTCAAATTGGAGGAATTAGGGTTTTAGAGGGTTTTAAAAATTCTCCAAACCCTTTTCTTTCCCCCATTTTAAAATGCTCCCAGCCAATATAAATCTCCCTCCAATGCCTTCCCTTCACTTCCATATTTTTTCTCTCAAAGATGACCCTTAGGTTCTCAATTCAGTTACTTACTGGTCAAATGAAAGAAATTTAGTCATGTTGCTGGGTGGTATATGTGGTTCTGCATGGCATTATGCCTCTGTATGCCTCCACTCTAACTTTCCTAGCAAAAAAAATTCCCCTCTGAAAAAGCAATTACCTAAACCTGGTGTCCTATAAATCCTAAAGTTCTGTACAGATTTTGTGATTAATTTGTGAACCTGCAGGTAGTCAGCTGTTCATGACAAAAGTCTGATCCAATCATGTCAGAAGGTGCAGAAATTGATGAGCGAGTGGACCTTGATGAGGAAAATTTTATGGAAGAGATGGATGATGATGTTGAAGAACAAATAGATGATGATGGAGTGGATGGAGGTGAAGATGAAAATGCTGAAGGTAGTGTTGAGGAACATGATGAATATGAGGATTCAACAGCAGAGGTTGGTGGGAAGGACCATTTACCTGAAGCAGAAAAAAGTGACATTGCCACTGAATTTGGTGATGATGATCAAAAACCGTCTTTCATTGATGAAGATGAGAAAGAGAAGCATGACGAACTTCTTGCCCTTCCACCTCATGGTTCGGAAGTCTTTATTGGTGGACTTCCTCGGGATGTATGTGAAGATGATTTAAGGGATTTGTGCGAGCCGGTGGGTGATATTCTTGAGGTGAGCCTTCATAAATTGATGTAATGATATTATAAACTTGTCCTTTCTGCAGGTGGGAACATTTGCTAAAAGATTTTTATTTGTTGTTTCTTTTCAGGTGCGATTAATGAAAGACAGGGACACTGGAGAAAACAAGGGTTATGCCTTTGTTGCTTTTAAAACAAAAGAGGTAGCACAAAAGGCAATAGAGGAGATACATAGCAGGGAATTTAAGGTATTTATGTACTCCCTGGAAATCTTGTTGTCTATATTTTATTTTCAAGACAGATTTCAATTAAGAATCTAATTTTGGTGAATGGTTTAAAAATTATTCACGATTTCAGGGGAAAACATTGAGGTGTTCACTTTCTGAAACCAAACACAGATTATTCATTGGTAATGTTCCAAAAACTTGGACGGAAGATGACTTTAGGAAAGTCATTGAAGGAGTTGGTCCTGGAGTTGAAAACATCGAGCTCATAAAGGTGCAGTCTCGGGTGGCTGTGCTACTAGCTTACATTAAACTTTTGGCAGGCCTAATGTTTTATTCCTACTCCTTTTGTTTTTATCAGGACCCTCAAAATCCAAGTAGGAATCGTGGATTTGCTTTTGTTTTGTATTACAATAATGCATGTGCTGATTATTCACGGCAAAAGATGTCAAGTGCAAGCTTTAAGCTGGATGGCAATACCCCCACTGTCACATGGGCAGATCCGAAGAACTCTCCTGATCATTCTGCTTCTTCGCAGGTAATTTCCAGAATTAAGGTGGAATGCAAATTAAGAGTTTCTTATTGCTTTTTCTATCATTGCATCAAGGGTTTGATTGGACATGTATCCCTTCTCCGCAATCTTTTCCTCCTTTTCCTTTTCACGCTGCAGAGCCCAATCCTATGGTTATTTTCAAGTTTCTTTATGCTTTTGACATGGATCTCAGCATATAGGAAAACCTATTTGCTGTTGGAGAAATTAATTGTGATTTAGGTGTTTTGATTTTTCGAGCTGCATTTTCAAACTGTGAATTTGAGCAAGTTGTATCATTTCCTCCAAAAGAAAAAAAAAAGGGGGAAAAACTGGCTCTCAACATTTTTTTATGGGTTAGAAAAAGGTTGATGGGGAGATAAGTTTACCTTATTTCAAGGTCAGGGCTTGTCACAATTTACAAGTCTTGCTGAGGACATACAGTTACAACAGTTGGTTTGCTGGAGAGGATTAGTTAAATATATGGAGGTAGTAAGGGTAGGGAGGGTCATTCAGGAATATAAATTTGGAGAGAATTTCATAAGTGCTCAGTTGTAAGGGACAGTCATTTGAGAAGGGAAACACTTGGCAAAGAATATTTCTGTGCTTGTGTCTGTTAATTTCATTCAACTAATATAAATCATCTTAACTTTTACTCATTTCTTCAGATATTCCTATTGGATATATTTTCCATGTGTTGACTGTCAGAATCTTCAAAATCATCTGCATATTTTATATTCAGGATTGGTTTGCAACTGCCTTAGGTGTTAAACTTTGACTTCAGCTTATGCCTTTTCTTATTAAGTCTCTGTCTCGGTTTGGAATTTAGATTATTGTTCCCGCAATATGGTGGCCCAAAGAATTCCAATATGCTTTAGTAAGTACCATAGTGGTGTAAGAGTAAGATTAAGTTTACCTATACACTTGTTAAAGACTTCTAAGAATTATGCATCTTGGTCATTGCTGTTTCTCATTCTCATGGCTTGTGTTATTAATGCCTAGGTTGTAATGTCTATTGTTCAGGTTGCTAGGAGCTATTACCACTTGTTTAGTTGGTTAATTTGGTTGTTAGTTAAGTACTGGCAATTATGAAGCTAGCCTTCTGGCACATATAAGCTCATCAATGTTTCTGTAAGCATAACATTGACCCTTTCAATCACTTTGGGTTTCTTATCATATCCCTTCTATCTCAAATTTTTCTGGTTCGTGCCATGTGTCTGAATCTTTCCTTGGCATGGAAATGAACAGATATCAGAAACATTTAAGTGTCTTTACTTACTCTCTAGATTCTGGACCATCATTTTTGGTGAAATTAATATGACTGACACTTACAGAAAGCTGGTTTGTTTAAAAAAGGGATTGATGTTGATCGTCGAAAGCATCATAAATGTTGATATGCGGTGGTTATTTTTTATTTTTTTGATCAGCACTAAAAAATAAATTGATATGCGGTGGTTATATTGATGTGTTTTTTAGGGTGTGAGCCTACGGGAACTAATTAGGTAATTGAAGTTTTGCTTTCAAACATTTTTGTATTTGGCATTTTCAGGTAAAAGCTCTGTACGTCAAAAACATACCAGAAAATGTTACCACTGACCAACTGAAGGAACTATTCCGTCGTCATGGCGAAGTAACAAAAGTGGTCATGCCACCTGGCAAAGCTGGAGGGAAACGTGATTTTGGTTTCATTCATTATGCAGAGAGGTCAAGTGCATTGAAAGCTGTAAAAGAGACTGAGAAATATGAAATTGATGGTACTTATTTTATACTATTGTTATAAATAAACGAAATTGTCCCTTCAAGTTTATCTCTTTTTCTCTTTCTTTAATTGAATTTCTCTGGAAAAAAAGGAATAAGGAGTATCCTGCATAAAAATCATTAACAAGTGTCAGTTATCACTTGTCAGTAAAAGAAGTTCTTTGAATGTTCTTAGTGTGTTCACTTAAACTTGTTTAATGTATTTGAACTGCAGGACAACTACTTGAAGTTGTTCTTGCCAAACCTCAAGCTGATAAAAAACCAGATGGAGGGTATGGCTACAATCCTGGACTGCATTCAAACCATCTTCCTCATCCTGCATATGGTAACTTTTCTGGAAATCCTTATGGCTCTTTAGGGGCTGGATATGGTGTTGGTGGTGGTTATCAACAGGTATTGACTGAGTCACAGTGTATATTTATAACTGACGTGTTTGTTTGTTTGTTTTATTCTTTGTTCTAATCTGCTTGGATATTGTGGGTTCTTGTGTACTTTTGTGCAGCCAATGATATATGGTAGGGGTCCAATGCCGGCAGGAATGCAAATGGTTCCAATGGTGTTACCAGACGGTCGAATTGGCTATGTCCTGTAAGTTTGTACAATTCATTTAAATGGTTTCGTTTCCTTATATTTGATATTAACCCATGTACGAATGATATCTAATGATTATTAATATACGATACATTTTATTTAGATAAATTTATTATGTAGAAATACTAATAAAAACATGCTCTTAAATTTAAATCATGTTATAAATTTATATGATGGCTTATTTGTTAATGTCAATTTAATTTTAAATTGCATTGCCAATTATGCATAATAGTAATTTAACATAGTAATGGAAATAGTCATATTTACCCAATATTTATTTTAAATTAGTGATGTTGTAGAAAAAGCATATTAATTTATCATTACTATGAAATGCTGTCTTATTTTCTTTTACTTCATGTATGATTTTCAATCTTAATATAAAATTACGTCCATGTTTGTAAATATAAATCATAAGTTTGTGTCGTATGTTATGGAGTAATGTTTATTTAGTATTGAATTGAAATGTGAAAATTGGCAAAATAAGTGATCTTGATGATGCTGATATGGTGCAGTCAACAACCTGGTGTACAAGCGCCACCTAGCAGACCTCGCAGAATTGAACGGAGTAATGGTCCAAGTGGGCAGCCAGGGAGAGGAGGAGGAGGAGGAGGAGGAGGAGGAGGAGGAGGTAGTGGCAATGATGAAGGCAATCGTAGTAGAAGGTATCGACCCTATTAGGGATAGAAGACAGATTAATGCGATCTGTCTTTTGCCCCCAAACTGTCTTTTGGTGGTGAAGGGGACTTTGGGAATCAGGGACCTGTTATTCATTTGCTATACATTCACAGAATCCCTTAACAAATCTCTATCCCATGAAAGGGAAAAAAAGAAGAAAAATATAAAGAGAAAGTTAGGATTAGGACCAGTAATATTCTATTTAACTTTTTAATGTTGGTGTCTACTGCTGTTAGATGAGTCACAGCAGAGTAATTGCCATATTTTCAGCTTGTAATGCTTGGAATTTTTTATTGACAGCCAGTAGAAAATTGTGTTAATTTGGCTTCAGAAAAACTTAACCGGTTTTGTGGCCATTTTCATAACTGAAACGCTCCTTATATGTTAGTGGCAGTTTTGTGAGCTTAAATGGAGTAGCACTTTTAGTAGTGTTAATCAATCCTTACTTCACTACAGAAAAGAGACCCAGGTCTGTGCCATTTATAAAATGCATTCGATCTAATTCAAACCATGTAAAATGAAAGAATGAAATAAACACAACTAATTCAAGGAAAAACACATACGAGAAAAATGGACAACTGAAGGATTAGGGCGTTTGGCTTGTTTTCACGAATGTGCATTGATCGCCGCCGAAATTCAAGTAATTTCTTAAATCTTATTTATATTGTTACCCTTTATTGTTTAGGTGAAGGGCTAAATCTGCTGACATCTGAGAGCGTTGATCCCTAGAAGAAATAAGCATCGAGGTGGAAAGTCGATGCATAATTTTTTGGTTTTGCTGCATCAATCAAATGCCAGCATTTAGTTCCTATAGTCCAAATTCCCATCTTTGACTTTTTAAACAAAGCCAACGAAGATTTTGCGCTTTCTAACCATTATTTATAGCCCCTGCTTTTGCATGGATACTGTAAAAGATTTCTCAAACATTGAAAATCATTGTATGTTATTAGCTCGTGCTATTCATTAACCACTACATGGTTGCTTGCAAAGCTGGTATTGTTGAATGCTACAATTTATTTCATTCATACATAAAAAATGGATTGATCACGAGAAAATTTTCAGAGATGAGGCCCCGACCCCACTAGAATAGGTTCACCGGCTTTCATTTTGTTGACGAGGGGGAAGATAGCTCAATCTTAAAGGGCAGATTGTGGTAATGGTGTCAACGAGGATTAAGCATTTTGAAGTGGAGAGTTCTGCTCATTCCCTCTGATACTCGATCATTAATACACTGCAAACTTTTTATTTAAACGCCATAATCTAACTGCAGCACCCTGCAAACTTATCAGGCAATTTTGAAATTCAACTGTGATCACCGGCAGAATATTCAAGGTAGCAAAACAGCATGATACCAGTTCAGTGTCTTTCTTTTGCAATTATCAAATGAATGATTTAAGGAGTCAATTTCAGTATTTTATGGTGAACTGATCAAAAGTCTTTTTTAGCATATAGTATAGGAATATGCAACTGTTAGAGAGGTTATTGTTTTACAGTTGAAGTTAGTTACAAGTGATCTTTCTTTCCTTTGTTGTGCTGCTCTGTCCATATATATATGAGCTTTCTAAGAGTAGACACCGTTTCTTGTTAGTTTGAAAAACAACACACACAGTACCACAGCTGTTCAGTTGTATCAACTAATTCCTAAATGCTACTGCTAGCAAATAGTAATGCATTCTGTCAACTTAGCAATAATAAAAGTTCTGTGAATGATGCAAGTTATGGTAACCTAATAAGCAATACCGGTTCCTACAGAAGATACATTACAGCAGAACCAGAACAATCTGTCCAAAAGATTTGAAAATGAAATGACATTTTCCTTCCCCTACGTGCTAATGTCTTGCGAAAAAAGCTAACCAGTCAACTCAAACATATAAGATTGGCTTCTTACCCCACCAGAACAATGTTGTTTAATGGAATTTCATCATTTTCTTTTGATTATAATTTACAACTATTAAAAAGGATTAAGTTTAATTCAACTTTACGGGAGTTTTACACCTACTACTTATATAATAAAATATTTTTATCTTTATCTGGTGTAACATCATCAACAACACAGCAAGTTAAGAATATAATTGAAAAATGGTTCAGTGTCGCCCCCAGAAGACAAAATAAACTTTGATGTATATATTAAAGGATCAAGCGTCTAATACGGATCATTAAGTGATTCTGTTGAGTATCAAACATCCATCACAACACAACTATTGAACTCTATTAACACAACCTCTTTGCTAGTGGAAAAAAACCAGGCAAGCATGAAAAACCAAATCCAAACCTAATCATCTTCAGCTTATCAGTATGCAATTTAAATATGCCATTATCATTAAAACTAAAAATTCCAAAATAATATTCTTCCAACTTGCTAATTCATTGCTACTCCATCCATTTAGTATAATACTGAAAACCCAAGTTCCAATCTTCAAGCAAAATTAAGCAACCATTTAAAACCAAACTATGCTAAATTATTACCAGAGGAAAAAAAAAAATATACCTTGATGTAAACAATAAATAGTGGAATCAAATGGTATCTGAAAGCTCCCGAAGACGTTTATCCAAGTCCTCCAATTTAGCAGCCCAATTTGCATTTATGGACAGTGGACGAACGTTGGTGTAATCCACAGCAGTTTGTCCGGTGAGAGTGCCCACAGAGGATTCGTCCCTCCGATGCTCCTTCTTATTCTTCCCGTGCTTCTTCTTCTTCCCAGCACTCGCTCTCTGCAGTGCCCAAAGGATATCTGACCCACTCATATCTCCTTGTTCTGTTAGTTTCGGAATTGGAGTCGAATTGGAACGGAGAGTTCCCACAAGGTTGTGCCCCAAATTCCCACCCCTTTCGTTGGCGGTGGCGGAGACGCCGTGGCTCCGCCTCCATGAGGTGGCGGAGACGGAGGGAACAAGAGGCTTGTGAAAGGGGGTAGCGTGGTTTGGGCAAAACCACATCTTTTTTTTCCTTCTTCTCTTTTACTTACACTTCTTCCTTTTTAATTATATTATTTTATAAAAAAAAAATGTTTACAAATATAAAATAATCTAATGTTGCTTTCTTTTGAAGTGAACTTGGTTGACATTTAAAATATATTATAGTTACTAAGATTTGGATTAAATATATTAATTTTAATATTTTAAAATATATTAAATGATTTTTTGATAAAAAAAATCAATATGTTGAATAGGCTTAATCACTAATATGTTAAGAAAATAATGTTTTTCAAATTGTTTTTTAGCTCGATTCTTAATTAATATAAAATTATTGATTGTAGGAGTGTTATAAAATTTGAATATTACATCACTATTTAAATTTAAGAAAGAGTTAAATTTATAGAAATAAAAAATATTTTTAAAAATTAAAACATAAATAATAAATAAGTTCAATATTCATTTGATTTAAAGGTTACATATTTTCACATGTATTTAGTGAACTTGATTTCGAATTCCTTCTAACAGCTTAATAATATATAAATATTATATTTGAAAAAATGACAATACAATTTTGAATCTAATGTGGATGTCTTGTTTTGCAATGAGAGAGCTCTTTCAATCACTTTCTTGCTATTTGTGGTTTATAGAATGCCAATTGTCTATATGTCTTTAGTTCATAACAAGAATGAGTGTTATTTATTTTGTTCTTAAAGATCGAATGCTTTTGCCTTTTAGTGTTTATATTTGAAAATTATTTATTTTAGTTTCATACATATTTTTAATTTGTTTTAGTTCTTACATTTTTAATCTGATTTTGTTTTTACAGTTTTGAACAATTGGAACTAAAGCACGTTAAAAAAATTGTGTTTGGATGAAAATGAGTGATGTATAAAAAATAAAACATAGAAATTATGAAATATAGAAACTAAATGAACAATTAAATTTCAAAACAAAGAAGGAAAAAATAAAATATACAATAATGCTATAATATTCATATGAAAATTGAATACTCTACCGTTCGACATCTTCGTTTCTCGGCTCAATACATGCCAGAGAACACTGATCACTTGGACAATCGATTTGCAATTATCTCGACCTTTTGGCCTTGAAAAATCTGCGAGTTGATGTTGTAAAAAACACCTTGTGAATATTATCATTTGCCAATATATTTTAAAGATTAAATCATTGAATAACTCAACTATATGGATGAAAGGAAATATCAAAATCCAAAGGAAGTCCAATACTATTCATCATCTACTACTAAGTCCATCATATATATGTATAAATAGAGCATTCAATGGATAGGAAAAAGATAAGTAAACATAACATTAATAACTCACTTGGACACATAAAAGTTGACTTGAGTGTCGGGAAATATTTTTGCATGTTTTTGTCCCCACACTGTATTTCGAAAAGACATTGACGGGAAGACCGAGAATATTTCAAATCGAACATATGAGAGCAGATTGAAAATACTACAAGCTGAATATAATAGAGAAGATCGAAAGGAGGAGGTCGAGCGAACACATGAGCACAAAGCACAACATAAGTTGATTGGTATGGAGTAGTTTTAATGGATTCTTTAAGAGATATTGATGTTGATAGGTCTTCACGAGATTCTCTTCAAAAGTAAACAAAAGAGACATTATATTGAAAGTAGAATAAATATTTATAATATTAAAAATGTACCATATGATGCTTCAAATCACATATCTCTGTCGTATGTCCAAAAGTTAGCTTATCATACAAAGATATGTATACAAGATGTGTTGCGTTGGTTAGTCAGATAAAATACTTACGTTTCTTGAGATTTGATGCTTAAAAAAATCACATTTTATATTTTGTTATAAAACAGTTAATCAAAATTAAATGTGACTTATTAGACTCTAACATGTCATCTGATAGTTTTGAAAACATTCAACAATATATTTTTATTAATATCTAAATAATAGTTAAAAGAAGATAACTCAAATATTAGAAAATAGCAATCTCAAAGGGTCGTGGTTGATAACATTTTGTGTGGCCTTTGCGGGGTGAAAGAGGAGACAACAAAGCATTTGGTATTTGAATGCATAATTGTTTGGCTTGTTTGAAATCTTTGCTATGCTTAGTTAGGGCTGAAATCGATAGACCATATTGCTTATGCCTCACATTTCTTGCACTTTAAGTTGATTGGTGCTCCTACATCTGTTAATTTAGTTTTTGGAAATGTATGGATTGTTTTGGTAAATGAAGTTTGACGACATTGGAATAAACACAGTGATCGATCATTATTAAATCTCTTCTATGGCTCAATTGAAAGTTTGGTCTTGAGTTACCTCCAAAGTTCCTTCAACCTGTTTTTCCTTTTTAGATTGGAGTATAGACCCTCTGGTACATATGTTTTCGATTAAAAACAAGTGATTTGTTTTAAGTTGATTAGGTGCTTATTTCGCTGTTTGCAAAGGATGTCGTTTCTGTTATGTTGAGCTAATTGTTAAGTGTTCATGATGTATAAGGATTGAACCACCTTTAAAGTGCCACATATTTTTTATTTTTTTACCAATAAAAAAAAAAAGCAATCCGAACTTAGACTTCATTGAATTTTTCTTTATTGATTGCAAATAATTTCACTAATAAAAAGTTGATTACAATTATTTTCATTTTCAATTTTGGGTAACAAAGAGTTAGACCAAATTAGTTAGTTTGTTTTTAAATTACGTTTATAAGAGTATGTTGGACGATTGACAACCCTAAAATTTGAGTTAGAATTTTAAATAAGGAATAAAGCTGTGATTTAATTTACCCTAATAGCGGATTGCGTCTACCTAGGGAAATATTAATCAATGCAAAGATATTTGGATTTGCAGTAAGAATGTCAAACTACTAGACACTATTTTTGTTAAGAAATTTGTAATTAATGATCACGTAACACAAATCAGGATGACAACTAATCCCATTAGTATTATCCAACTGTCATCATGCAAGGATAATACGTTATTCATATATAATTTTTTAAGTTAGAAGAAAAAATATACAAGAGAAATAATTCTCACGTTATTCTGTCAAATTTTCCTCTATTTCTTAATCTTTTAGTTTTTTTTAGTTTTTTTTAACCATATACTGATCGGATTCGTATGACACTTAGATATCCAACACCCGATTAAAACCGATCAAAATCTTTTCATCCAAATAGAGAACTAATGAGTTTTTTTTTAACCATACATCATACATCATATCCCTATAACACTTGGAGATTCGACACCCGATTAAGACCGCCTGAAACCTTTTTATCCAAACAGAAAATTAATGAGACTAATCAATGATCAAACACTAGATAATATATCTTTAATTATGATATAAATCCTTAATCTGACCCAATAACAAATGTGCATAATAACCATATAATTAACACAATTTTCAAGAATTAAGTACGTCGTCATCTAATACTAATAACACCAGTGCCAAATACCAAAATTTTATTTGATCATTGAAATGTTTTTTGCAAGTACCATCCGAACCTAAAATTTACAGAGACGGAAAGCAGAAAAACGAGAGAAGTACGATGAGATCATTCAAATAACAAGGAAAAAAAAGTAGGTTGACCAATCAACCGAAAATAAACACCATACAAAACCACAATGTTGTTTTCTAAGATGTGGAAGTGTAGTGTGTAGAAATGTGTTTAATTGGAATGTTTTAAATTTAAGATTAGAGATAGAAAAGATGAAGGCAATGAAGAAATTGAAGTAATAATAGTTGATGAAGTAAATAATGAAGATTGTGTTGATGGATAGACATTAATTAAGAAGTGGTGGGAAGATTAAGATGAAGGGGATAGTTGTGGATGGAATCGTCCCAGGGGTTGCCACGCCATTCAGTTAACTCCGGGATGTCCCGCACGGCCTTCCACACGGCGCTGTTGCACTTGAAACCCGACCCGAATGCGATCTGCCAGACCCGGTCCCCCTTCGCGACCCGACCCTTCGCCTCCGTGTACGCAAGCTCGTACCAGAGGGAGCTGCTCGAGGTGTTGCCGAAGCGGTGGAGCGTCATTCTGGATGGCTCCATGTGCCACTCGCTCAGCTGCAGATTCTTCTGCAACTCGTCCAACACCGCTCTTCCACCGGCGTGGATGCAGAAGTGCTCGAACGCCAGCTTGAAGTCCGGAATGTACGGCTTCACCCCCGACATCTTCAGCACCTTCCTCCGAACCAGCGACAGGAAAAACATCAACTGCTCCGAGTATGGCAGAACCATCGGCCCCAAGGTTGTTATGTTTGTCTTCAGAGCATCCCCTGCCACAGCCATTAACTCCCTCGCCAAACACACCCCTATTTTTCCGGTATCGTCCTCTTTCTGATAGACGCAGTTGTAGTTCTTGTCGTCGGCACCCTTGTGCGTTCGGACGGTGTGGAGCAGCTGGTACTTCGATCGGGACCGATCGGAAGGCTTGTTAGAGAGGAGGACGGCGGCGCCGCCCATTCGGAAAATGCAGTTACAGAGGAGCATGGAGCGGTCGTTGCCGAAGTACCAATTGAGGGTTATGTTCTCGGTGCTGAGAACCAGCGCGTAGGAGTTGGGGTTGGCTTTGAGAAGGTCCTTGGCGAGGTCAACGGAAATGAGCCCCGCACTGCATCCCATGCCGCCGAGGTTGTAGCTCTTGATGTTGCTCCTGAGCTTGTAGTGGTTCACAATCATGGCGGAGAGAGAAGGGGTAGGGTTGAACAAACTACAATTCACCACCAGAATGTCAATGTCCTTCGGCTCAACGCCCGTTTTCGCGAAAAGCGCGTCCAACGCCCCGAACATCACCTCCTCTGCCTCCAACCGCGCCTCGCTCATGCAGAGATTCGGCGGCCGGGAAGTGATTCCCCTGGGTAGGTAAGTCTCGTCGCCCAAACCCGCTCTCGTCGAAATCTTCCTCTGAAACTGAAGAGACTCTTCCTCGAAACCCCCGCTCTCTTCGGTCATCTTCAGGAACGACTCCACCGAGATTTTCCGCTCCTTCTCCGGCTTGTAGCACGCGAAGTCCACCAGATACACCGCGCCGGAGCGCTTCCACCGGAAGAGAGCGGCGAGGGAAAGGATTGCCGCGAAAGCCGCCGCCACGGTCTCGGCGTCGAGCTGGTGCGAGCAGAGTTTGGAGAGTTTGAGACCGGTGAGGGAGAAGCTGAGAGAAAGGGTGATGGCCAGCATCACAATGCTGGCTGCATTGCATGAGTAACCGTATCCCAGTCCCAGCTTCACGTACTTTATCTTCACCGACTGAAGAAAATCGGGGAGACGGCGGCGGATTCTGATGACGGCGGAAGAGGAGTCCTTGAAGTTCATCTCCGCCGTCAATCTCTCCTTGTCCATGTCTATGGTGTCGCCACCCATGGTTTGAATTTGGTGATGCAGAGGAAGTGTTGTGTTGTGTTGTGTGTTTTGTTTGATGTGGAAGTGATGGGTTTTCGTTGGCTTATAAAGCCGAGACTAGAGGGGTGTGGTGTTAGGAGGAAGCTGAACCATTATTGCACTTTCGGAAAAAAACAAAATCCAAATCCTCAAACAGTCTTCAACAAACATAAACATACTACCTTCATTCTCATCACTTTTCTTCATCTTCTTAATTAATCTTGTGCTGGTAGTTTTGAAAAGGGTTAATATATAGCTCAACAACTTTCTCAAACCAAACTCTCTTTTAAAACAAACCAATCTATTTTAACTTCAACCTGGGTTTTTGCTAATAAATATGTCTATTAATAGCAAATAATTACACATTCCATTGGATAGGCAAATTTCACTTTTCATCAGATATTCTCCAATCAAAGAGTTAATATAACAACTCCAATTTTTTTATATAATCACGTATAAACCTAACAAACACTCATTAAGATAGACTCGAAATGACTCTGATACTATATTATAAAATAGACTTTAAACTTAACTCAACTCTATAAAACTGACTAATAAGATAAAATATGCCTCCACTTATATATAATAAAATATTCACATCTCTAATCGATATAGAATTTCCAAAATTATATATATTTATTTCTATAAACTCGTTAACGCTCTTTTTACATTAGGAACTGTATGTATGAAAGTATGATTTTCTTTCTCCAAATAATGGGGGCTGTCATCACGTGTGTCTGTTTTGCTCTTTCTCCATTTGTTTTTACAATAAAATCTTTGCCGTATGCATTTGATTCAAACTTGATGCTCTTAACACGCAAATATGAACCAAAAGAAGAGAGAAAAGAAAGAAAAAAGAAATTGATGTCTATTTTTGGGTGCATATATTGTATTGGCCAGTGTAGGAGATGGCGAAATTTGGAAAAGTGATGGAAAACTGGTAGTCGTTGGTGGCTAGTCATCATGGAACAATTAATGGTATTCTGCTAACTTGTCAAAACCTCAACCCCATTTCAAAACTTCTAAATAATCATCAACCATGATTTGCATGAAAATCATTGCTATTACCTCTACTTATCCATATTTACTTAATTACGTGCAGTGTTTTTTCTTGGGTTATGGAGCTTATGGATAATTTCTTTGTTGTGCACGTTTTTCTTCTTCTAAATTACTATAACTCAATCATGCAACAAACCACACAAGTTGGAAGAAGTTGGGGAACAGTAATAGAAAGTAGCTTATCTAAAATCATTCAACTGTTAAAGCCAGGAGTGGGAGTTATGAGTTTGGTAATGGACGGTGGATTTCAGAAACTGTTTGACTTTTTCAAGTAAAATTGGATTGAAATGACCCATTATCTCTATCTAAGTTGGTGGAGAAGTCATTTTAGGCCAACAAAAAAAAATTCGAAATTACATAATCACCCACTAAAAAAAATCATTGAGACAAAAAAATAATTGATACAGTAGTGCATTCATACAGTAGAGTATACTTCGTTAATTTCTATGTTGTTCATTCTTATCAGTTTAATGTTACCTTTGTTGATGTCTATGTTCTGTGGTTGAAATTTCTGACACACCATTGTCTAGAGATCATTTGTTTTTACACTTGGTGTTTCATTGATGAAGATCCTTATCCATTGGAAAACCATGGACCCTAACAAAACGTGGATTACATGCTAAAGCCATGCATATAAGGTGCATGTAGTTCACCGACCTTCTTCAACTCTTTTATTGTTTTTTTATTTGGTTGACCACAAACCATGTACTTTGAAGCTGTGAGTTTTGCAACCACAAATAATGGTGTTTATAATATCAAACCATATCATAAACTTTAAGATCTAAGAGAACACACTCTAATAAAGGAGAATACAATAATGGGGAGATATTGTGTCTTTCTTAAATGTTTACTTAATATGTACAAACACTTGTATTAAATAATTATTAATTTTAGAGACAAAAGATAATATCTACCAACATTAATAAAAAATCATTAAACATAAATAAATTAATTTTATAGACAAAAAATAGTTAGTCACTACATTAATTAAATTAGATATTATTTTAGATACCACAAATTATTGATATCTAAATTTATTTTTATTATTAATAAATAATCTTTAAATTGATGTCTAATTAGCTTATTAGTGTTTTAGTTACCAATTAATTATAGCTAACAAATTTTAGTTACCTACTTTATAATCTAATTAGTTGGTAGCTAAAACATTAATAAGCTAATTAGCCATCAATTTAAAGATTATTTATTAATAATAAAAATAAATTTAGATATTGTGGTCTCTAAAATAATATCTAAATTAATGCAATGATTAATTATTTTTGTTTTTAAAATTAAATTTTATTTAATTGATTTTCTTGTAGTGAAAATGATCTCTATTTAAATATACTTTCCAAATTAAATTTAAATTTGATTTTCATTATTTATATATCGTAAATTGATGTTAGTTTTTGAGATCTCCAACAAAATTACAAAAAATTATATTTTTCTACATCTTAATTTTTTTTTAAATATTAATAAATAAAAATTATATTTAAAATTGACACTCCAATAGTTTTTTTTCAAGCTTCTTGAGTTGTGGGTCCAGTTTTCTTTCTTGATACAATATCTCTAATTCTTGAAAGAAGGAAGCCAAGATTTGGAAACTGGTCCCTAGAGAGTGAAGGGTAAGGCTATCTCCAACTTTCAGAGTTTGAAATCTTATTTGAATTCATCACATTATTTTTCATATTTTCCTATAGTTTTTAATTCACTATAAAAGTTTGATTAAATCCACACTTCAAAAATAGATTTAAAAAGAAATGTTTAAACTTGATGGGTGTATGATTCCTATATGGAGAAAAACAAGTTATCTTTGAAGATGGTGGGTTGGTTGGAGGAATGTGACAGTTTGAAATGTGCAAGTTGATAATGGTCCCCAATAACATAAATGAAATACAACAAAGCTTCATAAGCACATGGCAATGGAGTTAGCAAGTGAGATTAAAACTTTTGGGTCACAATGTCCATAGCTTCATATATGAATTGTCATTCTCCAACTATAAACTAATTCAATCAATGTGTATCAAAATAATGACAATCATAATCATGAGCTACACCTTCTCTTGCCCAATTAACTACTCACATGCAATCATTATTTTTTTAATCACCTTTTTGTTATTAGGGTGTGAAACTCAATCCATTTATATATTATACTCAATTCAAAATATTTTTATTCTCTCAACCTTTTATATATACATATATTATAATGGAATTATGATATTCACTAGTTAACCAAAATTAATGTTAACCATAATTAGAATGTAATATTGTGATATTATAAAAAATATATAGATACTAAAAAGTAAAAATAAAAATAAAAATAAAAATGTCAACTTATATTATATAATTAAGTAGATAAACATCTAAATCATTCGAATACTATTCAGATGACACCTACATAGTTAAGACTAGTAAACACTTATAATGAAAAAATAAAAAATATGATAATTACAGGATCAACCTACTTTCAAGATAACTCAAAATTGAGCAAGTGACTCAAATTCAATTTTATCCAAATTTTTAGTATATATTTTTAACTTAATGTGATTCAAAGTTGTGATTGTTGTAAGTTTAAAGTGCACCAATTATCCTTCAAATTATAATTTAATTATATTACTTAATTAGTTGTGTCTTGATTTATTAACTATAACTTTTTTATTAACATTTGATTTAAAATTGGTATTAAAACTAAAGTTATTAGTCTCATTCTCAATTAAAATAATTATTAAAAAAATATATTATAAAATGCATCAATTATACTCTTATTATGAATTATAATTTTTAATTTAATAATAAATGTTCGATCCAACCATAATAAGTTAAGTTGGTTCATAAATATCTAAATTCCCCTATGTTAAAAAATATTGAATTTAAGAAAAAAAAATTAAAAACAAAGAAAAATATATTTAAAAAGTAAATAACATTCTATAAATCAAGTAATTAAAAATTATAAGAAAAAATTATCATGAATGTAATGTGAATAAATTAACACATAATTCACTACTCTAACAGAAAACTCTAATGTAGCTTCCAAAATTTAGAGTTGGCTAAACTAACTGTAATGCGACACAATATATTTATATTTTTTTAATAATGTATAATGCGTCAAATTGTGTATATAAAAATTATTTCAAAAGAATATTAGAATTGACTTAATCCACTCTAATAATACTAAATATGTTTTGTTCAATGAATTAGTATTAATGTAATTGATATTATTATATTATTTATTTTTATTAATAAATATTTTTAAGCATCGTTCTAACCAACACTATTCTTAATTTTTGCAAAAAAAAAAGTGTGTTGGTGTTAATTAATTGAATATTATTTTATTTTGACTTCTTAAAAATTAATGAAAATATTATGGTTATTGAGACAAATATAATATATCTATTTATTTAATTTAGTGTCTTTGTCTCAAATTTAAAAATTACAAATCTATTCAATTTAATATTTATCTCAATATAAGTTTAGCCGACATTAGTATTATCTAATATCAAAAACTCAACGTAAAGAAAATCATGAATAATTTTATCAACACAAGATATTCGATAATCACAATTTTACGTAGTCTATTTGTCATTTGTGTAAGCTTTCCGTCAATATTAAGTCCAAATTTTCTTTGTAAGAATTCCAATTTCATTAGTGATCTTCTTGAGTTATTGACAATATAGATGTGAAAGTGAAAATGATTTATATAAAAAAATAGGAATATATAGTATTTTTTTTAAGAGTTGAAAATTTAATTAGTCACTTAATTTCGTCACTCTAATAATAAATAATAAACAAAATAAATGAATCAACTTGACACAATTTATTTATTTATTAAAATTACACATTTCAATGAGTTTCAGTAATTAAGATCCTTAACAAATTATAGAAAATATTGTAAAAAATGTGAAGAAGAGTATTGCATACTTTTATGGTTAGAATTATGTGCAGTAGTTTTAATAAACACAGATAACCCAAATCTAAGTGCAAGTATTATACACACTCTAAGATAATCCTACTTCTACTAATTTCTCCCTATTTACATTCTACTCTAAGATGAAGAAACAACATCATTTAACCATATAGACTCTGCTTTTCTCAACCAGACACTTCCAAGGATTTTGCAAAGCACTAGTGTTCCATGAACTGCAGGATGATAATGGCACTAGAAACAGAACACAACCGAGTTATGAATTAATGAAACAAATCATTGAAGAAGTGACCCTATTAAAGAAATGTTACATTAAATACCTTAAAGCTTCATTTTTTTCCTTCAGTATGCCACACAATGTCTTGCAACCCTGACGAGAAGATTTTGAAGAACTGCATATATAAACCAAAGAGGGTGTCATCATATTTTACTTGAAAAGCAAAGGAATGTAGTACTTAGTAGGAACTTTCACATGCCTTATGAAACTCTAGTGTATCACCCCCTGTCTTTCTCAGCTCCACCATGTGCACTGAGGGAGCCACTTCGAAAACCTGAGGACAAACACAATCAATTCGGGTCAGAGAACCTTGGAAAGAAGGCCAACGAAAATCTATTATCATATGTTCTTCTCACACATTGTGATTAAAAGGTTGAACCACTGGACGTTAAGCTTAATTCAATCTTATAAGATGAGGTTTGCACTTACTTATATATTATTAAATATTTCAATCTCTGATCGACGTGAAATTTCTCCAACAAATACGTAAGATTATACATTATGGTGATCGATAGATAGACTTTAAATATTTCTAATACCATATTAAAAAATGAGCTATAAACTAATTCAACCTTATAAAATCAATCGGCTTTTAAGGTTTGTATAGGTTCTAAATGACTTTGATACTATATTAAGAAGTGAACTTTAAACTTAGTGAACTTTAAAGTTAACTCAACCTAATAAAATCAGCTTATAAGATAAGATCTACACCCACTTATAAATTATGAAATGTTATTATCTCTAATCGTGAAATTTCGAACAAAATTACTTCAATTTATGTTCAAAATATTATTAGATACTTTAGAGTCAATATGCTACGGTTAGGCAAAAGTTGATCCAGAGTTGGAATCAAATAATTATTGTAAAAAAGTGTACTGCCTTTAGATCTCCCGTTGTCATATAAATTACTGTCACTTTAAAGCCAGACTAAAAGTCATGTCAGACCAGAATTGATCAATTTCTGTGAAATGAGATGATTTAGGTAAAGAAAACTGGAATCATTCATAACCAATTTGTGGTCTTGTGACTACGGATTCAGATCTTTTATCTTATCTCCTAATTGAATGTTAATAACTCATCAGAATGAAAGAAGTTATTGGCATTTAAGAGGGAGAGACAAATTTTTGTTCTGACCTGCCCTCCTTTAATCAGAGACAAGAAAAAGGGACAGAAAATTTGTCATATGACCACAAGCAACAAACAGAAACAAAAAAAGCTTTTTCCTAAATAAATGTTTCAGTACCTCAGTAGCCACTGAAAGGTGACCCTTCCTCCCATTGTGGTCACCTTGCAGCTTCATCTGCAGTATTTAAATATAAGTAACAATACTCTACAGCACTACAAAGTAACAGCTCTTAGGAAATAGACAATACAGACCAATGTGAAATGCATAGTAAAATTGAAGAGAATCACTGTTACCTTATAATTTTTCTTTTGTACAATAAACCCCAGTGGCTTGGCTGCTTCCTCGATTTTGCACATAATTTCATTTGCAGGGCACTGTGAAGTAAAACAGGTTTCTTGCTGCACTTCATCCTACAGGGTCGAGACACAAAAATCAGAAGAAACAACAAGCATCAACCAGAAGGAATAACATTTTATCGTCCTCTTCATGCAATGAACAAACTACTACCTTGAATTTAGATCTGATTAAGAAATAGAACACAAATTTATCCTGTACCGGTTAGGACGACCGGATGGAATGCGGTCGCCGAACAACGTGAGAGTACCCTAAGAAGATTAGCAAGACTAATCAACAACTAAATACTAGATAATACATTCTTAATCACGGTCCATATCCTTAATCTGATCCAATAACAAATGATCCATGATAATCATATAAATAGACAAAAATTTCAAGAATCAGGTACGTCATCATTTATTACTAAATACGTCGAGTGCCGAATACCGAAATCTCACTTGAACATCGGAATGCCTTTTGTAGGTACCATCAAAGTCTGGAGTACACGGAGACGAGGAGTAAAGAGGCGGAAAGAGTGCAAGGAGTTCATTCGAAGGGAGAAAGAATTGACCGACATCGTAGTCCACAAATTATCACAGGTGGTTAGTTAAATTTCATGGAAACTGACAGCTGGTGATTTTAAAACAACATTAAAAAAAGCTAAGAGATGCATAAAAACGTCAACATGACCAAAGAACAAAGCATTCTGACATACCGTTTGCATCTCGAGCAAGTTGTCAAGATTGAAACTTTGTGATCTAGAAATGAACTCAAAAGCATTAATGTGGACGGGTTTCACTTTCTTTTCTGTCCCTAGATTTTTCTACAAACCAAAGTGAATGAATAAGCAGCAGAATTTCCACATGGATGAAAGAAGAAGTTGACTACAAACGTTGGCTAAAAATGAGTACATTAGACTCGTTGAAAGCGACGGCTACATCATCTAAACTTAGGTCCTCTTCCTCACTGAAACATGTTGGTTTGTATCCTTTCTTGAACCACTCGTCTTTTAAGAGCTCAGGAATTTTTATCCTCTGCAAAAAAGCAAACAAAAGAACTTGAAGGGTACATTACAGGAAGCAATTGGCTACAAACAGAATCATAAAAATACAATAGAAATGGCCCAATAGGAAATGAAACAAACATTCAAAGCTAACCGTTCGAGGGTTTGGGTCTAGAATGCGTTTCAGCAGTGCCTTTGCCTGTGGTGGAAACCATGATGGACAAGAGAATTCTGCCTTGATAATCTGAAATATCAGAGTATTCATATGTTGAAAACCATTCACCAAATTACAAACTGATTGAAATTGAACAATTTTAAAATTGTATAGATCAAATTACAATTGTAAACTGGTCTCTTTTTGAAGTTTTTGAAGTTCTGAAGTAATGTTTTCCCAAATATAATAGTGTTTATAGATTTGGACTTGTATAAATAATGATACATTCTCATGTCATAGGTAATAAAAATCTCAAATCACTCACTTTCCTGAACAGAGCCATATGAGTTGGGCCATCAAAGGGCAAGAACCCAGCCATAAGTACAAAGAGAATGACTCCACAAGACCAGATGTCAGATGTTGAACCAGCATAGCCTCTATTATGAATCACCTGATACAAATGGCACATAACATATACCATTTACTGCAAGTTTGAGGGACTTAAGACCAATGTAGTTTACAATGTCATTCACCATGTCAAGAGTTAAGTCCTAAAGTAGATACCTCAGGAGCAACATAATGTGGGGTTCCACATGCAGTGTGGAGCAGTTCATCGTCCTGCATTATATAAGAATTTGAGGAAAGTGAGGCCAAAGGTCACATGCAAGTGAATCTAAACTAAATAGCTGAAGTGAAAAGTAAAATCAGATATTTTCAAAGCACCAAGCTATTTCTTCTACAAAACAATCAAAACCTGAAAACTTGACTGATATAAGCCTTGTAACTATTTATGATCTGCACACGAATCATGCGAGGTATGTAAATTCTAAGAGAAACAATCACAGCACCATTTATGGATTGTCAAGAATTCTAGTGAGACCTGAGATGCTATTAAGATTAAAGATTTTTTTTTGTAACTTTGGATAGTGTCTAAGTAAAAGGACAAATAACATGAAACGTGCATCAACTTAGTATGGAAGAAATTATCTTACTTTCTGCGAGTACGTACTCAATCCAAAATCTGAAACTTTAAGAACACTGTTCGAGTCCAGAAGAAGATTCTCAGGCTGCAAAATACAATGAAGATGACCATAAAATAATTAAAATCCTGATGAATCCTATATCAATCTATATTTAAAAGTAACGGTGCTTGAGAGAGAAGATTAAGGAGTTGAAAGACCTTCAGATCTCTGTGATACACGCCTCTACTATGGCAGTAGTCAACAGCATTAATAAGTTGTTGGAAATAAGTTCTAGCTTCATCTTCTTTAAGTCTCCCCTTTGCAGCCTAGAAATCAAAGAAGCATTCCAAGAATTATATGTATCAAATCCAGAAATATTTTTTAATTGCTAATAAAAAGTAAATAAATAAAAACTACTTTCGAAGTGTTACTATACTTATACATAATTATACATATGGAACATCTAGTCCACAATTATCCAAACAAAAACAATAATCCCTCGTAACAGTAGAAAGAAACATTTTTTCAATCTAGAATAAATCACTTGTTTTTAATCAAAAATATGCAAAACAAATGATCAAGACACCAATCTGAAAAGGAGAAATAAACTGAAGGAATTTTCGAAGTAACCCAAGAACAGACTTTCAGTTGAATCAAATTTCGAAATTCATTTTTCTTTTAAAAATATGTTTATTCCGATGTTGTTAAATATCACTTAACAAAACAATTCAGAAATTTTCAAAAACACCAAACACATTAAAGTACATGAATGTGAGAAATGATAACACCAAATAATAAAAAAAAGACCAACATAGGTATCTAAAAAAATAGAGTAAATAAGACTTACTATTTTGTCAAATAGCTCTCCCCCATCAAGTAACTCCAGAACAATGTAAATCTTTGTTTTGCTAGCCATCACCTATCCTTTAATAAAGGACATATATTGACTGAATAAAGTGATGCAGTGGATTCAAAGAATGAGAAAACATTAGTTACATTATATCCACCATTTGCAACTCATGTAATCTAGCTAATTACAATATATATGCCTATCTATCTATGTTTAGAAGCACACATTTTTACATGAGAAGCGTGATAAAACTCTAGTTGAAAATCAGTTTCATAGAAAGAGTTTTCAGAAGAGCCAAAAACGTTAATTAAAGAAAAAAAAGAGAGTGGTGTGTGGTTACAAGTTGCTTTCTAAAGAGACTAAAGTTCCCTCAGGACCATGAAATGATTTGTATTAATTAACGTTGAACAGTTTATCAACTAAACCAGATCAGTTGTGGAAGTTCATAGTGAGTTCAACAATTTAGAATCCGATTTACAAAAATCATCAATTTTCACATGAACTTGTTGTGTCAGCATGGTTGTATGTAGTGATGATTCCATCTAACTTTGAAATTACAGAAACTGTTTGAAACTTTTAGCTATTTCGACAGTATCACGTGTAGAGTAAGTTTCATTGGATAGTGTGACGCTTTTTGTTCTTTTTGTATTCATGCACATGCTCTTTGGAGTCACCATATTTAGTATTTTTTTAAGTACTTTACGAGTACTTTTTATATTATATTATTTATCAGAAACACTAGAAACACGTTCTTTTAAGAAAAAAAAATTGATTAAAATTTATTACAAAACTAATAATCTCGTAAATTTTACATTTTATTTCATAAATCTCTTTCGTGGTTTCATAGCTTTTAATAAATTTTAATTAATAAAAAATATACTAAAAATAGTTTGTTAAAGAAATGTTCTCTCAACACACCTATTTATTATTTTTATATTTTTTCTATTTTTTTCTAGTTAAGTGTATAATAAATTTGAGGTGTGGAGTACACAGATAATTTTTATATTACTTTAGAAAAAAAAATAGGATGAGTTTGAGAGAGTTACAAAACTAAATCATTTTAATAATTGAGCATATATAATTAATTTATTATAATCAAAATCAATTTTTGTTGGATTAAGCTTACTAAAAATTTATTTTAAGATAAATAGTTTTTTTTGGATGCAATAAAAAAAATCAATGTTTACACAAAGAAAAAAAACACTTGTTGACAAAATCATAAGATATAAATTTTAAGATTGAGGAAATCAAGTTATTCTTTAGAAAAAAAATTACTTAATTTCAGTTACTATTTAAATCATCCAACTTATTCTATAAACATAATTGAAAAATGAATTTTATAATTTTGAATGAATTTAATTAATGAAAAACTAGATGTTTTTTTGTTATAAGAAAAAAAAATAATAAATATGATTTATAAAAAAAATAATATCATCTAGGAAGACATTTTTAACAACAATAGAAAAAAACTAGATGTTAAAAGAGATAATATACAAAGAAGTGTTTTTTTAATGAACAATAATAAATAAATAAGAATCACGTAATATACTTACGAAGGAGTGTATAATATAAGAGTATGGTGTAGGGTAGTGACCTCAAATATTTTAGCAACGTTTGGGTGATTGATGAGTTTCATGGTTGATATTTCTCGCTGGAGCTGTTCCATCATGTTGTGGCGGAGGACATGTTTACGGTCCAGGATTTTGATGGCAACCTTGTTCCCGCTCTTCACGTTTCTCGCCAACTTCACCTTCGCAAAGCTTCCCTCTCCGATCGTTTTTCCCAACTCGTATTTCCCAACCACCATCCCATCTTTTGCTACCTTCACACTCATTTTTCTCTCTTCCTATGCTCTTTTCTTATCCCTTTCCTCATCTGTTATTTATGTGTACATGAAGCTCCTACGTGTTTAATCAGTTGCTTGAAACTTGGAATGATTGCACTTGGTTTTGTCTTAGTGGTGAGAAGCTGAGAGTACCAATGGGGTGCAAGCAAAGGAGATATGTATGGGGGAAAAAAGGGTAAAGGGAAAAGTGCAGAAGGTCCCACTGAACAGGTTGTGTCTCTCACTCATTCACTCTGGGTTTTCCCTCAACGCGATAATTCCACGTTTGAAAGTGTGTGTGATTTCATTTAAGAAATTAAATTAAATTAAATCAGAAATAAAAAGCATCTTATTGTTAAGAAACACAATCATATTTAGAAATGACAAGGTGGATTTGAAAAGATTTTCTCACTAGTTTTGCTTAAAACATGGTTCTAGTTAGTTAATTAAATTTTTTCTAAATTTACACTACAAGAAAACATCGATTTTGTATGAGCCACGGACGCAAAAGTTAAAAACGGATGGAAGCAAAAGGCAAGTAGCGGGGTCAGAAAGATGAACGCATCTTGAAAAGGACGCAACACGCAGAATCTAGATGGACGCAAAACAGACGCATATGTTTGGATAAAACCGACACATAATTTAAATTTCGCTTATGCGTCGGCTAGGTCCACGCAAAATTATATCAGATATTGACGCAAATTTTAAAAAAAAACTAGTGTGGGCCATGACCGACGCATAAAGGGAAGAAATAAAAAAAACAATTTAATTTGTTTTCTAGCCAATTTAATAATAGCCAAATGTGTATGTGTATAATGGGAGATCTTTGTGCAACATTTTTTTTTTATCAGCAATGAATAAATTGAATTAAAAGGGATATTTCAGGGGTATCCCAACCCATATACAAAAACCTAAGGCTACTCCTCCTTACTCTTTGTGCAACTATGTATTTCATATATGACTTCACTGTAAACTATTTCAAATTTGATGGAAGGGGTTAATATTGAGATAGATGGAATATGTTGAAACAAGAGGCATAAGTTTTGGGTTGAAGTTTTGGGACCTATAATGCTTGTTGTCAAAGTATGGATGCATGACTCATATATGAGTGTAGGTGATGTATCACTGTCAAAATGAATTGCATAAATGAAGCATATAAACCAAGGAACTACATGACAACATGAGTATTACAAAGGAGAACCAACTTAATCAACCACTTCTTATTTTTAAATGTAATCTCAATAATTGAATGTGGGGTTTAAAAACATGTTCACTATTATTAAAATATATTACGTGTGTTGTTGGCTTCATATGATGTGTAAGCTATGAAGAATTATTAGAACATACATTATATCTGAAAGATAAGTTTAATATGAGGACAAAAGTAAGGAGCTTGTGTTGTCATGTATATACGACTTTTTTTTTAATTTAATTTTATTTCTTATTGTTAATAAAAAGACGACTTTTTTTTAAAAGGATTGAAACATTTTATGTACTTCTTTCTATATTTAAATGATTTTGTTGATAAAAAAAGTTAACATTATTTTGTTGATAAAAAAGGTTAACTTAATGTTCACTTAAAATTGAATGATGATCTAAATGAATTACACACATTATCATCAATACATCATCAATATGTTATGTTACCTAATTATCTAATATTTTTTTATATCAAATTATTGCAAATTTATGTTTTGCTCCTAAGAAAAAAATAACTCTAACCATGCTCATTTTTAGAATTGGTGCAAAAGTCTCCAAGTAGTCACTCCATATATTTGAGTGAATCATTTTTTCCACCAGTCTAGCCTTGTACCTTTCAATAGTTCCATTAGCTTTGTATTTTTCTGTATAAATTCATTTGCATCCATGTTTTTACTAGGTGGTAGAGTGACTAACTTTCAAGTATTATTCTTCTTTGATGCCTCCATTTCTGAATCCATGGTCTATTTCCATTTCCTATCAATTAATGACCCAAATAAAAAGAATTTATAATTGTAGTGTTTAGACTTTTGAGAGAGGTTTTACATGAAGGAGAGAATTTTTCAAATGATAAATAGTATGTTAAAGGATAAACAAGTTTAGTCACAACTCTAGTTCTTTTTATATTGGAAGATCTAAGTTCTCTCCTATTGGCTCGTTACAAGAAAATTTATCATGGTTAGTGGAATTAAAGTTTATAAGTTCATATATATTTACTTTTTACAGTGGTAAACGATTGAACTCTTGGACATGTTTAGATCCTGGAATAACTTTTTCCTCTATAGGTGTATTCAACATCATGTGATCTAATAGAATCGCTCTAGGAAGATACCACTCTTTCCCTCTCAACAATTTCAGTTTCAATGGTATTATTCTTAGGAAATATAAAATCATTCAGAGGCTCATCATCTTCTCTTAAATCCTCCTCTAAAGACGAGGATGGTAACTTGTTTATTGAAAATGGTATCTCTTAAGACAATTTTTTTGAAACAAGGATGAAAACACTTATACCCTTTTTTACTCTAATAAAATACATTTAAGTGTTTTTTCTTTATCAGCAATGAATAAATAAAATTAAAGAGGATACTTCAGGGGTATCCCAACCCATATACAAAACCAGAAGTGGACTTCCTAAGTCATCCACAAACGAAACTCTCCTTTATGGTTGGGGTAGACCAACCTTAAAGTGAGAAAATCATCCCCAACAAAAAATAACCAACATCGGCGACCACCGACTACACATGTTGACCTTGTATAACTACAACAACCTCCGACTACACACAACCGGCGATCATGTTGACCTTTGCATACCTACGGCGACCACCGACTACACATATGGAGAACGCCGTTTCATCGATAGGCGATCATGTTGACAGAGCGCCGCTTCATCAACCGGCAATCATGTTGACATTTTCATACCTACGGCGACCACCGACTACACACATGGAGATCGACCGGCGATCATGTTGACCTTGTATAGCTACAACAACCTCTGACTACACACAACCGGCGATCATGTTGACCTTTGCATACCTACGGCGACCACCGACTACACATATGGGGAACGCCGTTTCATCGCTCGGCGATCATGTTGATAGAACGCCGCTTCATCAACCGGCGATCATGTTGACCTTTGCATACCTACATTTAAGTGTTCTTGGATCAAGTTTTACCCTATGCTGTTTATGAACATGGATAATTTTGGAGGATTATTTTGAAAGAGAAGTGCTCTAATTTATTCTAAAAGATGTCCATTTTTTTATTTAGAAATTCCATTTTGTTGGGGTGTATAAACAAATGAGGATTCATGAATTATCCCTTCATTTTGAAAAAAAATATTCTAATTTATGATTAAAATAATATTTAGCATTATCATGCTTAAATTTCTTAATATCCACACCAAATTGATTTTTAATTAGTGATATAAATTGCATAACAACAAAACTAACCTCATATTATTTTTTTTGAGAAAAGTCGTGTTACCTTTGTAATTATCAAAAAAGTAATAAATCATTTAGTTCCTGAAATATTTGAATTATTAAAGGGACCCCACACATTAGTATGAATTAGATAAACTCAATTAGAACTTATTTTATTTTAAGTAGGAAAACTTATTTTATTTTAAGTAGGAGATAACATAACATAACATGTTTGTCAATTCACAAACCTCACAATAAAGATTTTGCATATTTGAATTCAATTCCTTAAAAAAAAAGGGAAATAAAAGTTTTTATAACAAGAAATGAAGGATGTCTAAAACAACAATCATAGAACTAAATCTTTTCATGATTGTGTATATATTGAGGATTTAGTCATAAAAAAATATTATTTTTTATAAGTAAAGAATTAAATGAAATTAAAAGGGATATTTTAGGAGTTTTTTTACCATTGTGGGATTATTTTTTTTGCTTTATTACCAAAATGGGGTTCGTTTAAAAAATATACAAAAATGAGGCAAGTCGTGCCAACTTGCCATGACTTCATATGTAGAAGTTGTGCCAAATTGTCACGACTTTGACACGTCAATTTGAAGTCGTGCCAATTTGGCACGACTTTATTATAAATTTTATTATAAATTATTATTAATATTAAGAAAATTATTATAATTATTATAATTTTTTAAAGATTATTTTTATTTTTATTATCATAAATATCATTATTAATTTAATTAATAATATTATTATATAACTCTTAATTCACATTTTGACGGATAAACAAAAATATTATATATTTTTTTTATTTTTCATATCTATATAAAATCATTTAGTAATTGAGCATAAATTAATATCATCGATAAAATTCATCAATAATTAAAAATTATCGATTACCACAAATTAATCGGTAATTTTCTGTAAATAAATTAATAATTTCTTCAAGATATATTTTTTCTGATTTCTTATATAATTTTTTTTATCTATGATAGTTTATGTATTGTCAACTACTCTTTGTATTTTGATTTTATTCCTTCTTCCTATTTCTTTATTTGTGGTAGTTGAACAATTAATAGATACACGTATTCAAGATTCATTAAGATTGAAGTCATAAGAGCAAATTAGGAAAAAGAATAATGAAAGTAGATATAATTTTCAAAATGAGATAATTTATTTTTGAACAAATTGCAATGATAAAACTGTAGATGATTTGGTAGGGAAGGAGAACTTTTTATCCTTAAAAAACGTCTTTTATAAATTTCAACAGAAATAATGATTATGCTGTCATGTCCTTAACAATCATACGAGATTGTATAAGTAGTAAAAAAAGTTTAAGGGAATTTTTTCTAAAAATATTTCACAATACTTAACAAAATTGACAACTTCTTACTAGCTAGATTAATTTAATTAATTTACGAATGATGGTTGTTTTGTTAAAGAGATTAAATCATTTGTAAGGATCAATGTTAAAATTGAAAAAAAAAACTAAAACTAATTAATAAAGGAATTCAATAAAATTTCCTAAAATCTTATTAAAAAAATAAAAGAATATGTACTTCAAATTAGTTGAGAAGAATTTGAAAAAAAAATTAAATAATATTTGTAACAGCGTTTTTTTAAACACAAACACAAAGACATCACACACGGTTTCTTTCTTCCTTATCTCCATTTCTCTCTAGATTTCTCCCTTCTCTCTTAATTTTCTCTCTCAATCTTCATCTATTTTAGAATCTGATCGGACCGCGTTGTAGCTGGCGAGTTAAGGAAAATTTCTATCCGATCAGATTTTCAAACAGAGTAAATTCATTTTTACTCTAAAAATCTTTTGTTATATATTTTTCCTTAGAATTTAGTCATCAATCTTGGTGGGGTCAGTTAAGAAGTTTAATCTTCTCAACTTATTCTATTATATACTGAATTTTTATTCTATTTGGATAACTTGCATTAGGCCCATAAATCTTGAAGCTTATCCAGACTGTGAGGAATAAAAATTCTAGAAGTTGCTTGGAAAGCAAACAATTATGGTAAGAGAAACTAAATTTAATTTTTAATAGCACCCTAGGATAGAAGATCTGAATAAGGAAGGGACGTGGTCCCAATATTCAATTTCTCTTGCAGGGATGTTGTGTGTTTATATATTGTGTTGTTTGTTTATATATTATTTAAATTTGTAAACATATTAGATTTTGATGGTTTAATATTCAATGTTGTTTTTTTATGTTAATTACGCTTTTGAATGTTGTGGATCGTGTTTGGAATGATATTGTATGATGAAATGATGTGGAATTGAATTCATACATTTGGGATAATGTATGGACTGATGTTTGCTGTGTATTAAGTATTGATGCCTATATGGTAACAAAGATATCTGAGCTTCACTGATGATCTAAGTCACATAGACTAAGATATCAGGTAGTCTGATGGGGGTTCATGCACACCGTGACATATGAAATGCACAACTTGAGTTGTATTGAACTTACCCTGATCCTTTCTATTGGATTCGCTGGTAATCTTTGGATCAGGTGTTAGTCTCTGGTAGGACTTACTTAATACGATTCTTCCAGAAGATGTGGTTTGTTGAATATTCTGGATGTGTAGATCCACGTGAGATTTATGTGATTGTTTTATGTTAGAATTTGAAGAAAATTGAATAATTGAGAAATTGATCATGTAATTTGATTTTCTCTTTTAATTTAATTACGTATATTATAAAATTTTATTTTCACTAGCTTACTCTTGCTTTTCGTGTTGTGTTTGAATTGCGATGACGGTACTATGTACACGAGCAGATGATCATACAGGTACAGGAGAGTCTTAAAGGTTTCAAAGTTTTATTCTGAACTACGAATATGTAAATATTTGTATTTCTATAAGTCATAATCTTGTAATAGAAATATTTTGCAAAACTCTAAGTTTGTATAGAAATAAGTAGAACATGTATTTAAATAGTTAGATGTTTTTCGGGGTATTGCAAGTTTTACTTTTATTTGTTTCATAATATATTAATCTGCAGTAATTTACAATTTCTATTTAATCTTAGTTTTATTAAATTTTCTTAAAATCATTTTAACTTAAGTCTTTAAGTTGGTTTTCAAGCTCTTGCCAATTTATACACTTTTAAAAATAGAGTGTGTTAAAAAATAATCATTATAAGAGAATTTTCAACAGATGAATTTATTCTGTAAACTGAATAATAGAAACCTAATATTCTGAATCCGAAATTGAAAGCATGTAAAGAAGAAGAAGAAGATATATATTGGGATTAAGATAATAGATATATTAAATAGACCATAAGAGTGATAACTCTACATTATTTATGGGTTTAGGGTTTATAACACAACAGAACATGAACATGTAGTAGATCATGCATGTTGCCCCTTTTATCAAACACAGATAAAATAACTAGTAATAACGTGGAACATAGTGGTTGTTTTTTGAGGCATTGAAGCCACCCTTGATAGTGCCACCGTTACCGTTACCGTTGAAAGTACCAGAATTATTGAAAACCTGTTCATCGAAGTGCTCAGAGTGGTTAATCCTGTTACGATTCCCAGCATTTTGGCCACTGTTGATGGTTGCACCCTTGAAGTCCTGGGGGCCACTGCCATGGTTGTTGAAGGCGTTTGAAGTACCATTGTTTGATGAGCCTTTCCCTGCTTGCTCAGCCTGAATCAGTTCCATGATTCTCTGCATCAAGTCTCCCATTCTGATGATGATCTTCTCTCTGCAACTCAACTTGTTTTGTGAATGGCCTTAGGGTTACCTTCTAACTCACCCAAGTATATATACATGCAAGCAGAGGAATCCAATTCTTTTCTGGTTTATGCAAAGTTATGGTAATATCACATTTTAGCAATTTGTGCCTCAACTAGATGGAGAATATATCCATTAATATCAAGTCTTGCAAAGAGAATATATCCATTTATATCAAGTGTTGCAAAGAGAATATATCCATTTCGAATTCTACTCCTTTTGCAACTTGTCTTTAGATTGTTTGTTTCAAACTATTGGATAGACTAACTTTAATTAGGATAAATACAATAAAAAGTTTAAAATCTTTTTTTTTTTTTTATGGATCAAAAGAATAATATATATATATATATATATATATATATAAAAGAAGTACTTATAATATATTTCTAGTTTGAATTGAATTGGGGATTGTTTATGTTTGTCGGTTGTTTTTTTATATTCATCTCTGAAATATTCTTATTAATTTTAATTTATTATTTATTGATAAAAAAAAATTCTCAGATACTATTCTCAATTTTTGAGAATTCTCTATGGTTGGCTTTGTATAATCTTGAAATATCTTAATTTAATTTTTTCATTTTTCTGATAAAAAAAGAAGTTGAAAACTAGAAAATCTTCGATTATATAAATCCAACACACAATTTGATACTTATGATATGTCTCTTATCTACAAAATACTGAAGAAAATAAGAGTATTTGGTGAACATAACCATGCTTTGAATGGAGCATATTTATAGATATTGCAGCAAAATTACTTTGTTGAATACAAGTTGTAACAATAGTAATAATACTTACAGAAATTTGTTGAGGAAAATTAGGAAGATAATTTTTTTTATAGGACAAAGAACAATTTTGGGACCGGAGACTTGATTTATAATTCGAGTATTAGGTCCTATTGCTGCTACCCATATTTGGAAAATACATATGCTTATTGCTGGTAGCATATGTATGTTTATAGTTTTAATTTTTTATTTATACAATTTTTTAACTTTTTTATATGGGTTGTGTATCTGTGTGGATGTCAGGGTCAGAGTAATGTTGATCCACGTCGATACACAATTGTCTTCGTGCCAGCAGCTACCTAATTCTCCAAGTCCTTCTTCTTTCCTACACTCGTTCGTCCGGTCGGCGGGGTACCTGCGATTGCACTCTGACGCTCAAGTCAGTGCTAGTGTTTAGTTTAGTCTATCTGATATTATGAAAACGTACCTTTCCCCCTTTCAGAAGTTCCTTTTATAGGTTGACTTGGGTTTTGGTTCGTGTGGGCCAGGTAACCGGTTACTAAAAACATGCGTAGTGGTCCTTATGTTTAGTGTAGTGGCTTCCTGATATTAAGGAAGTGCTTCTCGAAGTGTCTCTAACTTATTCAACGCTAGTTGTAACCGTTTCCTTGCCACATATTTACTATATTAGATTATTTTAATGTATAGATTCGATCGTCCGGGGCCGACCGGTACACCTGCCCCCCAGGCTCGAGGACATGATTGGCCGAAGAGTCGTATAAGATGGACGAGACTTTCAAGACAGTGCTTGATAGCTGGCACATTAAATGTGTAGCAGAGACGTGACGTTTGGCAGAGCCATCATATTAGTATATACTGCTTCATCCGATGACTTCAACGGTGGGGATTTCGTGCCGTTTCGAATGCCAGATGGGTTTAGCCGTTGGATCATCTTTGATCCAATGGTGCTGGATGATTGATGGGGAAATTTTTCTCTCACTTCCTTGCCTATAAATAACACTTCATTTGCACGTAGAAGGGTTTACAAGCTTCTTCTACTATCTGAATTTCGCGCTATCTGCTCCGAGTGCCGAGTTCACTACAAGTTAGTCTCGTCGTCGAGTTTGCTTTAGTCAAGGTTAGTAATGTCATCCTCTGTAGAGTCTTCCTATAGTGTGGATTCATCCTTGACTCGTACTTCCTTTTGTTAGAAAAGATGGCTTTAAACTAGAGGGGGGGGGGGGTGGTGAATTGTTTAAAAGAGTTTTCGCAAACTTTTCTAAGCTAGAATGAATTTATCTTAGAAACCAATTGATTCAGCAATTCAGTTAGCCAAAACAGCAAGCAAAAGCTGTAATACCAGAAAAACAATCGGTTGTTTACACCAGTCAAACAACAAATAAACTGAATTTAAAGAGTTAGAAATAGAGAGATTGTACACAGTTGTTTATACTGGTTCACTCCAAACCAGAGCTACATCCAGTCTTCTCAGAAACCCTGAGGATATCCACTAAGCAATCACCACTTGATCACTTACACAATAACCAAGAGAATGACCTTGAACACCTCAAGAAACACACTCTCCTTGGCCAACACTAAGATTGCTGATCTTGAACACCTCAAGAACACACAACCAATCTCAGCAAACACAGAAACGAAATGTTCAACAGATTACAAAGATTACACTTGTTACAGATGAATATCTGAAATCAATACAAGTAGAATCCTATTCCAGCACCTTGATCAATCGCAAACTCTTAAGCAATCTCAGCACTTTGAAAAACTCTTTAGAAAAACTTTGTCAAAAGATTCTTAATTCTTAAATCTGTTTTTCTGAATTTATACAAAGATATAGTTTGTTATCAAATCTTAACAAACTCTTAAATTGCTTTAAAAGATTGGTCAAAGCATTTAATGACTGGAGCGTATTCAGTTAAATCATTTAAAGCTCAGTCAAACACAAAACAGTTTTTCTGTTATGGTTCCAAAACAAACAATCGGTTGTTTCCTCGAATCAATCGGTTGGTTTGGTACTTAACAGTTTCAACCATTCAAAAACAATTTTCAATCTTTCTCAAAACACCTAAGTATAAACAATCAGTTGTTTCGACAAAACAATCGGTTGTTTCAACTTAGTTTGAAAAACATTTTACTTTGATAAGGATTGAGATGCTAATTGCTTGAGATTTAATACAAGGGTGGATTACAACATATAAACTACCCCAGAACAAAGCTTAAATCAACACAGCAACAACAAGCAAAGCAGAGGCTTCAACATCCTTCAAAGGATTTGGATTCTTCAAAACATTGAACATCACAAGGTTCAACACCTTTGGTAGTGCAAGTCAGTCATCGGACGACCCAAGCTATGATTGGATTGATCCGTCCGTCCTTAAAATTCCTACTAAAATTAGGTCTGCTGATGATTTGGATGAGTTCTTTTTTGTAAATAAGAACTTTCTAGAGTCTGACTGTCCGACTGAGGCATTGGCCGTGGACTTTTGCGGCGTAACCGATCGTGTATGTCACGATCGGGAGAATGCGCCGCACGACTTTTACTTTGTGTATAGCACATTCTTTTCTCACCTGAACATAACTTTTCCCTTCGACGATTTTACCATGAGAGTCCTTCGGATTCTTAATGTCGCACCTACCCAGTTGCATCCAAATTCGTGAGCAATTTTGCAAGCCTTCCGAATCTTGTGCCAAATATTTGGCCTTAACCCCACCCCCGAGTCGTTCCTGTATTATTATAATACCCACTCGACTACTCCTGTGGGCTGGTTGTCATTGTCCAGTCTGCCCGGGAATGTACGTTTTGCTGCTTTTACCACTTCCTATAAAAATTTTAAGGAATATTATTTTAAAGTTTTCGTTGAGCCGGACGGTCGAGACCTTTTTTATAATGCCGATGGAACCACCAAATTCCCTTTCCATTGGACTGAGAAACCTACCCCCCTTGACAACCGATTTTGGAAATCTTTATCCTCTTTCAACAAAGAAATATTGTTGATTGTAAACCAGTTGCCATGTAGACTTCCTACTCGAAAATTGATAGCTTTGTATGGGTCGTCCAAGAAATGGGAAGATCTAAATGGTACAAGTTTATTTGCTTTCGGTCATTCTGCTATTAGTTTTTAATGTAGTTTAATTTTACATGTGTTTTGCAGATATCATTTTCAAGATGGATCTGAGTTTGAGCAAGTTCATGAAGAGCCTGAAGAGGCAGGCTGAGGAGCGCAAAATCTCTATTGTTGTTGGGGTTGCGCCTCAACCGGCCGCTATAGAAACTGTGTCGCCCGAGACCACTGTCGTTGCTCCGGTCGTGAGCAAGAAGAGAGGACGTTCGTTAAAGGCGCAACGACCGGAGGTGGGTACCTCATCCGGTAGGCCAATAAGTATGTTGGGTTTAGGGATGAGGGTCACTCCCACTATGCAATTTGATCTTCGACCGGAGGACGAAGGTATCTTGGCAGTTGTTCCCACTCTAGATTTGATTGAAGAGATGGTGGAACTCCAGTGCCGGGCGGTAGTGGTAAGTCGGGCTATTGGTGACGAACTCAAGAGGGCTGAGTCGGTCGTGATTCCCAAACTGAAACCCCAGCTTAACGAATCGACCCTCTCCTTGAAAAATGCCTTGGAGGCTGCTGACAAATGCCAAGAGCAGAGGCAGAGGGAGAATCGGCTGGCTTGTGAAGAACAAGAGGCCCTAAAGGCCACGCTAGGTGATGGTCGAACGGGACAACCTTATGAAAGAAAAAGTCGGGCTGACAACCGAGAAAGAATCCACTACAACAAAATCATGAAATTGAAATCAATTTTAGAAATAAAAAATAATTAGTTGTTATAGTGATTAAATTAGAGACAATTTTAGAAACTAAAAAAAACTTTTGGTTTATAAATTAGTTTATATGATTGTTAAATGATTTATAAATTGGTATCTAATTAACTACCAAAGTTTTTGCTACCAAATTTAGAATTTGAATGATTGGTAGTTAAAACCTTGTAACTAATTAAATATCAATTTAGAAATTATTTAAAAATAATAGAAACTAAATTTTTTGTTAATTTCTAAGATGGTTTCTAATTTAGTCACTATAACAACTAATTATTTTTTGTCTCCAAAATTGATTTCTATTTCATGATTTTCTTGATGATCCTTTAATATGTCGTCTATTGTATATGTGTATTTATTAATTCTTCGGATTATTTAAATATTAGAAAGGTGATCTTTATATTTTGGTTCACTTTAAAATTTTATTCAAGAAGATCTTCTTAAAAAATGTACATGTATATATAGAGAAATAAAAGAAGTTTAGCAAAATATCTTGTTATTAAAGTAACAATGTGCAATAACTTTTTTTATTGAAAGGAAAATATATTTGTTGCACCACTGATAAATTTCAACTTTAACTTTACTTAGAATCGATCATTAAAAGTTAACGTAACATAAATCGATATTCAAACGTCAATACTAATAAATTTGTAGTAATAATTTTATAATTCATTATATGTATGGTGTAAAAATTTTATATTATTAATTAATTTATATGAACTTTTACTTATTAATGCAAAATTTTGATATTATTAATTAATTTATGTCAACTTTTACTTATTAATGTATGAAACAACGTTAAATGCTAAAAAGAATTCATAAATATCTTTGTTTATTTAATTTATTTATTGATGATAAAAAGAATATATTATTTGGTTTTTTAATATGAAAAAATGTTTTCATTGTTTCCAACTAACTTCTAATTATTAAGTAGCAGTTTGAGAAAAAAAAAATAGAGAAGTCCTTTGTTTATGTGTACGAGAAAATATAAATAAATATTTTTGTATACGTAACTGATTGAACAATTAACTTCTTCTTTTTTTGATGTCTTTTGCTTCTACCTTCCTTCGTTTTTAATTCTTAAACTTTTACTCTTAATCGAGAGTGTCTCTAAAAAAACTATTGTGATGCTCAAATAAATGTTCATTATTCCATGTATAATGAGTGTTATATTAATTATGTATTTTTACAATATTTCATGAGTTATAATGTGTAATGAATAAAAGTATAGATGCAAACAAATATTCTTAGTTTTTTGTTATTGGATTGCCTTAACATTATCTACTAATTAAGCCAAATGTACAGATTCTCGCAAAGAATCAAATTCTTTTCTGGTTTATGCAAAGTTATGATGACATGACATTTTATAAGAAGCTGGACAATAGGAGTTTCATAAAATAATTATATATCTCTAATCTGAACCAGAAGCCGTTGGTGTCAGAAGAAGTTGTGCTTGAAGGTGAAGTTGTTGGAAAATATATCTGAATGATTTTAGCGTTGATTTATGTAACATTAAAAAATATAATATAATTATAGTCAGATGATTATACATCCCTTCTAATAAATCCAATAATAAAATTAATAAATAAATATTTAAAATTTATCTACAATTAATAAAGTTAGTCATTAAGGTGAAGAATATATATATCCATTAAGAAGTGTTATATAATTTGTAAAGGTGCCATTGCAATTTGTGTGTCAGCTTGCTTGCATGCATTACAATATACGAGGTTCAGACACTTTGCATTAAGACTTATGAGGTTTAGACACTTCTCTTAAATGGTGTATCCGTGTTGGATACATGTATTTGTGTCGACACTCCTACAACACTTATCGGTGAAGTGTTCAATTTAAAAAAAATATTTGTTGGATTTTTAAAAATTCTATAGCACGATTTTAACACAATTTTAAAAAATATAAATACAATAATTTTCTAAAACCGCAAATTTATTGTATAAATTTTTATTATGATTATAAAAATAAGGAACAAATTCTTTTGAATCAGTCATAAAAAATATCTTCCTTTTTTCAAAAGAATCTGAAATATATTTTGGCACATAAATATTTATTTTCAATTTATATAATTCAAAATTATATAATATATAGATATGTGTTCCCGTGTTCTATATTTTAAAAATTATACGTATCTCCATGTCCGTCCGTATCGTGTCAGTATCCATATCCGTATATGTGGTACATAGCTTAAGACTTATAGCATAATAACGTCATGAAAGCAACAATATCCACTAGTGCAAAATGGACGACAAACAAAACTTGATATAATTAGATAAATGCAATTAAGAATTGTATCAGAATCTCTTTTTCACAACTGGCGTGAGAAATATATACGATTTATGGATAGATCAAAACCTATGTGGGTACTCACGGAATAATTTGAGCTGCTAAATTCTTTTGTATGGCCTATTTTATATATATTTAAGGATTTGTTTATTGACATGTAGAATCTGATGAATTTGTGTAGATAGATCACGTGTTGAGTAAGTTTGTTCTAACTATTTTTTTTATAACGGTTAGGAAATTATGAAATGTTTCATTTTATTTATTTTTTATTGATAAAAAAAAAAGTCACAATCACGATTCACGATCAAGATAAAAAAAAAAATTCGAAACTCTTCTTCTAATTATATGCATAGTTTTTTCATATAAATATTAGTCATATTGAATGAATAATATATTTATAAGTCTTAATTAATTATTAATTATCTTCTAAATCTTAATTAATATAATTCAATCTTTAAAATTCTTCTCAATTAATTTTAAATACCATAAAAAAATATAATTTTGATTAATTATCTTTTATATTTTAAATTTTAATTAATATTATTTAATTTTTTTTAAATTCTTCTCAACTAATTTGAAGTACATATTCTTTTATTTTTTTTAATAAGATTTTAGGAAATTATATTTAATTCCTTTATTAATTAGTTTTAGTTTTTTTTTTCAATTTTAACATTCTGATCCTTACAAATGATTTAATCTCTTTAACAAAACAACCATCATTCGTAAATTAATTAAATTAATCTAGCTAGTAAGAAGTTGTCAATTTTGTTAAGTATTGTGAAATATTTTTAGAAAAAATTCCCTTAAACTTTTTTTACTACTTATACAATCTCGTATGATTGTTAAGGACATGACAGCATAATCATTATTTCTGTTGAAATTTATAAAAGACGTTTTTTAAGGATAAAAAGTTCTCCTTCCCTACCAAATCATCTACAGTTTTATCATTGCAATTTGTTCAAAAATAAATTATCTCATTTTGAAAATTATATCTACTTTCATTATTCTTTTTCCTAATTTGCTCTTATGACTTCAATCTTAATGAATCTTGAATACGTGTATCTATTAATTGTTCAACTACCACAAATATACTCATTGAAATTAATTAGACTTAATATAATTATTATAGTCAATAGTTCTATTTTAGAAAAAAAATTAAAAAATAGTTGTAGTTATTTTTAATGTATGTGTAAAAACATTAGATAATCTGAAAGGGAAAAGTAGTATTTTTTTAATAAATTTTTGAGAAAATACTAAAAATGTATATATATGTGTTATAAAGGAGAATGATAGAGTTGAATAGTTGTTTGGTTGGTGCAAATCCATGCTTGTGTTATCATGTTTTGTACTTGCTATTATCACCGGGCTTTCTTGTTCTTAGGAGAAAAAGGGTGGTTGCGGGAATTACTTTTTGACTGTTATCAATCTTGGTGTGGACTCTTTTTTGGGCTTGGAGGGCCTCTAGTTTCCTTTTTGTGGTTGGGGTTATGTTGGGTGTTTCCTCCTGTACTGCAACAATTTTCTCACTGCACCTCATCTTTCTTGTAAAAGACTATTTTACCCTTTTTTTAAAAACAACTTCTTCATTGCCCTTTTCTTGAATGTTTTTGGAATATATTTTCCATAACATATTTTATGAATTATGAATTTATCATTTCAGGTGTTCCAGGAATAGGATTTATCATCCTCCATCCTCCATAGCTTTGCAAATATTCTCCCAACCAACCTATGATATCAGTGTGTGATCTCTTTCCAATGTCCACATAAACCTCTTCTGAATACTAACACTACAAGAAAATCATGAAATAGAAACCAATTTTTAGAAACAAAAAATAATTAGTTGCTATAGTGACTAAATTAGAGACTAAAAAATTTTGGTTTCTAAATTAGTTTCTATTATTGTTAAATAATTTCTAAATTGGTATCTAATTATCTATCAAGGTTTTAACTACCACTTATTTAGATTTTAAATTTGGTAGCAAAAATCTTGGTTGCTAATTAGATACCAATTTAGAAACCATTTAACAATAATATAAACTAATTTAGAAACCAATTTTTTTTTAGTCTCTAATTTAATTATTATAATAACTAATTATTTTTTATTTTTAAAAATTAGTTTTTATTTCACGATTTTCTTATAGTGTAATAATTCTATTACACACCGGAGCTTTATAAAAAGAGAAGTAGAACCACGATAAGGCTGAAAAAACAAACTTAAGACACAATCTCCCCTTAAAAGAGAAAAAAAGTCCATTCCAAGTACTTAGTCTCCTACTTATCTTATTCAAGATTGGCTCCCAAAACTCTTTTCCTCCTTGTTTATTCCAAATAAGTGAAAGTACCCTCATTAAAGGATAATTTAGCGATTTTGCATAACATTATATTCCTCACAATATTAATACCACCCTTATAAATAAGATTAATGTTTAACATTATGATAATTCAAGAGCATCTCATACATTTTCATTATTCGTTCTTATCTTCTTGGACATAGATTCTTGATCGTCGCGTTGGCATACCCATCGACCAAAGAAGTCACAACAACAATAATCTAGCAAGGTTTTTTTTATTTTCATATAACATTTTTGTGTGTAAATGTGCGCAGAAGGTGGTGAGAACAAATCGAAGGTCCCAGAACAAAACCCTACTCGCATTTAATCGAACACATTCCAGTTATGGCTCTAGTCTAACCTAAATCTTCCTCAAACCTTCCTCATGTGATATATACAAACTCAGATATATAGAATGGGAACCGTTTATAGTAGATCTAGACAAACCAACCTACTAGGCCAATCCACTACCTTCCAAGCGAGCTCCAGTGGCACCAAAGCTCAGATGGGAGACAATTTTGAGGTTTCCATGGCAACCTGGAAAGGAGGTAAAGACACAAATGTTTGGTGTGTTCAATACATAACAAGTGAGACAAAGAAGCGCACTTGTCGTTTTATACTGGAGGCAAGTCGTGAAAACAGAAGTGTTAAGAGCATTAGTTTTATGCTAAGTGATGAATTCGATAATGATGTTAAATTGGTTTTGGATATCAAAAGGGTTGGACGTGATCGTCTGCATGGAGGGATAACAGCGTCTCGTTATTCTGGTGTGGGGAGCTTCAGGCCAATGTTGTTTGAAAGGGAGGTGCAAGATCTCTGTATAGAGACGCATGTTACACCGTACGGTTGGTCACAACAAGGAGGTCTTGTTGTGCTGGAGAAGAAGAAATTGCTATACTCTCACGATGCTTTCATGGTGACTGTGGCGCACTACTATATCAGCGATGAAATAGGTGTTTCTGTTGCAGCCAAAGTTCGTCGCAGTAGAGATCACGGTTTTGTTGTTGAAGTGGAGGGTCCTTTCGTACATCCAGGTGCTGATCTGTTTAAGGTTGTTGAACAAACATGTCGCAGTGGTGTATGGTCGCCTGGTGCGTGTTCTCATTGCAACAATGGAGCCAGCAGCGGCAACGGCTCATCCTTGAGCGACAAGCAAATAAGTGAAATCCTGAAACGTCTTCCTTCCTTCGGAAGTGTGGGAGACCAATTCACAGGCATTATCAATGCCGCTGGCTACACTAATGGTTTTCTAAATAATTGTGTCATCTTAATAGATTTTAAGTAGATTAGGTGTTGTCTGTGGGGTTTTCTTCTCTAGTCCCACTTTCATCTTTATTTTTCACCAAAACTTCTATCATACTACTTATTCTTCTTTTCTTGTGTTTGTGTGAAACCAAATATCTTCAATCAAGTTTTTCTATTTTCTATTCATCAATTATCTATTCATCAAGTTGAGGTGTTTGATATGTCTATTTGGATTTTGAGATAGAAAGTCATTATCTTTTATCATATAATCTACCTTTATTTATACTTTTCTACTGGATTTTATGATTTATGAAAATTAACACGAATCCAATAATTTTTTAATCATACTTTATTATTCTTAATTTTTTTTTCACTTTAATTAACCGTTGAGAAAAACGTACGAACCGGTATATTAATATACCGGAATATACAAACCGGTTTGTAAAGGTGCACGAAATGAACAATTCAATATATATAATGAAAACAAAAAAAATAGTGATAAAAGCACACAAAACTCATCTCAACTAGACTTCACTACCTCTGGCCACCACTTACAGCCACCACTTACAATCATAAACACCAACAACAACCCACAAACAACAACACAATGAAGGGAAAAGTTCAAAATGAAGAAAAAGTGACTCGGACACAGTAAAAACTCTCAAATATACTATCAAGGGTATATTTTCCATTTAAAAATTATATGGAGGTGCAAGAAGGAGACATTGAGGTGTAAGGAGAATTTGCTCACAAAAATGAGACCAAACGCCCTCAAACCCAAAAAACACCCTAAAATATAACTGAGTGTTTCTTCTTGTAACCCTACATTCTTTGAAATATTTACCTTTAACAGTTTTAGATAATTTTGGAATAGGGTGTTCCATAAGTAAAAGGTGTTCCTGGAATAGAGATACCATATTATGAATTATTAATTATGGAGGATGGGGGCTGGGTATTAGAGATACAAGAGCTTTTAACAGTGCTTTGTTAGTAAAATGAAGGTGGCGGATGGTGAGTGGTAATCAAAGCAAGTGGAAAGACATTTTGATGTCCAAATACGGTATGAAAATGGATTGGAGGCAAACATCAGTGAAATTTCAATCACGATGGTGGAGAGACCTGTGTATTGTTTATGGAGATGGAGAAGAAGACTACTGGTTTCAAAAAGCAATTCGATGGAAAATTGGATCTGGGGATAAAGTAAGATTTTGGGAGGATGTTTGGGTTGGTACAAATAACCTTGCCAACATGTACCCTAGGCTATACTCCTTGTCATTGGATCATGTTTTGACAGTGGGAGAGGTAGGTAGGTGAGAAGAGTTTGTGTGGCATTGGAGACTGAGGTGGAGGAGGGTAAGGTACGACTGGTAATCTGAAAAAGAACTTGAATTACTAAGCTATATATCTAGGGATGCTCTAGATAAGGAGAAATTAGACAAAGTAGTTTGGGCAAAGGATATCTCAGGGGAATTCTCAGTTAAATCAAATTTTGTATGTTTGGCTAATTGTGGGAGTGGCCCAGGTGATGGCGTTTTTAATCAGTTGTGGCAGAGTAAAGCACTGCCTAATGTGTTAATTACTGCCTGGAGAATTCTCTTGTATAGATTGCCAACAAATCCAATCTTACAAGAAGAGGAGTGGAAGTGAGATTGATGAGTTGTGTGCTCTATCAAGCTTCATTAGAGTCTGCTCAACACTTATTTTTAGAATGTACATTTGCACAACGAGTGTGGTCTATTTGCCTTAAGTGAATATGAGTACTCTTCGTCCAACATAAGGACTTGAAGTGCCATTTCGAGAGTTTTCACCTAACTTTCTTGAGTTTCAAGCATAATCAGGTTTGGAGAGGGGTGTGGGCGACAATTGTAAGGGGTATTTGGGAGCAAAGAAATTCGATTATCTTTAAGCAAAGGGTAGCGGACGCAGATGAAACTCTCCATTCGACTCAATTGAGGTCATGGTTATGGATGAAGTACAGGGTACATTCTTTCAATTATGCTTATTCTAATTGGCAATTGAATCCTGTCATTTGCATTAAAAGTTGTTGCTAAATCTTGAATGGTGGAAGGTCAGGGGTTTATAGGGGGTTATGTAGGTTACAACTTGGTGTGTTGTTGTTGAAGTACTTAAGATGGGGTAGTAATGTGTCATCCTTGGTAATGTTGTTGGTGATTAGATTTTGTAGAATGGAAGTGTGGAAGGATGGTGAGTTTTTGCAGGAAGAATAGGTTTGGTAGAGATGGTGAGGAGATGAGCAAAACCTGCTGCATAATTATATAGCGATTTTCTGGTCCATGTGAGTTAAGAGTGGGAGGATTTCAGTTTGAAAGAAGTGTGTACAGTCCACTCCTTAACCATATGGTTGTTCATATCTGGTATGGGTTTTATAAGTTTTGTTTTGGAGACTACAAGGTTCAATACTGATGGAAGAGGCCCCAACACCAACTCTATTGAAAGGCCACCAACATGTCAAATGGAGTCAACCACTAGAGTTATGGTCAAGATGAACCAAGGGGACGCATTTTACTAGAGTTATGGTCAAGATGAACCAAGATGACGCATTTTACATGCCATAAACTCTAGTATAGAGTTGCATTTTATTTCTTGTCAAAAATTAGCATAGGAACTTTATTTGTAATTTTTCTTAAAATTTGGCACCTAAAACACCAACCTAGGTAAACTTAGAATTTCTAAAAACCTCTAAATTTACCTAGGCCGGTCTAGAAAGCCCATGGAGGGGGTGAGCATACAAACTAGACACACCCCTCCTCATGTGCTCATTTAGGCTCCACTTTTGGGAGGGAATTTATTTGAATTTTCCTACACTTTCTTTTGAATTTCCAATCCTCTAAACACTATAAATAAGAGGGCTTGACTCATGTATTTGCAAGATTAATATACTTAGTGAATTGTTGTCAATTTGTGCCAATTTCAATTATTGCCCAAAACCTCTTAGGTTAGGCTATTGATCTTCACAAATTTCCCCTTTCCAAGTAGAGTTGGCCTCACCACTCTCAATCCCTACCTTTTATGCACCTTCAAGAGAGTTATTTGTTTACTCTCTATGGTGATTAGCAACAGAGTGTTTGTATAAGGGTTGAGACACCTTTTAAGTGTCTCCTTTTAATTCATTTATTTTGTGCCGATAAAAAAAAGATCCACTTCGTATATAACATTCTTTTACCAATATTCAACATAAGCAAACACAACAAATAATGCACTACTAATTAATAAATAATCAATAATAACACATGTATTTTTATAATTAAATTTTTATAAAATTAAATTTGATATTAATAAAGTTATAGAGATTGAAAATAAATTTAAATCTAATGAAATTGTTGTTATCTATGTAGCACAAATATTGATACAACACAGACACGGAAATACGTATAATCTTTAAAATGTAGGACATGGGGATACAAATTTATATATTATATAATTATGAATTATATAAATTGACAATAAAGACAATAAATATTTATTTTATAAATTGTATACGGGTTGGGATACCCCTAAAGTATCCCCCTTTAATTAACAATAAAGACAATAAAGATTTATGTGCACTATGTTTCAAAAAAAATTTGGAGCATAAATGACTAGTTCAAAAGAATTTGTTCCTTATTTTTATAATCATAATAAAAATTTATACAACAAATTTGAGTTTTTAGAAAATTAATGTATTTCTCTTTTTTAAAATTGTGTTAGAGTCGTGCTAAAATTGTCAGAAATACAATAAATATTTTTTGAATTGTACATTTCACCGATACTGTGTCCTATAAAAAATCATAGAGTCTCAATGTCTGATACGTGTATCCAACATGGACACGCTATTTAAGAGGAACCTACTATCATATATTACACTATAAAATGTAGATTAAAAAGTTCTTAAATTTTTTCTAAAGAAAGTTCATACCAACCAAAGTAAATTCAATAGATAAACAATAGTTATATACGAAACTTATTTGTCAAACGTTCAACTCCATTCCCACTTTTTTATGTGGATAATAAAAAAGAGGGATAAAAATAAAACAAAGGAATAAAAAATATCATAAATAATATGATGAAAAAGTAATACAGATATGAATAAAGACACCATAATATCCTTCTACCCGAAATGGGGTAAGTAAGAGAGCTAAGAAGAAAAATAGAAACTGTAGAGAAAAAATTGCATATAAACTTGTTAGAAAAGAAATAAATAAATAAAAAATAAAAAAACATTAAATTATAAGAAAAAGTTTACTTTAAAAAAAGAATATAATTAAAATATTAATTTATTGAGTTATTAAATGAACTTTTCAGTAAGCATATATTATTCATTGTTGCAGCACTAGATAATGAATAAATTCTCCAAGACTTTCGGTTTAATTATTATTTTTTATTTGTTTTCATAAATTAAGAATTAACTATGAAATCAAATAATTTTTATATATTGATCTGATAAAATAAGTATGACATGTTCAATATATTCATTTTGTAATATATCTTTATAATATATATATATATATATATATTTAAGCTAATTAAATGTTAGATTAAAAGTAAGCATATAATTGGAAAATAATAATTTTTTTATTTATGTACTTCTTAGGCCATATATTTGATACCTTGGAATAACTTTTAGATTATATAGTGTTGAAGAAAAAATGAATATACGGTCCAAAATAATAAATACATAAATATGAACTACTTAAAGATTAAATGAGAAAAATGTAAAAAAAAATAAAAAAATAGAAAAGAATAAAACTTTGATATGAACGAATAACTTTTAGACTCCAGTGTTCCATTAAAAAAAGCATATATACTCTCCAAAACTCTTATATCCAACAATATGAATATGTTCCTAATATACCCTAGCCACTATAAAATGTTTTTATTCTGTTTATATTCATTTTAAAAAACCCAACTCTTCCATTCTCCTTCATTGCTCCTCTTGCCTTCATTGCCATCATATTCTCCAATATTATTCTCTATAATGATTTGCTCATTAAAAAATAAATATTTCTATAATACTTAGAGCAAAGGTTCTATGATTTTATAATATATAAATATAGTGCCGCTAGTGCTCACAGTAAAAAAAATAAAAATATACTTTTTTAATTGTTTACAAAAATATTCTTACACTATTAAAAAATTATTAAATAAAAACCAATTTTAGATAAAAAAAATAATTAGTTACTATATTGATTAAATTATTTACTATTTTTAGAGACTAAAAAATTATTGATTTTTAAATTAATTTCTATTATTGATAAACAATTCTTAAATTGGTATCTAATTAGCTACCAAGTTTTAACTACTAATTGTTTAGATTCTAAATTTGGTAGAAAAACCTTACTTACTAATTAGATATCATTTTAAAAACTATTTATCAATAATAAAAATTAATATAGAAAAACCAATTTTTTTTTAATCTCTAAAATAGTACCTAATTTAGTTATTATAACAACTAATTATTTTTTATCTCTAAAATTGATTTCGATTTTCTTCTAATCACAAACTCATTTTTATTTATTTAATTATTTACTAATAAAAAATTAATTTTAATATAAGTAGTGTTCATTTTATATATAATATATTTTTATACTTCAAAGGTTTTATTTACTGTTTTTTCTCGAGTACTTAAAATCTCATATATATATAATTATGTAGCCATGAAAATACTGAGACTGATTCCAAGTGCTCATGGCTCTGCTATAACCTTCTTTGTCCAAATTTAGTTACTGATACACACAATGGGAACTGGTCACAGTAGTCACACTAACCTTGGAAGCGAATGCAGTTCTTATGATGCGTCTGACACAGGTAGCACAGCATGTTTGGGAGACTCATTTGAAGTTTCCATGAGTCATAGAAAAGAAAATGACCACACAGAAGTTTGGGGTGTGGATTACCAAACAAGTCGGAAAAACAACACCTGTGATTTTAGTCTGAGGGCAAGCCATGACAAAAATGGTGTTGAGAACATACATTTCGGATTAAGCGACTATGCTAACAACAAAACCGATTTCTCCTTGAAAATCACAAGGGTTGGTCGTGTTGGTCTCCGAGGAGGGATAAGTGGCATCAATTCTTGTAATCCTCCAATGTCCTTCACAAGGACCAAACAAGATCACACAGTAGAGACAACCATTGTTTCTTATGGTTGTTCCTTCAGAGAGGGTCTTTTTGTTCTTGAAATGAAGAAAAAGGTGAACAGTGAGCATGCTTATATGGTGAATATGGCACACTATTATGTCACCAAAGATGTTGGTCTTTCTGTTGAGGCCAAAATTCATCGCAGTAACAACTGTTTTAGTGTTGAAGTGGAGGGTCCTTTCAACCACCCCAGTGATGAGTTGCGTAAGGTCCTTGTGAAAACTCGTAGAACAGGTATTTGGTCGCGTAGTGCGTGTTCTCATTGTAACGTAGCAAAGGCTAAAAGTGGAGAATCGAATTCATCTTTGAAAGCAAAACCAAGTTACCAGAAGGGCCATGAAGTGGTAGGTCAAATTGCTAATCATGCTTTCTCCAGCACTATCAAGGAGCAATACAACAAAGGCCTTATCAATTCAACTGGATACACCTCAGGTTCTCTAAATCATTCTATAATCTTCAAAAATTGTATTTTAAACTGCTGAGGGAAATATGATTGTAATTTTTAAACTGCTGTTTTGGAAATATGTGGTGTGCAAATATTTTACTTTATATGTATTTAAAGATCAATTATTTGAAATAAGAGCTTGGTACTGGAATTTATATGAAGCTCGTTAAATAATATTTTAGGTCGTTTGCTTAATTTTATTAGTTGCTTTTTGGGTATTTGCATGTGTTTTGCAGAGTTATAGGTAGGATGTTATTGTAGTGTTAAGGAAAGATTAAGTGTTTTTTTTTTTATAATGGTTGGATCACCTTTAACATAATTCAATTTATTTAATTTTACTGTATTGGGGATGATACAAATCTCTGAAGTGGGATTATGATGTTGTATCTCTAGAAAGTAATTTTGCTACTCTCCTACAATTAATAACAAGTATGTTTTAATGTACAACTTTTCTTGTAGATGAAAAAAAGGATGATTAATGATTGGTTTAAGATACAGCATGATTTTCATCTCCTTTTTTCTACCATGGTTTTCATTAAGAAGTGTGTATATGGGGATATGGGTAATACGTTTTTAAAACTTAAAAAAGTGCATGCATAATGTAAAATGAGACGTCAATGTTATATTTTTAAAATAAGAGGAATTTATGTAGAATTTTAAACAAAGTATATGAGAAATCACATGAAAATATGAGAAATCACATCAAAATATTAATATAATTTACTATAAATTTATTATAGTGAATTATAATAAATTTACTATAAATTTATTATAGTAATATAAATTATAATAAATTTACTATATATTTCCAACAAAACCCTCATCAAAACCCCTAAAACATTACCTAGACAAAAGCAAAACATCCACAAATCCTGGAAGAAGACTCTGAGTACAAAACAGAGCAACTAAACTTCTTCAAAACACTCAGCAATACAACCTATTACCACCTAAAAACTAGAAAAAAAAGAGCCTATTAACCATTTTCACGACCTATTCTTCCATACCAACATTTTCTTTAGCTATTCTACAATTTCGCAATTCCACAGTCAAAATGCCAAAAATACTGCATATAAGATAACACCATATATATAGCAAAACTTTTTGAAGTTTCATCTCTCTGGTTTAATGCATTCCTTTCTTGATTTTGTACTTTTTTTTAATAAACAATTTTAATAATAACCTTAACTAATAATACTACTAGGTTTAAAAGTTATTGAAACAATAATTAATGGTTAAAAGTTATTAAATTATAGCTGTTAGTGAAATTATTCATTTATAAGTAATATATATCAGGTAATGTTTTTAGGGGTTTTGATGTAGGTTTTGATGGAAATATTGTCCTACTTATTTTTTATAAGGATCGAGAAATCTTAAAATACTTCTTTTATTAATTTCATCTTTTGTTAATAAAAAAAATATCACTAATTCGAGCTTCTAGTAAAGAATGTGTTGAAAGTAGTGTGTTGTTAATATTTCTCTACTTTATATATTTATATGTGGTGATAAAAGAATAAAAGAATTAATATGGTCAATCATTTGGTGAGGAAGGTTAGCAACTTGATTTATATGATCATTATATAGTTTACCAAATCTGAAATTACAGACAGAGGTTACGTGGCCTTCCAGGTCTTCTACACATAATAAGTGAATATATATATATATATTATCTAAAAATTAAATAATTGATTATATATAATATATAATATCTATTAAAATAAAATAAAATATTATATATTGTTCCGGTACAGCCAATATAGTCTCACATCGCTTAGGATAGGAGTCGAGGTCAATGACAGTTTAAGTACTCATTCCTCTTCCAACCAACTAAGACGTCTTTAAAGTACAAAACCGTGATGGAGCACCGACCTCCAAAGCGGACAATATCTCAGTTTCTATAGAAAGAACTTAAACGAGTTTGGAGGAGGAAATTTCTCTATGAAGGTAAGCTTCGCCCCTTGTTTGTGTTCCTCGTGGTAAGTATGAGTCCTTTAGGTTTTGAAGAGAGCGGTTGATTGGTCTGGATGTGGGCATGATATTTTGTTTTCTATTTTGTAATCGTGTTTGTAGACTTTTGGTTGAAGTAAGGTCTTTTGTGTGTATTGTGTAGGCTAAAGGACAGGTTGTTAGGGCTAGGTTAGGGTAGCAAGACTTTATTTTTAATGTGAGATGTCATTCATTTTTTTTATTGAGGGTTGGTTTGGAGGCTATAGAGTATGTAGATTCTTTGCTAGTTAGGTGCTGAGATGGTTGACTTTGGCTAATTTTGTATAAAGGTTGGGACACCCTTGAAATGTCTCCTTTTTTTATTAATTCTTTGCTGATTAAAAAAAAAATTAGAAGTGTCATGTTTGTCTATAGATATTGTCATTCAGAATTGTACTATTTTATTACGGACATCGTTATCCAGAATTGGAATGTCTACGGATATCCATATGCGGAGGCATAAAATTAACTATAACCTGTCGAACATAGGGATTCGGTATAGACCCGAATATGCACGTCTAGAATAGAAAAAACACTTCTGGATATAGATATCCAGAAGTCACAAATTTTGAAAAAACTTACTGTATTGTGTATCAATTCCCACAACCATAACTCTTCTCCTCCTCCGTGAACAACATCTCTTCTCCTCCTCTCCGCCGTTGTGCCTTAGTTATCATAATTAAAGTCACTACAAGAGAAAAAAATGGTTTTAACGGAGGTTGACTTTTACATTACCAAAGGTTAAAACTTTTGTTAAGTCATTTACTTATTGTTGCAGTTTCTTCCGCTAAATTATCTATGGGGAACGTGTTTTCTGAGACCTCAAGAAAAGTCTTTCAAAACTCCTTTAAATACCATGGGTTTCAAAATTCCCTTAAATAATTCATTAATCTTTAGATTTGACTGAAAAATACTTCTAAGTTTCTTACCTAAATGACAATACTTAATATATTTGAATGTTAAGAACAAATTTGAAATGTTAATTGCTATCAACATATCTAATTGTAATGATAAAAAGTTTTTATAAATATGCGAGGAATTAATATTTAGGAGACTCTCTTAATAATTTTTTATGCGAGAAATCAATATAAATGAATTTTATATGCGCATCAATATTAATTAAAGATAGAATATTACTATGTTTTTCAAAATACAAAAGAGTAAGAAAGATAAACCTTAATTCCAATTTTCTCAATTCAATTAACAACTCTTTGTTTTTATTTAAATTTCATGCAAACTATTGTCAGTATCAAATTATCATACATATTTTTATACTTAGTAAATGTTATTATTAAGATTTTAAATAATTGTTATTTGTGAGTTCGATACCCTTAAATTATTACTTCTGACGTACATTTTTCGTAAAAAAAAATCATCAGACATCCTATTTTTATACTATTTTTATAGACTACCATATTACGGTGGTGCAGCAAATGTGGTGAACATGAGAGAGGTGCAGTGTTAGTTTATCTCATGGGTTTAAATTTGTGCTATAATTGTTCATACATGACTCTAAATGAAGCTTGTTAGAAAAGGTTAGGAAATAGAAAGTAGGGAATGCAAATGCTCTGCTTTTTGCTCTGTCCATTCTTTGTTCATGAAAAACCCTTGTTGTATTTTCTGGTTTAATGTTAGCAAAAGTTTGGGAAGGGTTATGTTTTTGTTTTGCAGATTTGACCATATGTCATTGCAGCACCTACCACTCATGCAATTGGAGTTAGTTTGCATCAAACAAAGTTCACATTCTGGAAGAGAGTTGGATTTGTATTTGTAAAGAACGCTATATCAGAAGCATGGATCTGCTGCATAATGATTGTATATATAACAAATAATAAATTTGTAATTAAATAATATGAAAAAAATATTAAAATAATAGTATTGAAAGTTGTAATATGGTTATATAAAAGATTGAGGTTGTCAATGTATTATTATTTTCAGATCTTTTCTTTCGTTCAATTGAAGATTTGGTTTTGGATCACTTCTAATTCTTCTCTACTTGTTTTTCTTTTTCTAATTGGTGTCTTGATCCTTTGATCGGTCTTTCTTCGCTTTAACATGATAGTTTTTTTTTGCAAGGTTCATTTTTTATCTGGAAGGATTTGTGTTGTTAAGTTGTTCTCATTTAACATGATAGTTTTTTTTTGCAAGGTCCATTTTTTATCTGGAAGGATTTGTGTTGTTAAGTTGTTCTCATTCTTAGTATATGGGTTATATTACCTTAAAATGGTTTATATTTATATATTGTTTATTTTGGATAAAAAAAATCATTACCTAATAATAAATATAGCAAACAGACTTGGTAAAATCTAGCTGGAAAGTACAATGAAAAGCCCTCGTAGGATCGTAAGGGCACATCCTTTATCCTTCATCCTTCCACGTAAGTAAAATTGTCCTTCTAATACCATCTAACTTTGGTTTCTTTCTATGAAAGAAATAAAATCAAATGGCTTATAAATGTCAAATAGTAGGAAACATATATGACTCGAAATCTTATTTTCACTTTTTTACGTTGACTTAACTTCAATTATTTTTACAAAAATAGATGTGGTATTTGCTCTCATTTTTATAGTTTGGTTTCACGAGTTTATCCTAATTTTATAGTGATTTTCTTTTCTTTTTTTTTTCTATTCTACTCTATACGTTCTCTGCATGTCAATCTTATTGGAAAAAAAAATAACGATTAAAATCAAGTCTACCTGTATATGTTTTGACACCTTAATTCTCTAAAATCTTAAAGTTAATTTTCTAGATCGATGGAATAGGTGATGGGAAAACTTTTTCTTCTTTTAAATGGGTTCACTAATTTTACTTAAAATTAATTAAGATTTAACGTTGCCTCCAAGTATTTTGAAAGTGTGTGACAAAATCACTCTTTATATTAATATTTAGGAGGTGGTTATTTGATAAAGAAGTTAAAAAGTATGTTGTCCAGTTTAAGTTAAATGCTACGTATACATAATTTTAATTATATAAAATAAAAATTAAAAGCTTAAACTTTAGAGACAATCTTATGCAAGATTACTTTCCATTAAAATATGAGTCTTTAGTTGAAGAAGAATGGATAATTCTTCCACCACCGTATCAATATGGAACCAACATAAAATTGAAAACTCCAAAGGGTCCTTGTCATTTTTATTTTTAAAAAAAAAATGTAGAGGAGGTAGGCGTTTTGAGCGAAAGTGTTGGTGGTATAGTGGTTTGTTCTGACGGTGGAGTGAAGTCATTATTTTTAGGTGTGGTGTAGTTATTTTTGAGAGGTAAGCAAAATTATTTTCTCATTGTTTTTTCAGTTGTAAATGGTTTAGGGTTTAGGGTTTAGGGTTTGTCCACAGATGAAGAAATCTCGGAAGTATTTTTTGTGTACTCCGAATTTCCAAATTCAAAATGAGGTCATTGGCGGAAGGTCAGTTTTTATTGTTCATATTAGCTTCTGAATGACCATATCTGAAAATAATATATTAGTTTTGGACTTGCATATCAAAAAAGGCAAAAGTTGTTGATAAGCACTTTTATTTTTATGCAGCAGTGTCAATGGATACCAAAAATTTATACTTAGAAATTTAAGGGAATTTGATGTGTGGGATGATCACAACCAACACTACCTTCTCAAGTACACACTTCTTCTCCGTCGACAACTCCTTCTCTATGTCATTGTGTGCATTACTAAGGACAAAAACGACTTTTCATGATATAGAAGTACACATCTAAATTGATCTGGTGGAGGGAGAATAAAAAAAAGAATTGTAAGTGTTAATATATTTAATTTTCTATTTTTTATTATTATTGGGCTTTGTTTGTTTGACCCAACTTTCCTTTTTCTGTTTCAGCTAGGTCTTAATCTTTTTCTTATATATACACCATGTATTTTACTCTCTAATATACAAGTGAATAAAAGTTTCTTTTATATTTATTTTTCTCTACAATTAGGGTTCATCAAAACCTCTCTTTCTTCATTATGATTACGTGCGATTACGTACGCTACATTAAAGCATCACATCAGACAAGGAATATTCATCTTCATTTACTGTTGTAATATGGTATCAGAGCCATTTTGAGCCTATCCTAGCGAGTATTTGTTGGGCCTATCGTGCCACCCGCTATCGGGCCGCTATCTGACCACCCAAAATATATAGTCCCACGCACGAGCTTCTATCTATCACTCTCGGTGTGAGGGGGGTGTGTTGGAGATCCCACATCGACTAGAGATAAGGACATTTCATAATATATAAATGGGTGCAGACCTCAACCTTATGAGCCGGTTTTATGGGGTTGAGTTAGGCTTAAAGCCCACTTCGTAATAGTAAGATTTTTAATATGAGAAATCTCAGTGAATCCAAATGGAAATCTCAGTAAAGAGAATTTATTCTCTTATCACACACGTCTGAAATGTAAAAATATAAAAATAAAGGTTTGTGTATTTGGTAGATGCTTAATTGGATCTGATTTGAAGACTTGATAAGAGGATTGATGCAATACCCAAGCCACTATTAAGTGTTTGGTTTCATGATTCTATTCTGGTTATATTCATTTTGAACCACGTAGAAAACCTAACCCTTCCATTCTCCTTCATTGGTCCTTGCCTTCATTGGCATCATATTCTCCAATATTATTTTCTATAATAATGGTTGATTTATTCTTTGCTCATTAAAAAATAAAAATTTCATTAATGATGCCACACTTATTACTTAAAGCAAAGGTTCTATGATTTTATAATATATAAATATAGTGCCGCTAGTGCTCACAATAAAAAAAATTTAAAAAAATACTTTTGAATTGTTTACAATAATTTCCTCATTTTTATATTATTTTTACGAGTAAATTAAAGTTATTGTTGTATTTGATGTTTATTTTTTAGTTCAAATTAAAATATTGCATATGATGACAATATTATTCTATGCACTATTAAAATGTATTACATTTATGAGTATAAATACATATTATATTAAGTTTAGTATGAATAGGGAATGAATATATAATTAAAATAATTTTCTTTTCTAGTAAGATAAAAATATTAAAAAAACTTAAATTATAAAAATAAAAAAAGGTAATATATTAATAAGGAATGAAACATTTATACACAAGAGTTTTAATCTGAAATAATATTTTGTCAATGATCAATCATATACATGAAATTAGAATATTTTTTTGAGAGACTAAAACATAAAATTAAATTAATTTTTTAAATTATATATAAAAAAGTTATCTTCAATGAAAAAATGAATTATGTGGAGAACTTGGGTGTTCGAATTAAACTATATATAAGTAATTTAAAATTGTAAAATATACGACGGATTCTTCATTGCACTAACTAAAATTAAATGAAGATAGATATTTAGTGTATTCTTTAAAGATGTAATTGAATACTAAACAATAACAGAAATGTATACACAATTTTTCATACATTTTTCTAAGATTTTATATAATAAGTATACTCATTTTAATAAAACTAACGTTTTTTCTTTATCAATAAAATTAAAAGAGATACTTCATATATATCACAACCTCTTTATAAATAAAGAGAATATCTATATCTATATCACACTACTTCTCATCCTGAAACTACCAATCACATACCATAAACAATCTACAGAACCATATCCTAGATGACTCAAATCAAGGGCTTCTTTAGAGCTAAAACACCAACAACAACAATTTCTGCCATTCCTCTAGCGCTGCAAAAAGTCTTGCATCAACATAAGTACATATTCTTCCTTCATCATAATACTAATTGTTGGAATCCTAAGTCTTCGATTTTACCAACCAAAGCATCAATATGGCAGCATCCCTGATTTGGCCTTGGAAAGCAGCTGCCATAAGAAACACATGTAACAGCAGCGCAACACCAAATAATATATAATATATTTATATGTAAATAAAAGGATCTCGATATTTGGATAACTTCAAATGAATTGTTTCACCATACAATCGTCCACGTGAAAAAAATATATATATTTGGGGTTCAGAAATTTTGTGTGTTTAGGTTAGATTGTAAAATTATGTTAAAAGAATTGTGACTTAATTAATACATTATTTACAATTTTTTCTAAAAATATAAAATGGTATTCGTGTTAGTTGGGTGAAGGTAGGGAGAAAGTGAATTAAATCAGATTGTAAAATGATGGTTTGACAACTCCAAAAATTGTATATATCATTTGATGTAATGAATTTAGAAATAAATATATATAATAAAAGGTAAATTTGTAATTAAATTATATGAAAAAATATTAAAATAATAATATTTGAAATTGTAATATAATTGTAATATAACTACAAAATTTGTCCAACTTAAAGAGTAATAGTATGTAGTGACCGCAGAAATATATGAAGACTCCCATTACACTTCATTACACTTCACTTCCCACAGATTCTGGAAAAAAAATTTCTGAAAATGTTAAGTGACTATTCCGGTCGGTTGATTAGGATGGGCATGAGGTTAGGGAGAAAGTGAATTAAATAGTTTTTAGAATCCATAAATATACAACAGTACAAAATTCACTTAATTTAAAGTATTATTACCCTAATAACAAAATTGTAAATCTTTGAGAATATTTTTGAGAGCCCATAACGTAAATAATATATTATTATTTTTACCAAGTGGCGGTTGTATGATGGAACAACTCCATTTGCGCTTCTTCAACCATTATTTTTGTATATAATTATGTAGCCATGAAAATAGTGAGACTGATTCCAAGGGCTCATGGCTCTGCTATAACCTTCTTTGTCCAAATTTAGTTACTGGTATAGACAATGGGAACTGGTTACAGTAGTCACACTAACCTTGGAAGCGAATGTAGTTCTTATGATGCGGGTGAGTCAGGTAGCATAGTACGTTTGGGAGACTCATTTGAAGTTTTAATGAGCCATAACAAAAATGACCACACAGAAGTTTGGGGTGTGCAATACAATACAAGTGATCAGAAAAAGAACAACTGTCGTTTTAGTCTGGCGGCAAGCCATGACAAAAATGGTGTTGAGAGCATAGAACTCGGATTACGCGACCATGCTGACAACAAAACCGATTTCACCTTGAATATCACAAGGATTGGTCGTGTTGGTCTCCAAGGAGGGATAAGTGGCATCATTTCTTGTAATGGCACAATGTCGTTCACAAGGGCAAAACAAGATCACACAATAGAGACAACCATTGTTCCTTCTGGTTGTTCCTTCAGAGAGGGTCTTTTTGTTCTTGAAATGAAGAAAAAGGTTAACAGTGAGCATGCTTATATGGTGAATATGGCACACTATTATGTCACCAAAGATGTTGGTCTTTCTGTTGAGGCCAAAATTTATCGCAGTAAAAAGTGTTTTAGAGTTGAAGTGGAGGGTCCTTTCATCCACCCCAGTGATGAGTTGCGTTGGCTCCTTGTGAAAACACGTAGAACTGGTATTTGGTCACGTAGTGCATGTTCTCATTGTTACGTAGCAAAGGCTAAAAGTGGAGAATCGAATTCATCTTTGAAAGCAAAGCCAAGTGGTTTCTCCAGCAGTATCAAGCAACAATACAACAGAGGCCTTATCAATTCAAGTGGATACACTACAGGTTCTCTAAATAATTCTGTATTCTTCATAGACTGTAATTTTTAAACTGCTGTTTTTGGGAAATATATGAGGTGTGCAAATATTTTACTTAATGTATTTAAAGATCAAGTATTGAAATAAGAGAGCTTGGTACTGGAAGTTATGTACAAGCAAATTGATTGTTGGAGTTGGCACAAATCTCTGCAACAGGGATTATGATGTTGTATCTGTAGAAAGTAATTTTCCTACTATCCTACAATTAATAACAAGTATGTTTTAGTGTACAACTTTTGTAGATGAAAACAAGGATGATTATTGATTGAATTTTTAAAAGTTTAGGGTAAATTACTTTAAGATAAACATTCTGTTTGGTTTTGAGTTACACATTCTTCTACTTTAACTGGTTTTTTATTTATTGATTTGTATGAGATTGATTAAATAATGTAATTTTGTCGAATAATACTAACTAATGTGTTATGAAGATTAACAAGATATATAAGGATTGAATCATTCTGATTCATATTTAATTTATTGTTTATTATTGAATAAAAACCTTTAAGATAAACATGATTTTCATTTTTTTTTACCATGATTTTCATTAAGAAGTGTGTATATCGGGATATGGGTAATACGTTTTTAAAACTTAAAAGTGCAACAATATGAATATGTTGCTAATTTATGTTAGAAAATTATTGATATAGATTTGTGGGGTCAAGCAAAAGCATTGGATTTGCTTTCTTGCATCTATATATTGGCTTAGTTCTTGGTAACAATAAGGTATAGTACAAACACGAAGTCAACTTTTTTGGTTTTCTTTATACATTTATTTATTTTTACTTTTCACTTATTCAAATAATTTAAAACCAATCATACTCGAAAGAATACTTAATAATATTTAACTTTGATTTTTAAAATATTAAAAAAAAATTAAAATGAATGACTTCTTATGATTTTTGAAAGTTGGGACTTTAATTATGATTCCTTTAATTTCAGGAAAAGTCTTTCAAAACTCTCTTCAATACCATGAGTTTCAAAACATTCTTAAATAATTCATTAATCTTTAGTTTTGACTGAGTTTCTGACCTAAATGACAATGTTTAATATATTTAAATTTGAATGTTAGGAATAGATTTGAAATGTTAATTACTATCAACATCTAACCGTAATATGATAAAGATTTTTTTTAAATATGCGAGAAATTGATATTTAGGAAACTCTTTTAATACTTTTATATGCGAGAAATCGATATAAATGAATTTTATATGAACATCAATATCAATCAAATGATAGAATATTACTATGTTTTTATTTATTTAAATTTCATGCAAACTATTGTCAATATCAAATTAAATTATTGTACATATTCTTATACTTAGTAAATGTAACTATCACTACAAGACAATCATGAAATATAAACTAATTTTTAGATACAAAAAAATAATTAGTTGCTACAGTGACTAAATTAGAGACTAAATTTTTTTTTTCTAAATTAATTTCTATTATTGTTAAATAGTTTCTAAATTGATGTCTAATTAGCAACCAAGGTTTTTGCTACCAATTATTTAGATTCTAAATTTTGTAGCAAAAACATTGGTCGCTAATTAGACACCAATTTATAAACCATTTAACAATAATAGAAACTAATTTAGAAACCAAAATTTTTGTAGTCTCTAAAACGATATCTAATTTAGTCACTATAGCAACTAATTATTTTTTGTCTCTAAATATTGATTTTTATTTCATGATTTTCTTTTAATGTATTCAGATTCTAAATAATTGTTTCTTGTGGATTCAATATCCGTTCTTAGAAACAAATTGTTATTTCTGACTCGATAAAAATCATAACACTTCCTATTTTTACATACTACCATATTATGGTGGTGCAGCAAATGTGGTGAACATGAGAGAGGTGCAGTGTTAGTTTATCTCATGGGTTTAAATTTGTGCTATAATTGTTCATACATGACTCTAAATGAAGCTTGTTAGAAAAGGTTAGGAAATAGAAAGTAGGGAATGCAAATGCTCTGCTTTTTGCTCTGTCCATTCTTTGTTCATGAAAAATCCTTGCTGTATTTTCTGGTTTAATGCTAGCAAAAGTTTGGGAAGGGTTATGTTTTTGTTTTGCAGATTTGACCATATGTCATTGCAGCACCTACCACTCATGCAATTGGAGTTAGTCTGCATCAACAAAGTTCACATTTTGGAAGAGTGTTGGATTTGTAGCTATAAAGAAGGTAAGGAAAGTAGTAGAGGAGGCAATGGACCAAATGGAAGACTATTGCAGAGAATAAATAGCACGAGACTTTTTAGTGATACAAAATGAGCAATGGAAGTAATACCTAAACAATAGAAAATAGAGCAAAAAGATAATGACACCAAGAATTTTAAAAGTGGACAAATTTCATCAACTTCACTGCAAGAAAATCATGAAATAGAAACCAATTTTTAGAAACCAAAATAATTAGTTACAATAGTAATTAAATTAGAGACCATTTTAGAAACTAAATAAAATTTTGATTTCTAAATTAGTTTCTATTATTGTTAAATAGTTTCTAAATTGGTATCTAATTAGCAACCAAGATTTTAGAGACCAAATTTAGAAACTAAATAATTGGTAGTTAAAACCTTGGTTGCTAATTAGATACTAATTTAAAAACTATTTAACCATAATAGAAACTAATGTAAAAACCATTTTTTTATTTAGTTTCTAAAATGGTATCTAATTTAGTTACTATTGCAACTAATTATTTTGGTCTCTAAAAATTGGTTTCTATTTCATGATTTCTTGTAGTACTTGAAGAGTAAAATTCACAGAACTTAATCCATAAAATATCTCTAATATAAAAGCAGAATTACAATATTGATTTCTCTTATTTTTTTTTTTATAATCTTACTCAATAAAAATATAATACAATTTATCTCTAGAATCTCACTACATCCTTTCGGGCAAGAAAAATTGTCCTTATTATACCATCCCAGGTTTCTTTCTATAAAAGAAATAAAATCAAAATATGACTCTAATCTTATTTTCACTTCTTTAAGTCGACTTAAATTCAATTCTTTTTACAAAAATAGATGTGGTATTTGCTTTCATTTGTATAGTTTGGTTTCACGAGTTTATCCTAATTTTATCGTGATTTCTTTTCTATTCTACTCTATACGTTCTCTGCATGTCAATCTTATTGGAAAAGAAATAAAGATTAAAATAAGTCTACCTGAATATGTTTTGACACCTAAATTCTCTAAAATCTTAAAGTTGATTTTCTAGATCGATGGAATAGGTGATGGGAAAACTTTTTCTTCTTTTAAATGGGTTCACTAATTTTACTTAAAATTAATTAAGATTTAACGTTGGCCTCCAAATATTTGTAAAGTGTGTGACAAAATCACTTGTATTAATATTTTCAGGAGGTGGTTATTTGATAAAGAAGTTAAAGTGTGCTGTGTAGTTTAAGTTAAATGCTACGTATATATAATTTTAATTGTATAAATAAAAATTAAAGCTTAAACTTAGAGACAAAATTTAAAGTTTGGTTTTTCTTATGTAAGATTTTTTTATTTATTTTTAAAGAATAAAATCTTTAGTTGAGTAAGATTTTGATGAGGAAGAAATTTCACTGATCCAAATAGAAATGTCAGTAAAGAGAATTTATTCTGTGACCACACACATTTGAAATATGATAAAGGTTTATAAATGTTTGTCCTAAGACTTCATGAGAGAGAGGATTGATGCAATACCCAAGCCACTATCAAGTGTTTGGTTTCCATGATTCTATTCTGTTTATATTCATTTTGAACCACGTAGAAAAGCCAAGAACCCAACTCTTCCATTCTCCTTCATTGGTCCTTTGCCTTCATTGGCATCATATTCTCCAATGACTATTTTCTATAATCATTGATTTATTCTTTTGCTGATTAAAAAATAAAAATTTCTATGATGATGCTCACAATAAAACAATAAAAAATGCTTTTGAATTCTTTTACAATAATATCCGCTTTAGTCCATCCTGCATAATTTGCAGTCTGCGCGGGTTAATAGCGGGCAGGGCGGACTGGTCCGCTAACCAAAAAAAAAAAATAAGTTTGTGTGTTGGCAACTTGACACACTGACAGAGTGAGTGTTATTCTCTTTTATGGTCACTTTAGGTTTTCCATTTTAACGCGCACACACATATCGTTGCTCTCCTTCCTTCCTTGCATTCATTTCACCACAATGCATGGTCGCTCTGCTCCGTTGTCAGCCTCCACTGCACGCATGCACAACCACCACTCCACTACACGCATGCATGACCTCCACTCCACACAGGTTGTTCTGAAAAGAAAAAAAAAACGAATATGAACTGATCCTTATATGAGGCGAGACAGAGAATCCAACCTACGTTCATTACATGTAGCCAAATACGGAACGAGTTAACCTGTTTTACCATCCTTATATATAGACAGATATTTAGTTCTTTAAAGATGTAATTGAATACTGAACAATAACATAAATGTATACACAATTTTTCAGACATTTTTCTAAGATTTAATATAATAATAAGTGTATTTTTTCTAATAAAACTAATGTGCATTTTATATATAATATATTTTTATGCTTAAATAGTGTTTTTTCTCTACTAGTGCAATTTCACCTAGTAAAAATGCAGTTAACTCTAAATGTCTGTACTCTCACTTGGTCTTGTACGTTCTGGTTTTGTTTGCAATAAGAGACATTGAGACACCTCTAAATTATCTCATTTTATCTAATAAATATATCTAATTTATTTATTAACGATAAAAAAAATATTTAAAATCTCATTTCGGGCTGTATATATATATATATATATACATCATATAATTATGTAGCCATGAAAAGACTGAGACTCATTTGAAGTGCTCATATGGCTCTGCTATAACCTTCTTTGTCCAAATTTAGTTACTGATACACACAATGGGAACTGGTCACAGTAGTCACACTAACCTTGGAAGCGAATGCAGTTCTTATGATGCGGGTGAGACAGGTACAATAGCACGTTTGGGAGACTCGTTTGAAGTTTCAATGGGCCATAACAAAGAAAAAGACAACACAGATGTTTGGAGTGTGAAATACAAAACCAGTCAGAAAAAGAACACATGTGGTTTTAATCTGAAGGCAAGCCGTGACAACAATGGTGTCGAGAGCATACATTTCGGATTAGGCGACTTTGCTAACAACAAAACCGAATTCGCCTTGAAAATCACAAGGGTTGGTCGTGATGGTCTCCAAGGAGGGATAAGTGGCATCGATTCTTGTAATGCCCCAATGTCCTTCACAAGGGCAAAACTAGATCACACAATAGAGACAACCATTGTTCCTTATGGTTGTTCCTTCAGAGAGGGTCTTTTTGTTCTTGAAATGAAGAAAAAGGTTAACGGTGAGCATGCTTATATGGTGAATATGGCACACTATTATGTCACCAAAGATGTTGGTCTTTCTGTTGAGGCCAAAATTCAACGCAGTAAAAACTGTTTTAGAGTTGAAGTGGAGGGTCCTTTCAACCACCCCAGTGATGAGTTGCGTAAGGTCCTTGTGAAAACTCGTAGAACAGGTATTTGGTCGCGTAGTGCGTGTTCTCACTGTAACGTAGCAAAGGCTAAAAGTGGAGAATCGAATTCATCTTTGAAAGCAAAGGCAAGTCCCCAGAAGAGCCATGAAGTGGTTGGTCAAATTGCTCATCATGCTTTCTCCAGCACTATCAAGGAGCAATACAACAAAGGCCTTATCAATTCAACTGGGTACACCTCAGGTTCTCTGAATCATTCTATAATCTTCATAGATTGTAATTTTTAAACTGCTGTTTCTGGGAAATATGATTGTAATTTTTGCTGTTTTTGGGAAATAAGTGGTGTGCAAATATTTTACTTTATGTATTTAAAGATCAACTATTGAAATAAGAGCTTGGCACTGGAAGTTAAGCTAATTCATTATTGGAGTTGATACAAATCTCTGGAACAGGGATTATGATGTTGTATCTGTAGAAAGTAATTTAGCTACTCTCCTACCATTAAACAAGTATGTTTTAATGTACAACTTTTCTTGTAGATGAAAAAAAGGATGATTAATGATTGGTTTAAGATACAGCATGATTTTCATCTCCTTTTTTCTACCATGGTTTTCATTAAGAAGTGTGTATATGGGGATATGGGTAATACGTTTTTAAAACTTAAAAAAGTGCATGCATAATGTAAAATGAGACGTCAATGTTATATTTTTAAAATAAAAGAGGAATTTATATAGAATTTTAAACAAAGTGAATATCTGTCTAATTTGTGAAATCACATCAAAATATATATATATATATATATATATATATATATGTGTGTGTTTTGTTATCTTATATGCAGTATTTTTGGCATTTTGACTGTGGAATTGCGAAATTGTAGAATAGCTAAAGAAAATGTTGGTATGGAAGAATAGCTCATGAAAATGGTTAATAGGCTTTTTTTCTAGTTTTTAGGTGGTAATAGGTTGTATTGCTGAGTGTTTTGAAGAAGTTTAGTTGCTCTGTTTTGTACTCAGAGTCTTCTTCCAGGATTTGTGGATGTTTTGCTTTTGTCTAGGTAATGTTTTACGGGTTTTGATGTAGGTTTTGTTCGAAATATATACTAAATTATATTAATATTTTAATGTGATTTCTCATATTACACAGATATGTGTTGAAATAAAAATATATATATCACTAATTCGAGCTTCTAGTAAAGAATGTGTTGAAAGTAGTGTGTTGTTAATATTTCTCTACTTTATATATTTATGTGTCGTGATAAAAGAATTAAAGAATTAATAGGGTCAATAATTTGGTGAGGAAAGTTAGCAACTTGATTTATATGATCATTATATAGTTTACCAAATCTGAAATTACAGAAAAAGGTTACGTGGCCTTCCAGGTTTTCTACTAAAATAAAGCATAATAAGTGAATATGAATATTATCTAAAAATTAAATAATTGATTACATATAATATATAATATCTATTAAAATATAATTAAATATTATATATAATTATAATATTTAATTATATTTTATTCTAATGGCTTCGTATTTATCTCTTCTGAGCGACCAAAATGTATAAGCTTCTTATAGAAAGAACGAACTTAAACGAGTTTGAAGGAGGCAATTTCTCCCGTATTATTTTTATATGCATGTAATATAAGTTTTATTTGCTTATGGATATCGATATTTAGAAATCATATATTTAGTTATGGATATTGACATCTAGAAATGTCAATTGAAAGTGTCATATTTATTTACGGATATTGTCATCTGAAATTGTATTATTTGATTACGAACATCGATATCCAGAATTAGAATGTTTATGGATATCCATATTCGAAGGCAAAAAATTAACTTTAACTTTTCAGGCATAAGCATCTGGTACAACTCCGGATATACACGGCTAGAATAAAAAAAACACATCTGGATATAGATATTCAAAAGTCACAAAATTTATGAAAACTTACTGCACTGCATATTAGTCTCCACAATCACAACTTTTCTCCTCCTCCGTGAACGACGGCTCTTCTCCTCCTCTCCAGTGTCGTGCCTTAGGAACTCAGGTGTGTGTTGGGTGTCGTCGTACCTAAGGTAGTGAATGTTGGATGCTTAAGGTTGGATGTAGGAAACACATTGATGTAGTAGAAACCTAGCTTTTATTTCATTAAAAATACAATAGATATTTCACATAAAGGACACATAGAACATTTTACAGAGTTCTGTTGAGTGTAGGTAAAAAATGGTATGGTGGAGGGAGAATCTGCTTTTTGGAGGATATGGTGATGAAATTGGGTTTAGACCTTTTGTTTTTGTTTTTTGTTCTCTCATGGGTTTGGACATATAATATTGAATCGTGCAACAACAACCGAAAGTGTGAAAAAATTCCAATTTCAGTGCCCAATAATATAAACAATGCAATATTCCAAATAAGTCTTCCAGAATCATAGCTCTCTCTTTCTCTTACACACAATCAAAAATGGTTTAACTTAAAGTATGTGATTCGTTACGCTTGCAAATTCCATTTTCCTAAAAGTTTTTATAACTCATCTGCTTCCACACCAAAAACATGGACCACCTTTGCCAGTTGCATACTTTGAGTGAATGAAAAATTTCTTATATAAAGAATTATAAAAATTGATTTTCCACTTCAGCTCACGAGTATCATAAGATTATTGTATTCCTAATTTCCTACGGCTGAAAATTATATATCTAGTTAATTATATTACAAAAATAACCGACACTCCTTCTCAAAAGAACAGAGACAATGTCTCCCTACTGCTACTATATACCATAAAACTTTCTACAACTGCATGATATGGAGAATTGTGTTTGATCAAATAACACTTTATGCTCCCTTTTCTAATCAACAAAGTTTTTTTATTATCAATAATAAAATAAAATTAATGGGAGTATTAGAGTAGTCCAATCCATATAAATAGGAGTAATCCAATCTATATGAAAAAACTTGTTGCACCAATCAAAATACAGCCAGAAGGCACACTACTACTCAAATACGCAAATGAAAGTTGAGATCAGTTTTTTTTATCAACTATGAATATGAATATCAGGAAGATACCAATATGAAAAAAAAGAAAAAACAAGCTAAATGAACTTTGAAGGTTATAAATATTTCTTAAAAAATTAGAATCAAAGAAAAAGTTACCCATAATCTGATCTTTTATTGAGCTAAAGAAAATATTTATAAATTTAAAAATGTGTTTATTTTGATGTCTTAAAATCTCATTTACCATGCAATTCAGACATTTTTCATAACTAAATTAACAAATGTAGGAACAACATGTAAATTAAACTAAGAGATCTGAGGCAGAAGTATGATAGTTAACCAAGAATAACAAATGTTCCAAACAATTCTGCAATAAAAAAATAAATAACTTGTTTTCTCCTCTTTCGTCCCACAAAAATAAACATAAAATGCTTTCAACCACGATTCCACGTCTCACCAAATTGACCTCATCATCTTTATACTCCTCAATACACAGTAGATCGCATTATCTCGATAATCCATAATACATTGATATCGGATAGTTCTCGGTACTCCGCAGTACACTATGAGACCAACATGTTTGTATTCAGTAGTACAAGGCACTTTTCAATTTTCTCTCACCCAATATGAATCTATAAGAAAAAGGAAATGTATAGAATTCATCTATGATGCAATGGTATCAACTCAGACGCCCTGTAGAAAACAGGGGTCTAGCGCCGGAGTATAAATACTGTTTGGGACTAAGTGGTAGCAAGTAGACATGTGTAAGTAGTAGGAAACAAGGGCATGAAGTCTGTTCGGGAAGAGAATGAGGTTAAAATGGATATTGTGGACCTCTGTTGGTACAATCCAATATAATCATGCAAAGGGAGTTCTAGCACAGGGGCCTCTCCAACTGGTTTTCTTGCACATGAGGAAGCTAGAAGGCAATAATCAAGAACAAGTGAAGCATGCAGGAAGCACTAAACAGTTAAAGAGCAAATAATACAAGGAGTTATGCAATAAGAAACAAACTTATGAGCTGCTACTTGTTTAGAGATAGTGGGGCATTGCAATATATAGCACCTGAATATGTGGTTTAACAGCTGATAAAGAAGTAGTAGATGTACGATTTTTAGCTCGTAAGGGCGTTGCAGTAATGCAGCTTCACAGATATATAACCTGAACTTGTACATTCTATATATGTTGTTAGACGGTGTTGCTAAGCAAGCATATGCATAAATACGTACAACAAAGCATGTTAAACTACATGATGTCCGTGTAGAAAGGATTGTATATGACAATCATGGAAGGTATTAATACAGGTTCATATGTTGTATGGGTTATCTTTTGATTCTTTTTTCAAGACTCTTTCCACGAATGTTGATGTTCGATCGGGATTGGTTGACCTGAGAAATACACTCCAACTATTAAGTAAGTACTCTCTGTCATTACTGATAAAAAAAAATAAAAGTACTCTCTGTCATTACTGATAAAAAAAAATAAAAGTCTATGTTGGTAATTGATAAAAACGTACCTTACCCTTCACATAAAGATTATTTATAATGTTTAGTCATGAGTCTTTGTTGTGATGGGAAGATCAATGTTTAGTCATGAGTCTTTGTTGTGATGGGAAGATCAATCAAATATCCGTTGTTAACTGATTTATACCATCATCCTTGATTTATAGGGAAGTATATTAGTATATTGGACTGTCTGAAGTATATTGGTATATTTAATCCGTATTTAGATGATTTGTCTGGAGATATTTTCTGCATATTTCAAAATATGAATACGACTCATTAAGTGTTATTACAATTGTCGTTATTGTCATTTATTACTTGACTTAAAGGTGTTTTTTACTAGGTTTGTCGGTTACCCAAGTCGAGATTGGTTCGTCCGGTAAAAAAAGTAATATAATTAGCTAAAAAAATGACTTTATTATGATATCGAAATAACATGTAGATAACAAAAGAGAGGTGTCTCATATTATAGTTCCATCTTTACAAACATTCCAACCTTGAATCCAAAAAAGAAGGGAAATCATTTCACACAAACAACTCTACTGTCCCTTATTTTTGTGGGTGGAGTTTGTCGAATAAGCTTTTGACAACATTACATGTAACATTAGGGTAACTGTTGCAAATAACAACTTCATAGTTCCTTCATCCACTGAATCCAAATGAATACTTCTTTTGTTTGTCAGGAGAGAAGAGCCCAAAATGTTTCTCTCTCTCAGGACTCTTCTGATTCTCATCGAACATAGCAAACACATAGATCTCTGTGGGTTTTGAAGGCCTTCTAGGGCTACCTGTTTCAGCACGACGAATCAAGTTATCTAAGTAGGTGTTTGCATTGTCAAAAGTAGCAGCAAACTCTCCTCCATCCGATGGCCATCCACTCTCGGACACAACAACCTCCACATCACCAATTCCAGTGGCATCAACTGCAGCATGCAACGAATCCAACATAGCATCAAACAGATTCTGGTATCCGTATTCACCATCCGACACAACAACGTTTGGGGAGGTGAAAAGAGCATAGGGAAGTGATATGTCTGTAGGGTTATCAGAGTAACTAAAATAAGGGTACACATTGGCTAGTAAAGGTGCATTTGCATACACCAAGTACCCTAAAATAGGGTCTATGTATGACCTCACATCATCTCTGAAAGAGCCTTGTGATGGGGGGTAAGACTTTCCTAAGAGGCTCAAATCAATGGCTGTTGTGACCTTAATTTGATCCTGAAGGCCTTGAGCCCTAATAGCTTGGTATATGTTTTGGATTGCAGGTAGAACATGTGGGGCAAACTGAGAAGACGCTTCAACGGGATTCACTTCGTTGCCAACTGCCACGTACTTGATTTTGACACTGGGCCAGTGGTTCAACACGTTGGTTTGCACCCATTGAATGGCAGTGTCAGAGCTTGTAGCAAGACCTTCAAGGTCCACGTTTGGGACCCCGAGAATGAGCTCAATGGCTGAATTTGCAAGGGCGTCTAGAGCATCTTGATTAGGATCAAAGAGTCTCATTCTTGCTATGTTGTTTGATTGGTAAAGGCTTACGACTTCACTTGCGGGAGGTAAATTGTCACCCAATGTGCCGTAACACACGCCAATCTCACCATCTGCTACCCAAACACATCAAAATTCTCATCTATAATATTCTTGGTTAAACTTATCATAAAATATAAAATGATTAAAAAGTAAAATTATTTTTTTTCTCAACAAAGAATAAATAAAATAAGATGACACACTTCAGAAGATTATGTGTTTCAACCTATACAAATATTTTAAGGTATTCCAATCCACACTTTAAAAATGTTTGATCTTCATATAAAAATAGTCAAAATCAAACATACTACCGACTCTATATACAACAAAACAATCAACAAAAATCATCATCTAGCCATCAGGATCATTAAACACCTTTTAGAAAACAAAACAAGATAAATATTGGCTTAATTTATAAGTTAGTTTAACTCATTTAAATAACATGATTTATTTATATAAAAAAAAGTATATACAATTTTAAATAATAAATAAAATTATTAAAAATATTCAATAAGAATTTAATTATTTTAAAAAATAAATCATAAATACATAAAATATATTTTTTCTTAAAAAAATGTATATATATAATAAAACTTATGTAATTACATCATTTTGTATCATTTTACATTTTTCAACGATTACCAAACATTTCGAATCCAATAAACTACTTTATTAATCCCTAACTTATCATTTAAAATATTTATCTGCTAAGAGCCAAACTATTAAGTAGAAGTTAAATTATTAACAACAAAGACCCAATGTTTTAAGTATGGCAAGATACATAAATTTTTTTAAGTTATTTTAACTAAGATGCATTTTTTTTATAATTCTGTTGTGAGGATCGTTATTATTAGAAAAATTGCAAACCTTAGTAAATTGTTTTACATTATGAATTATATAAATCATAATCATCAATTAAGATTTTTATCATGTTAATTTCCTATATATATTAACTCTATTATTGTATTCTATATTTTGGACATCTGCGGGTGCTTATGTCGGATGGAATGTTTCATAATAATATATTATAATTGAAGAACAAAAATTTGATGCAGTTGATAAAGTCACTTCAGAAGATTTATCCTCAGAAATATACTTATCATATACATATATGAGAAATTGATAGAGAACAATGAATAAATGTGGTGAAGCTTATTTGAAAGAAATGTTATATTTTGTTAGGGTTAAAATAAAACTTATCATTTGGAAAACAAAAACAAAAAGCAATTCCTGAATTGAGTAGGATTAAAAGTGTTATTTTCTGATAACATATTATATATGAACTACCATTATATAGCAATGGTGGAAGTAAATGAGAGAACCTGCAGTGCGAAGGTTGATTGTGAATAGCTGAAGAAGAAGAAGCATGAGAGTAGAGAAAGAGAACATCTTGGCAGTGGTGAAGAGAGAAGGCATTGATGATCACACTTTGTTCCTGTGTTCGTTTATGCTTAAAACTAGAGAACTGGATAATTCTGGTCTGCTTCCTTACTCTGTTGAAGATGATTATATGTATAATACAAAAACTCTCCACAATATCTCTTGTTATTAAACAAATATTAAATGTTAATTATAGAATAAATCTCTAGTATAATATCTTTTATAACCAATTCAATTTATTTAATATATTATACATAATCAATTAATGTACAGATCTCACATCTTACATAATGAATTAATCTGATCTCATTTTAAATGTTATAAATGGTATATAACCTAACATATATAAGTACCAAAACTATTGGAATCTGTTTAAATACATGAATATTCTTTCCAAACACATACGTAAATGTATTTATATCACATATATTATTTATCTTGTCGTTCACTAATTTACATTAACGACTTCTTCTTTTGTTATTTCATATATTACCAAATTTATCTATATCACATATCAACTTTGTCTCGTTGTTGTTATTGTTATTATTATTATAATTATTATTATTATTATTATTATTATTATTATTATTATTATTATTATTATTAACTTTATCTTCATACGAAATAATGTATGATATTAATAATATTATTTTTATTAATTAATCATAAGTGTACCTGTATAGACAAAGAAGGTATAGATAATAATTGGTTGTACAAGTCTTGATGTCTCGGTTGCCTTTTCACCTTTAATTGTTGGTGTTCGGCTGGAGTTGACCTGAAAAAGATACTTCGACAATCAAGTAAGTAGTGTTAAGAGTGTATAGTGAAAGTTGATTAAAGCATACCTTACACTTCTGGAGATGATTTATTTAAAGTGTTTAGTCATGAGTTTTTGTAGTCATGGACTGAATCTATCAAATATTAGTGTTAACTGATTTCTAACATGATCCTTGATTTACCGAGAGATATATTGATATGTTATGTTTGTATGTTCGTATATTTAAAGAATATCTTAATAAATCAATTTCTTCCACTGAATCAGTATTAGTTGATTTTTCGAGGATGTTATCCAAATTCAGTGGGACACGATTATGATTGGTAAAAAGTTTCCATAATTGTTATTGCTGTCATTTACTAAATATTTTCAAAATATATTAATACGAGATCGGTTCATCAATGAGACCGAATGATATGTGACTTGTCAGATATTAATTAATACAATAGAAATAACAAAATATAGAAAGTTTGGTATTCTTGGGAGCAAGGTTAAGTTGAATTTAAGAATCTAATTATGTCTTATAATTTGTATTCTTTGTATATAGTATTCTTTGTATGAATCATACAGAAAATGATAATTAATATATATTTAATTAAAAAAATAAACTAAGTAAAATTTTAGTAGTTGACATTTAATATATATTTTAGTCCATTAACTTGCTAATACAATTATTTATTATTTCCTATGAAAGATGTTTTACTTTTGTACTGCATGTGTACGAGAATGTGTTTGGAGATGACTAGAAAGTCGTGTTTTAATATGAAAATACAATTGAGATTATTGTATTTGTGGTACGATACAAAAATATAAAATAATTTAACTTTATACATATTTTAGTTTATTTTGTATACAACCTGAACACTCTTATAAACAGAACACGTACTACATTATCTTGCATATAATGATATTTTTTTATCATGCACCCCACCAAATAAATCAATAAATATTAGAAGAATTAGAAATTATGAATAAGTAGATAAATTATGAATGATGATCTTTAGTGGCGGCTATGGAGTTGAATATATCTTGTAGGATTGTAGCTATCTATGATAACAAAAACTACTGAAGCAGCCATTGACCATGATTAAGACTCTTCTCCTTTCAAAATGTCTTAGTTCAAAGAATACGTAATCAATTCATACCAATCAATTAAAGTGGGTAAGAAAACTAAGAAAATACAACATATCTATTTATATTTGTAAAATAAAAAGTTATGAAAAATAATTAATGATTTATCTTACGATCTTGTGATTAATTAAACATATATAAATCGTAATTATTTGTTTTAAAGTGGATTTCGTTAATTTTAAAAAATTTAATCCTCATTAAATGCTTGTTTTTATAATGAAAGTGAATGATGAAATAAAACAAGAAAACTAAGATAAAAGTGAGTGTAGGTTCACTTTATTATTAACAACCAACATACTTTTTATCCAAAACCAAAGGATAAACATGTTTTACAAACATAAAATTCTGTCTTATTTTGGTGGAATATTACAACAGACTTTGAGAACTAGGGTTCCAACCTTACATGTCACTCTTAAGGGGATATGTTGCATTGAACTCATCAACAACAATCTTTGCATCCCTTTGGGCACCAAATCCAAAGGGGTACTTCTTCTCTTTGCTGGGTTTAAAGAGCCCAAAATGTTTCTCTATCTCAGGACTCTTTTGATTCTCATCGAACATGGCAAATATATAAGTCTCTGTAGGCTTCGAAGGCCTTCTAGGGCTTCCTCTTCCAGCACGACGAACCAAGTTATCCAAGTACACACGTGCGTTGTCATACGTGGCACCAAACCCTCCATCTGAGGGCCACCCACTCTCAGACACAACCACCTCAACGTAACCAATCCTAGTGTTATCAATGGCTGCATGCACTGAATCCAACATAGCATCAAACAGATTTTGGTACCCATATTGGCCATCCCTCACCACAACATTTGGTGAAGTGAAAAGAGCATAGGGAAGTGATATATCACGAGGATTACCAGAGTAACTGAAATAAGGGTACACATTCACTAGCAAAGGTGCACTTGCATATAGCAAGTACCCTATTATAGGGTCTAGGTAGGATCTAACATCACCCCTGAAGGAACCTTGTGATGGAGGGTAGGAGTTTCCTATAAGGGTCATGTCAATGGCTGTTGAAACCTTGATTTGATCATGGAGGCCTTGAGCCCTTACAGCTTGGTATACATTTTGGACAGCAGGTAGAACATATTGGGCATACCAAGAGGAACCTCCAACAGGACTCACTTCATTGCCAACTGCTATGTACTTGATTTTAACACTGGGCCAAAAGTTCAACACGTTCCTTTGCACCCATTGACGAGCAGTGTCGGCATTTGTGGCAAGACCCTGAAGATCAGAGTTTGGCACTCCAAGAATGAGTTCAATGCCTGAGTTTCTGAGTGCTTGCAGAGCTGCTTGATTGGGATCGTAAAGTCTCATTCTTCTTATGTTGTTTGATCTGTAAAGGTTTATAACTTCATTGGCTGATGGGAGATTGTTGCCCATCATGCCATAACACACCCCGATTTGAGCATCTGCTAACCAAATCAAAAATCATATCTGTCAAATTTGATGTGTTGATATATTCTGAGGGTTGTCAAAGTTAAGTTTTTGTGTGTGTGATATTCTTGAATTTTAGGTTAGACGATAGTTTATTGTGGGATCGGTTTTGATTGGGATGAGATTTTATCTTATTTTTCTTTTTATTTTTTATGAGTTATTAGGTCATCTTTGAAATGATTATTTCTCACGATAAAAAAAATTGTGTCAAATTAAAACTGCAACCACATGCTACATATGATTAAGGGATATTGGTAAGTAATAACATTGAATAAAATTGGTGAAGCTTATTTTAAAGAAATAGTCAATAGTTTATTTACATTAGCTTGACTTTAAAAAATCTTTTGGAAAATGATAATTTGAGAAAAAAAGGCATTATAATGTCCCCTAACATTGAAAATGATATTTTATGGATGTATAAAATATGATGTAATATTAAGGATGATAAAATAAGTTAGCTTCAAGAAGCTGGTTCTCTGCTCAAATTAAATAACTTTCTCTAAATTTTGTATCTACTTTTCTATTTCTTCAATATTTTTTTGTCAGGTCAACTAAAACTACTAATTTCATTTAATGTTTATGTATTATGTTAATTGTCATAGCAAAACATTATTAAATAGACACAAAAAGACATAAAATAGAGTCATTATCCAATGAACTGGATAGTTGCAAAAACATCAAACACCTAGTTAGCATCTGGCAATGGAAAGCTAAGTCAGGTTGACTTGTCCATCTATTTTACTGATGGAGATTTTGTAAAGTTTTTAAACTTAAGACTTTATATATATATATATATATATATATATATATATATATATAAATTTGACCAAAAAAATATATGTGTGTAAAGTTTTTAATTTTATTAAAAAATTAAATTTACATTGGCTATGGTTATTAGTTTATTTAATAAATTCAACCTCTTTAATATCAATAAAAAAACTATGTTTAATATTTAGACTAAGTTGTCAATATACAAATAGATTTTTAACTAATTTTTTGAATTAATTTTATGAAATAATAATTTGATTTTTCTTTTTTCTTTTTTGTTGATTTTGAAACTGCTCAGTGTACTGTTAATAGATAGATTGATATATACATTTAACTTATCCAGAACAAAATGGTGAGGAACCAATCTTGTCTGAGAAACTAGTATTACATATCAATCTATGAGCAAACTTAATAAATGAATGGAGAGAAACTGACCTGTTGTGATAAGGTTTACTGTGAATAGTTGAAAAAGAAGAAGGAAAGCAGCAAATGAGAACCTCTGGTTTCTGGGGAACTGAGAAGCCATGGTGGAAAATTATAACACACCACAAAATGGTGAAGTGAAGGATTAGCCCTCAACAGAGGCTTTGAATTGATTTATTAAACTTCATTGTTTCAGTGTTCTTATAAACACAGCTAGCTCCTTGACCAAGTCATAGAACAAATTTCAATTATTAATATAAATCTTGATGTCCATGTTTACCCACCCATGATGAAAAGTCTTGGTCTTGCCAATTTTCTCTTCCAATCTACATTTCAAATAACTCTCCTACGTATATATCTAAAAACACATTATGCATTAATTTTGCTATTAAAACATGTAATAAAACTAGTCTAAAAAATTATCCATACATATACACCATACTAACACTAAAAAAAAATATGAAATACATAATTAGTTACAATAATAACTAAATTAGAAACTATTTTAGAAACTAAAAAAAAAAATTCTAAATTAATTTTTATTATTGTTAAATAGTTTCTAAATTGATATCTAATTAGCAACCAGAGTTTTTGCTACCAAATTTAGAAACTAAATAATTGGTAGTTAAAACTTTGGTTGCTAATTAGATACTAATTTAGAAACTATTTTACAATAATAGAAATTAATTTAGAAATCAAATTTGATTTTAGTTTCTAAAATCGTCTCTAATTTAGTTATTATTGCAACTAATTATTTTGATCTCTAAAAATTGATTTCTATTTCATGATTTTCTTGTAGTGTAATTATTATAATATGTATATTATAATATCACTTAAATAAAAAAAATTCGGAATAAAACTCTCAAAATTATTAATGTAATTATGATAGACACTTTATATATAAACATGAAAAAAAATAAGTATTCGGAATACTATTGGTACAATAGTTAATAATTCTTAAACAAACTTATGTTATTTTCTTCTAAGCATTTATTGTTTAAATTTTTTGTCTCATCTCAGTTAACTGGAAACCACAAAATCACATCAATTAAAGAAAATAAAACTTATACACCTTATCAGTGATTAAAAATAATTTCTTAGTATTACAACTAAAAAAATTATTAAATAGAATTAATTTTAATGACTAAAAAAAATTAATCATTATATAATTAAATTATATTCTATTTTATAAATTAAAAATTATTAATATTTAAAGTAGTTTTTAAATTTTTAAACTAGTTTTTAAATTGGTATTTAATAATTATCAAAGTTTTAGTTATTTATTATTTTAAATTTTAAAACTAATAACTAAAATTTTGGTAATTATTAGATGTTAATTAACTAATTGAATATTAATTTAAAAATCATTTTAGATACTAATAGTTTTTCTAATGCCTTTCTTTTTATAATTCTTCAGTTTTTTTACCACTCCTATCATATTATTTATTTATTTATTTTAGTTTTCGTTCTATTTCTATATCTTATCCACTTTTGCAAAAATAGTCATAATAATATAATTCTTGGCAAAAAAATAAAATGATGTAGACAAATATATATAATAGTCAAGTGATGATAGTGCATGCACTTGGAAGAGTGGGACAAAGTAGATGATGAATATATCTAAATGCTTAGCATTTTCAACATAGTTTAAAGCTTTTCCTATCAACAACTTGGTATTAAGGGCCCACGTTAACAAAATACCAAAGAATTCAATTTCCTTAATAGTCTTCTACTTGATTGCATCTACGCATGGTGTTATATAAACCCAAGATAATAAGTATATGTGCCCTACAAAATACATTAAATATTTATATTAATAATTAACTAGCTTCTCACCGCAGCCATAAAAGCCAATTGCCTTTTCTAAATGATGATAGGGCTGCTGCACCTTCTGAATCAACTTCAAATATTAGCCTAACTTTTGTCATGTGCAATTTTTGAAGTGTTCAACATAATATAACACGAATTTAATATATAGTATATTCTATAATAGAATTAAGTGATTTATTTAGCATATATCAGTTAATTTTACTATGAATAATATTTGGATAGCATTGGTTAAAGAGATTTGGAGATATAGGAACAATTGTTAGCTGACCTGGGGCAAGTCCGAGTGAAACAAGAGGCGATTTTACAGCAAAAAGCAAGATTCAGTTGGTTAAGTCAGGGGGATTTGAATACAAAATTTTATCATTCAAGCATTAAGTGGAGGAGGATGTTTAACGGGATTAATGGTCTCAAGGTCGGAGATCAGTGGTGCGAAGACCCAACCGAAGTAAAGGTTAGAGTGAAGGAATTTTTTGAGGGCAGATTTAGTGGGGGGGAAGTCCTCTGGTTAGATTGGATAATGTTCAGTTTAAGGTGATATCTAGGGAGGACAATGTAACGTTGGTTGGAAGTATTTCAGAAGAGGAAGTTAAGGAGGCAGTATGGAATTGTGACAGCTCCAAAAGTCCTGGACCGGATGGTTTTAATTTTGGCTTTATAAAATTCTGTTGGGATTTTTTAAAAGAAGATGTTGTGAGTGCGGTACAAAGGTTTGCAGAGGGTGGAAGTTGGTCGAAAGGTTCTAACGCCTCATTTATTACCCTGGTTCCAAAGGTTGCAAATCCACAACAACTGAATGAGTTTAGACCGATCTCTTTGGTGGGTTGTGTGTATAAAATTATCTCTAAAATCCTTTCTTCAAGGTTAAAAAGGGTACTAAACAAAGTTATTGATCCCAGACAGTCTGCTTTCTCTTGGAAGGAAGAGGTTTGTTGGACAGTGTGTTAGTGGCTAACGAGACACTGGAGGAGGTAAAAAGGAAAAAGAAAGAATGTGTGGTGTTTAAGGTGGACTATGAAAAGGCATACGACTCAGTTAGTTGGGAGTTTATTTACTACATGATGGGAAGATTGGGTTTTTGTGGTAAGTGGATTGATTGGATAAAAAATTGTTTAGAATCATCCTCAATATCTGTGTTAGTAAATGGAAGCCCTACAACTGAGTTTAAACCTTTGAAGGGCCTAAGACAAGGGGATCCTTTAACACCGTTCCTTTTTCTAATTGCGGTTGAAGGTCTTGCAGGGGTAGTTAGGCAGGCGGAAGAAAAGAAGCTAGTAGAAGGTATTGAAGTCGGGGAAAAGCGAGTAAAAGTGTGCATGTTGCAATATGCAGACGACACTCTTTTCTTCTGTAAAGCCTCAATCCTAAATGTTCTGACACTAAAGGCTATTCTGAAATGCTTTGAACTTGCTTCTGGTCTTAAGGTTAACTATTCCAAGAGTAAGGTTGGGGGAGTGGGTGTGAATATAAATCAGACGATGACTTTCGCCTCAATTCTTAACTGTGACATTATGAAGGCACCTTTCAATTACTTGGGGGTGTTGGTAGGTGGGAATCATAAGAGGTGTGTCTTTTAGGAAGGTGTGATCACTAAGTTACGGAATAGGCTGAGTGCGTGGAAAGGGAAAACCCTCTCTTTGGCAGGCAGAGTATGTCTTATCAAATCGGTGCTTACGTCCCTACCGCTTTTCTATGTCTCCATTTTTTATATGCCGGTAACTGTGATGAGGGAAGTGAAAAGGTTACAAAAAAACTTTTTGTGGGAATGGGGGTCAGAGAACCGGAAAATTGCTTGGGTGGCGTGGGATAAGATTTGTCAATCGAAAGATAATGGCGGATTAGGGGTCATTGACATAGAAAAGTTTAACTTGGCTCTTCTAGGGAAATGGATATGGAGACTTAAGTCTGAAGAGAGTGGGTTTTGGAAGGATATTATAGAGTCTAAGTATGGTGGGTGGAGGGGTTTAAGATCTCAAGATCAGTCTTGTAAGGATTCGATGTGGTGGAGGGACCTCAGGAAAGTTTGGCACTTAGAGGGGTGGGGATGTGATTTTGAAGATAGAGGTCGGTGGGAAGTAGGAGATGGGAAAGAAATCAGATTATGGGAGGATAAGTGGTTGGAAAACATCCCTCTAATGCATAAATTCCCTAGATTATATTTAATCTCCTTGGATACTGGTTGTACTTTGTCACAAGTTGGGAGTTGGAGTAATAATGGTTGGTCCTGGAAACTACGGTGGAGAAGAAATCTTTTTGTGTGGGAATCCAGTCTACTTGATCTTCTAATGCGAAAGTTGGATACCAAAAGGTTAACAAGAGAAGGTGGAGTTAAACCTGATAAATGGCTATGGAGGGATGTGGATCATACGGATTTCTCTGTGAAGGTAGCATATAAGTGCCTCATGGGGGAGGAGTCTGTAGTGGGGGAGGATCTGTTCGCGAATTTCTGGACTTTAAAGACCTTACCTTCGGCACATTTTTTGGCTTGGAGGGTGTTACGTAATGCTATTCCTACTAAGGACAATCTTTCGAGACGCGGTATACCTTTGATGTGCGATCGGTGCCCTCTGTGTGGTGTGGAAGAAGAGTCGGTAAGACATTTATTTTTTGAGTGTAAGATTTCTTGGAGAATTTGGGGTATGTGTCTCACGTGGTTGGGTTTCCCGTTGGTGCTACATTGTGATGCACAAATGCACTTTAGGATGTTCAAACCTCTTGGTCTGAACCACGCAGGTACCAAGTGTTGGGGGGGTATTTGGGTAGGTTTTGTGAGTGAAATTTGGAATCACAGGAATAAGGTTGTGTTTGAGAATGGGCGGGTGGATCTAGTGGAGGTTTTTACCGTGGCACAAAGGAAGACTTGGTCTTGGGTCACAGTAAAAGAAAAATCGGTTGCGTTCTCTTACTCAGACTGGTGTTTGGATCCTATTTGTTGTATGAGGTATTTGAAAGTCTGATTTTTTGTCTTATTAACTAACGTTCTTTCCTAGTTTTGGTAGTTGTGGTGTGGTTTGCGCAAGTTCCTTCGGTAACTCCTATATGAATGGCTAGACTGAGGCTTGGAAAGCTTTAAGTGGTTGTGCAGGTTGTTTTGGTATTTCCTATCTGGCAGGGTCAGATTGATGATTCTGCTCTGTATTGCGGTTGTCTTGGACATTTTGTTTGGCAGGGCCGGACTGAGTTCTTTGCTCAGAACTGCGATTGGAAGCTGTTACGTTTTTCTTGCAAGCAATATCTGGTCTATGTACTATCCTCGAAGGATCGGTTTGTTGATGTTAGTTTTTGGATTTTTGGTACAGTTTGCCTGTTACAAAGATTTGGCTTAGTTGTTGGGTGATGTGTCTTTTATTATCGAGTTTGACACTTGGTTATGGTAATTCAGCCTGATGGCAAAAACCTCTTGTATATCTTTGTTTGAGGGTGTGACCTTTTTTGTGGGTTGATGTAACTGTGTTTGTTGGGTTCTTATATTTTGTACTGGGATTGTGTATTGTTGGATCATTAGTTGGTAGGGTACTAGAATACTTGTATTTGGGGTTTTGTATAAGGGTTGGGACACCCCTGAAATGTCTCTTTTTATTTTATTTATTCTTTGCTGATAAAAAAAAAATATGAACAATTGTTTATTTAAAAATGGAGTTGTTGATCATATAGAAGTGTTTTCTTTCTTCATTCAGTTTTGAAGCCACTCTAACAGTGCTTTTCTGATTGTTAGTGGTTCCGATTAGCTTTAAGGCATATGCTGGAATTTTTTGCTGTTGTTAGTAGTCTTTAGGATGTTTTACTGCATTATTCAGCTGGTTTTGTGAGCCTTATAGGTGCTATCTCGTGGTCAAGAATCAAAGGCTTCCGTTGTATGGAGTTCTTGACTGTTGTATACGGGTTGGAACATCCCTGGAGTGTTCTATTTTTAATATTATTTATTCTTTGCTTATCAAAAAAAATATTGAAGTGTTTTCTTTGACACAAGTTAAAGTTTGGTCTTGAATCGCTTCAAACAGCTTCTCATTCTTTGATTGGTATATAGAATCTTTAGTATGTATGTACTTGATTTAATATTCATTTAAAGGTTGATTCTTCATCTTTTGTTGGTATTTACGATAGTGTACAATTTCTTGGTATTTATGATAGTGTACAATTTTCTATTGATAGAATTTTGTCTCCTTATGTGATTTCTTAAAGTAGGGTTTTCTTAATTATGTGTGTTCTTAAAGTAGGGTTTTCTTATGTGTTTTCTTGAAGCAGGGTTGGCAAAATGAATTGAGTTTGCTAAGTTATCTTGTCCACCATCAATTTAATAAACTCGATTGATATTTTTATTTTGTTAACCCAGTTTTAACTCCCTAGCTACTCGCACCATATATGGCAAAGCTGGGTAAAGGCCTATTTGCAACCCTTTGTGGTACCAAAACTTTGTAAACACCACTATAGTGATTTCGACCATTGTGAAGATTATCACAGAAACTCACTATGGAAGCTCAAATTGCTTACCAAAAGTTTTTACACAATTGTAGCAACACACCACCTTCTCTATTCGCCTTATGAGTAAACACTATCACTCAAACCTAGCTAAATTCTGGTGGGAGGGGAGACAAAATTTACCTAGACTGGCATATAAGCAAAGATGTAGGGAAAACGTATTACTACTAGAAAAATCATCAAATAGAAACCAATTTTAGAGACTAAAAATAATTAGTTGTTATATTAACTAAATTAGATATTATTTTAGAGACTAAAAAAATTATTGGTTTCTAAATTACTATTATTGATAAATAGTTTCTAAATTGGTATATAATTAGCTACCAATGTTTTAAATACCAATTATTTATATTCAAAATTTGGTAGCAAAAACTTTGGTGGCTAATTTGATACCAATTTTGAAACTATTTATCAATAATAGAAACTAATTTAGAAATCAACAATTTTGTTAGTCTCTAAAATAGTATCTAATTTAGTCAATATAGCAACTAATTTTTTGTCTCAAAAATTAGTTTCTATCTAATTTTTCCGGATGAGTACAATGAAAAGGCTTTATGCAAACTCTTTCAAAGATGGGGAAGGGTCTTAGATATTTTCATTTCCAGGAAATTAAACACCAGAAAACAACATTTCGGGTTTGTTAGGTTTCAAAGGGTGGGGGACACACATGTCTTGGAAAGAAAATTGGATTCAATATGGATAGGAACTTGGAAGATGAGGGTTAACATACCTAAATACTATAAGAACGAGTTTCCAAAGAACAAAAGGAATTCTAAACCAAAGACGAAGACTGTAGTAGATCGGAAAGTTTGGAGCAAGAAGATTCAACAACATTCTTTTGCACAGGTTGTTAAAAGTGGGAGCGAGAGTTTTTCCCAGGGAGCTTCAGAAGATGACATGTTTCACTTAGGGTCAAGGTGGAGTCTTCAGAGTGGTTGCAGAATTGTTTTGTTGGTAGAGTTTCCAAGGCAACTAATGTGCAGTCCATCAAGGAAAGCTTCCTTTTGGGACGGTTCAATTTCGTTAGAGTAAGATACCTTGGGGAAAAGTATGTGTTTTTGTCATGTGAAGATGAGAGCATAATTGTGAAATCTATATAAGAGAATAAAAAATGGTTTGACAGAGTCTTCGAATCAATCATCCCCTGGAACGATTCATTTGTGGTAGTTGACAAACTTGTGTGGGTTCGTTACAGAGGTCATCTGTTGGCACTTTGGATTAGCTAGTGTTTTGAGCGTATAGGGGCTCTAGTTGGTACATTGTTGAAGTCAACGAGGCAACTGTTACAAGAGAGGTCTTAGAGTATGCTAGATTGCGCACTAGAATTCCAGTGGGAAAGGCAAAATCTATGAGGATCAATGATACATTGTGTCAGGTGTCACTAAAAGAAGAGATATGTTTTTCAGGTCACAATAACTAGGGTGTCTTCATACGAATTGGGGAGCGCTCTCTGAAGACCTTCCAAAGGCTCGAATGGCGGATAGTGTCGGAGAAGAGCCCCTTGAATCTGAGTGTTCTGACTGCGAAGAAGGGAGGAGAGGAACAAACTATTCAGTTTCCTGCTGGGAGAGAGAAATTCTAAAGGTGGCGCATGCAATAACTATGGAGTTAATTCCTTTTTAGAAGTCAGAATGTCACTTGGAAATGAAGAAAGAGGGTAGCATCATTATTGGAGATGTGGAGGGGATTAAGTCTAACGGGCACATAGGTTTTAATCTGTCTAAAACAACTTTCAAATGGGCACTTGATGACCTAATTTGTGGTGGGTCACTTTTGGCCCATTTGCAAGTTGAAAGTTAGGTAGGGGAGTCTACTGGTTTGGGCCCATCTGACGTAGTAGAACAATTCGAGCACATTGCACTTGGAAAGCACCCATGCATGGATTGTGGACGTGACACTGCTAGTGGCGGCTATGAAAGTGAGGGTTCGCAACTGAAAGACGCTCAATTTTCCTACAACCCCGTAACAGTGGTGCCGACGAATAACATTGTAGTGAAGGTCTCCATTTATTAGTCTTTTAGGGACTAATTTAGAATTTAAAATATTAACAGTTAAAACTTTGGTAGCTAATTTAGATACCAATTTTTATTTTAAAAATTTTTATTAATAACAAAAACCACTTTAAATACAATTATTTTTTAGTTTCTAAAATAATATCTAATTTAATGAATATAAGGACTACTTATTTTATATCTTTAAATTTAATTATTTTTTTATAGTAATTATTAAGACGACTTTACTTGATCAAAATCATTTAACTTTAACACAAATTTTTCATAATAAATAAAATCATCTCACATCCATACGATTTTTTCAACCTCATAACTTTTTCAAAAGCGATCATATTTAAGTAATAAAGAGGAAAAATTGCCCCTTTCATACAAATACCTTCCATTGCTACATGGATATATATCTTTCTTTTTGTTTATATATATCTTTTTAATTTGTTTATTAATTTCCTATCTTTTGTACATATCATTTAGAAAAGTCAACTGCATTTATGAGAAATTTAGTATTCTTCTATGCATTGAAATATAGTCTCACATATGTGGTACATGCCATAAACATTGAGATTAATATACTCAATTTATATTTTTTGATATTACATGTATTTCATTTTTTTAACTCTAGATGATATTTTAAATCTATATAATACTAGAAAAATATTATTATAAAAATTGATAAGTTCTGAAAAATTGTATAAAATAAGTGAATCACTTATTTATTTATTAGAAAAAAAAGTGAATCACTTATTAACATCACGACTCATTCAAGATGTGTAAAGGCAGTGTAATATGTGACAGTATTACTCCATCTTTACATTTTTTTGAAATACAAGAATTATTTTTTATAATTTTGGAACAGAAATTTTGTAAATGAAAAGTATTCTCAGAATAAGAATTTTGTAAGCAAAAAATATTTTCAGAATAAAAAATCTTTTTTTGAAATATCTTTTCTGAAACACATTTTTTAATTTCTAAAATATTGAAGTAACTTGGTAATAATATAAGAGTGCCCCTACAATCATTTTTAAAACTAGGATACAATTGAAATTATTAAGAAATACTCGATAAGATAATTAAGAATTTTTAAAATGATAAAATGTTAAAAAAATAAAAATTTAAGTATCCTTTTCTATCATGATTTTAATGTAATATTTATATATAGAAATCAATGTATATTCTTTATTTGAACTGTGGTATCTTTGGATGATGCCAAGGAAGGAACAATTCTAAATGAATGAGTACAAAGTTCTTGAACAACTCTACTTTCACAGAGCATGGGCCCACACGTTCTTGTTTAAGCCCAAGAAGCCACCAACTATAGGGGGGGCATACTCGTAATCTACTGCCACCTTTAGGTTTTTTCACCAAACAAATAATTTTTTTTTTCAAATTTATCAAAATGAATAGATTTTTAAAAATTATATAAATAAATAAATCATATTTAAGAAACACGACTTCTGATTAAAATAGAAATACATGATATTTGATTTTAATTTTTGTTTTTAGTGAAGTCATATTTTTAATGTACTACTTTTGTTTTTCTAAAAGAATATTTTATTATTTTAGAAGTCAAATTCTTAATACACGTCTTCTCTTTAATGAAAAGAATGGGTAGAGAGGAGAGATTGAGGAAGAGTATGTTATTTATTTTACAAAGTAGATATTAACAAATGTCGGCTGCACCCCTACATTTTTCTTTCTGTACCCCCATAATTTTGTAAATTCCGAAACTGACCTCACATTTTCGAGATCTGGGAGTGTGTTACGGATTCATCAATCCGGAAGTGAATCATGTTGCATTCTGGATGAGGGGGTGTTCTGGAAGCAAAGTTTGCATAAATTATTGATTTCCATATTGCTGAATCCGGAAGCCTAATGTCTATTACGGATTGGTGGATCCAGAATGATTTTTTTCAATTATGGATTTCTGAATCCGGAATGCATATTTTGAATTACGGATTAGCGGATCCAGAATGGTTTTTTCAATTATAGATGTTTTGCATTTTTTTATTTTGGATTAACACTATCATTCATGTACTACCAGAAGCATCAATCTGGGAGATTATCGGATGCGCCAATCCAAAAATTTACCAGAAGCGCCAATCCGAAAATTTACCGGATTTCATAATCCGGAATACAAAAAAAAATATACAATTTATATAGGGACAGTTTTGTCTTTGCGCAACTTTGTGGGGGTGAAGGAAGAAATGTAGGGGTGCAAGAAGAAACTGCCACAAGTGCCTCAAACACCTTGGGCTCTATTTTCTTAAATTGTACCCCTTTGGGGGCTGCTTCTTCCTGCATACCTTCTTGTGCCACCCCCATAAATTTTTCTTATTCCAAAAATACCCTTTTCAATATTCCGGATTACATAATCCGGAAGTCTTTTTCTAGATTCAGAATTAGCTTCCGAATTATGTAATCCGGAAGTCTTTTGTGATTAGATTCCGGATTACATAATCTGGAAGTCTTTTCTATACATAAGATTAGCTTATGGATTATGTAATCCGAAAGTCTTTTTTTCATATGTGTTATTAGCTTCCGGATTACATAATCCAGAAGTCTTCTCTAAATATGAAATTGACTTCCGGATTATGTAATTCGGATTCCGGATTACATAATCCATAGGCTTATTTTTTAAATTCAAGGGGGTGAAAAAAAAAGGATAAAATGGTATTTTCATATTTAGTATGGGGGTGGCACAAGAAGGTATGGAGGTGTAGGAAGAAAGAGTCCCCTTTGGGTCTTTGGGGTTTGAGCCTTTGGGCTCTTCTCTCTACCTTTAGGCTTTTTCTTCTTGCACCCCATAACTTGTTACATCTCATACTTCTTAAAATATTAAAAATACATTTTATTTTATTAATTTTTTCATTTTAGAATAGATGGTCTACAAAAAAATCCAGATTATAGAATTCATAAGATATTTTCATATTAGAAATACCTTTCGAATTCTATAATCCAAAATGAGTTTGTTTAAAAAATATACATTCCGGATCATAAAATCTATAAGGTATTTTCAGATTACAGAATCTGGAAAGTATTTCTGGACTCAGGAATACCTTTTAGATTTTGTAATCTAGAATGTACTTTTTTCAAGAAAAAAAAATTATTCTGGATTGTATAATCTGGAAGAACCTTATGTATTATACAATCCATAAACCTTCTATATTATACAATCCATAAACATTCTAGATTATACAATCCAAGATGTGTAAATAGAAAAACATACATTTCCATATTTTAGAACCCGAAATGTATTTTTAAGGACAAAATGATCTTTTGCTTTACTTGTGGGGTGAGAGGAGCAAATGAAGGTGTAGGAAGAAACAAACCTACCTTTACCATAGGGATATTCTCCAAAAGTTCTACCAAGAAAGCCGAAGGAACAAGAACGAGTATTTTCTTCCCACTTTCATGACAAACTCATTTATAATCATATTAAGGAGTGAGAAAGAGACAATGCGGTCTTACCCTAGAACCGCATTTATAAATCAATTTAATTACAAAAATGCCACCGCGTTTTTTACAAATGCGTTTAAGCGCAAAGCCGCACTAAATAAAGGGTCGTTGTTTTCATATTTTGTACTAGTGTGGGTTGCGAAAATTAAACTACCCCATAACAAGATGAGAGTGTGGTTCGCCACCTACAACATCGTCGAAGTTGTCGTCTATGTTTATGACCTCAAATTTCATTCTCCTTATTACGGTAAATGAAAGAAGAAGCAAAATTATGGCACTTGAAATATTCTCAGTATACATGTTAAATTTTGAATCTCACTTAACTTACACATACTTTAATTTTCTATTTTTCCTTTGTTCTTATTTTGAAGCACATATGTGCTTTATAAAAAATAAAATAAAAATTGTGCATTAAGAGCACGACTTATATAAAAAAATAAAATAATTTTTAAAATCTAAAAAGTGTATTAAGCATACGATTTTACTAAAAACAAAAATAAAGTAATAATAAAAATTTGTGTATTCAAAACACGACTTCTATTTCAATATAAAAGTCATTTTTTAAAAACACAACTTCTTATTTTGAAGTCTTGTGTTAAACACAACTTAACAATTTTATAATTTTTTTTAAAATTTATCCATTTTAATAATTTTGAAAATAAATTACCCAATTTAGTGAAAATTTGTCACCTTTATTAATTATACGCTTGTAATATTTTTTTAGACCTTCATTGTTCCCTTAAATGCATGGAGTAACATAACACTATTATGATGTTGATGTTACAATGGCCATATTTTTAGTGTCAATGAAAAAAAAACATGTGTATCTCAACCACCTAGAGTTAACTATGAAACCATGTACCAACACAAAGTAAGAAACGAACTCCTATGGCAATGAGTTATGTTGAGTAATTAGAATTTAGGAAAACGAAAGTACCTCTATCTTATTGTCTATGACAAAAAAAGACAACTAAAACACTAACAAGTTGTGTAAAATAGTTAAACAATGACTAAAAATGATGTGAATCACAAAAGAAGTGTCATATTATGTGACTTATGTCCTTTTGTATTTAGTGTATATACGACAACGCCTTCAATAGAAAGCGTTGTCGTCTTGGCATATGACGAAAATTCATACTGAAAAATAATTTTACATGTGTTATTTATACTGTTTTATTGTTCATTTTTTCACCATTTTTCTTCTCTTCTTGCTCTCTTGTTGGAATTGTGTTACTTCGTTTCTCTTTGCCTTGCATTGTGATTCCTTGGTGGGTTAAGTATTTTTGCATTGTGTCACATTATAAGGTCTTTTCAATTGATATATATGGGTTGTTTTCGTGTTGTGGTCTTGGTGGCGGTTCATGATGGAGTAGTGGTTCATGACTTTGTAGTGTTGGTTCGCGACTTCGAGTGGCGATTTGTGTGGTGCATGACTCGTAGTTCCTAATTCATCTTTATATTCATGTCGCATTATCAATGTAGTGATATTTTTGTGTTGTTAAGAATGATGAAAATATGAGTTTAGATGTTTTTCAACCTTTGTTTGACAATGATACATTGAAGTTAAATCTGATTATTTCGATATGTGAAATCTACAAAAAAAACAATCATAAAAATGAGAAATAATGATAAATGTGGTTATGTTTTGTTAGGGTTTTTTGGTAGCACATGTATGTAGGTTACATTAAATAAAAAAAACAAGTAAAATGATACTTTGACAAGTTTTTAGACATTATCTTATATTTTGTTTTGAATTTTGCAACTCAATGATAACTTGTGATTATTTAACTTTCTTTTTATGTCCATAATTTAGATGTTATGTTGTCAAAATTTCAGTAAAATTATAATGCATTGAGTGAATCTTAATGTCCCATTTGAGATTCGATTCAATACTAAGAAAGTATTATAAAATGTTCATATTTCTTTTATATAAAAACAATATAAGGTAGTACTAACAATAGTTGAATTGAATCTTGAATTGTTCAGTTGAACGATTTTATATGTTTTAATCACATTTTATATATTGCATAACTCTTGGTTGATTACATCTTGTTTTGATCCCATAATACATATTTGATTGTGGTAGATTTGATGTCACGACTTTCATGTTGTGCCACTTGACAGATTAATGCGAAATGATGTTGATTTTTTGTGAAATATAAGAAATGTTGATTAATGATTATGTATTAATTAACTATAGAAAATGAATCTTCTTGAATGGGTAGGAACACACATTGGTTAAAAAAGTGAGATTGCATTGAAATGTTCATCTCATGCCTACATAACCTAGTTAAAGATCAAAGTTGGATTAATAAACATTGTATAACTTATAAGTATGGGTATATGGGTGGAGGATTTTTTTGCAGTTTGTTCAGCAAAATAAATGAAAGAAAGGTGGGGGTTGAAGAAATCAAGGAGCATCTTTTGTGCAATGAGTTTCTTAAAAGTTATGAGACATGGACATGGTATGATTAATTGTTAGATTTTTCAAATGTCAACGAAATTGATAATTCAATTGATTCAAATTTGGAGGATCGGTTGGAGAATATGATTCATGATTGAAGTATAATTGTTTTCACAAACACATGTGCATGAAAAAATGAATACCAATGCAAAGACTCTGCTTTATCCTAGTTTGACTAAGTTCACACGGTTGTCAGTGGTGTTAGGGTTGGTGAATTTGAAGGCAAATAATGAGTGAATTGATAAAAGCTTCAGAAAATTACTCCAGTTGGTGAAGGACATGCTTCCAAAAGAAAATACACTATTCAATTGTAAATATGAGGCCAATAATATACTTTGATGGACATGAAGTATAAAAGGAGAGTGTAGTGTCGTTAGCAACTACTTCTCGTATTTGTATTTGTTGCTAATAACATTATTACATGATTTTCTCTTTGTACAAGAAGTCCTTGACTAACTTAAGAGCAATAGTAAATGAGTAAGTAATGAATGTGCATTAAATCTTAATGTATTATGCTAAGAAAAAATTGTATGTCATTAGTGCTTACATTAAATACAACATTATGAGTGGTAGGATTATTGTAAGACAACTAAAGTTCATATGGATGCAACTTTAGGTATTTGAAATGCTTTCATTTTGTAGTATTTTTTTCTTGTCGTTTAACACTTCTTATGACATATCACTCTCTTTTATACACATTTTTGTTTTTCAATTTATCAGTTGTTTTCCTTTTTTTACCAATTAGAAATCACGAATGAATTATAACTTTTTTTTTTTCTGCGTTGACCTATAAGAAACATGTACTTTATTTTGAAATCATTTACTACTTCCACCCATCACAGTTGTTCAGGACCTTAGAAAGTCTCATATATTTTCTTTATAACATGCCAATATCCATTATAATAAAATGACATTTTGAACAAGAAAGTGTAAGAAAACTGAAGTACATGAAGATAGAATGATATTAATTATTTCAATTATAATCCATTTAATTCATTGCTAAATTAATAGATGTATTAATTATTCTAAAAGGAAAGAAATTGTTCTAACTACAAACATGAGGATTAAACTCAAGAATGGAACAATGAAAGTTTACTTAGTTTGTATAAGAAAACAGATATGAACATGACTTAGAACTTTATTATAGATTCCTTAAACAACCTCCTTAAAAAAGAAAAGTAATGATTATGTTTTTTTTAAGAAAATCTTACATGATATTCATTTTTTATATATTTTTTTCTAGTAAGTATAGTCACAATATTAAATGACTCAAAACAAATTGGTGATTAAACTTTATAAAAATTAAAATAATCAATATTTTATTTGTGTGAATTTTATTAGACTTTTAACATTTAACACGATCAAGTGTTAAAATATAGCTATGAATCTATGATAGGAAAGATGTGAAGAATCAAACAAGTATATGAGAATTATTTGAAGTAAAGGATTTTCAATTTAATCTTGCACTAAAAAGCTTTAATTATTTTTAATTACTTTGCTTTACTTTCCTTATTATGTATTCTCATTTCTCTTTTTGACACATATTTTGACATCAATTTTTGATTCTTTTATAATTTTAACTTTTATTTTGGTTTAATAATAGTTAAGAGTCTAAAATTTTAACTAATCTAAAACTAAAACTAGTAGAAATGCAACTTTCTAATCTTGTTTATGAACAAATGAATACCAAGTCATGAAATGCTGATTTCATGCAATCAACAAACACTACAGTATACAAAAACCCAGTTAAAATCTATATGGAACAATAATCAAATTAATTCTTGAACATTTATGAAAGTCTAAAAGAAGAATACATACTTTGAGAAAAAGATAAGCTTACATATTTTGTTTTAGTGTTTCATTTTTTTTTTAAAAATTGACTCGTGTTTCTTAAATTTATATATTTGTTAGTTTTAAATGATAAAGGTTAAAATAAATAATATTTTTAAATAATTAAATTATTTACATATTATTTTTAAAAAATATTGTCATCCAATTATAAAATTTCTTATAAAAACATACAAAATTACACTTTTGTACAAATATCAATGTATTATAAAATAAGTAAATAATTATAAAATATATAATTAATTTAACTAAACCATTATTATTTTAGATATTTAATACATACATTAATATACTATAATTTTAATATAAATATAAATATAATTGTTAATCATAATACAATTAAAATAAGTGTAAATTTAATTTTTAAAAAATCAGGAAATAAATATAATTGAAAAAATTATGAAATGAAATTTTTTCTATAGTAAAATTTATTATCATAATTATAATTTTAAGATATAAACACGGTAACTTATTGTAAAATAATAAATAAAATAATTAAAATAAGTTTAAAATAGAACATGAATTAAAATATTATTACTATTTGATTGCTATATATAAAAATTATTACTTTTATTATATGTATTTAGATATATTTAGATAAGCATACTAACACATTCAAGTTTTTTTTAAAGTATCTTATTTTCTGTTTATTTTTAAGAGTTTTGTTTATTATCATCACAATTACAATGATTTGTTTATTATCTTAATTTTTTAAAAGTTGTATTATGTTTAAATTTACAAAGTATATGTTAGATTATAAGTGAAACAATAAAATGTTTCGGTGAAATAACAGAAAAACTTGTTGAGATAAAAAAATTATATCGTAATTGAAAAATCTCATAATTTATTTCAGTAAATATATATAAATAAAATTTTGTTTTCAATAATTTTCATATAATTTAGTTATTTTTTATATTTTAAAATATTCAAATTCTTAATTTTAAAAATGTTCTAATCATTCTATTATTTCAAAATTTAAAATCATTAATAATATTTATTATGAATAATTTTAAATTTTTGTTTACAGTCACAAATATTTATTTATAATACTTAGTATTAGTAAACAAGAAAAAATATTTATATATTATTTTATTTTATAGATAAAGAGAATAAATACTTTAAATAAAATATAAATATTTAATGTAAAAAAGAGTTCCTATAACTTTTCAAAGCGTGAAATATTGTCCGTTTCCTTCCCACCGGTTAGTTATTAACTGAATTATCAATTGTCAACTTTTAACACGCAAAAAAGTCAATGTTATTTATATAATTTTTATTTTCTCAAAATTTAATAAAAAAGATTTATGTAGTTTTTTTTTATTCTAAAAAATTGTATTTTTTGACTGAATAACTTTATCCAAATACATGAAGCAAATCTAAACAAAATGTTGTATGGAAACATGTATGATTTTTTTTGATAATACTGCTAAACATTTATTTACATTTAAAATATTTAGATTTTATCATTTATTCAGTTTTAATTTTCAACACCACTGAAATCTTTCACAATTAACAGAGTTTTTTTTTTCTAATTTTGTATTTTTATCATTATTTATTTTTTAAATTACATATTAAACTAGAATTAAATTTACAAGATAATATCTAAAATTATTATTTTATTGAGACATGTACTCTTAGGCTACGAGAGGCACCGAAAGGCATAAAACGCATCGTTTGGTTCAATCCCTTTCCTTCTTTCGTCGTTCTCTCTCATTCTTCTTCTTTTTCCCGTTCTGTTCCTGTGCCTCTCTACATTATACTTCTATCGTAAGCACTGAAAAAACTGTAGGCATAGCACTGCAGAGAGCTTCCTTTTGAATCTTAATTTGCATTGTGTCGATTCACATCCTAATCCTAACACGTTCCTTCTGCCTAATTTGACTGGCCCAGGGCACCATTACTGTTTTTTCGAATTTCACTTCTCCAACCTCTCAAGGTAGAGCAACTAAGAGTAACCTCTTTATTTATCCTTGTTTTAATAAAAAATGTTTGTTTTGGTTTTACAATTTGGAAAATTTTGGTTCTAGATTCTACAGGATTGATGTTTTTTTTGGCGTGTGTTGGATTTGCTGTGATTGGTTGTTTGTGGTCATTTTTGTTGGGTGTTGTGGTTGGTTTCTGTGGTTGTGAAGTTTTGTCATGTTGAAATTAGGGTTTATTTTAATGGTGCAGAGGAATGTGTGATGGATTCTCTGGAGGGTCAGGGTTTCAGAGGTGTAGATGAGAGTTTTGGAGGGTGCTTCTCTGGTTGAACTTGTCACTCATCTGTAAGTTTTTTTTTCTTTGAATTTTAATTACTCTTTGTTTTGATTGTGTGTTTGATTGATGCTGAATGGAATTTGAGTTTATGTGGGAGTATTGCTTTGAAAATCTGAGTAGGGTAGGGGTTGAGTGTTTGTTTTCATTTAATGTCTAATGTTGCAGATATTTTGTTATCATTTGCCTTTATTGGAGTAGTTTTTGAGTGTGAACGCAGGACTGACATTTTGGTGCTTAATTGTTTGTGTGCTGACCCTTATTTTCGTTCTATGTTTAGACTTTTTGTGTGTGTTTGCTGGATAGGTTTTGTGTTGGGAAATGTTCTGGATTTGATGGCAGACCATGCACTTGGGTGAAATTTTCTGTTTTTAACTTAAATATTTGAAGGGCTAGTAGCTTTAGGCAATGTGTTACTAGAACAATTAAGGGCTTTCTGTTGCTGGAGCATTGCCATATGTTGCATATAATGAAGGTAAGGTATGCTAGATGAGGGATAAAGAGGGCAATTCAGTTGATGAGGCAGCTAGTGGGGTTTGGGGAGGGTTGATGTATGCAACCTTAATTATGAATGCGGAGCAAGGAAGAGGGATATGGAGTGGAAAATGGCCAGAATGCTCAGAGTATCAAATTGGAAGAATGTGCTTGTTGGTTCATCTCTTTGAAAGTAAAAAAGATTATAGAATTTGAATATCTTCTTTGTACTGTTGTTGAGTTACTTATGGCTTTTACAAAAGTGCACCTGCAATTTATTAAGAAGTAGATTTAAGCCTAATTCAATTTTACAAAATTGACTTGTAAGGTAAGGTTTGCTTCCACTTATATATTATAGTTTGACCTTATATTTAGTGGATGTGAGATTTCTAACACACCTCTCACACTAAGGATTAAACATCTCGAGTGTGGGACAAGATATTTGTTGGTGGTTCGATATCGGGTGACATGATAGGCCTAACAAACTTTGCTAGGATAGACTCTGATATCATATTTGGAATTATGTTTAAGTCTAACTCAATCTCACAAAACTGACTTGTAAGGTGACCCCACTTACATACTGTAATTAAGCCTTACCTTTAGTTAATGTGAGATTTTTAACACAATTTCATTGAAAGTGCTGACTTTCAAAGGAGGTTGATTTCTTAATGATAATTTTTTGATAGCTAGATCACGTACTGTGAAGGATGTTTTGACAATTTTAGCAAAGCAGGCACAACCAATTATTTTTAGACCAGCACTAAAGTATTGGGGTGGTTACTGTTGACTTGGTCAAAACTTTCAAACTCTGCCCTACTTTCATCTTTTTTCCTCCTGTTCTATGTTTGTAAGGGTAGTGTGGTCTCATTCTCACTGTTCTCTCATTTCATTACACCTCCCAACTTGTAACAATTAACAGATCAACAAATTTGTGAGCAGATGATTACTTGGTTTATATTTGGATCATACTTTACGTGCTTTGTGATGATCTTGATTTTTATTTGTGGCATTTCATTTTATTTGTTCTCTTGTCACTTCCAGAAAGGCAATCTTTGTCTCTGATGGAGATTACTCTCTTCTGCAACAGAACCCTTCCTCTGAATGGCATTGTTATCTGTCTTGGGGATGAGGATAAATAAGCTATATTTTCATTTAAACGGTTTTTTTTTTCTGATGTTATTCCTATATTGTGGTTAAGCCTTTGTGCAATTGCAAGTTTTTTTCTTTGTGACTTGGACTTCATGGATTTTGCTTGTGGGAGTGAGGTGGCATTCATCTGCCCTTGGGAGCCTTGTGCATTGGGAAGCCCTTGTGTGATTGTTACAACTGTGTTGTTAAGGATGTTAGTATTAGACAGGGCTGGTGGTTTTAGTTGTTATTTAGTCATGTCTCTTGCTTCACTGCTTAATTTTGAGATAAAATTAAAATTTGTATATGTTTGGGGGTGAAGGTATGATACGATGGAAGGTGATAATTATCATTATTTTTTCTTGGGACAGTGGAATCATGGGAAACAAGCAGGCAAAAGAAAGTGTTACTAATGTTTTATCCTATATTCTTTCTTTATAAATGAATTCAAAATTAGAATATTGGCCATTCTTTGTTTGTTATCTTTTGTTTAATTTTTTTCTCCGTTATTGTCTTTAATTTTATTATCACTACTTTTCTCAACTATAGGTACACAATTTATAGAATTAGTGTTTTATTTGTTCCTCTGGTGCTTTACAGGAATATGGCTTTGCAGAAGTATGCTCCTTCTGGCCATGCACCTTCCATTAATATGAAACATTTGACCTTTTCCAGTAAGATGCCTAAGAAAGCTGAGCATGACAAGGCAAATCAGAATCATAACATGGATGTGGATATTGACCTTAGGGAAGTTTATTTTCTCATTATGCACTTTCTTTCAGCTGGGCCATGTCATAAAACTTATTTACAATTTTGGAATGAGCTTCTTGAGCATGAACTTTTGCCTAGAAGGTATCATGCGTGGTATTCAAAGACTGGAGCATGTAGTGGAGACAAAGATGATGATGGTCTATCATTCCCTTTAAATTACAATATGTTACTGGAGAGGTATTTTTATGCATCCCATCTCCTTTATGATTTTTTGGTGATTTATAATTAATTATTAATTATTATACTGGTCCTTTATGCTCCACTCTTTATAATATCTTCTTTGATGTTGTAATTAATTATTATACAGGTATCCACATATTGAAAAGGATCACCTGGTAAAGCTTTTAAAGCAATTGTTATTAAATACAGCCACCCCATCACTGGGTATGAATCTTGGAAATGCCCCAAATGCAGCTGATGTCCCTACACTTTTAGGAAGTGGTTCATTTTCACTGCTGAGCTGTATGTGTTCTTCAATTTTTTTTTCTTCTTTAAATCATGATCAACTTTTAACACTTTAGGTTGGTTTCAAATCGTCACTCTGAATTGTGAATTTATTGATAGTTAATTATGAAAAAAATGAAAGTTTCCTTCCGTGTAGTAAATTGCTTGGTGCTTTTGGTGAAAATTGGGTTTGCCCTAAGGATCTCCTAAAGTAACTGCATGTTAATTTAGAGATTTTGGCACCAATAGATGCCAAAAGGCTTTGGGGTTGTTCTTGATATGCTTTTGTTTGGTGCATATGGTTGTAAATGATTTTATAAATGTAATTGACTGAGTATTGCTTTAGTTCATTTGTGATTATTTCTCTTATCTTCTTCGTGGTGTTCTACTATTGGTCTTTTTATGTGGGGTCTGTTTGTTAGATCTATAGAGAGATTGACTTTGTCTGCTGCATTACATGTGTTGTGTTCTTTTTCTTTTTGGCTTCTTTATCTTCTGCTTATGGGTATTTTTTATGGGGTGTCTTTGGTATAGGGTTTGGCTCTGGCTGCTGCATTACATGTGTTGTGTTGTTTTCCCCCTCCCTTTTCATTCTTGGTTTAGCTTATGAGAATTTCTCTTCCTTTTGCATTTGTATCTATCATTTCTTAATAAATTCTTTGTTGATTATATTGCTTCTCTACTACAGATGATAGGGATAAAATGAAAGAAGTCAAACGGCCACCTCCTCACATGCGCTGGCCTCATATGAAAGCCAATCAGGTTCATGGGCTTAATTTGAGGGAAATAGGGGGTGGTTTCCCAAGACATCACCGTGCACCATCTATACGTTCTGCATGCTATGCCATTGCAAAACCTTCTACCATGGTGCAAAAGATGCAAAATATCAAGAGGTTAAGAGGACACCGCAATGCTGTTTATTGTGGTAGGCTATTTTACAGAGTAGTAAACACTTGAGCTTATATTTAGACCTATTTGTGTAACTTGGTAGTACACTTGTTGAAATGATAATTATTCTTGTTTCCTTTCCTTTCCCTTTAGTGATTATAGTAGACACATCTATTGGTTAAGATTAATTAAAGCTCCATCATGAAAGTAAAGAAACTAAACCAGGGAGAAAAATTAAGCAAAACAACAATCTCATAAAAGCAATAAAGGTGATTTAAATTATCTGCAGTATTTTAGGGCTTTTATTAAGATTTGGTGGAATATATATGTAAAAGATGGGCTTACAGGAGTTTGTGATTGTTACAACACACATTCAATCTTTATTTATAATCAAAGGAAAATAAACAAGTTATAGAAAGAACTATAGAGATTACAATTCAATCATTACTCTATCAAACAGTGAATGATTTGCTTACAATGTAACACATTTTTACTTTGACAACTAACAGCTTCAACCTCTTGTCATGACTTACATAAGACATCTATTTATACTATATGAATGTAACAAACTCCCCTAAGAGTCATGCTGTGTATCACATATCAAAAGTTGTGACATGTGCAAAATGTGTTTCACACTTAGACGCAATGATGAAACACATTAGATGCACTATATGGCAGCAGATGGAGTTCGGCTTAAAAGATGACCTTCCACCATTAGACAGGTAGACGAGATGCTTTTCACTAGTAGACGAGGCACTACTACAGGACAAGTAGACTAGACGCTCCTTACTAGATGAGTAGACAAAGATGCTCTTTATGAGACACTCTTCATGTAGGTTACTAGAAGCTTTCAATAGGCGACTCTCAAAGAGTTGATGCATATGTACTAGCAGACGACTTGTATGCAATTGTTCAGATGGACGATCTTGAACATATTCTCCTTGAATCAATTTCTAGAATGTCTTTGTTTTTTTACATTGCTATGGTTGTATAGTTGTACTGTAGATAATTCACATTTAACCAAACAACTTCCAAATGAACAATTTGTCATTGAAAAGAATTAACAAGAATTGGTTATTAGGGTAAACTATGGTGCAATCAAGTGTCAATGATTTGTAATTAAAATGTTGTGGTATTGTGAGATAAGTTGTAGCAAACGTGCAGGGATTGTTGGTTACGCATCTGCACACTCCTTTTGTTAAGTATTTTGTTAGACCTATTCTGTGATTCCATCTTGATTTCTGAATTTATTTCTTTTTAAGAAAACCTTTGTAGAGACCCAAAACTGTGCAGTTCTCCACCAGCAAGAAATACATAGGAAAACTGAGTAAACTTTGCAGTGCCACAAAATTGTGCCCTTCTGTTTTCACCAGAACACTTAAAATGAACAATAAACTGCTCTAAAATAACACTGGCGATTCTTGTTTCCCCTCCTTCCAAATATGTCGGATATTTTGAATGAACTCAATTACTGTACCTTTCCAAGATTGGATAAATTTCATACTGCCCTATCTTACTGTGGGTATTCCATTTGATTTTTTCTTTGTTTTTGGAGGCATGCTGCTTCTTGTCAACTGAGTTTAGCTTAACATGTATTCTACAGCTATATTTGATCGATCTGGAAGGCATGTGATTACTGGTTCAGATGACCGCCTTGTAAAGGTTTGGTCAATGGAAACTGCATATTGTTTGGCCAGTTGCCGTGGACATGATGTGAGTCTGTTTTTGTACTATAAATATGTATCCTTCAGTCTGTGTAGATATATGCCTTAATGTTCGTTAGCCGTTAGATTGAACTACATTCTATATTTAATAGGGTGACATCACTGACTTGGCTGTGAGTTCAAACAATGCTTTAGTTGCATCCTCATCAAATGACTGTGTCATTCGAGTTGTAAGATTTCATGTTACTAAGCAAGTTTCTTGTTTTTGTCTTTTATCCCAACTCCCCAGGCTTTTTTTGGCTACATTATGTTTGACAATTTCATTTTCATAGTGGCGCTTGCCGGATGGGTTGCCAATATCAGTTTTGCGGGGACATACTGGAGCTGTTACAGCAATAGCATTTAGTCCCAGACCAAATGCTGTATACCAGCTTTTATCGTAAGTCTTCTGCATAGAGAAAAAAAGAGTTGATAATATAATCTTATTCCCAGCAATGTGAAGGCTATGTCATGTCAGTAACATTGAAAGTCCCAATTCAGTCATGATGTATATTTAATTTAACTACAATTTCTTGAAATAACATGCAAGCTTTCTCAGTGCAGTAGACATGCAAATGTGAACTGTATATCACCCTGCTATTATTGCATACAGTGAAGTTCGTAACTGTATCTATTTGTTTGTATCAAATTCTTGATGAATGCTCTCCTATTTTTCCTTTTATTTTAGGTGTTAATAATTGTTTACTGAGAGATGATCCGTGTAAGTTGGATTGATCTACCAATTGATTATAATGATTCCTTGATTTCTTCTAATGATGCCTTGAACTGCTGATGCTATGCTGTGTGATTATGACACTGAAATTTTCCCTTTCAGCTTCAGGCTACATGTTTTTGTATGCATTCAGTATTCTTGCATGATTTATGTGAATGATCCTCACCCTTGGGTATTCCCGGTTTTCTTTTATAAATTAACATGGTGATATTTTGTTTACTTTGCAGTTCCTCTGATGATGGAAGTTGTAGGATATGGGATGCAAGGTATACCCAGTCAAGTCCAAGATTATACATTCCGAGGCCTTCGGATTCTGTTATTGGTTAGTTGATTCTTTTGTGAACTATTGATTGATTTATTGGTGAAAATAACTAATTTGGAATACCTTATTGGCTTTAGGGAAGAGCAATGGCCCATCTTCAAGTACTTTACCACAGAGCCATCAGATTTTTTGCTGTGCATTTAATGCTAATGGAACTGTCTTTGTAACTGGTAGCTCTGACAATCTTGCTAGGGTATGTGTGTTTGCGTGTTTGTGTTTGTAAGCACTTATCTGTAGTTAGAAGACATGCGTTAATAACTATTTAATATTACTGTTAAAGGTAACTGTTGGTTCTATTTGCTTTGTAGAAACTAATAATCTGTATTTATTTCTTACACTTTTGTTCTTTAATCTTTCCTTTTATATAAGTAAAAGTCTCTTTTTATCCCTGTTCAAGCTTTTAATGTCCATTTCCAATAAGCATCACTGCATGTTGATTAGTGCTACTTGATCCCTGGTCCCACTTTTTCAATCATTTGGTAAGGCCTGTCTGTTAGTGATGACCTTCTAGCCTAGCCTTTAACCATTTCTGGCCACCTAGAGATGGTTACTGGCCATTTTCTTTAGTGCTAACAATACATCCGGTTGGTTAATGTTTACTTGTTTTGGACCTGAAATTTACCCTGAAAATAGTTTGAGGTGTTTGAACCTTCTTGGCATGTAATATTTATCCATCTGTTATCAAACATATTGATGACATCTAAATGCATCTATGGTGAGTGTAAAATGATGAAAACCATACATAAATTTCTTTGAGAAGATATCCATCTTCACAATTTTTTAAGCTAACCTAAAAGGTTTTGCAGGTCTGGAATGCTTGTAAACTTAGCATGGATGACAGTGACCAACCAAATCATGAGATAGACGTGCTATCTGGGCATGAGAATGATGTGAATTATGTGCAATTCAGGTTATTATGTTGCACTAGTAGGTTGTGATAATTGATAAGTGAAATTTTTGCATGCTGATGTCTGCCACTCCTTATTTTGCAGTGGATGTGCAGTCCCATCTCGGTTTTCCTCAACAGAAACTTGGAAGGAGGAAAATATTCCCAAATTTAAAAATTCTTGGTGTGTTTGTCAATTAGAAGTAGCTTCTTAAATGATCTAATTGTTGGCACCCTTCTTTACTTTTCACAACAAGAAATGTTATATTCTTAATTCTCTGGGCCTTTTCTATGATCTAATATCTAAATGACTATATTTTATTCCAGGTTGAATCATGACAACATAGTTACCTGCTCTCGTGATGGGAGTGCTATAATATGGATTCCTAGATCACGTAGATCACATGTAAGTCTTCATCCAATACAATTTGCTTCTACTTATGTTATCTTTCTCTTTAACAGAAAGTGAGAATTGGTAGCCTACTTTGTTATTCAAATTGCAAAAGCTAATGGTTATTGGATAAAGAGTGATACTTTATATTTCAATTTGTTAAAATTATTCCATTTAGGGAAAAAGTGGTCGCTGGACACGGGCATATCATCTAAGAGTTCCACCTCCACCTATGCCTCCTCAACCTCAAAGAGGTGGTCCTCGTCAGAGAATTCTACCAACTCCACGTGGTGTAAATATGATTGTTTGGAGCCATGACAACCGCTTTGTTCTTGCAGCTATTATGGGTAAGTTGGTTTTGTTTCTACTCCTAGGGAATTAATATTTAGGATAGCTAAAAGGAAAATTTATGTATTGTGGCTTATCATATCCATTTTAGTTACATTGTCTAATTTTTGCTCTTAAATGTAATTCAATCTGAATGATTATAAGTGTGGTAGTGGGTTCAACCCCATTTTGCTTGTCTCCTATTTTGGTTGAGTTTCTGGAGCTGTCTGCTGCCATTCATCATCCTCTGCCACTGCACTGTTCACCATAGTGTTCATCCACTGCAATAGTGAGATCAATGAGTTTTCCCATCAACCTCCTATATCTCTTAGGGTTCGAGAAACTTTAGATTTGAGTTCACGGGACTATCAATGGGCTTGCAATTTTTGAGGCTTGCTTCCTACAAAATTTCAAAAACATATTTTCTTTGTGAAATGATAATAATACCTTCTTTTGATTGAGCCACTTCAACGCCAAGAAAATATTTTAGATAGCCCAAATCTTTGGTCAGAAATTGGCTGAATAAATGCTTTTTTAATTAAGCAAATCTAGTGATATAATTTCTTGTAATAACTATCATCAACATAGACCATAAGATAAACACACTCCCCTAGAGAAGTATGACAATAAAACATTGAATGATCTGCCTCGCTCCGATTTAGTCTAAAAATCTGCACAATATTACTAAATTTACCAAACCAAGCTCGGGGTGATTGCTTTAGGCCATAGAGAGAGAGACCAATGCAATTTACAAACTACCTATGAAAAACAAATTCAGGTGGTTGCTACATTTAAATATCCTTCACCAGGTCACCATGAAGGGTGAAGAGGCCAGTGGTGAATGGCAACTATAGCAAGGAAAAGACGAATAATGCTGATCTTAACCATAGGAGAAAAAGTATCATAGTAGTCAAAGACCATAAATCTTAGTGTATCCCTTAGATAGTAAGTGAGCTTTGAGACGTTCTAATTCACCAATAAGACCAACCTTAGTAACATAGACCCATCTACAACCCAAAGCTTCCTATCGGACAAGCTCCCAAATGTTCAAGTTCATGTATTTCATCAATCATGGCTTGTCACCATCCAACGTGACCAAGAATCTCAGTAACATTGTTAGGAATAGTAGTGGTGGAAAAGAAGAAAACAAAAGAAGAATGCAAAGAATACAATTTGATTATAACTTGATATATTATAAACAGGAAATGGATAACTAGAAGATTGTATACCTTTTGCTAAGAGCAATAGGCCAAACATGATTTGAATCAAGAAAGGGTGAGGAGGATAAAGGATCCATGGTAATTATTGGAATAGAGTGGGTAAGGATCTTAAATCATGAGGATCTTCAAGGAAGGATTATGTTTTATATGCCTTTAGCTATAAATATGATAACAATATCTGAAATCATTTTGTTTTTATTTTATATTTTCATTAAAAGATTTCAAAACCATCACATTGTTTTCAAGTTATTTTTGTTTTTAGATATTTGATTTAAATAGGAAATAATGAAAACAACCTTTTGGTGTTTTCATCCTTTAATGCACAAATATTTGAAAACAATTAGCCTCTTTTGTAATCTGTAATAGGACAGGTGATTAAAATGTAAAATCATTTTCTTTACTAAACAAACCCTTAATTACTTGTTCTTGTTATCATACCACTCTTGTGCAAGTGTCAAGATAATGCTGTAGCCATTGTAATCTTCTTTCATGGTTTTGAAGCTAGAAGACTATTATTTTATCTGATTGCATGATATTCTTGCAGATTGCAGAATTTGTGTTTGGAATGCATCTGACGGCAGCTTAGTACACTCATTGACTGGGCATACTGAATCTGTAAGTGTTTAATTTTTTGGTTTTGGTTTATTTTCTTACTTTGGTTTGATATCATTTTTACCCTTTTGTAGATCATGTATGATAACTCTGGCTTTTTATGTAATAGTTAACTCAAGCCTGACATCTGATGCTGAGTGTTGTGTTTCTCAGATTTTGTTTCAGACGTTGCTTAGGATTTAGAGTTTAATTTGATTAATGTTTTAAATTATTTGTCTTTTTTATTTATGATTTCCCTATATAAGTATTTGTTTTCTACTAGTTTGGATACAAACATAAACTTCTTTTGCACGGTTACGATGTGTGCACCACCGGAAGAGATTTATTGATGTATTTTCTGAACTCTATGTTTATCCAGCCTCTTCAAACCAAGTTTTAAGTATTCATTGCAAGCTTTAGGAAATGAATGTAAGGTCTGTTAGAACATCTAGGAAATGTCTTTATAATATCTTCATTTTACCTTTAAACTTATCTTTTACTATGTTGGATGATCTCTTAAGAGTGGTTTCTAGAGTTCATTATATTTCCTAAAGGGTTTCTCTATTGTTGTGAATTGTGTGTTTAGTCACACATGTAAGTCCTTCATTTATAATCATTCAAAGTATAATGTAAGTAGGCAAAGCCTAATAATGGCTAACAATGGGGAACATCCATAACTCTTAGTTGTACATATTTCCCTTATTACTAAGATCAAATTATATCTTTTACACTTATCTTCAAGTTGAAGCATATATGTCATATCAACCAAGCTTATTACAAATGTGATCATTACAAGAGCTCTTCAGGGATTTAGTGAGCATGTTTTCAAGTTGGTCATTGGAGCTCAACAAAGAGCATCTTCTCTCACAAAATGACAATCAATTTCTGTGTTTAGCCTTCTCATGGAAGATTGGTTTTGATGCAATGCGAAGGACAACATCATTGTCACATTAGTGGAGTATATTGTGTATCTCCATATTTTAATTGATGGAGAAGTTGCTTAAGTCATGTAATCTCGCTTGTTGCGACTTCAACACTAGATCTACCGATTACTTTCTAGGTCTTGCTCCTGCAAGAAATCAAGTTCCCACCAATGAGAAGACAATATCTAGAACTGAGACCTCCTATCTAACCGTGATCGTACGCAATCAACATCAAAATAACAAACAATCTTGGAATTTCCTTCATTCAAATATATTAATCTATGATCTGGTGCATTCTTGATGTATCGAAGGATGTGTATTGTGAAAATAAAGTAAAAAGAGGTATAGGATTAATCCCTTGTGTATAATGAATGCATAGGGTTATGTATTTATATAAGAAAAATACAAAACGTATGGTCTAAGTACATTACATCTAACACTCTCCCTCAAAAGTATAAGATGTACTTTAGAATGTGAATTACATCATACGAGATGGAGAAGTCAAAAACTGACTTACCACATTACCCACACAAAATATGTCAGGGCAAGTGAATGTGAGGCAGTTTAGTTTCCCAACCAGATCTACCAAACTATGTTTCGAGAGATTGTTTAAGATCATATAATGAGTAGACGACATACCAAGTGGGAAGAATCCCTTTGAGCAGTAAAGCCAGGAGGTTGTTCCATATAAATTTCCTCCAACAAATCACCGTGTAGAAAGGCTTTTTTGACATTCAACTAATAGAGGGGCCAACATTGAGGAGCAATCTTCTTGGACACTAGAGAGAAGGTGGCGCCATAGTCTACCCAAAGATTTGAGTATAACCTTTGGCAGCCAAACGTGCTTTGGGCTGATTGATGGTACTATCAAAGCCAACTTTGATGGTGAAACTCATCGGCAACCAACAATAGATTTCCCAAAAGGTGGGGGAACAAATTCCCAAGTACTCCTATTCTAAAGAGCACACAGTTCATCAAGCATAGTCTTTCTCCATCCAAGGTGGACTAAGACATCAATTGTAGTTTTAGGAATTGAAAGGAAAGGGAAGAGAGACAAGTATAATGGGGATGGAGACAACTTGTGATAACTTTATAATGATGAAAACGATTATGAGTAGAGTGTGTGCCTTTACAAAGTACAATAAGACCAAATAGAAGAGGAGGGGTCGTAGGAATGAAGGAGGTGGCATCGAAATAGAGTCAATATTGAGCCCAATGAAGGTGGTGGGCCCGATGGCACACCAAAGATGTGGGTGGTATAAGAGACAAGAGGGGTGGTGGTGGTGGTTGAGATAGTCTCAATAGGTAAGAATTGGACCCAAAGTAGTGAATCAAAGAAGGTGATATCAACTAAGATCAAATAGCGACAAATGGAGGGTAAGAAACATTTATACCTTTTTTGAGATAGGGAAGCCTAAAAAGACACTTGTGAGATTGTGTTCACAATTTATGAAGTTCAATACTAAGATTGTGAACACAAATCGTAGATCCAAAGACTCGAGAAATTAATTGGTGGCAAGAGGAGAAGACTAGAAATAAGTGAGAAACACATTTTTCGGAAAAAAATTGCATCGATGAACAATAGGTTCACCAAGAGGGAAAGGATTCGCTAGGTTCTAGATACCCTGGTGAATACAAGATGGATATTCATGTGGATGAATCCTTGTGTGTTTGAGTACAATTAAGGAAGATGTTATATATAGATTGTACAAATATATTATAAGGAGACAGGCCTAAGCCATATGTTGAAATACATTTAACAACGACAATATCATCAACATATACAACAATATAGATGCACATGCCGGACGTAGAATGAAGTGAAAAAATTGGGTAATCGGCTTCCCAATGAGTTATAATACTAAACTCAAGCAAAGTCGGACATATAAGGTTAACTAGGCACAATGTGATTGCTTCGAGCTGTAGATTGAATGACAAAGCCTACAAACAAGACATGAGTCACTAGAGATTGTAAAACCAAATGGTTGATCCATTTACACTTCTTGCAATTCACCATGCAAAAAGACCTTTTATTTTGTCTAATTGGTGAAGAGGCCAATGGCGGATGAAAACCATGGAAAGAAAATGGCAAGACAAAGGTGATTTTGGCCAAAGAAGAAAAAGAGAGACAAGTATAATAACCCTTAGTCACTAAATGAGCTTTTTAAAGATCAATTGTACCATCGAGTGCGATCTTCGTAATGACACCCAATAGTGGTTTTGTTGGATAGCAAGGGAACAAGCTCCCATATGTTGGCCATCCAAATCGATCATCTTGGCCAGCATTGCCTGGTGTCATTTGTGGCCAGCCATGGCTTCACTTGTAAATTTAGTAATAGACACATAATTGAAGGAAGAGACAAACGGTCAGTTTAGAGCAAAGGGGACAAAGGTGCATGAGTTAGATTAAAAGAAGCTGAATTAAGAACATTTTTCTTGTGATACTTTGGAAGACGAGACTCATGCAAGAAGAAGAACTTCAACTTCTTAAATAGGAAGGGGTTCAGACTTACTTTTAATAACAGTCTTGAAGGAAGCCCTTAAGCAATAACATCAATGTGTTACTAAAGAGAACCCAAGTCTCCACCAGAAGCAAGACAATCAACCAAAGCTTTTTATTAAGAAGAAAATCACCCATTGAACTATCATGAAGAGTCATGGAATGAAGTTCAGTGCAAAGCTGCTGCACTCTTGCTCTTGTTTGTTTTTGAAAATAATCATGCACTGTATCCCTCACGTAGTAAAAATGAATACATCCAAGAATGCATGAAAGAAAGGATCTTGATAGAGTGGATTGTAATCATGTGAACAACATTTGGTCTTGTTGTTCCCATGAAATATATGCTGGATTAATTTTTCCACATTACCGATCAGTTTCATTGAGAAATCGAAGAGGAATAGAAGGGTTTACCACAAAATGTTGGAGATGCGATTTTATGCATGGTTCTACTTGTTGACGCAAAAGAAGTTTGAATCATCAAGTTTTTCAGAAATCTTTACAAAGGTGGAGATGGAGGAGGGGGATTATTTTCTGAAGCCATGGATCACTAAGCTCTTGACACCATATTAGAGTTCAGGGGAGAGTGAGAGAGAGAGAACAAAAGAAAAGAGAAACTGAAAAGGTAATATGTATTGATGATTAGTGGCATACAGAATAACAAGGGTTCTCTTTGTATACAGAAAGAAAAGAAACAAAGCTGTAATAGAACAGCTGATAAAATGCCTATTACAAACTTAATACAACACTCACATATGTCTACAATGGACTTGAAATAATTAGAGTATACTGAAGCTGTACTCTATTTCAAGGGAAAAATATCAGTTAGCAAGGGTAACAAGGATCAAACATGTTAAAACACGGTTGACAAATTTTTTAATATTATAACTCGAATTTGATCAAAGTGAGCTTTTATAACTCGAGTTTCAGTGTCAGTCTTTGATTAGCCTCTGCTTTCTTGCCACTTTTCTGTTGCTTAGTTTACCGCTTTTTTCTCTGATGACATGCCAAGTTTTTTCTTTTAGTCCTACGACAAGTGCTGGAGGAGGAAACTTCATAATTTTAAATGCATAGTTAACTTTTTTTCTTGGGTCTATCTGGTTAAATTTGCTTTGGTTCTTTTCACTTTAGACATATGTTCTGGATGTTCATCCTTTCAATCCCCGGATAGCTATGAGTGCTGGATATGATGGAAGAACTATTGTTTGGGATGTGAGTCTTCAATTACACCTTTATCTCACTTTTCTGTCGGCTTTCCTCTATATTTTAAATAACTTAACGTTTTCTGACTTTAGATATGGGAGGGCATGCCTATCCGGATATATGAGATATCACGTTTCAAGTTGGTGGATGGAAAATTTTCTCCGTAAGTACACAATGAATGAACTAGGCTCATAATATTTTTTTGCTTAAATTTTTTTGGATATTTTTTTATTTTTTTCTCAAAAGTTCTCAAATCACAATCATTTACAGTTGTTATTTTCAGATACTCATGGACAGAATTGTGTATTTATTATTGTTTACAACAATTTATTATGTGACTTTCAAAATCATTTCTAATCCCTCAAAATATTAAATTTAAATTACTTTAGAGATGAAATATAAGTTAGGTATTTTTCTGAGAATGTGGCTTTTGAGTGATCTTTTTTGGATCACTCCATAAATACATATTTATTATAGGGTAAATTAAAATTTTTGTCCCTATATTTGGATATCATTTATTAGAATCCTTTTTTGACACTAATAAAATTGACTTGTTGAATTTCCAATGCCTTTCCCACTTAAATCAGTGCCTGTTGAATTTGAAATCATTGCTGTACTCAGTACAGGTTGCAATTTGCAATATGGTGCTAGATCACCCTCTGGCTTTGAATGCTGTTTTCTAATAAATTAAATGACATTGACGGGTGAATACATCATGATTTGTTGGACTCAATCTTCTACTTTTCTGATTTATAAACACTCATTAGATGTAGCTATGTTACGTGGATTGTTCTATAGCCTTTTTGTATTGCTGTGAGGTGTTTCACCAATTCATTGTATACTGCTTACATCAGCTAAACTTTGTTATTTGTTGAAATCTATTTTATTATCACCTAGAGATGGAACATCAATTATACTTTCGGATGATGTTGGTCAACTATATATATTAAGCACAGGTCAAGGCGAGTCCCAGAAAGATGCCAAATACGATCAGGTACATATATTACCTGCTATTATGATTTTCTCTTCTCTTTGCTACTGCTTTGTTACTGATGTGGTCTGCAAAATTTCTGCAGTTCTTTCTCGGTGATTATCGACCTCTGATTCAAGACACCCATGGTAATGTACTAGACCAGGTTAGTTGATTACTTGTTTTCTACTCTTTCTTTTCATTTATGAAACTGTTAGATGTTAGATCCTAAGATGTACAGATACAACATGAGTCACAGATAAAATGACATTGGCAAAAATATGGTAAATTTTAAAATTATAGGATACACAGCTATAATATAATATATAAAATTAATCTAAAATTAACAAAATAAAAATTTTAAATCACAAGAGAAATCATGTTTAAAAAATGATCATAAGTCATTCTAAACACAATACAAAAAGATATCTAATCTAACTATTGTAGTATTAAGGTCAGTATTGGGATGAAAATGTAAAAATTATAAAAATACAATAAAACTTATTTGAATTGTTCATGTAGAATCCAACATGCATCTGAATCTGATACAGCCAAGGCATAACACAGCTACTATTTAGTAGTGTAGTGTTAGTATTTATTAGGTTAGAACATCTGTTTTAGGTTGGTTGTGTACCTATGTATTTTTGTCATTTGGGAAAATTGGGAAGTTATATATCGGATGAAATTGATTAAAAATACATTGGATGGAATTTTGTTGAAATGCTTGTAAATATATATACGGTGTCGTTGTTTGAATATGGACTGTTAATTTTTCAAGTTATGGTTATAACTCCTCATTTTTCCCTCTAAAGTGATTCCCTCAGTGTTAGTTAAGAGGAGCTGAACTCTGAAGGTAAAAAGGAGTATTTGGGTTCAAAATGACATCTATTCGGAAGGGGAAAAATTGTAGTCTTAAAATATAAAAGCCTTATGTAAAGCTGTTGTTAAAGTGTAGTCAAGTATTTAATTTTCACACTGGCACATATTAACTTATGCATTCACTGGCTCTACTTGTGATACATATTTAGAGGTATACTACATAAGAAGTGATTTTGATGGGTGAGCCCTTTTGTTTAAAATGGCTTTATTTGATATTGTGGGTTTAGTTTTGAATGTATGCTTTATCTACTATCGTATACATGTGTTTTCTAATTTGAAGTACTACTGAAATTTGACTCAGGAAACTCAAATTGTTCCGTATCGACGGAATGTGCAAGATTTGCTTTGTGATTCAGGTTACTTGTTTTCTTGGATCTGTTTACATACACCTTTTTCCTTCTGGTATTTCTTAGCCATTTCTTTATTCCTCATGTAATCTTATTAATTGTTGGTTATCTATGCTGCCAAACTTTCAGCAATGATACCATACCCAGAGCCATATCAGAGTGAATTTCAGCAAAGAAGATTAGGAGCATTAGGCCTTGAGTGGCGTCCATCATCGCTAAGGCTTGCTGTTGGTCCTGATTTCAGTCTGGACCCTGATTATCACATGCTTCCATTGGCAGACTTGGATTTGGTTACAGAACCACTGCCTGAGTTTATAGATGCTATGGAATGGGAACCTGAAGTTGAGGTGTTTAGTGATGATGCAGATTCAGAATATAACGCCACTGAAGATTGCTCTTCTAAGGGTGAGAAAGGATGTTCAAGCTCCAATGCTTCTGGTGATTCAGGGTGCAGCACAGACAACAGCGAAGGGGAAGACACTCGCATGGAAAGCATTCGTAGATCGAAGAGGAAAAAACAGAAGACTGAGGTAAGTACAGATTTGAAAATATAAAGTGAACACTGCTTGTTAATTTTGTAACAACTTTAAGTCATTCCGGTTTCTATATTTGTTTTGTACAGACTGAGATCATGACTTCTTCTGGGAGACGTGTGAAAAGGAGGAACTTTGATGAGTGTGATGGCAATACCATTGGCAGTAGCCGAAGTAGGAAGGGAAAAAGTGGCCAAAAAACATCAAGAAGGAAATTTTCGAAATCTAAATCTTCCCGGCCTCAAAGGGCTGCTGCACGCAATGCTCTGCATCTATTTTCCAAAATTACTGGTACACCAACAGATGGAGATGACGATAGTCTGATTGGTGATTTTTCAGATAGTGAATCAACATTGCAAGAGTCTAATATTGACAGTGATGAATCTGATGGAACTTTACAGAATGATCAATTGAATTATTCCAAGGGAAAAGAAGTATCCTATTATGAATCAGAGGACACAAAATCTCATGAGTTAACTGAAACTCATGTGAATTCAATGAACAAGAGGAGGTTGGTTCTGAAGTTGCCAATTCGTGATATATCTAAGTCCACAAATGAGTTTGATTACCAGGCTGAGTTGGCTGGCTCATCATCAAAAACTATACCAGAAGTTACTGATTTTAATGGGAACGGACCAAGTTTTAAGGATTCAGGGTACTATTCTGGCAGTACAAGTTACCCTGCAGTTGAAAGAACAGATCAAGCAAAACCTGGCCAGGTGAAAGACCATGTAGACTTGCTGGGGAAAATTAAATGGGGAGTGGTTAGGGCACGATCATCTAAACCGTTGAGAGTGGAAGAACCTGTACCATCAGAGGAAAATCCTTACTCTGGAAAATGTCCTAATCATCTTGATGAAAAAGAGAATGTAAGTAGTGGGAATGAGAAAGAGGAGAAGAACTTTAGTGCACCAACTCCTGAGTTTGAAACCCAAAATGATGGCAATCTGGGAGATGGTTTGATAGAGATTAATGAAATTTGTGCTGGTACTATCACCTCACAGCCTTTTAATCCCACTGTTAATGGAGGACAGATCACAGGTTCCAGCAATTGCAGGGACAAAGATGAATCACTGATTCCTACATATGTGATTCCCCAGGATACTGTTCCTGCTTCAATCAGCTATAGTGAGGTTGACCAACTACCTGAACCAAATATTGGTTTTTGTTCTGTTTCAACGAAACTAAGGTCGAAAAGGGGTGCAAGGGATCCTGAAAGTCCATCCAAGCATGAAGCAAAATCTTCCATTCTAAAGAATAGTGCGTGCAGCTCTAATGATAATGCTCCTTTGAACAATGAACAGCGTGTGCTTGTGGATAGCAACAACACTAGAGATAAATCTAATCTGGGAGAGAATGGATCTCAAGAAATAGATCCTCAGATTAGAGAAAATAGTACTTCTCAGGATTTGCTAGAACCACAAACACAAAGAGATAAAATGTATAAAGCGGTTTATAGAAGATCAAGATCACATAGGGCTGTGACTAATTTAGCTGACAGTGGTGGCCAGGGTGAATCTACTTCAAATGGGAGCAACAGTAATTTCAACACAACAGCAGACTTCAGTAATGGCACAAATGAGGCTAATCATACCAATGGATCCATAGAGTTGGAACCAATTAGTTGTGACCCAAACTATGAGCAGAATAATTGCAAAGTGCTGCAAGGACATGGAGATTCTATGATTAAAAGTCCACAGAATGTTTCTACAAGTGGAGGACAACTCACAGAAGAAGAAAGGGGTTCTAGTTCAAAATTGACTGTTGGTTTGAGGTCCACTAGGAGTCGGAGGTCTAGTTATAATATTCGTGAGACCAGTCCTGTAAATAAAAGGAAATCACTACAATCGACTGTGAAAGTATCATGGTTGTTGTTATCAACCCATGAAGAAGGATGCAGATATATTCCACAACAGGGAGATGAAGTTGTATATTTGAGACAGGTTAATCATAGCTTACACGTAATATTTATCTGATAGTATATTTTTAAAACTTTTACATATGTGATATTTTTGTTGTTTTAACCTACAAAAATATGTGTTTCAGGGGCACCGGGAGTATATAGATTATTGTCGTAAAAGTGATTCAGGGCCTTGGGTATCACTTAAGGGACATATACGAGCTGTAGAATATTGTAGAGTTCAAAGCCTAGAGTATTCCCATCTTGCAGGGTCTGGTGATAGCTGCTGCAAAATGACCCTTCAGTTTGTAGATCCTAATTCAAGTGTTGTTGGAAAATCTTTTAAGTTAACCCTACCTGAAGTGACTAGTTTCCCAGATTTTCTTGTTGAAAGAACTAGGTTTGATGCTGCTATGCAAAGAAATTGGACACGCAGGGATAAATGCAGGGTTTGGTGGAGAAATGAGGATAATTCCTCTGGTAATTGGTGGGATGGTCGAATTTTGTGCGTGAAAACCAAGTCTTCTGAATTTTCAGACAGTCCATGGGAGAGTTGTACTGTTCGGTACAAGAATGACCTAACTGAAACGCATTTGCATAGTCCTTGGGAGCTTTTTGATGCTGACACTGTATGGGAACAGCCTCACATTGATGATAGCATGAAAAATAAACTGCAATCTGCTCTCACCAAATTACTGCAGTCAGGCAACACAGTCCAGGTATCTGTGCAAACATTCCCATAGAATGTTGAATTTGTGTGCAGGTAAACGTAAATACTCACTTCTTGGTTATTAATATCCAGGATCGTTATGGAGTGCATGAACTGAAGAAAATTTCAAGCAAGTCCAAATTTATAAACAGGTATTCCATCTATATCCTTTTTGCACGAAACTATGAAATGTATGAATAACATTCTCACTACAAAAAATCATTAAATAAAAATTAATTTTAAAAGACAAAAAAATAACTAGTTGTTATATTGACTAAATTAGATATTATTTTAAAGACTAAAAATATTATTAGTTTCTAAATTAGTTTTTATTAATGATAAATAATTTTTAAATTAGTATCTAATTAGCTACCAAGGCTTTTGCTCCCAAATTTATAATATAAATAATTAGTAGTTAAAACTTTGGTAGTTAATTATATACTAATTTAGAAATCAATAATTTTTTTAGTCTTTAAAATAGTATCTAATTTAGTCAATATGAGAACTAAAAATAATTAGTTTCTATTTAATAATTTTTTAGTAGTGTCTCTTTTTTAGTTAAACTAGTAAAATGTCCTCCCGTTGTTGGATGGGAGACAAAAATAGCAAGGATTTTAGCTCCCTCAATTTCCCCTCCAGTCCAAAATTTTGAATCAAACAAGAAAATTAAAATTTTTATCCCCTTCCCCTTTCTTTCATTTTCCTCCAATCAAACACATTAAATATTTCTATTTAATTTGCAGGTTTCCTGTTCCTATATCACTTGAATTGGTGCAGTCAAGGTTGAAGAACAATTACTACCGTAGTATGGAAGCTCTGCAGCACGATGTGACAAATTTACTGGCTAATTCCACTTCCTTTTTTGAAAAAGATGCAGATATGTCAGTAAAAATCAAACGTCTATCAGAATGGTTCACACGAACATTATCATCTCTATAGCTCCTGCTTTTCTTTCTGGGGCCACTGGCCAGCATTAAGCCCAAAGCATCCCAGCTGGTTATTTTCCCCCACATATTTTTTGTAGATATATATTTTTTAATTGTACTTTGGATTACTTTTTTCTTACTCTCTGAATTAGCTTCTGAGGATAGACATAGGAATATCGGGATAAAGTAGCATTATGCTGTGGAAAATTTCTGCAGCTACATTCATTGTTTGTACAGAGACAACACATTGATAGCAAATGCATAATTCGCATTTAGAATTTGTGGACCCTGTCTTCTGGTAAGGTTGAGGTATTTGCTACCGATACTATACAATTTTGATAATTGTGCTGATAAAAAAAAAACAATTTTGATAATTGTAGTACCAAGACAAGACATAAGTTTAATTTTTAGTCTTAACTTTTTCTTCATTTAGTCTAATATTCTTTTGTACTTTATTTTGGTGTTTACTACTTCAATTCTTATACATTGTTTTGTAATTGGAATATTTTTATTTAAGAAATAGTATCTCTTATAAGTTTTATTAGGTGTGTTCATGGATAGCATTTTATTAAGTTTCATTAATTTTTTACTTGACTTGATTAAAATAGTTTGAATTGAATTCCATTGGTTTGTGATATTCATCTACTAAATTTGAATCCAACCAACTTAATTGTTAATAGGTTAGGTTTCCTTAAAAAAATTAATGGGCTAGGCTGGATGGAGTATTTCAAAAACTAAATTTATTTTTATAATTTTAAACATTATTGTTTTACCGATGCATTTTGATATAACTTTTTAATTTTTTTTTATGAATAAATAAGTTAAATCAATAAGAATTTTAAAAACTAAATTAATGCAGTGACAGGTTGGGACAAGAAAAGATGAAAGATGTCTCCTTTTTTTAACATACAACTTATAAATTAAAATTATATTATTATTTTAAAACGTGGGTTGGATTTGTAGTTTCAACATTAAAACCTAATAGTTAATGTAAAGAATAATAGGTTTAATTAATTTAATTAAAATATATAACACATCGATTCAAAGTGTTTGAATTAGGTTAGATTAATTTGAATTTGTGGTTATTCTAAGCATGAACATTCTTAATATCTATCTTCAACCAACGCAGGGATTAAATGATGTGTAATCAAAATTGAACAAAATGAAAACATGTATTAAAGGAATTAAAAGATTATGTCTCATTCTAAAATAACGTGCTTTTATTTTCAACTGATCTAAGTGACAACTAAGCACATCCTTACCATTGTCTAAGGTTCTGTGTACAAAATATATCTGTGAAAACTATCTTAAAAGCAGAGACTTGTGAGGCTAATTTGTTTGAAAATTAAATCCTCAAATTTAAACTTTTAACATTGTGAGTCAACTTTATCACGATATATATTTTCATCTATATGACATTATTTTATGTTTTTTTATGAAAAAAAAATAGAAGTATTTTAGAAATATCTCAACTCTTATAAAAAAATAAAGACATACTCCACTCGTTTTGGAGGCTTGAAGAAGACTGCGTAGCACAAACACCACTATGTTTACCCATATCTAAAGATACAAAAAAAACATCACCTCTACCCTTAAAAAATCATGTTCATCCCAACTTTCCTCTTCTAACTTTTCCCATTTTTGATAGATCTCATGCAAAACAATGAAATTATTTTACATATTCTACAACAAAAACTTTTAATTCTTTACATCTTTGTTAACCGATGATGGGTAAGTTGTTTAGAGACAAAAACAAAATAAATAGGAAAAGCACATTAAGCTAAACCTAAGAAAGTGTTCATTACAGTAATTGTGTATTAAAGGTAGAATATTAACTAAAACTTGTGGTTTTAATATGAATTAATTTTTAAAGTAGTATCACCTATATAATACAGTAATAAAACTTGTGTCAATAAGGTATGTCAACCTCAAATTGACCTTATCACAGGGACTAATATTCGACCCAAAAAAATGTATCTAAACACTAAACTGCATTTAAGAACCATTGTATCAAATACATCTTTTTATAAACCCGTGAACAATTTTCTTGTAAAATGAGCATGTTACTCCATTAATATAATTAAAAGTAACTCATTTCTCCCCGTAGGACATTTTAGTGTTTTTGAATATCTGAAGTTCAAATTTTTAATTTTATTCATATTCGGGTTTGTATTTTAGAAAATAGGGAATCATGTTTCCAAGAATACATTTTAGTTAACTTTTTGGTGAAAAAATTCCCCTATTGGAAAGGTGGAAATAACTTTTTTGAATTAATCTTTATGTTATAAATACATCATGTTTGTCTTATTGAATAATTTAATATGACAACTAATTAATTTTTGGTGAAAACACTACGTTACTATTTAACTTTTAGGAAATTTATATAAATATTTTTAAAATAATTCATCCACCAAATAAATTTTAGTCATCTTTAAGAATAATAAAATCCATTATTTCTGGATATGAATTTTTTTTTTCATGGTACCAAGGTTTTCCTAATGATAAATATATAACTTTGTGTTGGTTCGAAATAAATAAGAAAAAGGAGAAAAAAGTCGAGAAACTATTAAATATAATAGAAGAGAAATAGAAAGAAAACAATGTAGAAATAAAATAGAAGTGTAAGTAAATATATGTGAAGTATTTTCCTAACACAATTTTGGTATCAGGAAAAATGACACCTCGTTTTTAGATTTAAAAAAGTGTTGAGTATAATTTAAAAAAACATGGCACTTTGTTTTAGGCCTATCCATAAAATTTATCAACTTTGACCAGCAACAGTTTGTACATTGAACTATTTTAATCATTAGATCAGAAACTGCAGTTAAAACACAACTTCAGTATCATTTTCTCCTCTTCAATTAAGTTTTTCAGATAACAAATTCTCTCCGCTGTCACACAGTAGACAATAGACCCCATTTTGTTTTAGCTTAAATTTTGAGAAGTAATTTTTGTTTTCCAAAAGTTTTTCAGAAACTTGACAAGAAAAAGAAAACAATTAACTTTTCAAAATAAGCTAAAACAAATATTGGATCTCCTCAGTATTGAACCTTCCTCTGAAGAAGCTCAAATATCAGTCTCTCCATCTGTATCCACAGTTTGGATTGCAGCAAACGAAGAAAAGTGTCATTCCTTCTTCCCCTCTTGCTGTTGCCTGAATACATAAAAAAAATTTCGATGTTTCATGAGTGATTAAAATGCAGTTTGAAATTTTTGCCAAAAGTGCATTCATAAGGGTTATAATGCACAACATTTCAAATTCAAAAGGTTATACTGAATTATGCTTTCTTCTATTCAATATAACTGCATCATTTATAATGACAGATAGACATGATTTTAGAGTTTAAAGTGTAGCATAATAGCATAGACATTTGCAGCCGATCGTGGGTTCCTCATCAAGGTGTGTCAAACTAGTGTGTAGTGTTCAGAGAAGAAATCAATTTAGAATTTGAAGTAAGAAGCAAATAGAATTGGAAGACCTACTTTCCAAACCATGAATCAAATCTTACCATGATCAATGATTGAAAAAGAAACATTTGAAATATGAAGATATTAGCCTTTTCAAGTCAACCAATCAGCTCGTTACATTAAGTTTCATATATCACTAAAACAATGACTATTGAGCAAAGAAAAACACCCTTTGTTTCTTATTTGACAAAAGACTGCAGGGACAAAAAAAATCACCCAGTACTAAATATCATCAATGTTTTCCCAGAAAAAGAAAAGTCGAAATTTATTCACTGCAAAAATCTGCCCAGAACCATGAATACTACAATGATGGACAATATGGTAGCATCACAAGCCATGCTGAATAAAAAGTCAAACTAGTTCAAGTTTTAATCATTCTAAGGTTAAGCTGCATAACATTCCAACTAAGAATGTTATCATACTATATCAATGTAAAGACAAGAGAAGGTTCACAATCTACTTATAACCTATATCTCATGTCTCCTATCTATGCAATAGTCAATATACTTTCACAACCCTAAACAGACTCACTTGGATTTGATAACTTAAGCAGCACAGCATAATATCTGCACAGCTATACACATTACCGAAATGTTAAGGCTCAAATCTCTTTATTAGTTGCTCTCCTTGTGCAATCCACTTCTTCTAAATAAAGGGGGGTGAGAGTAGAAAGAGCAGCATAGTGTTCAACACTGAAAATTGTGCTATATGCAAAAAATAATAAACTTATAAATATTTATCCTCAAATCCTCACAGTTCTACCTCCACATCGCTCCATGTACACAAGGAAGAAGGGGATACTCATCCAACGTGGAACCAAATCAGAATCTTGCAATATGTCCCAACCTTGGCAAGGAACATTGTACAACCTAAATTCTAATACCAAGATAGCAAACTGCAAAAATAACAAAACAATTTCTCTGTTTCAAACATAGAACAGGGACTTTACCTGGAAAAAGACAGCTTCACCATGATTGCATTGAGTGCAGCGAACAGACTTGGTTCGAGGAAGAGTTGGATCTGCAGCTACATCCTGTAACACTTGAGTGCGCTCTCCAACAGAGTGATGTATCTCATTCCTATAAACACAGAAGTTATCCGCAACCTCCTGAGCAACAACAACAAAAACAACAACATTAACAACAAACAACTACTCAAACAAGCATGTCCCATCAAAATTACTAATATCAGAAATGCAAAGAACCCCTCTCAACACTTTCTGCAAAACAAACACAACCAACATTTGACCCATGATTGGGTACAGCTTAAATCCAGAAAATAATCGCTATTTTCTACTAAAAAATCAAACTTTTTTGGTCCCAAAATAAACCAATGCAAACTGGCACTTGACGTGGCAAAAGCATGAAGAGAATTTTCAGCCCGTCACAGTTTTACACTTGAAAACAAAAATTAGGAGTAAAGGGTACACGAAAAGAGGTAAAAGAAAAGGAGAAGAACCTGATGGTCGCAGTTGCGGCAAGCGTAGAGAAGAATCTTCTGATCCCTGTCTTCCTTAGGGTAGAGAATGTTGTTACTGAAGCAAAAGCAATGGATGAAGAAAATGAATTTGAAAGAGGGAAAATTGAAGAGGAAAATGAAGAGGGGACCAACCATTCACGGCAAAATTTCATAGTACTCATCTTGGCAACGATGATAAGGGAGTAGGAATCCTTCTTCGCTCCTTTTGTGTCTGCTCTTTCTTCTTTCCCTCCCACGCTTTTCTCCCTCTTATAAAATAGAGTAATCATAGATTGAAAATACACAATTTTTATATAATCATATTACAATTATCAATATTATTATTTTAATATTTTTTTTATACTATTTAATTACAAATTTATATCAAAACATTATTTTTCTATAAAATAGATACTTTAATTGTCACTATTCATAAAAATAAATTCCTTTTGTTGTTGTAACAAAATAGCTCCCTTACTATTTGTTGGTTATATTTCATAGGTGCAATATTTTGTATATCAATTTAAAATAAAAGAAAAATAATTTTAAGATTGAAGTGATCTCTCTTTCTATTATTATTTTATTATTATTTTGATTTGGAATATAATTTATAGATACCAAATAACTTTTAGAGTTCTATAAAAATGCTTTAATAGTTAAAAATTTAAAAAGTAATACCACTAAGTATTCATTGAATCTTTAATAAACTTTGTAATTAAAGACATTATTCACTTAGAGTACTCGTGGGGCCTCATCTAGGATATGTTTGAGTTGTGATATTTTGACATTCATCATACAAAATACATGACTACTCCAAATAATAATATTTTAATTATATTTATTTTATTTTTAATTTAAAATTATAATATGAATTATTATATTATTAAAAATTAATTGTAAGGTTGTGATATTTTTACATCCATCTTACATAAAATACACATTTGATATCTCAAAATAATGATATTTTATTTATATTTTTTTTAATTTAAAAATTCTAATATGTATAATTACATTATTAAAGTTGGTTCTAAGGTGAGTATATTTTTCTTTTTGAAAAAAGTTTTAATTTTGGAGATGTTTATCTTTTTTTTTCTATTCCACCACAATTATATCTTATTTTCATCATTGGTGAAGTATGTAAACAAAATCTGGGAGAAAAATATATTTTGCTGGAAGGAATGTTTTTCGAGGAGTTACAATAATAACAATAATAATATTAATGATAATACTAATAATATGATTAATAATAAAATTAATATTAATAATAATAACACTAATAATATGAATAACATCGAAAACAATATTAATAATAACATTATATATTGAAAATATTATTAATATTAATTACAATACTAGTAATATTAATAAAAAGATTAATATTAATGATAATAATAATATTTCTTAATAATATAATTAATAAATTAATAATTTTTTTAATAAAAATAATATTATTAATATTAATCATGCATATAGATCCATGTGTAAATTTATATGTAGATGTATTTGTAGGTAAATATCTATATGTGGATAAATATGTAGGCTCAATTCCCTATCTAGCACCATTTACATCTTTATTTCCCTATCTAGCACCCTTTTGTTTTTATTTCCCTATCTAGCACTCTTTTATTTTTTATTTCCCTATCTAACACCATTTTAAAAATAAATAAATAAATAATAATTTTTTTTATAATTTTAATTTTGAATGCATTAAAAAATAATTATTTTTAATGTTTAAAATAATTAGAAATATAATTAATGAATAAATAAATGAGTTTTTACAAAATAAAAATAAAAAAGTAATAAATTAAAAATGTTTAGTTTAAAGTTATTTTTTTTAAAAATGAAGAAAATAAAAAATTAAACTATACAACAACATAAAAGTTAAATCTATAAACATAAATTAACATTTATTTTTATTATTATTGATGATATAATCATGTTAATTTCAAGTAAAAAATACAGGACATAATTATAAATAAACCAAAGTCAATTAGTATTAATTAATAGTGAACACATAAATAATATTGAAGTGTCTACCCTAAATGCAAAATTCTAAAAAAAAAGCTAATACAAATGCTACACTTAATGCTTAAAAATGAGACCAAAAAAATGCAAAACTAAAGAAGTATAGAAAATAAAAACAGCAGCAATAAAATAAAAACAAAAAATAAATATAAATAAAGAATGACAAAAAAAAAAAATTAAAAACATAAAAAATATAAAATAAAGGCAAAACAAAATAAGATAAAGATAAAAGATATAAAAAAAATTCAAACAAGATAAAGATAAAAGATATAAGGCGATATTAAATAAGTATATGTTGATTATAAAAAGGAAAATAAATAAAAGATGATCATTCATTTGATATTTTCTTCAGTGGTACATTAAATAGTTTGTGCAAAATGAAACATAATTAATGACGAGAATTGCACAATCCCGTAATTTTTTTTATAATTTTAATTTTGAATGCATTAAAAAAATATATTTTTAGTATTTAAAATAGTTAGAAATATAATTACTGAATAAAAACATAAATAGAAATAAATAAAGAATGGCAGAAAAAATAATAATATTGTCAAACACCAGGACACACAAGAAGAACGTGTCCCAACATTACTACACCATCTACTTTTCGTCATTAATTATGTTTCATTTCGCACAAACTATTTAATGTACCATTGAAGAACATATTAAATGAATGATCATCTCTCATCTATTTTCCTTTTTATGATCCACATATACTTATTTAGTGCCTTATATCTCTTATATTTATCTTGTTTTGATTTATTTGATTTTTTTTATATCTTTTATCTTTATCTTATTTTGTTTTTCCTTTATTTTATACCTTTTATGTTTTTAGTTATTATTATTTTTTTGTCAATCTTTATTTATTTATGGTTTTTGTTTTTATTTTATTGTTGTTGTTTTTATTTTCTAGACTTATTTATTTTTGCATTTTTTTCTTCTCATTTTTAAGCATTAAGTGTAACGTTTGTATTAGTTTTTTTTAGAATTTTGCAGTAAACACTTCAATATTATTTATGTGTCCACTATTAATTAATACTAATTGACTTTGGTTTTTTTTATAAATATGTCCTGTATTTTTTACTTGAAATTAACATGATTACATAATCAATAATAATAAAAATAAATACTAATTTATGTTTATAGATTCAACTTTTACGTTGTTGTAGAGTTTAATTTTTTATTTTCTTCATTTTAAAAAAAAATAATTTTAAACTAAACATTTTTAATTTATTACTTTTTTATTTTTATTTTGTAAAAACTCATTTATTTATTAATTATATTTTTAATTATTTTAAACATTAAAAATATTTATTTTTTAATGCATTCAAAATTAAAATTATAAAAAAATAATAATTTATTATTTATTTATTTATTTATTTTTAAAATGGTGCTAGATAGGGAAATAAAAAATAAAAAAGTGCTAGATAGGGAAATAAAAACAAAAGGGTGCTAGATAGGGAAATAAAAACAAAAGAGTGCTAGATAGGGAAATAAAGATGTAGATGGTGCTAGATAGGAAATTGATTTAGGGATAAAAGTGAGAGATGAATTATTAAAATATGTTGTTTGACGTTGAAGTAGTTGGATTTATAGTTCTCCATTTTAATATTGCAGTTGTTGTGAGAACCTACCTCCCATACTACTTTGTTCGTTATATTTCATAGGGTGATATTTTCTATATCAAATTTACAATTTAAAAGAAAAATAATTTTAAGATTGAATTGATTTCTTTTTCTATTATTTTTTTCCTTTTGATTTAGAATATATTCGTTAGATAACAACTAACTCGTAGAATCCTTTAATACTTTAATATTAGAAATGCAAAAAAGTACTATTAATACATACACCTGAAAATTTCAATAAACTTTACAATTAACCAATACATTATTCACTTAAATTAGATAATAATATATTTACAAACTATATTTTTTATACAATCATGTTACAATTATTAATACTATTATTTTAATATTTTTCTATACTATTTAATTATAAATTTATCTTTTATTATATATATATATATATATAAATAAATAAATGTATGAAGTTGTATATAGCATGAGAGCTTAACTGGAGATGTTTGAGTGATCATATATTTTGACATACATAAAATACACACAACTCAAAATAATAATATTGAAAATATTGCATTTATTTTACTTTTTAATTTAAAATTCTAATATGTAATATCATTTTGTAAGGCGATTGAGTTTTCCTTTTGTTTTAGGGTTGGGTTTCGAACTGCCATTGTTATACCCTTGCGCCCGGTCTCAACGGCGTCGTTACTTGCCTCAATCGCAGTCCACATCTTCCTCTCCGATCTCGAAACGACGTAGTTCACATACTCCGTCGTAAGCTTCACTGGTCCATCCACTTCAACATTCAACCCTTTTTCTCTTCCACCATCATCATACCCTATTTTCACTTTCACGTGCATGGTCTCTTCGCCCACGATGAAATCGTGCGTGGCCTTCACCCTCACCACCACACCATACTCGTGCTTCTTCTTCTCCAGAGTGAAACACCCTCCGCAACCACTCTCAAGACTATAGTAACGAACCACTTCTCTCTCAGGTAAAGGTGGCGCGTAGTAATGATTCTTAATCGAATTATAGGACCCCCCGAACGTAGTGTTCATGAAATTGCATAAAATGCCGTACCTCTTGTTTTCCGAGAGTCGCAGGTTCAGATTAGCGAAAGAACCCTTGCCACTGTTCTCGAAGAGGTCGATGTAGACTTGTTTTACACCACCGGAGGAGCAAATCTTTTCGGTTATCTTCATAGTTACGTGGGTGTTACCGAGGGAGTATGTGAACTCGGTGGTTCCATCTTCATCTTCCAATTTCTGCATTTTGGTGTTCACTTCCAACGGATAACCGCTAGACATGAACCTCACAACGCTCTTATTTCCTGCCATTGTCTTTAACGTCTGCTCTCACTCTAACCTTTTTTCTTTCTCTCAGCTCTCTGACTCTAATCCGGTCTTCCTGCATGCATGTTCCTTTATAGGTAAAACTGAACCTACACACAGATTCCAAGTGTTAAAAGAAGGCAAAGAATTATATGTTAAAAGAACCACGAAGAGCATCTCTAATCGTAGACCTAGAAAATCTTATCCAGCATCTTTTTATATGGTCCCATTTTCATATTTGGATGTATTTAGCAAAGTTATATTTTTTTATGGAGATATTTAATGAAAGTTTGGAGGTTTGAGGAGGGAAGTTTGAAGATTGTCGGAATTAGAAGGTTGGAAACGGGAAAGATGTTCAGTTTTGGGGTCAGATAATTGGGCATGGGCATTCTCAAAAAGACTTCAAAAGTAGATGTAAAAGACTTCAAAAGTAGATGTTATTTTTCTTATCGAGGCAAATCTATGTGATTCTCAAAATATGGGTTAATGCTGAGAGTGGAATTTAAGGTGGAGAAATGGTTTTTTTGCTTGGGAGGAGGATCAAGCAAGCCAACTTTTAGAGATGATTTCCAACCAGAGGCTTGAGTTGGAAAAAGCAGACAAATGAGTTTTGGAAGAATAGTGAGTCAGCATAGTTTTTAGTTAGGTTTGCTTATGGATTTTTAAGGGGAGAGGGATGCGAGGAAGACTCGAGAAGGTACAAGTTTTTCAGGAGGATTAAGGTGTTTCCTTTAGCTCACGTCTCAACTAGGGGCTAGAATTCTCGACCCGCCCCGCATAAGAGTTGGCCCGCGGGTTTGCGGGCCAGCCTGCGTTTTTTTTTTTTTAATTTTTTTGTTTACATTTTGTTCTTAAGAAATTATCAAATTAAACCTATATATTTGTTACTATCAAACCTAAATTTTTTTTTCTTCCTTTTCAAACATAGTCAAACATCAAAACATTAAACATTAAGATAAATATCAAATATCACTATTCTTCCACTTCCAAAACATTAAAAATACCTAATTCCAAAACATTAAACATAAACATTAATTCAAAAACATTAAACATAAACATTATTGACATTCTTCCATTTCAATAACATTGGATGCCGTCTTAGAAGAACTTTCATCCATTTTTTTTCTTGCGGGTTAGCGGGTTGAAAAGGTTAGGCCGCCTCGCGTTTTTTACCAGCGGGCTGCGGGCCGGCCTGCACGGCCCGCCTCGCTTTGTCATCCCTAGTCACAACTTGGAGAGTTATTGAAAACAAGGTTGCTTGTATGGTAAATCTGAAGAGACGAGGTATAGGGGTCGAAAGCAATCTTTGTTGCTTGTGCAGGATACCAGAGGAGTCAACAAACCATTTGTTCTTCGGATGTAGAGTTGCTTGGCTAATTTGGAATAATTGTTATAACAGGTTAGGGGTGCGTTCGGTCGACCTTATTGATCCTGGGTCTCATTTTGACCATTTCAAGATTCTAGATGCGTCTACTTCAGTTAATTTTATTATGGACAATGTCTGGATTGCATTGGTTAGTGAGATTTGGAGACACATGAATAATTGTTTATTTAAAGGTGTGGAGTGGTTGATCATACTGAAGTTTTTTCCCTAGCACAGGTTAAGGTTTGGTCCTAGATCTATTCAAAGATACTGTCAGCGAGCTTCTCGTTCTCTGACGGGTGCCTAGAACCCTTGGTATGTATGCATTTGATTTAATGTCTTTATAAGGGTTGATCCTTGATATTTCTAATTCTACTTTAGTTGGTAGTGTTGAGGCAGACAGTAGGAGGTTACATTTTGGTTTGATATGTATATGGAAAAGTACTCTTTGAACTCTTGTATTCTGTATAAGGGTTAGACCACCCATGAAGTGGGTCTATTTAATTGTATTGCTTCTTGCCGATAAAAGAAGAAGTGACCATGTATTAGAGTTTTTTGGGGATAAAGGTAACCTTCATCTCACTTCACAACATGGAGGGTCATGGAAGATAAGTTAGCGACTAAAGCGATTTTGGAGAGAATAAGGATCAGTATAGTAAGTAACATTTGCAGTTTGTGTGGGGAGGAAGAGGAAACAATGTCCCATGTTTTTTGCACTTGTAGAGTTGCTTGACTCATGTGGTCTATGTGCTATGAGTGGATAGGGTTAGCGTCGACAAATCATTGGGAACCAAAAAGGCATTTTATAAATTTTAAGTTGAGTGGACTCAATAAAATTGGTAATCAGATTTGATAATGTGTGTGGATAACAGTGGTAGACGAATTGTGGAAGCATAGGAACAATATCATTTTTAAAAATGGTAGGATAGACCATATTGAGACTTTCATAATGACACAATTGAAGGTTTGGTCATGGGTGACTTTCAAGGTTCGTCTTGCAAGCTTATCGTATTCTAACTGGTGCCTTAAGCCGCTGATATGCATGAAATCTATCATAAAGCTTTAGGTGGTTGAACAAACAAAAGATGGGTTTAGATGAATTGCAAGGTATGTTGATAGATATATGTAGTTAGTTTGGATTAGTTTTTGTGTTGATTTTATTTTTGGATGTTAGAAGTCTTAGGTTGTTATGATTGTGCTACTCTAATCTGATTTGGAATTCTGTCTTTGATATGTTTTATGTTTGGAATCACATGATGACTTACTTGTATAAGGATTGAAGTATCTTTGAAATATCTTTATTATTTATTTATTCTTTACTGATAAAAAATAATTATTATTTTTTTCTTATCTTGAACAAAGTGATGGTGTTTTAAAATTTACTTTTATATATATATATATATATTTAAAATAGTCAAATTAAGATAGGTAGAAAGTTATCAAAATATTTTTTTTCTAAATTGAAAATAATATATTGTATCCAATAAAAAAAGAGAATCGATCCTATATTATCAATATAGAATAATACATTATAATTATCAATATCATGCTAGAAAGGAGCATCTATCCTTTATGATCTTAATAGAATAATCACAGTGGGAGTATAATTCTTATATTTCTTTTCTTCTTATTGCGTTTATTCTCTTTCTGGCTAGATGAGAACTTGATATTTAATATTTTAATTTCGGAAAATTAAAAGGAAGAAAACTGAATTATTTTTTGTTTTCCAATTAAAGAGAAACGTGCATTCATGGACTTAGATTTTCCATAACGACATAAAATAAAATATTATTACAGGAAAATCATTTAAATATAAATTAATTTAGAAATTATTTATCAATAATAAAAACTAATTTAGTTAATATAATAATTAATTATTTTTTCATATAAAATTGATTTCTATTTAATGATTTTTTATTTGAAAATACTTACTACGATTTTTATGTTAGAAAAAACTTTTATTAAGAACTGAATTTTAAGACTAACTCGACCTAATAAAATCAGTTTATAAAACTCTTCATTACTACTTTGTTGTTTATATTTCATAGGTGCAATATTTTGTATATCAAATTTAAAATCAAAGAAAAATAATTTTAGGATGGAAGTGATCTTTCTTTCTATTATTTTATTATTATTTTAATTTAGAACATATTTAATAGATAGCAAATAACTTTTAGAATTATTTAAGAATGCTTTAATAGTTAAAAATGTAAAAAAGTAATACCACTAAATAAGTCTTGTATACACATTTTTTTTATTAGCAATAAGGATTGAATAACAGGAACCATTTAAGGGGTGAGTCAACCCTTATACGTACCTATATAATATGAATCAAATTTCAGGTCTCCTAAACCAACAAAATGAGAGAGACAAAAAAATCTACCACTAAAAAACCCGTACAAACCCGTACAAACTCAAAACAAACCCATACAAACTCAAAACAAACCCAATACAAACTTACTGCAACCAAAACAAGGGGCAAAAAGAACAACAACCCACGAGTCATCAATATCCGAATCAATACTCAAACCTCTAATTTCTTCAAAAAGTTGGTCTACCTGAGACTTCTCCCAATCAAATAAATTTCTTCTCCACCCAAACTTCCAGTTCCACTCTCCTTCTTCCCAGACCCCACAACATTCCAACAACTCATCTTCATCCCTGCAAAGAGAGTATAACCTTGGGAATTTGTTTTTCAACTCCAAATCGCCCACCCATTTATCTTCCTAAAACCTAATTTCCTTCTCATTACCGACTTTTCAATTGAAACGGTCGTCGAACTCTCTCCCCCATTCCTCCATCGACCAAATCGCCTTTAGCTCCCGCCACCAAAGGGACCCCATCGTTTTTGAACTTGGCCCTTTCAACTTTCTCCAACCCTCGTACTTAGATTCTACCACCTCCTCCCATATACCACCTTTGGAAAAACCCAACCTCTAAATCCATTTCCCCAACAAAGCAATGTTGAAAAATTTAATATTAATAACCCCGAGACCACCATTTCCACGGGGTTCGCACACCTTCTCCCAAGAAGCCCACGCAATCTTTCGCCCACCTGACCTCCAACCCCATAGGAAGTTTCTTTGAATTTTCACAATCTTCTTCCTAGCAATAGCAGAAATTTTAAACAAAGACGTATAGAACAAGGGGATAGCAGAGAGAATAGATTTAATCAGACAAATTCTTCTTGCCATCGAGATAAATCTGCCTTTCCATCTTCCCAGTCTTTCCTTTATCTTCTCAACCACCCCATCCTAAAACGCTTCCTTTTTGTGACATCCCCCAACAGGAAACCCAAGATACTTGAAAGGATAATTCATCACTTCACAGTTAAGCATTTTTGCGAAACAACTGATCGTGAAAGTATCAACCCCACACCTCCAATACTACTCTTCAGAAAGTTCACTTAGACCTGAAGCCAGCTCAAAGCAAGTCAGAATAGATTTTAAACAGAAAACACTTTTGGTTGTTGCTTTGCAGAAGAACAAGGTATCATCTGCATACTGAAGCATATTAACCTTAACCTTATTCCTCCCAACCTCCACACTCTCCACCCAGTCAAACAAGACAACATTCCTTACCACTCCTGCTAAACCTTCAGCTACAACAAGGAAAAGAAACGGAGCCAAAGGATCACCCTGTCTCAAACCCTTTGAAGGAACGAATTCCTTAGTCAGACTGCCATTAACCAACACAGATACCGTTGCAGACTCCAGATAAGATTTAATCCAAGCAATCTATTGTTCACAAAAACCTAATCTTTCAAGCATATAACTGATGAAATCCCACCTTACCGAATCATAAGCCTTCTCATAATCCACTTTGAAAAATAAGCAGTTCTTCTTCCTCCTTTTTGCCTCCTCTAAGACTTCATTGGCCACCAACACACTATCCAAAATTCCCTACCAGCTAGAAACGTAGACTGTCTCGAGTCAATGATTTTACTCATCACCTTTTTAAGCCTCAGAGATAGCAACTTCGGTATGATCTTATATAGACATCCAACCAGAGAAATAGGTCTAAAATCACATAAACTTTGTGGATTCTCCAGCTTAGGGACCAGACACACGAACGACGCATTTGTCCCCCTAGGCCATTTTCCGACTATAGCAAAATCGTTTACGACCAGCAGGATATCCTCCCTAATAAACTCCCAACAAAACTTGATGAGCCCAAAGTTAAATCCATCCGGACCAGGACTTTTCGAGCTTTCACAATCCCAAACAGTCTCCTTGACTTCCTCTTCGGAGAAAGTACTGACCAACATCTCATTATTAGCAGCAGAGATAGAATTGAAAGGCACATTATCCAACCTGACTTGAAGCCCATCAACACTTTCAAATCTGGCATTGAAGAAGGCCCTAACCTTACCTTTAACCACCTCCTTATCTTCACTCCACAACCATCAACTACTAGTCAATTAATTCCGTTTCTTGCCCTCCTCCATTTAACAGTCGAATGAAAAAACTTTGAATTAAGGTCACAATTTTTTAACCACTTAAGGCGAGCTTTCTGATGAATAATTGTTTCTTGTCTAAAAGCATTTTCATTTTGTTCTGCTAGCAAATACCTCCTCTCCACTCTGCCTTCCTCATCTAAGACACCAGCATCATCTCGAGCATCAAAATCCTCAATTTTCTTTTTTAAAATCTCCCCTTTCAGATTAACATCTCCGAACACGTCTCTGTTCCATACTTTTAAATCATATTTTAGCTTCTTCAATTTTTCTTTGAAGACAAACAAACCCCTACCGTAAACTTCATAACTAAGCCATTTACTTCGAACAAACTCTCGGAACTTGTTGTCTTTTTGCCAGACATCCAGACTGCAAAAAGGTTTCGGACCCCAATCTGGACAGGAATCTTTAATTACCAAAGCACAATGATCTGAAATAGATATACTAAGTACGAACTACTTACTGTTCGACCACTCCTCCATCCATTCCTTAGAGACAAGGACTCTATCAATTCTACTTTTAGCAGTACCATTCGGTTTATACCAAGTGAATTTCTGACCAACCATCGGAATGTCCATTAATTCAGCCTTTCCAATAAACTCATTAAAATCCCGCATTTCTCTATTATAATTCAAGCCCATAGCCAAACTTTTCCTCTTCTCCTTTGTTCTGATTGAGTTGAAGTCCCCTACTACACACCAGATCCTGTTTAACTGACACGCTCTATGAGCATTAATTTCATCCCAACTCGCTTTCTTTTCCTTCAGAGAACCTGAGCTATAAACATTCACAATAGTTACTCTTACTCCGTCACCAACCTTCCATACCCCTTCAATAATCGAGAAATTATTCCCATTAACAGAGCTTAATAAATGGAAACAACTCCTCCTCCATAAAGTAATAATCCCACCAACATTATTGATAGACCCAATTTCAATCCAGTCTATTTCATTAGAACCCCACATATTGAAGCAATTCTCTTCTCCGAACTCAGAACACTTAGTCTCTTGAATACACACCATTCCTACCTGTTCTTTGAAAATCAACTCCTTTAGATATCTTCTTTTGTTACTTCCTCCTAACCCCTTCACATTCAAACTAATTATTTTCATCATCAGAAACTACACTCTCCTTCCTTTTGAGCAACATGTTATCTCTGTCCCGAGCTTCCAAGGCTTGCAAATTTTTAACTACCACTTCTTCCTTCCCAGCAAACGAAAACCCCAAAACTTTTCCCATGTTCCAAATTTTTTGGGCTTTCGATTCCTTATTTTCCAGCCAATAACGATTATTACAGTTCCTTACATCATTGTCAGAAATAGAAGAGACAGTAGTTTCTAACCTTTTACCCGCCAGCGAGGACAGAGCGACTTTCTTTCTCATATTCTTAAGGCTGGTTTTAGATAAAGTGTTGCCAAGTCTTTTTCCACTTGCTGCCTCCGTCGAAAACACCATCTCAACCGCCCCTACTGACTCCTTCCCGACACTCCTATTAGCACCGTCAACTTCTCCTCCGTCCGCCGCTGCAGACAAACCCTCCACCGCCGGCGAACCACCCAAATGCTCGTCGTAACCTAGACCTCTTCCGCCGGTGACCTCGAGCCCTTTGTCTCTATAAACGGGTGCCGCTGCCACCTTCGTCACACGGCGACGCACCCAGTAGGTGCCCAAGAGGCGTCGTCACTATTATCGTTGACGTAACTAACGGTGTCGCCGTCAACCTTCATCTCCGCTTTATTCGACCACCCCTTCGTAGGCAGAGTATTTGACATTGTTGGAGCCACCGCGTCGTCGCTGGCTGGCGTACCACCAAGGGCAACGCCGCTTGGATACACTTCTCCGCCCACCCCAAAGTCGCATGTTGCAAGGAAACCTACATGGTCTGCCACGTCTGCAAATGGGTCTGAAACCAATGGCTGCTCCGCCCCACCAACCACGTGTACTTGGGCCAAAGTAGGCCCAACACAGAAAAACTCATCAGACCACCCCCCTTCTTTTCCAGAACTACTCTCATTTACACCACTTGACACATGGTTTTGGACCCCCTTAAATGCGCCGCCCATCTCCATTCTTTCCCATGCACGGTTTTGGCTTCCCAACCTTTCCCACTCATTGTTTTGGCTTCCCAAAACAGTCATTACTCCCTCTTTTAGGTCTACACCAACTTTAGAAGAAAAATCTATGAACTCTGGATCTTCTAATAAAACTAAGTTGCCCTTAGCTCCATCATCTTCTCCTCCAATGTCCAAAAACACGGACTCAACCACATCTTCATCATCAGTGACTAAGTAGCGTGCCTCCGAACTCCCCTCAGACAGTTGCCCCCATTCCATGCACTTACTGCAACCAAGCTGAGAAAAACGATGACACGTATCTTCTTCAAAGGTTATCCGACACCGATAATCATTTATAATAATACTTTTTACCACATTTGCATTCCCGCCCGCTGGAATCTTGATCCGTAATCTAGCAAACTCAATAATCTCTCGTGCCTCCGTCGCCTCATCCACCTCAATAAACTTTCCTACTAACTCCCCAATGAGTTCAAAGCATTGTCTATTCCAAAACATCAATGGTAAACCCCTAATTCGAACCCAAGCAACTTTTACCAGAGACGGAGAAAGAATTATCCCATGGGACAAGAGAATCAAAGATATCCCTTAACCACTCTTTGTTATCATCAATGACCTTCGCGACAGAAATCTCACCATCACCAGCTAGCAGCATAAAATTCTCTCCAAGATAGCTAAGACTTAACGAACCATAACCACCCACCACAACACTCTCCTTAACTGCCTGAAAATTAGACAGTTCCAAGAACCTCCCAATAAAACAACTCTCGAGCCACAATGATGGCTCCACGTCCACCTTAAAACAAGGCAAATCAAATTCGAGCTCCTTTTGTTCACCATCACTCTTTTTTCCCTGAGGCAAACTCGCACTCCCAGACATAACCACTTTTGTGAATGAACGGTGCATCTCCTTCTGGCTCCAAACTTTTTTAGAGCCCTCCACCCTCCGGTTCTGATTACGCGCTTCCTTTGGCGGTTCTTTCTTACGGTATCTGGCTATGTTCACACGTAATTTCCATAACCCAATCCAAATAGCATCCAACCTTCTTTCTAACTCACAAACATCCCTCACCCCTTGGAACCTCACAAACCCGAAGCGTTGTTTTCTATAATTAAGTTTTTTGGGTATGAAAACATCCAAAACTCTACCCCGTCTTTAAAAAATATTCCAAAGCTCCTTTTCTTCATGACCAGGCGGAATATTAGTGAAGAAAAACGAAGTATCAGCCATGAAGACAACCTTACCTTTCCTTACCTTTCCTTACCTTTCCCTCTCCCACTTGAAAACCTATTAGTGTAGCAAAGTCAAACCCCTTGTATACACATTGAATCTTTAATAAACTTTTTGTAATAAAAGACATTATTCAGTATCATCAGACCTCATCTCGGAGATGTTTGAGTTGTTATATTTTTACATTCATCATATACACATTTGACAACTGCAAATCATAATATTTTAATTATATTTATTTTATTTTTTAATTTAAAATTTTAATATGTATTATTATATTATTAAAGCTGTAGTAAGGTTCAGAGATGTTTTAGTTGTGATATTTTGATTCATTATACAGAAAATACACATTTGATAACTTAAAATAATATATATTTTTTTAATTTAAAATTCTAATATATATTATTATAGAGAGATATTTTGTAAAGGGAGGTATTTCTTCAAGAGTTATAACAATACCAATAATAATGTTGATATTATTATTATTAATAATAACACTAATAATAATATTAATAACATTGAAAAATAATGACATAAAGATATTTAAAATATTAGTTAACATTAATTACAATACTAACAATATTAATAAAAAGATTAATATTAATGATAAAAATAACATTTATTAATAATTAATAAATTAATAAAAAATATTATTAATATTAGTCATGCATATAGGTCCATGAATAAATTTACATACAACTAGATTCGTACATAAATTTATCTACATAAATCCATATCCTTGGATCTTTATCTTTGGAGTAATATCCATGGATCTATATATATGGGTGGATGTATATCTACAGATAATACCCATTGATTAATATCATGAGTAATACCCATGCATTGATATCATTAGTAATTCAGAATCCAAATTCGTAGATAATATTCATGCTGAATGCAAATAAGTGAATTTGTGCTTAAAATAAAGAAGGGATTGGTTTAAGTGAAAAAAAAAACCTTATAAAAAACCAAAAGACTTCATACAGTGATCGAGAAGATGAATGAAACGGAGAGAAGAACTATTAAAATATGTTGTTAGATGTTGAAGTACTTGTGTTCATAGTTTTCCATTTTAATTTTAAACTTGTTGTAAGAACCTAACCCCAACACTACTTTGTTGGTTATATTTCATAGGGTGATATTTTTTATATCAAACATTTTATAAAAAAATAATTTTAGAATTGAAGTGATCTCTTTTTCTATTATTTGTTTTCTTTTGATTGAGAATACATTTTATAAATAACAAATAAACTAGTGGAATTCTATAATACTTTAATAGTTATACATGCAAAATATACACATTGAATCTTCAATAAATTTTGTAACAAAGATATTATTCACTCCCTTAAGGTATTTTTTGTTATTAGGAATACAGGGTAATCCATTCCATTTACATATATCTAAACTCACTAAAAGTAATCCTGAGATGTTTAGTGATTATATTTTGACATACATAATAAAAAAATACACACGACTCAAAATAATAATATTTAAATTACATTTTTTTTACTTAATAATTTAAAATTCAAATATATTTAGTTTAATTATTTTATAAAAGATTTCCACTCCCTACTCTTTAATGTACGGAGCATATTTATTACAAGGGACAACAGTGTGTGGTTCTATTTCCAAATTTGTTAGGGCGTCCATTTGTATTCTCTTGCGGCCGGAGTCAACGGCGCCGCCGTCTCCATCGGTACTTGCCTTCTCAATCGCAGTCCACATCTTCCTCTCCGATCTGGAAACGACATGTTTCACATACTCCATCGTAAGCTTCACTGGTCCATCCACTTCAACTTTCAACCCTTTTTCTCCTCCACCATCAGCATACCCTATTTTCACTTTCACGTGCATGGTCTCTTCGCCGACGATGAAATCGTGCGTGACCTTCACCGTCACCACCACACCATACTCGTCCTTCTTCTTCTTCTCCAGAGTGAAACACCCTCCGCAACCACTCTCAAGACTATAGTAAGTAAGCACTTCTCTCTCAGGTAAAGGTGGCGCGTAGTAATGATTCTTCTTCGAATTATAGGACCCCTCGAATGAAGTGTTCATGAAATTGCATAAAATGCCGTACCTCTTGTTTTCCGAGAGTCGCAGGTTCAGCTTAGCCAAAGAACCCTTGCCACTGTTCTCGCAGAAGTCGATGTACACTTGTTTTACACCACCGGAGGAGGAAATCACTTCGGTTATCTTCATAGTTACGCGGGTGTTACCGAGGGAGTATGTGAACTCGGTGGTTCCATCTTCATCTTCCAATTTCGGCATTTTGGTGTTCACTTCCAACGGATAACAGCTAGACATGAGCCTCACAACCTTCTTATTTCCTGCCATTGTCGCTCAAATGTTTATCACTGTTTTTAACGTCTGCTCTCACTCTAATCCTTTTTTCTTCTTTTCTCAGCTCTCACTCTAATCCGGTGTTGCTGCATCTTCATTTATAGCAAAAACTGAACCTACGCACAAGCAAAAACTGAACCTACGCACAGATTCCAAGCCCTAAAAGAAGGCAAAGAATATATGTTAAAAAGAAAAATAATAATTTTTTTTTATCAGCAAGAAGGATTGAATAACAGGAACCACTTAAGGGCACTTAAGGTAGTTTAACCCTATACATACCTATATAATACGAAGGTCTTCCAAACCAACAAGGGTAGTTCAACCCTTATACATACTTATATAATATGAAATAAAGGAGCAAGACACCAGTCAGAAAAGGAGAAACAGATATTTTACTTATGACCAAGCCTTCAATTGGAGTCAAAGTGAAGATTTCATAATGATCCACCACACCTCCTTTAAAAATAACCTTGTTCCTATGACACCAAATGATCAATGGAAGCTGCCGACGACACTCCTAACCACGCGGAACATTGATCCCAAACGAGCCAGACAATTCTACCGTCAAAGAGTGTAGATTCCTCCTTCAACCTGCAAAAACAGCAAACTAAAACGTCAGTCTTCACCCCTCACCGTGCCAAGTTGACTTTAGTAACAATCTTGTTTTCCAACACCCTCCATGCTAGAATCTGAACCGCAGGCAAAGCCGATTTAATCGACAGAGCCGATTTAATCGAAAAATTAGTATGCATACCATCCTTCCAAACCCACGAGTCAATATCCGAATCAATAATAGTTTGTATATATACATTTGTAATGATATGAAAAAATATATTAAAATAATAATATTAAAAATTATAATTTGATATAAAAGATAAGATTGGAGTTTTCAGTGTATCATTATAAAAGAGCCACGAAGACCATCTTTATTTCGTAGAACTATAAAATGTTATCCAGCATCTTTTTATGGTCCCATATTTGGATGTATTTAGAAAATTTATCATATTTTTTTAATCAGAAGGTACCATATTATTAATTACTAGTATTTTTTTTACGTTAAAGATAGTCAGTTATATATCTTATTATAAATTTAAATTTAAATGTGAAAGAGTGTAATTATATAGAATTATTTATATGTGACTGATAGTAATGAGGTTTTGAGCATCTCACTATTCATAACTTTTAATATTGTTTTGTCCAAAGCCTAAATCAATATCTGATCTTTGAAAAGACTGAAGTATTATTCATTTTCTCTTCCTTATCTTGAATGGAGTGGTGGTGTTTTAAGTTTTAATTTGAATGACGAAGGGACTTCAAATATTATTTTTTATTAATATAATCATAGATAGAAATTCATATTCCTTTATAAATTAAAAACAATATGTATCCAATAAAAAAAGGATCGATCCTATATTATCATTATAGTATAAAGATAGAAATGACAGTTTATGCTACATTTGAAAGGAGCATCTATCCTTTATTATCTTTTTTTAATCATATTCTTTATTATCTTAATAGAATAATCACAGTGGTGGTATAATTCTTATATTTCTTTTCTTCTTATTGCGTTTATTCTTTTTCTGGTAGTTGACAACTTGATATTTCAATATTTTTATTATTATTTGCGTATAGGTAAACGTGGAGTTTCCATGTCTTGTGATTTTAAGTTCTCAATCCGAGTGGTAGATTAAAGGATTTAGGGTTTATCCTATATATATTATCATTATAAAGATAGAAATGATAGTTTATGCTACATTTGAAAGGAACATCTATCCTTTATTATCTTAATAGAATAATCATAGTAGGAGTATAATTCTTATATTTCTTTTTCTTATTGCGTTTATTCTTTTTCTGTGGCTGACAACTTGACAATTTAATTATCTTTATAATCTTATTTTTAAAGTAACTAATTTGAAAACTATATTTGATAATAAATAATAGGCTTTATTACTTCTTTGATCCATGTATTGAAATTTATCAAATGTAGTTCATATATTATTAAAAGTTTCAATTCAATATCTCAATTATTTATTTTTAATTGCTTGCTGTAAAAAAAATCTTAATTTTTAAAATATGAATTTGATTATTATTTTTTATCAGCAAAAAATGAATAAATATAAAATGGGACACTTCAAAGATGTCTCAACCCGTATACATGAGATATAAGTGCTCCTAAACAAGATGAATTGTGGCTCTTGAGTACCAACTAACACCTTCAGAGCAAAATACTTGTTTTGCTACTAAGGTCTACACACTGAAAAACGGATGTGGGTTAGAGGATAAATTTGCACACATGGATAAGGAGGAAAGAATCAATTTATTCAAGATAACGATCCGTTGCAAATGAGTGACAAAGTACCAGAGTTGCATAAAAAGAAACGAGTTAAAAATCATCATTGACCTGAATGTTAGGAGCAAAGCCACCTTCGTCACCAACATTTTTACTGCATCTTGGCCACTTTTCTTCTTAATCACAAACTGAAATAAAATGAGCATAGCCTTTCGTTAATAACTAAGACACAGTAGTACATATCTACAATCAAGTTGACAAGCCATCACAGCATGAAAGCATTCATAGATAAGCACCAGGCCTAAGAAGCAATGAGAACTTTAAAACGTTATCTATTACATTAAATGATATCCTAATTTGGAAAAATTTTAAAAATACATGTGGGAAAAACTAAATGGATGCAACATGCAAACTAACCTTCAAATTGTGATATACTTCTACGCCCCTCTTCACGGGTTCCTTGAAAGAGGAGGCTCCCACAGGAAGAACCATAAACTCCTGCATATTCATAGTATTACATAAATATTAGAAACACATGTCTTGCTTCACCTCTCACAGACAGAAAAAAGTGTTTAAAATCATGCCTGCATAGCAAGTTTGTTTCCAGCATGTGATCCACCATTAATGACATTGAAAGCAGGAACAGGCAAAACCAACTTTTTGTTACCAAGAAGATTTGCAATGTGCTGCACCAAAAGAATGGAATGCCATGTCGATATATGAAAACTACAAGATAAAGAGCTTAAGGCTTAGTTTTACCATAACACAAATTGATGGCTCTGGCAAGGGATTGACCTGGAAAATTTGTGGTGTGAAGTTTGGTTAGATAATGTGCTATTTGATAAAGTAGTTACCGTAAATTTTTTAGGCTTTCTGTGATGTTGGTGCAACCTTGGGATGCTGTTCCAAGTGGCTCTAGCTACATGCTTAGCTCCTCTTGCAAGCGTGTAGTTATAAGCCATAAGAAGAAGTAACTGTGTGTTTTGTATACGGGTTGGGATATCCCTAAAGTATCTCATTTTATTAATTTTATTCATTGCTGATAAAAAAAATAAAATATGAAAACAACAGAAAACCACATTCAAATAAACATTCTATCTTTGTAAGAGAACAGTTGTACACAATGTGATGGTAAAATAAAACCTAGCTATCTTGTTAATCTTTAAGACCGGGTTTCATAAAATTTAGGTGGATTGTAAAGAAAACATCAAAGTAGCAAATATTTTTATTGTCTTTAGACATATCACGTATTTATACAAACTTTCAGGACAGCTTCAGTTACACAACGGATCTGAAGGACCAGTTACATCAAAGATATATAATCAATTTTTATTTTTTTATCGACAATAAACTATTAAATTAAATTGGTTCACTTAAGGGGTGATCCAACCCTTGTACATATAACAAAAGATAAAAGTTCATTTCCACCATCGTATCTAAAATTCACATATTAATCATCTACTTCCTTTCCAATACTAATAGCTATAACTGAAGAAAAAAACAAATAACACACCAGTATTAAATCGAGTACATACATACCAAAGGTTCAAGACACTATTCAGAGAATGAGAAACTCACTGACGGTATCTTTGAGTTTATCCAAGACCAAACCTTGACCTGTGCCAGAGAAAATACTTCAGTACGATCAACCACTCCTCCTTTAAACAAACAATTATTCTTGTGTCTCCAAATCTCACTGACCAAAGCTATCCAGATATTACCCATAGTAAGATTAACTGAATGAGGTGCATCCAAAATTTTGAAGTGTTCAAAATGTAACCCGGGAATGATAAGATCAACCGAATTAATTCCTAACCAGTCATAACATAGGTTCCAAATTTGACAAGCTACCCTGTAATCAAAGAATAAATGATTTGTTGACTTCTCTGATAACCTGCATAAGCTGCAAAGATTACACTCAATCTGTATCCCTCGTCTCACCAGATTTACCTTGGAGGCTACCTTGTTTTCAATCACCCTCCAAGCTAATCAAATGCCACAGTTCACGAATAATTACCTTGTAAAGAGGAATTTTCAGAACGCTGGCACCAGCTTTGCAGACTGCAAGAGATACTGCCAATATGGCACTTGCTCCAAGCTAAGTTAAGCAGATTACTTAAGTTAGGTTCAGTTAGTCTCCAAGTGTATCTTTGCCTATATATTTCATAACTCTGTATCAGTTTACATTGAAGTGAATATATGAATATTTTACTCTTTTATTTCTCTATGCCTCCACTCATTCTCTCTCCTATTAACATGGTATCATGAGCCTTTTTTTTTTACACATGTCTTCATCCCCAACTGCCTCTTCTTCCTCTTCTGTTTTCCTTTCATCTTCTTCTCCGATGGCCTCTGTTCAGCAATTCACCACTCCCATAAACCTCAAACTTGATGAAGACAATTTTGTTCTCTGGCGTCATCAAGTTCTTGCCACTATACGTGGTCTCAAACTCTTGAAGTTTCTTGAAGGAAATCAGGTTCCTTCTTCGTCCCCTTCATCTTCTCCCTCTTCACCATCAGAGGAAGTTCTTCAATATCAACAACAAGATCAGCTTATCATCGCCTGGCTTCTTGCTTCAATGACTACACCGATTCTTACAAAAGTCGTGGGCTTGGATTCTTCGGCGCAAATTTGGAAATGTCTTCAAGAACAGTTTGCCTCTCATACGCGTGCTCAAATTCAGAAGATGAAGTTGCTGCTCAAGACTCCCAAGAATGACAAAACAATTTCTGTTTACCTTCATGACATTAAAAAGGCTGTCAACATGCTTGCTGCAATCGGCTCCCCAATTACTACTGAAGATCATATTGAAAGTATTCTTGAAGGGTTACCAGAAGAATACAATGCATTTATTGTTGCTGTTACGTCACACACAGATCCTTACTCAATCAATGAGATTGAATCCCTTTTACTTGCTCAAGAAGAACGATTTCAGAGGTATAAGCTTGCTCACTCTTCTTTTCAAGCTAATGCTACTTTTGTTCATTCTCAGTATCATCAAATCCCATCCTTTCGTCCATCGTTCAATCAATACTCCCGTGGTGGTCGTTTTCCGCATAAACCCTCAAGCGGGTATTCTCGATCTAATGGACCTCGCTCTTTTCACCGTGATTCTTGGACCCCCTCTCCTTCTGGATCCTGCAAACCTAATCGGGTTCGCTGTCAATTGTGTTCAAAAATTGGTCATCATGCGTTTCAATGTTGGCATTGGACTGGTAAATCATCTTCTTCCAAGGTCACTGCCAACACATCCCCGTTTTCTTCTCTATCTCTTGATGATGGTGAACCATCGATTCTTGGCACACCTTCCATTATCGAAGATCCGCTATGGTATCCGGACAGTGGGGCTTCTCACCATATGACACACGACTCAACTCTGTTTACTGATAATCAAGAATATCAAGGCTCTGCAAATGTTAAACTTGGTAATGGTGCAGGTATGTCTATCTCTCATATTGGTTCTGCATCTTGTGTTTCTCCTGTTACTAACACTGTTCTTTCTTTACAAAACCTTTTACATGTTCCTACTCTTAATAAAAATTTGTTAAGCGTTTCCAAATTTGCCAAAGATAATAATGTTTTCTTTGAGTTCTACTCTGATTCCTGTTATGTTAAACATCAGGTAACCAAGCAAATTCTGTTTCAAGGAATCATTAAAGATGGTCTATACGTTTTTCCTGCTCTAAGATCCACTGCTTACTCTGCTAATTACACATCCTTTAAATCTGAAAAACCTGCTCTGCAGTTGTAGCACAACAGACTTGGTCATTGCAATTTTAATGTAGTCAAAAACATTTTAAATCAATGTAATATTGCTTGTACTTCTAAATCTGGTTTCTGTGATGCGTGTGTTCAAGGGAAAGCTCATAAACTTCCTTTTTCCTCTTCTACAACTGTTTATACTCTTCCTTTACAATTGATATACATTGATATATGGGGTCCTGCTTCTATGCATGCTACAAGTGGTGAAAAATATTATATTTCGTTTTTAGATGCTTATTCCAAATTCACTTGGTTGTATTTGTTACACTCTAAATCACAAACGCTTGTTGCCTTCAAAACCTTCAAATTATTGGCTGAAAATCAAACTGGTCTTACAATTAAAACTATTTAGACTGATAATGCAAAAGAATTTCATTGTTTTAAATCTTTTATTAATGAATCTGGTATACAACACCGCTTCACTTGTCCACATACACACGAGCAAAATGGTGCTATTGAAAGGAAGCATAGTCATATAGTTGACATGGGCCTATCTATGCTCTCCGCAGCTTCTCTTCCTATAAATTTTTTGGGTGAAGCTTTTCTCATTGCTAGTCAGATTATCAATGTTCTTCCATCTTCTGTCATACAGGGTAAGACTCCTCATGAACTTCTTTTTCACAAGAAACCTAATTATACTATTTTTAAAAGTTTTGGTTGTGCCTGTTATCCTCTCCTTCGTCCCTACAATCTTAACAAATTAAATTTCAGGTCTACTTGTTGTTTATTTCTTGGCTATAGTCAATGTAATAAAGGCTACATCTGTCGTTCACCTGATGGTAGAATATATATCTCAAGGCATGTAGTTTTTTATGAAGATATTTTTCCATATTCTATTTCAAAATATGGTTTTTTACCTAACACTGATGTTGCCCCTGTGTCTCAAATTACTCCTCCTGTTTTAATTGTGATCTCTTCCTCTCCCTCTTCCATCCCTATTTCTGATTCCATTACTCTGCCCACAACACCTTTACACAATCACACATTGTCACCTGCTGTCACCACTAATGAGTGTTTGGTTCCTTTTATCTAACCAAAATGTTCATTCTATGACTACTCGGGCTAAGTCTGGTATTTCCAAGCCCAAAATATATACTGCATCTCTTGTATCTGTGCCTTCTGAACCTGTCAATTTCAAAGCTGCACTCCAATCTCCTCAATGGAATCAAGTCATGCAAGATGAATACCGTGCTCTGATTGCCAATAGAACCTGGACTTTGACTCCTCTACCATCAGGAGCTTGGCTGTAAATGGATCTTCACGAATAAGTATAATGCAAATGGCACGTTTCAGCGACACAAAGCACGTCTTGTGGCCAAGAGATATAGTCAAACTGAAGGTCTTGATTATTCAGAGACTTTCAGTCCTGTAATCAAACATACTAATATCAGAGTGGTGCTTGCTCATGCTGTGTCTGCTCATTGGAACATTCATCAAATCGACATCAACAATGCCTTTTTAAATGGTGATCTGTATGAGGATGTCTACATGCAACAACCACCATGTTTTATCTCTAACAATTCACAGCTAGTGTGTAAGCTTAACAAAGCTATTTACGGTCTCAAACAAGCACCTCGTTCATGGTATACAAAGCTAAGTATCACTCTTCAAAGTCTTGGCTTTAATTCCACTACTAGTGATCCATCATTGTTTGTTAGGTTTACTCATTCTTCTTCTTTGTTTGTTCTCATCTATGTAGATGATATAATTATTACTGGATCTGTACCTACTGATATTATTTCTCTTATTTCCACTCTTAGTTTTGTTTTTGCTCTAAAGGACTTGGGCCCTCTACATCACTTCCTTGGTATTGATGTCTCCACTCTCCAAGATGGATCTTTGCACTTATCACAGCGTCACTATGTTCAAAGTCTTCTTCAACGAACGCAAATGCTTGAGTCCCATCCACAACCTACACCTATGATTACCAACTTAAAGCTTCCACAAAATGCTTCTGCAACCTTTTCTGATCCCTCTTTATTCAGATCCACAGTGGGTGCTCTTCAATATGTCCGTACAACGATTTGCTAAGTTTACAAACCCAATCTTCTTTACCAGCAACCTTGTATCCTTCTGGTTGAGTCATATAGATTTCCTCTTTCAAATCATTGTGTAGGAACACGATCTTTACATCAAGTTGAGCTAGCTCTAAATTCAACTGTGCTACCAAGGCCAACAAAATTCGAATGGAGGAATGTTTAACAACTGGAGAAAATGCCTCATTATAATCAATTCCCTCCCTCTGAGCAAAGCCTTTAGCAACCAACCTTGCCTTGTAGTGAACATCTTCTTTATTAGGAAATCATTCTTTCTTTGTAAATACCCATTTGCACCCAATTGCCTTCTTACCTTTTGGTAATTGTGCCAACTTCCACGTCTTGTTCTTCTTCAAAGACTGCATCTCCTCTTCTATCACACCTGCCCAATTACCACTCTCTGAACTCAGAATGACTTCTGGGTAAGTGTATGGAATGTCATCAACAACTGGAAGTGCATAGGCAACCATATCCATGGAACGAGCAGGCTTCTGAATATCTCGTCTCTGTCTTCTAACTGCAATTGGCGCTGATTGCTGTTGAGATTCTTGGGTAGGAACCTCTTCCTCATCTGACTCTTCTTCTGCCATAGGAGAGTCACTTGTGGTATTTCGTGTTGGGATCACCACTGTCTGCTCAAACTCCACCTGCTTCCGGGCACACTCCACCTATTGCGGAGTACTATCAGCTCCTTCTGGATTTACCTTCTTTAACATGGCAGATTCATCAAAGGTAACATCCTTGTTGATAATCGTCTTCTTTGCCTCTAGACACCACAAACGGTATCCCTTCACTGCAGGACTAAAGTCCATGAAAAGAGCCTTCTTTGCCCGTGGATCCAACTTTGATTCAATCACATGATAATATGCAATAGAACCAAAAACATGCAAAAAATCATAATCAGTTGTAGGTTCTCCAGACCATACCTCTAACGGGGTTTTGCCATCTATAGTAGACGATGGCAAACGATTGACGAGATGTTGAGCGTATGTCACAGCCTCAGCCCAAAACTCTCAGCCTAATTCAGCATTAGACAACATACAATGAACTTTCTCCACAAGTGTCTTGTTCATACGCTCCGACACCCCATTCTGCTGTGGTGTTTTTCTAACAGTGAAGTGCCGAACTATGCCACAATATTGGCATACCTTCAAGAACGGATCACTCTTGTATTCTCCTCCATTGTCTGTTCGGAGAACCTTAATCTTCCTTCCTGTTTGGTTTTCAACTTGAGCTTTTCACTTAAGGAAAATTTCAAGCACACCATTTTTTTTCTTCATAGTAAACACCGAAACTCTCCTAGAAAAATCATCCACAAAAGAGACAAAATAATGCCTACCTCTGATTGACGGAGTCTTGGCAGGTCCCCACACATCTGAATGCACATAATCCATAATAGCCTTGGTATTGTGAATTGCAGTGCCTTTCCCAGAACACAATGCTCACAAAATTCAAGTTTGCAAGCCTTCGTACCTTTCAACAATCCCTGCTTGGTAAGAATTTACAAGGATTTCTCTCCAGCATGTCCCAACCTCATATGCCACAACTTCGTTGCCTTGTCATCCTTCTTAGTGCTAGAAATTGATGTCGCTACTATCCCCACCACTATACTACCTTGATAGTAATACAAATTGTTCTTCCTCACACCTTTCAACATCACCAGTGCTCCTGAAGTTGCTTTAAGAATTTCATCTCACATCGATGGGTTCAAGTGGAAAGTTGGAGATGGAAAGGATATTTCTTTTTGGGAGGACAGGTGGCTCAGTTGTGGTGCGCTGAAGAGAGTATTCCCGATATTGTTTTCTATTTGTTCGGCCAAAAATGCTAGGGTGGCTGAGCTCGGGTCTCGGTCCGAAGGAGTTTGGGTGTGGAATTTAGCCTGGCCCAGACCTTTTTTCAATTGGGAGAAGTCTATGGTGGATCAATTGAGTCAGGCTTTACTTGAGGCGAGACTGGTTTTGGGGGAGGTAGACAAATGGGTGTGGAAGGGAGGGGGTGATCAGAGGTTTTCAGTTAACTCTGCTTATTCTTTGGTTAGGAGGGATTGTGAGGCAGATCCTTCTCCGGTTTTTAGTAAGTTATGGAGTTGTAAAGTGGTACCTTCAGCTTTATTTACAACTTGAAGGGTGATGCAAAATAAGATCGCTACTAGGGTTAATTTGTATAGAAGAGGGGTGTTGGTTGAAAGTTCATTGTGATGTTTGTGTAGAAAGGAGGAAGAGTCCTACCTGTTTTTCGACTACACTTTTGCTTGACGAGTATGGTGTTTCTGTTATAAGTGGCTGGGAGTGTCATTCGTATCTCACAATGACCCTATGTCAAATTTTGCCCAATTCAGGATGAACACATCCTCTGCTTCGATTAATGAAGTGTGGAATACTATTTGGGTTGGGGTCGTGGGGGAAATCTGGATTCACAGAAACTCTATTATTTTTAATAGGGGAGTGGTTGACATGTCTAAAGTCTGTACTTTGATGCAAGCAAAGGTTTGGTCTTGGATTTATGCAAAATCTAGCACTAATTCGATCTCCTTTTCCAACTGGTGTTTGGAACCTTTGGAATGTATGTGTTTGGTTATTTAATGTTATTTAGGTTTTTAGAGTGGTTGGTGCTTTTGCTAAATGGGTTTGGAGGGTCTGATAGTTGATTAGATTATGTTTTTCCTTGTATACGGGTTGTTCCACCCCTGAAATGGTTCGTTCTTTTATATATATATTTGTTATTGCTGATAAAAAAAAAACAACTAGGCCTTTAGATTCTAAAGCCCCCAATGAGATGAGATTCTTCTTCAACTTTGGCACGTACCGTAGATCCCGGAAAATTCTGGTGGATCCATCATGATTTCGCAGCTTGATTGAACATATCCCAGGATTATCATTACCCATGTAAACAACACCGCCATCAAGTTCTTGAAATTCAAAGAACCATTCCCGAATGGGACACATATGATAGGTACAACCTGAATCCAATATCCACTCATCTGGATACGATGATGCTGAAAGCGAGACAATTAAAGAGATATCTGATTCCACATCACTTTTGCATTCTGCAACATTTGCATCTTGCGGAGCCTTCCCTTTCTTTTGCAGTTTTGGACAGTCTTTCTTCCAGTGTCCTTTCTCATGATGGAAAACACACTCATATTTGGCAACGACTCGACCTTTAGACTTAGACCTCCCTCTTCTCCCCTTTGTCTGGCTTTGTTGACGACCTCTTGCCACCAATGCTTCTTCTGATGTCGTTGATTTGGTTTTCATCTTATCCTGCTTTCTCAATTCATGACTATATAAAGCAGAACAAACAACATCTAACGACACATTCTCCTTCCCGTGAAGGAGCGTAGTCTCCAAATGTTCAAATTCATCAGGAAGAGATGATAACAACATCAAAGCCAAATCCTCATCCTCAAACTTCACATCTAAATTCAACAGGTTTGTAACTAACTGATTAAACATAGTGATGTGTGCATTCATAGTAGTACCTTGCTGGTAGTCAAATCGGAACAACCTTTTCTTCATCAGGAGCTTGTTCTGACCACTCTTCTTCAGAAACTTGTCCTCCAATGCCTTCCACAGTTTGTGTGCAGAAGTCTCGTTTTTTACAGCATACTTCTGCTCTCTGGACAGGCAGGATCAAATAGTTCCGCATGCTAACCGGTTGATGATGCTCTAGTCTTTCTCCTTTACCTCTTCTGGTTTCTCTCCTTCAATAGCAATATCAAGACCCTGCTAAAAAAGAGAGTCCAAGACCTCTCCTTGCCACATGCCAAAATGTCCAGTGCCATCAAATATTTCCACCGCCAATTTCAAAGTGGACACCGAGAACCTCGACCATGATGACGAGGAGCCCGACACTCTGGATACATCCTTCGCTTTTTCTTCTTGATTTGCCATTACAAACTCAAAATATAGTATTCAATATTACAAATAATTTCAAACAACCCAAGGGCGAACCTTCGGCTCTGATACCACTTGTTGGGAAAAACGGGTAATTTCCCCACTAAAACAGAACATTAACAGAGCTACCCGACAAATAATATTGAATAAACAGAGCGGAATAATAAAAGAGATAAAGAGGGAAAAACACACCAGAAAATTGTTAACGGAATTCGGCCAATTTAGCCTAATCTCCGAGCACAGCTGAAACAACCCGCTTTTATTATTATGGGAGAATATATTACAAATTAGGATATATTACAGTGAAGGAGGAAATGTTAATTTATAACCCTCAAACCTCCTTCCCAAACAATGAACCCACCAATGTGGGACTTGGGATTAAGCCAAAATCAACAATACAAGTGCCCTAAAGCTTCTACATGTTGCTTTCAAAATCAATAAACATTAAACACTGCATCCAAAACCGTAAAACCATAACACTTGATAACCAATGCTACCTGCATAATTGTATGGCAGGGTAGCAGAGTCCCGTGTATACTTAAAATTGTAGAGTAGCCACGTCTTCAAAGTAGAGTTTTAACAGGTGTAACTTCTTTTATATTACAACAAAATCATGAAATAGAAACTAAGTTTTAGAGATCAAAATAATTAGTTGCAATAGTAACTAAATTAGAGACTATTTTAGAAACTAAAAAAAATATTGGTTTCTAAATTAGTTTCTATTATAGTTAAATAGTTTTTAAATTAGTATCTAATTAGTAACTAAGGTTTTAACTACCAATTATTTAGTTTCTAAATTTGGTAGCAAAAATCTTGGTTGCTAATTAGATACCAATTTAGAAACTATTTAACAATAATAGAAACTAATTTAGAAACCAATTTTTTTTAAGTTTCTAAAATGGTCTCTAATTTATTTACTATTACAACTAATTATTTTGGTTTCTAAAAATTAGTTTCTATTTCATGATTTTCTTGTAGTGATAAAACATGGTGTATAACATGACAATCATAAGAAATATATGAAATGAAATGCACAACACATTTGAATAAGGAAAATGATAGTGTGAGAACTGAAAGAGTTCTATACAACCTTGATGTGATATGGTTAGAAATAAATATATATAGTAAAGGATAAATTTGTAATTAAATGATATAAAAAAGTATTAAAATAATAATATTAAAAGTTGTAATGTGGTTGTATAAAAAATGGAATTGTCCTTTTTGAATAATGATAAAAAGTAGCCGTGAAGGTATTGATTTTTAAATATAATGTGGATTGGGATTGAATAAACTCTGAAACCAATCTGCACCCAATGACTATATATGCAGTACACTACAAGTCCTTTATTCTTTAAAATCAAAGTCAAATCAATTTAATTCTTTAATCTTAGTTATCTAGAAAGCAAACCATAGTACACTATAAGAAAAAATGATTTTAACGAGAGTTTATTTTTACATTACCAAGGGTTAAAACCTCCGCTAAGTCATTTACCCAGTGTTACAATTTCCCCCGCTAAATCATCCCTGGGAAATGTGTTATCCGAGGTTTTTTTAAACCCAAGGAAAAGTCTTTCAAAACCTCCATTAAATACCATGGGTTTAAGAACCTCCGTAAAATACCATAGGTTTTAGGACCTTCATAAAATACCATGGGTTTCAAAACCTCCATAAAATATCATAGGTTTCAAAATCTCCATAAAATACCATAGGTTTCGAAACCTCCATAAATTACCATAGGTTTCTAAACCTCCGTAAAATACCATTTTTTTTTACTTGTTTATCATTTAAGCATTCATGTGCTTTTTCAACCACAATTATTTACATCTATTGTATTTATTTATCTATGTTTGTTAAAGTAATTTTTCAATAAAAGAAAACAAATAAATGGATATAATACTCATCAATTGAAAATTTATGCATATAAAACTAAATTTAAATTTATATCAAAGTATATGAAGTATACACACTGAAATTAAAACTCAAACATAAAATATGAGTTAAAAGAATTAGGAAAAAAGCAATAAAAAAAGAATATTGGTATGAAGTACTACAAATGAAAATGTATCATATTGTTTACAAAACAAAAGTAAGACAAATCATTTTCACATTATATTATATTCTTCAACTATGCTTCTTGATGTCCAGAGTTTGTTCTATTAGTTGACACACTTCTTCGATCAGAAACCTGCAATATAAACATGTATCATAATTAAAAAAAATTATAATCTAAAAAATAAAAAAGTTATTTAATTTTTTTTTAAATCTCAATATTTACAGGCAGGTCTTATGGCAAATATCATTTGAGATGTTAATCCCAAATAGGGATCTACATTCATATTTTTTGAACTGACAGGTAAGCCAAACAAAAGTGAAGAAATCATAAGAAAACTTACATTGTACCACCTGCAGCAGCAGGACGAATAGCATTGAATAGAGACATGCCTATCATATCAATTCCATAAGCTGCACCCCAATATATGATAGCCCAAGACATTAGACACACCTTCACAACACTCCTTGCACTGGATTGTCACAGATATATAGTAATACCCAACAAATCTGAAAATTATATTCTAGTTTTTTAAATAAGAGTTCACTTTGATTTGTCCCAAAACTCAAAATATAATCAAACATAAAATTGTAATTGAAAGAAGAAAATTTATAGAAAATGATTAATAAATAATAAAACAAGTTAATAAATGCAGTCCTACTGGCAGTTGCACTGAAAAGGTTCAACTGACTTAACCACAAATGCATCTTTACTACTCCAACAAAGTCTCATAAATGCATTAGATATAAATTTGGGTAGCCATTTTGTTGCATCCTTGTCGAAAACTAAGCTTAAAATCTTATGTGTAACTTTTGTGCATTACTTTTTTTTTATCATAATTAACTAACAATTTATAATATAACAACTTTCAAATGAAAGGTCTAGTACACTTTTTTTCTCGCAGCACGTTAACTATCACTACAAGAAAATCACCAAATAGAAACCAATTTGTAGAAATCAAAATAGTTAGTTGTAATAGTAACTAAATTAGAGACCATTTTAGAAACTAAAAATAAATGGTTTCTAAACTAGTTTCTATTATTTTTTATTATTGTTAAATAGTTTCTAAATTGGTATCTAATTAGCAACCAAGGTTTTTGCTACCAAATTTAGAAACTAAATAATTGGTAGTTAAAATCTTAGTTGCTAATTAGATACCAATTTAGAAACTATTTAACAATAATAGAAAATAATAGAAACTAATTTAGAAACCAATTTTTTTTTTAGTTTCTAAAATGATCTCTATTTTAGTTCCTATTGTAACTAATTATTTTGGTCTCTAAAAATTAGTTTCTATTTCATGATTTTCTTGTAGTGTATTTACCATGGCCAAAAACATCCTTAACTTTTCTTTATAGCATTATCGTATATGCATATTATATTAAATATCTAAAGTAGGTAAAATTACTGTAGATATATAACAAAATTCTTAAAAGATAGCTATTAACTAAAAAAAATAAAAATGTCAATCATAGTCAGTTACCAGTTGTGTAGAAGAGAAGTAAAAAAGAAAAGATGAATTTGCATAATATATTTTATCCAATGATATGCTCTGCTTCCCCTGGTTCACATAAAGTGCAAAAAAACTTCAAATCTTTATCAATAACAATGCAATTTAAACAAATGAATTAAATTGTAATTGTAAAAGAAATGCCTCACATCCTTGTTCATTCAAATTTTAACTCACCTGTTTGAGTCCAATAATTTTATCACCTTCCATTATTTTATCCCAATCAAATTTCTCGGCAATTCCATTCAGCAATTCTGCTATTTGAGTTATAATCATTTCTGCATTAAACAAAGCCAACTACTACAACTCTGTACCTAAGTGTAGTCTTTGAATAATTTGATTTACTTTAGAAAATGAAAATATTTTTCATTATCATTCATTTTCTATTCACATTAATAGTGATTTCTCACTTAACTTATTAAGCATTAAACATAAAATCAAATCAATTAAGGGTTTGTTATTGTCAGTCACACTGCTACTGGCACCAGAGAGGGAGCAAAATTAACATATTATTAATTACTAGTATTATTTCTGACGTTAAAGATAAACACTTATATATCTTATTATAAATGTAAATGTGTGAACTAATGTAATATTATAGAATTATTTATATGTGACTGACAGTGTATCTTACTATTCATAACTTCTTCTTTTTTTTTTATCGGCAAAAAACTATTCATAACTTTTAGATATTATTTTGTCCAAAGCCTAGATCTGAACTTTGAAAGACTGAAATGTTCTTCAGTTTGTAAAGAGTAAATAATTTTTATCACTTAGGAAAGATATAAACAGATGTCGAAATGAAGAAACGAAACGTGCTGAAAACAATTGCAAAAACTCATAATAATTATTTATGGATAAAGTTTCTCTCGTATATATATGTTTGTATGAATAAGAAGTTTGTTTTGTGTCAAAAGCTAAGATAGAGAAAGAATGAATTAAAATGTGCAAATATTAAAAGAGAAAAATGATAGTTTGAAGTTTCCGAGTTATATATAATGTTTGATGTGATGAGTTTAGAAATAAATACACATAAAAGATAAATTTATATTTAAATTATATGAAAATTTGAGATCATTAATGTATGATTATCTACTAAAAGAATATCATAAAAACCTAATACATTGACAGTTGAATGATGATAATGTGAACTTCTCTTGACATTTTGAGCAATGGAAGGAGTATTCACTGAAATTTTGTTCAGAGACTCGAAAAAAGGGATTATACAACAACCACCAATTGTTGTAAGTATTATAAAAAGCACCAAAGTTCCACGTTAACAAAGATTTTGGAGAGGATGATTCACCCAGGGGTTTGCTATTATTTAATTAAAGATTTGATTGTGGGTAGTATTCTTAATTTATTTTTCTTATTTTGAGTAGTGTCTTGATTCTCTAAATTACATGTATATATGATTTAATATGTAGGAGGGTTATGGAGGGAGGTAATAAATTCTAAGTACGGTGGATGGAGAGGCCTAAAGGAATTTCATAATGATAGTAACAAAGTTTCTTTGTGGTGGAGAGATTTGATGAAGGTATGGAGTTCAGAGAAGTGGGGAAGGAAGTTTGAAGATTGTGTTAATTGGGAAGTTGAAAATGGGAAAGACATTTTGTTCTGGTCAGATAATTGGGTAACATCTGGAGATTTGAAAAGTAGATTCCCAAGGTTATTCTCTTTATCTGTTCTTAAGGAAGCAAACATAAGAGAATGTGGATCAAAGGCTAATGGGGTATGGGAGTGGAATTTAAGGTGGAGAAGGGGTTTATTCACTTGGGAGGAGGATCAAGTAAGCCAGCTCTTAGAAACAATTTCTAATAGAGGATTGAGTCAGAGATAGGGGATAAATGGGTCTGGAAGGATAGTGAGACAAGAGCGTTTTCAGTCAAGTCTGCTTATGGGCTTTTAAAGGGAGAAGGAGATGAGGAAAATTCAAGGTTTTACAAATCTTTCTGGAGGATTAAAGCGTTGCCTTCAGCTCATGTCACAACTTGGAGGGTGATTGAAAACAAGGTAGCTTCCAAGGTAAATCTGGTGAAACGAGGGATACAGATTGAGTGTAATCTTTGCAGCTTATGCAGGTTATCAGAGGAGTCAACAAATCATTTATTCTTTGATTGCAGGGTAGCTTGGCAAATTTGGAACCTATGTTATGACTGGTTTGGAATGAATTCGGTTGATCTTATCATTCCCTGGTCACATTTTGAACACTTCAAAATTTTTGATGCACCTCATTCAGTTAATCTTACTATGGGTAATATCTGGATAGCTTTGGTCAGTGAGATTTGGAGATACAAGAATAATTGTTTGTTTAAAGGATGAGTGGTTGATCATACTGAAGTATTTTCTTTGGCACAGGTCAAGGTTTGGTCTTGGATCAACTCAGAGATACCTTCAGTGAGTTTCTCATTCTCTGAATGGTGTCTTGAACATTTGGTATGTATGTACTCGATTTAATACTGGTGTGTTATTTGTTTTTTTCTTCAGTTATAGCTATTAGTATTGGAAAGGAAGTAGAGGATTAATCTGTGAATTTTAGATACGATGGTGGAAAGGAACTTTTATCTTTTGTTATATGTACAAGGGTTGGATCACCCCTTAAGTGAACCGATTTAATTTAATAGTTTATTGCTGATAAAAAAAAATATGATTTAATATGTATATATGATTTAATGTTGATTTTAGTATTGAATTTATCTTAATTATTTAGCTAGGTTAGCTTTGATCTTTGTTTTGTACTCCAATGATGAGTTATAGTTATAGTTTTGTATAACCATTGTACCACCGGTGAAATAGTTATTATTTATTTAATCTTTATAGCTGATAAAAATGAAAAAACAAAACGTTAACAAAGATTTTATATACCAACACATTCCTTAAACATCTGCTATTTATTTTCTGATTATCAGATATATCACACTATTTCACTTGCTCCCCATATTTGACCAATTCCTCGGATGAAAAAAGGCACTGTCAAACAAAATTTTACATCCACGAAATATGACAGAACCGTTGTAATTGCCATCATTGTATCCAGCTGAGCTTAAAAGGGAAGAGATGTTTTGGTGGCCGCTCATGTTCATCACTGGAAGAACATTACCATTGTTTTGGTTCGAAAACTCCATTCCACCGTCACAACTTGTAGTTCCAGGGCACCACCCTTTTTCTTTGACATCATCAAACATCTTCAACAACTCACCTTTCGAATGCTTTGAAGGCTTTTCAATCTCAACACTCAAACCCCCATCATTACTGCGAACCTTTGCCACAACAGAGACACCTTGCGAACAACGCGCAGCCACAAACCAGTGCTTCACAGTGATCATGTGAGGAAGCTCTTCATCATCATCGCATCTCTTTTCCCTTAAAATGATAACAAGACCCTTTCGGTCAGTGTCGCGTCCGTATAAGAAGGAGGAGGACTTCAGAACCCCACCTTGCGCCACAGGGATTTTCCTCTCGGGAAGTTGCTGCATGCATCTTGGTCCGTGCAGAGAAACGTTTGCCAGCAGAAGACCGTCTTCGACGCTCATGTTCATCTGAAAATCAAAGTCGTCGTTTGCATGGCTTGCTGCGTGGTCATGGACTGAGATGCGTAGTTCTTCTTCGTGATTACTGCATGTGGTTTTGGTGAGTTGGAGTTCGCAGGTTGTCCTTCCAAACGAGTGGTATTCTGCTCTCCAAGTGTCCACAACTTCACGCCCTTTGCGGTTCTTGGTTTTGAGGAAGACAACCTCTGAATAATTGTCTAGAGGAAACCGATCAGAGTAACTGTTGGTACTGTGAATGTTTCCCATGATGGAACCTTTGCATCTATCTACACTCGATTTGTGCTGTGATGGATTCACTTACAAAATAATCAGAATGCTATGAGCAGCGTAGCATGTTTTCTTATAGGACACACTTCAAGAGAACAAATAATCATTGTCCTTGGAAGGAAGCGTTCACCTTCCGCAATTGTTGCTTTTGAATACATAACTACTTTTCCTACAGGATTCATGTTACTTTTTTTCTTTTTTTTTTTCCATTTTCGGAATTAGGAAGATGAAAATAAATATTCATAAGCTTTCATGTTAATTATGATATTTTTAATAGAAAAATTTCCATGTTAATTTATATATATAATTTAAATTTATTTGACTTTTTTAAAGTATTTACCGGAAACAAATCATTCAAGCAAATCCCAAACACTAGTTATTCTAACTTTTTTTATCAAAAAAAAATATAATAAATAAATAAATATTAATGACTCAATCCTTATATAAAATAAAAAGAAAAAAATGATAAACTTTTACGTTTCAACCTAAAATAATTTCTTAACAAAAGTTATTGAGTAACCAAAAACTCAAGAATATCGCTTACACAGAAAATCATCCTTGACAACCGTTAGAGTATATCAACACATCAAAATCCAAAAGAACAAAACCAAAAGCAAACCACAAACACAAATCTCCAACAAATAGAATAACTTAAAGAACTTAACAAACTCCTCTTTACAACTAACACATTAACAAAACCAAAGAGAATTATTTCCCAACACAAAAGCTAGTCCTAAAAGTTTTATTTTTTAATTTGATCAGCAAAAAATAAAAAAAATTATAGGAGACACTTTAGGGTATCTCAACCCTTTAACAAACAGAATTTTTTAGCTCTTCTTAAGAGTTACTTAATCCAAAAACCAAGATAGAACCTTCAAGCGAAATTTAAGACCAACCTGCAAAACACACAACTCCTTCATTCTTAAAAGGAGTTAAAGAATCAAACCAAAGGAAAATGAACAAAATTAATTTACGGTTTTCATTCATACTAGAAGTTTCAAACATCAATCAGAGTAATTTCAAAGACCAATTAGAGTAAGAGAAATCTGCAATTTTTTTTACTAGTTAACCAAGCAACTAACCCAATATAATTTATTAGTGGTAGAAAGAAAGAAAAAAAAAATATGTATTTTGACATTCTTTGAAAAACAAACACCTAAGAAAAAGAATATAAAGAAAAGTGGTGAGATTGAAATGGAGAATGTTATTCCATGTTTTGTGGCTTATTTACAATGCGAATAGAGTGATCACAATAGTTACTTTTATTCTGTATTATCAGTGCACATCAATTCCTTACCATTTTTTTATATAGGAAAGAATAAAATAAATAAAGTGATATATGCATTAATTTGTATGAAGTGATGAATATTAATCTTTGCGGATATGGTGACGCACAAGCACATTGCATCATCAACTTATCTAAGCTTACCAATTTTTTTTTATCACCAAGTGATATATGCATTAAATTATAGATGCGAAGAAATTGCATTTACCTTTTCGGTTTTAGAAGTCGCTTACAATTTTAAAATAAACATTTACTTTTTTTTAATGTTTTTAATCAAATAATATTTATATTTTTAAGTTTTAAAAAGATTTTAATAAAAACTATTTACATCCTTTTATATTTTAATAAACAGACATACTCTTTTCTAATTTATCTAAAAATAATATATTGATTAAAATGTAAAGAGTTATGAAACTAAAAATTAGTGTTTTAAAATTTAAAATATTAGAAAAATTCAGTTTTTTCTTTATCATTAAAGAATAAAATGAATAAATAAACAGGGGAATGTAAAATTTCAGTTGTAATAACCTTATATCAGTTTTACATGTTAAACCGGCATAAATAAGTGTACATGATTAAGTATGCGTTGGAGAACACCCTTCTTTCCATTTGTTTCCTCTTAAATGTTGGAATAGGTTTTTGGGTACGATTATTTATTATTTATGAAATAATTTAAAGATAAAAACTAATTAGTTATTATATTAATTAAATTAAAAGTTATTTTACAAATTAAAAATTATTGATATTTAAAGTAATTTTTATTATTAATAAAAAATTATAAGATAGTTTATAAATTGATATCTAATTACTTATCTATTTTAAATTAATTTTTTCTCAGTAAATAATAAATGAATTAAAAAAAACACTTCGCTAATTATTCCAGAATTACAGAACAACTATCAAATTGGTTAAGAACAAATTATGGCAAGTCCACAAGTTCAGCTATCATTAACAACATTATGCAACAAATCCTGCATAATTACATATTAACTTTATTCCTAAACTTGTGTTAGCCTTATCCTGCTTGTTGCACCTCTGCATGATTTTGCACTAGATTCAAATGTTGATAAGAACTAATAATTAGACCCTTGGAACAAAACTTTTGTTGCCACAAAGGAGCAAAAATCTGTATTAGAATTGCACAATCTAGATTCCCATTCTAGATTCTCAACTTCCTTCTTCCTTTTCCTGCATTACATTCAACAAAAACCCTCTTTTCTCACCACCCTCTCACAACATAAACACCAAACCCTCCAGGCTACTTTGCATTTGAAGAAAACATGGTTCCTTGTTTCCTCTTCTTCCCCACGTATAGATTAATCCTCTTTCCTCCAAATTGACTCTTGTTGGAAGTCTGTTTGTTAGCCAGAACTCTTCATGTAGTAGTCATTGATGATGATAAAGCCTTGATGTTCCATGACTCCTATAACAACTTAAAATCCCCTTCTATCTTTTGTCTTTAAACATCTATATGCCTAACTAACCATATCTCGAACTAACCGTATAACCAAGATTTTCATCTCCTTACCCAGTGATACCCACTAATAACCAATATTATATTTTAGAGATTAATAAATTAATTTTTAAAACTAATTTTTCTTGTATTAATTTATCTGCCGTTTCACTTTTCTCTCAAATTTTGCGTTAATTTCAGTTTTGCTTGTACACTGCGTGAAGGCATAGAACATAGGTAATGAAACATATGGTGTGGTGTAATGTTAAATTATAATGTGCAGAACCAGTTGAGGGACATGCTAAGGTGATGTGCTCATTCTCTCTGGATCTAATACCCTTTAGAGGGCGTATCTTAGCTCTCTGAAGCCCGGTTTTACAGTGCTCATCCTCTTTGTTTTTATGTCTATGCATAGAGATGGCCGCTTTCTTTCTAGCACTTATATTGTCCACTGGTTTATTGGAAATCCCACATATCGACTAGAGATTAGAGCCTTTCATTGTATATAAGTGGGTGCAAACCTCAATCTTAAAGTCATTTCGAGTCTATCCTAGCGAGTATTTATTGAACCTATCTTGAGAGGGTGTGTTAATCCTATGAACCGATTTTATGGAGTTGAGTTAGGCTTAAAGTCTACTTTGTAACATCTAGTGATGAGGTGATTTCCTGTTATGGTTTACTCTGTTTTTTATTGGAGCTTTTGGGCAGGTTCGTATTCATGGTCATGCTGTATAGTTTGAGTCTAGCGTTTATGCCTCGTTAGTATTATCATGGGTAGCAGTTTTACACAACTGCAGTGTTGTGGGTGCTTGTAGGGTGATGCAGAGTGTGTAGTGTTGGCCTTTGTGTGCTCTGCTGCTGCCCTGTTTTGGTTTTAGCACTAGTGTAGGGATGGTTTAAGAGGCAAAGAAGGTTAGATTTGTGGATCTTGTTAAAGGGTTGGGACACCCTAATTACTGATATAAAAAACAAGCTTTGTCAAATTTCATTCTCTCCATCTCAAGTTTTCTGAACCTATTTAATTCTGCATGTAATATAACGACAACTATAATCTCTTAACAGGACACAGCATTTGAAGCAATATCCTTCGCAACACAGATTTTTGTGAGGATGGTGTTATGGAGGAAAGAAAATTTCGCCAGTTAGTAGTCGAATATATATAAACCGAAGGAACCAGGAGATTGAGGCACAAAGGAAATATAAATTTTTAATTATGCGCAAAATAAAAATGGAGATTAGCAACCGCAGATAATGGATTATGAAGAAATATTAAAATTTAAATTTGCAAAATTAGAGTAATTATGATCTAGTTTGGTGGGAGGAACTCAATAAGTTAAGTGGATGGATGGTGGTTTGATAAAAGCATATTATGACAAATAGGAAGGAAAATCAAATTTAGATTTTGAAAAAATTAGATGGAATAAAGATATTCTTTTTTTAAAAAAAAATACCTTTTACTTTTATAAAAATTCTAGTAATAATCTAGTTACTCGATTAGATATGGGGTTGTAGAGTAATAATACATAGAATGACAAAGTGACGACTCGCCAACTAACCCTTATTTAGGTAGGACAGGTTAACTTTTTGAATCTACCAATTTCATTGGTATGATCCGCCTAACATGTCAATCCAGTGGGTTAAAGAAGGGACAGGGTGGACTAGCTCGTCACTTCATCCTTCTTTATTTTTTACATTTTGAAAGAGAAATCTCATATTTTTTAAATTAAAATTGATGGTGATTAATGTTTTATATACAATTTTATTTACATTAATTTTTTTATAAAGTTTTTAACACTAATACCCTAAAATGATGATGACTAATATTTGCAAATCTCTGGAGGAAGGAGGGTTGGGGATTAAAGATATTGGAAAGTTTAATGGAGCTCTTTTGGCCAAATGGAAATGGTAGTTTGTGAGCTGAAGAAAAAGGAAAATGGAAGGATATTAACTTCTAAATATGGAACCGAAGCTAGTCGTCGTCAGCTGCCCAGGAAGTACCATTCTTGGTGGTGAAGGGATTTGTCTAGAGTTTGTGGTGAGGGAGATGTAGATGGTTGGTTCAAAGAATCTTTGGTTTGGAAAGTCGGTGTTGGGGGATAAAGTCAGGTTTTGGGAAGATACCTGGACGGGTGATGACTTTTTACGGCAAGTGCACCACGTTGTCAGAAGTAATAATTGTCCCTGAGAATGAATATCGATGTCACAAGAAACAATTTAATTATCAAGTACAATATTTGCTAAATATAAAAACAAAATAATAAAAACTGGTTGGAGAATTGTTATAATGACAAAAATTAACAAGAAAACAAATCAAATCAAAGAGTGGTTGCTTCAATAGGAAAAATAGGGATTAAGTTTCATCTCTCTCACTCTCATGTATTGTATTTTGATTAGCATGTCAATATTAAGTTCTTTGGTTGAAATTGATACTTGTAGAAAATTCATTTATATTGATCTCTCGCATATAAAATCTTAAGAATGTTTTTTAAATATCGATCTCTCGCATACTTATAAAGACAACTTTGAATCACACTCAAATGTTAATGACAATTAACACTTCAAGTAAGTCTATCTCTAGCACTCAAATATGTTAAGTATATTACATTATTGTTTAGGTCCGAACCCTACAAATATCTCTCAATTTAAGATTCTCAATTTGTCACATAAATTTAGAAGTAAAACAACAATATCAATAATCAATCAAGAACGGAATATTTCAATATATAAGATATCACCTCAATACATAAGAGTTCAAGCAAATTACTCTCAATCCCAAATGGTAGAATTAGCCACGCATACTTCTAGCACATTCCATTCTCCCCCAATTGGGTTACAATTCACTCAATGGTATTTTACTCTCAATTTAGCACACTAGGGTTATGCCTCTAACCCCCTATTTAACATAATTTGCTGCTAGGGTAAGGTGACTTCCACATTAGGGCATTTTTGTGCACTTATGCATTATAGGTCTTTCATCTTTCTCCTTTTAAATTATATTATTCTTCTTTAAACCAATCATCTTCATTATTCCATAAAAACTTGAAATTAAAACCAAATTTGGGAATAAAATGTTTTTATTCAAATAAAGATCATAAAATATGTAAAAAGGTATAATTCCATAAATTAAAGATTATTTTATATTTATTTTAGCAATTAATACTCATAAGTGCCTATATTTTAATATGAAATATTACTGAAATTAGACACAACAATAACAAGCTTATTTCTATGTACCCTAGGTTGTACTCTATCTCATTGGACTTGGACTAGGGGAGGTTGGTGAGGTTGGTGTATGAGGTAGGAGAGTGAGAAGATTCAAGTTGGCAATGGCATCTCAGGTGGAGGAGAGCCAAATTCGAGTGGCAATCCTTACAAGAAGAAGAAACGTTAAAGCTTATAGCCATGGGCTCTATGAAAAGGAAGGAAAAGGACCTCCAATTGTGAGGAGGTGATTTCACAGAAAAGTTCTCCATGAAATCAACTTACAATTGCTTAGCACAGGGGCTCAATCGGCCATCTTTCACTAGTTGTGGCAGACTAAAGCATTTCCTAATGCTCTCGCAATTGCATGGAGGATTCTGTTGGACAAAATTCCAACAAGAAGCAACTTGATAAGGAGAATGGTGATGGTTAGTTTGTCGTCATGTGCACTCTGCCAGGCACCGGAAGAGGGTACCCAACACTTGTTTGTGGAATGTGCCGTAGCTCAACGTGTATGGGTGTTATTTTTCAAATGGATATGTATTCTGATCGTCCAACATAAAGACTTGAGGTGCTACCTGAACCCTAAATAAAATTTGGTGTGGAAAGGTTTGTGGGTTGCTATAGTAAAGAGCATTTGGGAACAAAGAAATAATGTTATCTTTAAGCAGGGATATCTGACGCGGAATAACTTTCCAAATGGCACAACTTAGATCTTGGCTTGGTTGAAACACATGTTACCTTCTTTCACATACTCTTTTTCGGATTGGCTACTCAATCCCAACCTATGCATCAAAAGCTATGTATAAAGAGGGAGGGGGAGCTCTTACGGTTGTATGGGCGTTCTAGTTTATGGAGGAGAGTAGCTACTGTTATCAGTAGAGAGCGATGGGGTCAACCAATGAGGTGTCTGAAGATGGGGAAGATGTATTGGATTGAATCTTGGGGTTGAGTGGTCTGATGAGTAATGCTGCTTTATCTGGTGGTGTATGTATATGTGCAAGGTATACCTTTGTATTGCTTCCGATGTTAGTTATCAGTGGGAAGGCGAGGCAGAGGGCTTAAGGGCGATCTAGTGGTGCTGTGAGGTGTTGTATTGATGCTTATCTGCTTCTGGCTTGAAATAAAAGTGTTGTTAACGAGCTGCTTTCTGAGTATCTGGATTGGCTGGGATTGTTGACTATGATTATGCTGGACACAGAGAATAGGCGCTTTCTTTGCCTATGGCAGATCTTTCTCTCCTGGTTTGGAGGTGCTGGCCTAGCCTCATGCTCCTTTGATGGGATCTGGAACCATGCAGGAAGTGTTTGGAAGGTGACTAGAAGTTGAAGGAAGGTGTGTAGATGTGAAGTGTGTTAGCTGATGTAGGAGGGATTTGTTCGGGTAACTGCAAAGCTACCAAGCAATGTTGGCTATGCGCAGGAAAGGTGATGCAGTAAAGATGTTTTGGGGTCTTCAATGCTTCTCACAGAGTCAAGCTAAGGCTGGTGGGAGTGACTTCACTTTATTGGAGTGCTGCTATACAAGAAGGAGATTGTTAAGAACTCTCAATTTGGAGTGCCTGCCTAAATGAAGAAGTTGCTCAGACCCTATTATGTTTTGGTTATCTGGTTCTGTTCTCAAAGCAAAAGGGTGCTGGTTTCTTCTCCATGTTAACTGCTTTTTCTCTTTAAAGTTATATGCTTTTTTATGTAGGTGTGTGCCATCAGATTCGCTGGTCTTTTTGTAGAAAAAGTAGGTGGTTGGTTCTGGCTTGTAGAGTTTGTCTTTTTTAAGCCTAAACTTTTATGTTTTATGTTATAACTTTTAGTTTATCTGTTGGCTTAAACGGGTTGGAATACTCCTCCTGAAGTGTCTTATTAAAATATTTTTAATATTTTTTCGTTACTGATGAAAAAAATTGACATAACTAATATGAATATTGATAGTTAATTGGAAATAACATTTTTTTTTTGCATGATAAGATGATTGAATGGTTTATCAAATTTATTTAACAAAACGAAATATATTAGAAAACCTGTCGATTGCTTTTCTATTTTAGTAAATTTTAATTGAAAATTTACATGACTAATTTCTCGTACTTTAGTATCATTGGGTATATACAATATTTAATAAATTTTAGTAAAAAAAAAATGCATTAAACAAACACTTTGGCATTCGTTATTTATGGTTAGCTTCTTATTTGTCATATTTCAGCTATTATATATATGTTTGTTTGTCTTTTTTTCATATCTTTATCTCTCTAGGTGTTCATATTATTCATATTGTTCCAAAGGTGTGATGGATCACTTTTCTTTCCACATTCAAAATAAAAATAAGCTTAGTTACTAGAGGCTCTGTGCAGAATTGTGATGAAGTTGCAGCAGAGATAGAAGGTGATAGAAGTAATGAAATGGAGGATGTTGGAAGAATGGAGCTCTTAGCCGGAGTTGGTGCAAAACCTGGATTGAGTAGCAAAACAGAAAAGTTATAGGGCTGGATGGGTTAGATGCATATTCTTTTATTGTAATTTTTTAGCTAGTACAAATGCAGTTACTGCAAATCCCTAGCACTATAAGCAACAAAAACTTCTCTAAACTTATGAAGATGAACATATGTTTGGCTCCCCAAGAAATGCAGTAACTGCAAATCCCCAGCACTATAAGCAACAAAAACAGCACATTATGCAGCAAAAACAGTGTTCATTGTTATACATATCCTTTCAGAGAATTAGAAGAGTTGCATTTGATAACGTGAAATGCATCATTATTCTAAGAGCTATAAAAATGCATAACAATAAACATATAAATTTTGTCCTAAGATTATCAGTGGTGGCTGTGGGGGTAAGGGTAAGGGTAGGGGTAAGGGTAGGAGCCCTGAAGTTGAGACATGGTGTTTCTGTAAAGGGAGATCACATTCTTATCCATCTCATTCTCCATCCGCTGCCCCATTTTCAAAAACACACGATTCGTATATTCCATCGTAAGCTTCATGGGATTTTCAACCTCAACACGCAACCCAACTCTTCTGTCGTTTCTTATTTTCACTTTGATAGCCACACTTTCGTCGCCGACCATGAAGGCGTGTAAGCCTTTCACCATCTCCACCACATCACCGTCGCCCTCACGCTTCTTCTTCTCCAGACTAAAACCACTTCCATCACCTGTTTCAGGACAAAAGTAACACGCAAGTTCTGTGTCTGGCAAAGGTGGCACACGATAGTTGTGCTTAACCAATTCAAAGGAACCAGATAGATGAGTATGCATGGTACTCAGAACACCGTACCTGTCGTTTGCCGTGAACCAGAGTCTCAGAACAGCAGAAGAACCCCTCCCATATTCCTCCTTCACGTCGATGCATACCAAGATTACACTATCTTCTTTGCACGTCTCAGTTATGGTGAAAGTGAGATATCGGTGCCCCACTAAGTATGAAATGCACCTTACCACAGATTCCTCACCCGTTTCATTGTCGATGTATCTCTTCTTATCAGTGTAGACATTCACCGGGCCAGACTTGAGCCACATCACGTTGGTGTTTGTGTTTGGTGTGTTTCGTATCATTGCTTCTGAAGCTGTTTCTCTGTGACTTTCTTAGTTTGTTGAATGTGCGTACTCTCAGTTATATAATCTTGGCCTTGCAGTCATTTATCAGTAAAAGTGATGAACCTCTACATGCAGATTCTTAATTAGCGTTCAAAGAAAGCAAGGCAAATGTGCTGAAGGGTCACGAGATAAGAAAGAACCGACAGAGGGAAAAAGTTCCACTTGTGGCTTGTCAGATTGTACCATTCGAGTTTTGTTTTATGCCGTGCTGCAAATTGAGGGAATCACAAGTAAAAGAAAACATCGCTCTTTAACAATTTGCATGATTCTAATGGAGATGTCGAGAGAAATGTGATTCTCTTTTGGCACCTGCTGTCCTGTTTAGTCCTGTTTAGTTGTGCGGTGCATGTACTTAGTTTGAAAAGTGTGAGCTCTTGGTTGGTTGATATAAATGTATTTGTTGGGCTTCTATATCTTGGATTCGTTTATTTTGGTTGGTTTGTAGTGTATTATTTGTTGGATCTTGTGTTGGTAGGATGTTAGGAAACTAATTTTGGGTGTTTTGTATAGGGGTTGAGATACCCTGAAATGTCTCATTTTATTATTTATTATTTGCTGATAAAAAAAATATTAAAAAAATGTTGATAAATATGTCATATATACCAATTGCACTTATTTTTTTTTATCAACAATAAATAAAATAAGATTTTTTTTTATCAGCAATAAATTAATAGAATAACAGAGAAACACTTAAGGGGTGTCCCAACCCTTATACAAGACCACTCTATAGTTAAGCTAACAACAAAACAAAACAGAGGTAAAAAACACTTAACACTAGGTGGTTTCAGCTAGAGGGGAACCAATCACAGGGTATAGGTATACACATAGGCCAGTAGAAAAGCACACTGCAATTCTCAACGTGACTAAGCTTCCTACTTCTTAAGAACGTCATGAAGAGCCCAGGTGTCAATAAACCAACCCCCACCGCCTCTACTAGACAGGTTCCACAACCTCTTGCTTCCTTTTGCATACGTTTGGTCTTGCAAAGGTCTTGATTGCACCCTGGATTAGCAACTGCCATCAGCAGCAACCACTAACAAGGCTTGTGGCAGCAACACTTCAACATGTACCAAGCACCCTGCTTCCTTTCTAATTGTTGCCAAACGAAAACTTCCCACCATAACATAACCAACTCCCTACGGCTGGCAGTACAACATCTTCCCCTTGCATCAGCCTCACCCTCCACACGGTGGTCCCTCCTAAAAAGAACCAATTCGCCCCACTACACCTGCTATGTTAACCGGATATTCTTCTTCGCTAGTGTGAATATGACCTCATCCGTAGGTGTTGGCCATCAAGATCCTCACAAATTGGTCCATCACCGACCACATACCCCAGCTAATCAACCACAAAACCACAGCAGTTTTGCCATTCTTTTAACAGCCACATATTTTGCATCAGCCTTGGTCTCCATACAATAGAGAAAGTTCATTTCTTCACCCTTTAGTGCATAAGAACACTCCACTCCCACCCTGCACCATACTGTGGGTTGTAAAAGAACTCTGCTCACCCATCCCATTCCCCTGACCACAACATTTAGCTCTTTTCCAACTATGTTTGCTGTCTTCAAAAAGCCAAGAGCATGTATACAAACCAGTGGCTATGCCATCCACAATTGGTACAAATATTGGTATAAAGTAGCCCTCCAACAGTCTAGCCAAAATAGCAAACTGCTTTAGATTAAACTAAGCTTAACAAGACCAATTGTTGCTCTCCTAAACCACAGAAACAAACCTCCTTTACATACAAAACTCCGCCATACTTTGTTCCAAGCCGAGACAGATCACGCTGGCCACACTAACTTTTCAACCTTCACTTATGTTTTCCTCTACCTGAGACAATTCAAAAGGCTGCTTAACAACCATCACAGTACCTGCAGCCAGGGACTCTTCTTTATACACCACAAAGCGTACATATGTCCTCACGTCCTCAACCTCGCCCCCTCAACCATCATCCTCCCCCATTTATTTGTAGCTTCTTATGCAGACAAGGGGATTAAACACCCAATCTGAAAAAGAACAACTAAAAGAGGGGCCCGTGTGCTTTAACCACTGCCAGGATTTAAGCTGGACTTTCTGAAAAATCTCCTCCACATCTATTTTCCCTTGGCTAAAGTCAACAAAGTTCCTTTGCTCCCATAAACATGCCACTATAGTTTCCCACACTCCTTTCCATAAGAGATTTTGTCTACTACTAAGTTGGGGTAGATAAAAACTTTCAAAGTGAGCTAAAATGATATTATGCTGGACATACACAATGTCGATCCATCTAAGACTTAACACCCACACCCTCTGAGCAACATTACATTCTAAGAAAATATGTTGGCATGTTTCCTCCTGTAACTCGCACATAGCACAAAGAGTTGTGTTCATTATCACCCCTCTTCTACTCAAGCCTTCCCTTGTAGGTATTCTGCCTATAAGAACTCTCCATGTTGTGGTTATCACATTGGGGAAGGTTTTGATTTTCCAAAGATAGCTAAACACATCATTTTGGGATCTTCTAACTGGATGGGCAATACATTCATATGCAGAATTGACAGAAAACAGCCCCAAATCCACAAAACCCCACACCCGTATATCTTCCTAATCCCTAGTTAGCCTAACTCTTGATAAGTGCACAGCCAGATCTGACTCCAACATGCTTTCCCACTCGAATCTTGCTCTTCTCCACCTATGTTTCCATTCCCACACTGAGTCTACCCAAGAGCCAACCTCTTCCACCTTTTGGCCCTGGTTCAAAGAAATTGAATAAAGCCTAGGGAATAGAGTTTTGAGGCTACTATTACTGACCCAAGCATCCTCCCAAAATCTTACTTTGTTTCCACTTCCTACTTTCCATACGACTTGCTGATTAAACCAACCTTCTCCTTCTCCCTCCGTGCACACTTTCTGTAAGTCTCTCCACCACCAGGATTGGGTTTTTATTGGTGCTTGCCAATATTCTAAATCCTCCACATACTTGGAAAACAGCATCTCCTTCCACCTCCCTTTCTCTTCAGATAACAGACGCCACCTCCATTTAGCCAGAAGAGCATAATTGAACTTCCTAATATCTCTGATTCCCAAACCACCTTCCTCCTTTGGTTTACACAGCACTTCCCAACTTAGCCAAGCGATCGGTTTCTTCTCCTTCCCCCAACCCCATAGGAACCTCCTTTGTAAGCTGATAATGCTTCTGCATACACAAACAGGTGCTTTATAAAGCGAAAGGTAGAAAAGCGGGACTGCTGTTAAAACTGATTTGATGAGACAAATTCTCCCTGCCAAAGATAGAAATCTCCCTCTCCATGCATTAAGTCTTGCTCTTAGTTTACTTAGAACCGGCTCCCAGAAAGCAGTCTTTCTTGGGTTCCCTCCCACCTCCAAGCCCAAATACTTAAACGGAACTCCCATTTGACCACAATTCAAGATTTTTGCATAGCAGACCATGGCATTTTGGTTAACATTTACACCTGCAATTCTGGATTTGTGGAAATTAATCTTCAGTCCTGACGCTAGCTCGAACCCCCTAAGGATTGCCTTAATAGCCACCACATTACTACGAGATTCCTCACAGAAGAATAAAGTGTCATCTGCAAATTGCAGAGAACAGAGTTCAACCTTTTTTCTCCCAATCTTGACACCTGATAGTAGGTTAGCCTTCTTTGCTTGCCTTACTAACCCAGCTATACCCTCTACAACCACTAAGAAAAGGAAGGGAGCGAGGGGATCACCCTGCCTCAAGCCTCTTGTTGGCTTGAATTCCTCTGTTGGACTACCATTCACAAGCACCGAGACTGATGATGCAGATTCCAGACATCCACGCATCCATTCAACCCATTTACTTTGGAAACCCAATTTTAAGAGCATATCATAGAGAAACTCCCAACTAACTAAATCATAAGCTTTCTCAAAATCCACCTTCAGACACAACCCAGATCTCCCACTCCTCCTCAGATCCTCTACTATTTCATTTGCCATGAGAACGCTATCAAGAATCCCTCTGTCTTTTAAGAAAGCTGATTGACATTCATCAATAACAGAGGGTAACACTTTTTTAAGTCTGCCCGCCAACACCTTCGATATGACTTTATAAAAAGCCCCCACTAAAGATATTGGTCTATACTGTTCCAGCTTAGATGGATCCCTTACTTTTGGTACCAATGCTATAAATGATGCATTGCAGCCCTTTGGTATAGTACCTGTATCATGGAACACAACCAAAGTTGTAATTAGCTCATCTTTGATAAAATCCCAGCTTTTTTTTAATGAAGTTGAAGTTGAACCCATCCGGACCAGGACTCTTGGACCCTTCACATTGCCATACCGCTTCCTTGATTTCCTCCTCTGTAAACGCTGCCAGAAGAAACAAGTTTTCCTCCTGACTAATTCTTTTAAAATCAACTACATCAAGCCGCACCCCCAGGTCCTTTATTGCTTTAAATATATTTTCAAACAACTTCTTTGCTTCTATTCGAACCGTGCAAGGTTCCTCACACCATTGGCCCCCCACTTCCACACCCTTGAGTTCATTTCTAAGTCTTCTCCATCTAATGGATGAATGATAGAATTTGGTGCATGCATCCCCGAATTTCAGCCAGTTCATTCTAGCCTTTTGACTTAGAAGTGAGTCGATTTTCCTATCAATCTCACGCAGTTGACTCAACAATTCCACTCTTTCCACCCTTACACTTTCATGTTGGACATCAGTAAGCTCCTGACAGTCCATGCTATCCATTTCTTGTAGAATTACTCTCCTCTTGATATGTAGGTTTCCGTATACATCTCTATTCCATACCTTCAGATCTCCCTTCAGCCTTTTCAGTTTGTCCTTGAGCTTTGTTATCTCATTCCCCTGAACAACATATGACTGCCACTTTTCTTTCACCATCCCAGAGAATCCCCTTTCCATATGCCATGCATCAATGGTTCTGAATGGTCTAGGCCCCCAATCCTTGTCAACCGATTTAACCACAATGGCACAGTGGTCCGATACTTCCCTCCGCTGAATATACTGCTTACTTCTTGGCCATATCTGTAGCCACTCTTCAGTTACAAGGATTCTATCCAATCTACTTTTCGCCGAGCCATTTGCCTTAAACCAAGTGTAATTTTTCCCTACTAAAGGCAAATCTAACAACAGATTTGTTTCAATGAAATTATTGAAACCGTAGATCTCCCTAGAGCAACCCACTGTACTATTAATACTCTTCCTCTCACTTCTGTTTCTTATTGCATTAAAATCCCCACAAAAACACCATAACAGATCCTGTGATGCTGCTTTAATGTTAGTCAAATCCTCCCAAAGCTTCACCTTTTCTGTGTATGCACAAGCAGCGTAAACATTTACAATTACACATCTCATAGCAGTGCTTATATGTTTCCCGAAAAAAACAATAAACCCCTTTCCCATGACATGACTCTCATACCCGAACACAGACTTCTTCCTCATAGTGAGCAAACTACCTCCTCCATTTTCACCTTCATTGTGTATCCATCCCACCTCATTATCCCCCCACAACGCAAAACATCTAGAATCGGAAAAAACAATGGTCTTTGTTTCTTGGATGCATACGATTTCTGCTCCCTCACACGCAATAACTTGCCTCAAGTATCTGGCTTTGGTTCCTCCCCCCAAACCTCTAATATTTAAACTAATGATCAGCATAAAAACCAGTCTTCTTTCCCTCCTCAAACCTTTGTATACACTCCGCGTCTCTCACTTCCATGCACTTATATTCCTTAACTACCTCTACTTCATCCCCTCTGCAAGCAATACCCATACATTTACCCCCTTCCCATGAATAAAATAAGATGTTCCAATCTTATTAAGGATCTCCAAAATCTAAGAGAGACACTCTTATACGTCATATAGTAAAATCAACGAAAATGTTACTCCAAAACCTTGTTTAATTACATAAAAAAAACAGTTGCTAAACAAACCTTATACAGAATATATATATATATATATATATATATATATTTATTTTTATTTTTTTATTTTTTTATTTTTTTCTGAGAAAAAAATTACATGTTACAAAAGATATTCATATTACTTAGTTAGGTTAAGTATATATGATTGAATTGTGAAATCTTGAAACAATTGGGTAGAATGTTGCAGTAAAATTAATATCCATCAGTTTCTGAATTTAGTGGCAGATGTGTTTTTGTATGCTCTCTTCATGTTTAATTCAGATTTCTGTATTTAGAATATATCTTAAATATCTTTTTTATTTAATTTATTTATTATTAATAAAAAAATATTAAACACACGCGTTCCATCATGATAATATAGGATTAATGCTTTTTTTAAATTTTTTTTTGATAAAATTCGTTTGATCTTTTCCACTGACAAAGAATATGCATATTTTACATTATGTGGTAATTCCAAATTAAAGTCAGGTAGATCGATGCTCCTCTTTTATGATTTTATGAGAAGAATATGAAAGAATATGAATATTTATCATTGGCTTGTATTTGTATGTTTTTAATTAAGTGAGTTTATACAAGATTTATTTCTTTGACTAGGGTGTTTGTTGTTTTAAGATTATAAGGATTAGGTAGGTTAGAAGGGGTTTTGAGGAACTGTTCTATTATGATTATGTATAAGGGTTGAGTCACCTCTAAAATAGTTTATATTAATTTATTTTGTCTGATAATAAAAAAAAATTATCTAGATGATAAAAGAGTATTTTTACTTTATTCCTTTTATGTTTTCCAAATTAATATTATGTCTTTTTTTTAATGTAATGTAAAGAAAAATAAAAAAAATGTTCAAAGATTTTTAGATTATTTGATGAAGTAGATGGTTTGATAATTTAACACTATGTATTTGTCTTCTTGGAATATTTGTCTTGAGAGCACACAGAAATATCAAATTGTCTATCCCCACGTTAATTATAACTTCCTCTTTTGCATTGGGTTGACCTTTAATTAGTCTTTACTTTGAATTGTAATATATGTTTTTAACCAATTTTTGACTCAGAATGTATATTAAAGTTAGTTAACACTTCAATTAAACCACGTTAATTTCTTGTATGTTTTCTTTGTTATTCTTTCTGTTTAACTATCTGTGTTTTTTTTTTCAGCAAAGAATTAAATAAATTAAAGGGGACACTTCAGAGGTGTTCCAACCCTTATACAGAACCAACAACAACAAGTCTAAACAACAGTTACAACAGGAGAATAAAAATAAAAATAAAGATGTTGCATGCCTAATCTTTTCAACAAAACTTGGGCTTATAGCAATAAACGTGAGCCAAGGTCCATTTCCTCCACAAAGCATCAAAAAGATTGGTCCCTGAAAAGCAGAACCAGCTCACGTGAACAACTATACAAACAACTTGTACATTCCATCCTTCCCAGGCACCACCCACATCTACTCAAGAGAACAGAAAGTTGATCATATCCTTCAAGACAACATCATATAAAAACTGCATTAACAGTGCCCGAACAGGGGTTCCAACAGTGCCAGTTACAACTTAGGTCTTCTCGTTCATAAAACTTCCTAACCAAGCATACCCTATTTCATACCTCCTCCAACCACTATCAACTTCCAGAAAAAAGTCTAGCTCCAACAAAAGGCCTGTTACCTAAGACAGACTCAACTCGTGAAGACCAAAGCAGCGTTTATATCCTCCAAAGACACCTGCTAAACAGAATCAAACCAGCACAAGATTTCAAGATAATTAGGGGTCCAACCAGACCCATTTCTTGGTTATCTCCAGCATGACTCGGAATCCACATAAAATTAGTGTAGCCAACCGAAACTGATAAAAGAGCAACCTGACCAGGTTCCCCTACTCGTCCCAGTGATAGCACCGTACTTGCAGCATCGAAGCCCAAATAGGATACCCAACGTCACCAACGAACCCAATTCAATTATGGTGTCTCTCTATCAACAAACCACATGGAGACCCTGCTTGGTTTACTTTTGATGTGAACAGACCTTCGGAAACCACCTGTTCTGCCAAGGATACTCAGCGTACACACAACATGCATTGTATTGGATTTAAGATCCAATCAGAGAAAGCATAGGAAAATGACCCTTCCCTATGTTTCAGCCAAAGCCAGGACATAAGTTGAGCTGCTTGAAAGGCTTCCTCATGGTCAGGGATCCCTTGTCTGAAGATCACATTGTTCCTGTGCTCCCATATGCAGCGTAGAATGGCCACCCACACTCCCTTCCAGACCTGGTTCTGCTTCTCGGACAAATTAGAAAGATGAAAATTCAAAAAATGGTTGCATATATCCTTATTGTATGCACCCAGAACACCTATCCATATAGAGCATAGCGTCCAGACACGATAAGCAAAGGTACAATCCAAGAACAGATGCTGGGCAGTTTCTACTGACTGGTTACATAAAACACATAGAGGAGAATTCACCATAATCCCTTGTACCATAAGATTCTGACGAGTTGGGATTCTGTCCAGGAGGATTCTCCAAGCTGTTATAAGAGCTTTTGGGAAAGCTTTGGTCTTCCATAACATCCTAAAAACGCTTAGAATCCTTGTGCATAACACCCCTAGATAATACTTCTGATAATTCATCCTCTAGAATGGATTCCCAATGGAATCTTTCCCTTCTCCAATTTAAGTGCCAATGCCACCCATAACTGTCCCAGAATCCAGTCTCACCCACCTTCATCCCTTGATTGAGAGAGATAGAGAATAATCTAGGATATAACTCCTTGATACCTTTGTTGTTAACCCACGGATCCTCCCAAAAGCGCACCAAGTCCCCGGATCTGACATTCCATGTAACAGCTTGTTGGAACCAGCCTTCCCCATTACCCTCCCTACATATTTTTTCTAAATCTCTCCACCACCAAGAATGGTAGCAAGGCCGTGCATGGTCATTACCAGATGTCGCTGAGTATTTGAACTCCAGAATATCTGTGTGTTTCTGTTGGTAGACGATCTAGTGAATTGTGAGTTATTTCCTTACAAACTGGTGCAGTAAGCATGAAGCGAGGAAACTCAATCATCATGACTTTCGTAAAGTATAAAGTTGAGAAATTCACCAGCTTGAATGATTTCGAGTTGTGGTAGTTGAAGATGTTTGTTCTTCTAGTTCAACAAGACCTTCTTGAAGCTTTTGAAGGTGAATTCAAGCTTGATGTAACCTAGAATGATAAAGACATGAAAGTGTTGCTGGAGAAGGTTCATAGTGCAATTATTCTGAGTCTTGGATTTTTTCTAGTTGATTGGTGATTAAATTTGTTATGAACTTAGAAGTAGTGAGTGTTTTATCACAAATGATTTGTGTTGAACTAGAATAAAGATTTGTGTGATTGATTTATTACAAATCGTGTTTAAAATTCTTAGAGCATTTCACATAGTAGACTAGTGACTAGTTGATAGTTCAAAAGCACCTAATGTTACAAGACCTTCTTGATCAAATTCCCTTATGTATTAATTTTAATATTTTTTTTATTCTAGTAGAAAATGTATAAACTAGAATAAAAAAAATTTAAAATTATTAAATTATGCACAGTTTAATAATGTTAATTGACTTTTACTATTTATTAAATTAGTGCTAAGTTCATATTATTTAATTTTAATATTTATTTAAGTTAAAATCAATTTAACGAATATTAATATAATTTATTTTTAATATTTATTTAAATAATACCAATCTAATTTATATTTAATATTTATTAAAATGAATATAGTTTACTTTATGTTTTTTTATCAATAATAAGCAATTAATATATACATAAAAATCACTTCAGGGATGATCCAATCCGTATAAAAAAAAACGGATACATCCTTACATCACACACCTTCCTACTAACAATTCAAAACAAGTCCTGCCAAAAACCACAACCACACAACAGCTAAAGCGAAATAAGGCAATCTAGAGGAACAAGACACCAATCAGAATAAGAGAAACAAACATAGGAGAATTTATAAGTAATCCAAGACCAAACCTTTAATTGAGTTAAAGAAAAGATCTCAGAATAGTCCAACCCTCCACCTTTGAATAAAATCATTTTCTTGTGACTCCAAATCTCACTAACCACTACAATCCAAATACTCCCCATCCCTAAATTGACCGACTCAGAAACATTACACATCTCGAACTGCAAAAAATGAGAGTAAGAACCATGGGTAACCGAAAAAATGCCTAACCACTTAAAACAGAGGTTCCACACCAACCAGACTATTCTACAATCAAAGAACATATGATTAGTCTCTTTCAATTTTACCCCACATAAACAACAAAGAGCGCTTTCGATCACAATCTCACGTGTAAGTAAATTTGCCTTAGTGACAATCTTGTTTTCCAGCACCCTCCAAGCGGTAACATGAGCAGAAGGCAGGACCTTAATCTTCCTAAACCAACAAAACATCCCCGACCATACCCCCTCGGACCTCCCTCTAAGTTTCCTATATGCCAAATTAATAGAAAACACATGAGACTTGTTTTTCTTTCCAGACCCACCTATCAACTTTACCCAATACATGGCACGAGTTGTGCACTACCTCGAGGAGTTGACAAAGCTAGTCCTTCTCCCAATCAAAAAGACTTCTTCTCCACGCCAAAGACCACTCCCATACACCATTTTTCCAAGACTCACAATGTTCCAATGACACATCTTTCTCGCCACACAGAGGAAAAAAGCCTTGGAAACTCATTCTTCAAGGATTCGTTACCTACCCACCGATCCTCCCAGAACTTAATACACTTCCTGTTACCAACTTCTCACTTAAAACGGTCTTCAAAGTTAAAACCCCAAAATCTCCAACTTCCAGATTTTCTACAAATTTTCCACCAGATGAAAGTTCTATAGTTTACTTTATGTTTTTTTTATCGGCAATGAATAAATAAAATAAAGCAAACACATAGTTTACTTTATGTTAATCATATTTATTTTTCATATTTATATCCAACACTAAAATATCTAATTTATTTTTAATATTTAACGATGAGTAAGTCGATGTTTACTTAACTTTAATATCTATTTAAGTTAGTAACAATGAACTTTAATTTAATTTGTCTTTTAATATTTATATATTTAATATTAATACTAATCATATTTATTTAAATTAGTTTCAATTAATTTTATTTATGTTTAATAATATATTTATAAAAATTAATGTCAATTAGCATTTTTTAATATTTATTTAAATTAATTCACTTTATAATAATCTATTTTTTCTTAGAGTTGGCATAGCATTTGTCTTCATTCATCATAAATATCTTTTAATTTTATTTCTAATACACCTTATAGTCATTCCTTAAAGTGAAACTACAGTACAAAATAACAATGAAATTCAATGAAAAACGTCATACATCGAACATGTAAGTAGGTTCTGATATGCGTGGATCTATACTGTAACTGCGATTTATGCACTATTTCCCCCAAATACGTGCTACAACGAATCTTCTGTGCTTTGTGGGGTTTAACCATTGCTGCAAACTTATCTCCACGCTATTAGGCTATTTAGGAAACTTTGTTCTTGTAGCTCTCATGGTAGGTGTAATGGTTTATTTTATTTTTTATCAACAAATAACAATGAAATTAAATGGACCACTTCAGGGGTGGTCCAACCCTTATATAATACAGTAAAATAATGTTCACAAAGTACCTTTCCAACTACATATCAACCAACAAGACCTTCTAGAGTCTAACACATCTCTACCAAAATAAAAAAGAAGTACAAGGATCAATTCTTATAACAAACTAAATTGAATGCATATAACCAATGATTCAAGGCACCAATCAGAGAATAAGAAATTAGCTGACGGTATCTTTGAAGAGGTCCAGGACCAAACATTAATCTGTGCCAGAGAGAACACTTCAGTGTGATCAAACACTTCAGTGTGATCAACCACTCCACCTTTAAATAAACAGTTATTCATATGCCTCCATATCTCACTAATCAACGCAATCCACACGTTGCCTATAATAAGATTAACTAAAGTGGGCGCATCAAGAATCTTGAAATGTTCAAAATGAGATCTAGGATCCATAAAATCGACTGATCTTACTCCTAACCATTCATAACAAAGATTCCGAATTAATCAAACAACTTTGCATTCGCAAAACAAATGATTTGTTGACTCCTCATACCTCCTACACAAGCAACACATATTACTCTCAATCCCGATTCCTCTTCTCTCCAGATTAACCCTACAAGCAACCTTGTTTTCCATCACTCTCCAAGCTGTCACATGAGCGGAGGGAAGCGCCTTAATTTTCTAGAAAAAATTATATCTTCTTGAGACTTCCTCACTTTCTTATCTCCTTAAAAAACTATAAGCGGACTTAACTGAAAACTCTGATGACTCACTATCCTTCCATACCCATTTATCCACCGTTTCCATTTCGAGCATCTTATTATTAGAGATCATCTCTAAGAGTTATAGAAATTGTGATTTTTTTTATCAGCAAGAAACAATTAAATTAAACAGATTCATTTAAGGAATAGTTCAACACTCATGTACAAAACAAAATAAGAGACACAGAGTATCTTTATACATACTAAATGAAACATCATACTTATCCCAATACTACCAACAAAAGAGAAGCTGAAAGATGAAGGGATCAAATCGAATGCATGGCAGGTGTATTTTACTAATTAGTCCTCAGAGTACGAAAACCGTCTATAGAAATTTGGCAGTCCTGAAATATCATAGAACCGTTATAATCGCCTTTGTTGTATCCACTTGAGCTTATAAGGGACGAGATGTTTTGCTGGCCGCTAATGCTATAGGAAAAAGGATTAGCATTTGAATTATTGTGGTTTCCCCCAGAGCTAATCACTGGGACATTACCATTGGTGGCAAGCTCCATGGAACAATCAGAACTAGTAGGATTAGGGCACCAACCTTTTCCTTTAACACCATCAATTATGCACAGCACCTCATGTTTGGGCTGCATGCAAGGCTTTTCAGTCTCAACGCTCAATCCTCCATCACTCCTATCACTGCGAATCTTCGCCAGAAGAGAGACACCATGAGAACACCATGCAGAAACAAAATAGTGTTTCACAGTGATCATGTAGGGAAGGTCTTCATCGTTGTCTCTTCTCTTTGCCCTTAAAACTACAATAAGACCCTTTCGATCATTGTCTCGTCCGTATAAGAAGGAGGAGGATTTCAGAACCCCACCCTGCGGAATAGGGGCTTTCCTCTCCGGAAGTTGCTGCAGGCTTCTGGGTCCGTTTAGAGTAACATTTGCCAAAAGAAGATCATCTTCCACTCTCATCTTCATCTGAAAATCGACGTCGTCGTTCGCATTGTTTGATACATGGTCACAGATAGATATGGTTAACTCTTCTTCGCGCTTGTCGCGTTTGGTTTTGGTCAAGTCGAGTTCGCAGCTTCTCCTTCCATGTGAGTAGTAATCTGCTCTCCAAGTGTCCTCAACATCACTTCCTTTGCGGTTCTTGGTTTTGCGTAACACAGCCACGGAAGAATCGTCCAGAGGAAATCGCTCTGAGTAATTCTTGCTACCGTGAGAATTTCCCATGATGGAACCTTTGTGTTTGTATTGGAACTGAATTAATTATGTGGCTATGGATGTGCACTTATACAATGGCAATATGAAAACATTGTTCTTATACGGAAGCGTGCATCTTCCGCAATGCTTACTTTTGGATAAAGGTTATTTGACAAACCCTAGAGAGTTGAATTCAGACAGAGAGATAAGAAAAGTATACTGATATTGAAATGGAGAATGTGATTCTCTTATGTGTGGATTATTTTATTCTTGATAAGATGCATTTGTATAATGCCAAGCATTCATTCCTTATTCTATAAAGTGTGGCACCTATATCTTCCTATAATTACTAATTATTTTCTTACAAAATGATTTTATTTTGAAATAAGGAAATATATATGCATTGTGATGATGAGTAAGCGATGTGATCCACTTGCATATTTCCTCTTCATAATTACAAGAGGGGTTGGCTAGAATCATAAGATAAGGTTTAAGATAAAAAAAATATATATTAGAAAGAGTAAAACTCGGAACAAATAACCTAAAAAGTGCGAACTGGTTATGTTCCACTGCTGTTGTCGTCCAAACCAGGAGGCGCAAGGGGAAGGGTGCATTGGGAACTAGATGTGACTACATTGGTTCATCAACTAATCTGATTATGGTGTTTGCTGGAAGGTTTGGATTGGTGCATATTTATTATATTACGATAAAAAAAACAGTAAAAAAATATATATATTTTACAAACATTTAAATAAAATATAAATTTATTGAAATGTGAAATGGATGATTTTCTTCACCCTCTCAACATATGAGTACCCTTTAAATTTATAATACCTTTCTGCTAATTTTCATTTTCCAATGGTTATAAATTTTATGGTTACGCTCTGTTTTGGATGTGTTCTATCCGACGTTGCCCACGTTGCAAACGTGGCCCAGATTCGTTAAAACTGTAAGGAATACTCGGCTGAACGGTCGGCTGAATCCTCGGCTGAATTGTTGGCTGAATCCTCGGAAACAGCTCCAGGATGTTTTTAAAGGTCAACAGACCAGCCGCCCTTAAGGTTTCAATTACCTCAAAGACGTTCTTGACTTCGGTACTTGCTTGAACGGCGTCCTTGATTTCGGTACTTGCTTGAACAGCGTCCTTGACTTTGGTACTTGCTTGAACGGCGTCCTTGACTTCGGTACTTGCCTTAACGGCGTCGTTTCCTACTGTACTTGCCTCAACCGCAGCGCACATCCTCCTCTCCGATTTGGAAAGCACATGTTTCATATACTCCGTCGTAAGCTTCACTGGTCCTTCAACTTCAACTTTCAACTCTTTTTTACTTTCATCATCATCATACCTTATTCTCACTTTCACGTGCATGGTCTCTTCGCCAACGATGAAATCGTGCGTGGCCTTCACCCTCACCACCGCTCCAAACTCCTCCTTCTTCTTCTCCAGAGTGAAACACCCTCCGGAACCACTCTCCCGACATAAGTAACTAACCACTTCTCTCTCTAGGAAAGGTGGCATGCAGTAATTGTCCTTATCTGAATCATAGCACCTCACGAATTTAGTTTTCAAGTAATTGCATAGAATGCCGTACGTCATGTTTTCCGTTACTCGCAGGGTGAGAGTAGCGGAACCCTTACCAGTCTTCTCCTCTAGGTGAATGCACAGGGCTTTTACAGAACCGGAGCAAATCTCTTGGGTTATCTTCATAGTTAGGAGGGTATTATTGTGGGAGTATGTGAACTCCATGGTTCCACTCTCATCTTCGGCTCTCTGCATTTTGGTGTTCACTTCCAATGGATGAGTGCTAGAAATCAGCTTCACAACCCTCTTATTTCCTGCCATTGCCGCTCAAATGTTTATCACTGTCTTTTTTTCTCAAATCCTGTCTTGCGGCATCTTCATTTATAGGAAAGAGTGAACCTACCCACAGATTCCAAGCGTTAGAACAATGCAAAGAATTCAGTAACTTGAAACAATAATAACTAAATTTAGAAGTAAACCTACGCACAGATTCCAAGCGTTAACAATGCAAGGAATTATATGTTAAAGAGCCACGAAGAAGAGCATCTTCAATCGTAGAACTAGAAAATGTTACCCACCATCTTTTTTTCGTCCCACATTTCTACTATACTTACCCATATCATTTAAAGAAATTCACTAAAAGCAGAAAAAGAACTTTAAATGAGGGTAGGAGTGCTTTTGCAGTTATCATTTGGATGGGGAGTTTGTGAGGAAGTGGAAGCTTGTGAAAGAGGTAAAGGGAGTTGCTTAGTGAGGTGAAGAAGGTAAATATTTTCTGGTTTTCCTGCACAATGCTGGAAAGTGCATATATTATATACACGTATAGTCTTTTAAGCTTTCAATTAGGGTTAAGTAATCTTTATAGTCTCGGCCTTAGGTTTGGCTTCTTTATATTTGAAAGATCCCTAAAGTATTTAGCTTAATTTATTTATTACCGATATAAAAAAAAACAAAAACAGCTAAAAGTCAAATTGACAAACATAAGCCACATAAAAAATATAAGACATTTCAAAAGATATTAATATGTGAATGAAAGAATCATATTATCCATCTATAATTATGACAAAGAAAATATATTTGAATTATATTATTTTATGTCGTTCAAATGGAGATCAAGTCAATCAAAATCTTCGTAAATTAAAATATCGAAATGTCAAGTTGCCAATCCCAAGAAAAATAATAAAAGCAATAAGAAGAAAAGAAATATAAGAATTATACTTCCACTGATTATTCTATTAAGATGATAAAGGATATATTCTCCTTTCTAGCATGATATTGATAATTATAATGTACCATAAACTATCCTTTCTATCTTTATACTGTAATGATAATATAGCTGGGTCGTTGACTAATATAATTTTTTTTATCGTGAAAAGAATCCATTAAATAAATAATCAATTATATAATATGATCTAAAAAGGTAACGTACTTCAGTATTTGAAACATTACATTTTTTTATCATACAACAGCAAAGTCTATCGAGATTAATAGATAATTAGATTTAAAGATGTTTAAATATTGCTGCACAGTTCTCACTATCGCTCACTCTGCCATACTCAGACATGCCCACGGGATCCTCAAATTAAAGGTGAGATGTGCTGTAAAATTCTCAAATTTTGACATTCCATTTCTATGAACATAGTCAAAAGAAACTTTATCCAAAAGTAGGAACTGCAGAAGATGGACGCTAGCTTCTATGTTTTATATTCCTGCATCAAAGCACCAATTTTCACCATTGTGATAAATATTTGAGTGCAGAAGAGAGACACAAAGGTTCCATTCCATTCCATCATGGGAAACACTCAAACTAGCAACTACTCTGCGGAGTTTCCTTTGAGCAATTCACCTGTGGTTTTCCTTCGCAAGACCAAGTTCGGGCCAAAAGCTGTCCACACTTGGACTGCTCAGTACAAGTCATTGGGAAGCACCTGCGAACTCTTGGCCAAAACCAACGGCGATTACAACAAGAAGGATCAACAGTTAATCATCTCAATCCACGACCACTCATCAAACTACCGAAACGAATACGTTAAATTTAAGTTTGACGTGAGGTTTAAAGAAGGTCTTCTCTTAGGAGATGGTGATATTACTGGAACCGTGCTGCGTCTTCCGATGTGCAAAATTCCTACTGCGCAAGGTGGGATTCTCAAGGCCACCTCCTACTTATACGGAACTCGCACCGGCAGAAAGGGTCTTGTGGTATTCTTAAGAGCAAGGACACACGATGACGATGAATCGCTTCCTTACATGATCACTATAAAACACTATTTTTTCTCTGCATGTTATTCTCACGGTGTCTCTCTTGTGGCCAGGATTTGCAGTAGCCATGATGGAGGCTTGAAAGTTGAGATTGAGAAGCCTTCTGAGCATCCCAAAACTGAGTTGTTGAAGATGTTTGATGATGTCAAAGCAAGAGGGTGGTGGCCTGATCCCAACAGTTCTGATTGGGCAATCCAGCTTCCAAACCAAAACAAGAATCCTGCAAACCCTAATCCTTCTCCTTCTTATGGTGTCATCAGCAGATGCCTCATCCACAACGATGGATGTGTTAATGGCAATGGTAACGGTTGTCTTATTGTTAATCAGAAGATTTATTTCTGTATAGGACAACAAAAGTTCAACGAGTAAAATATGCTTCGAGATTGTAATTCTAGAATAAATAAGGTGATCAGTTTTTGGAGATTGTACTTCTAGAGTAAAAGGCTTTATTGATTCCTTTTCTTCCCAACAAACAATGGTGGTGCAGTTACCACAAGATTCAAAACGGCAATTAAAGATGCTGAAATATTTCTCCTCGTTCAAGTTTTGTTATTTCTCCTTCTTTTTCTTCACGTAGCAGAGGCATATGGGAATGCTCGCTAAAAATGGTGTAACTTCACCAGGTTTTGCCTCTTCATATGAACTTGCCTTCAGAGAAAACAAGACAACGTTCATATGTAGCTTGTTTATTGCTTGTAATACTACTAGATATGTCTTACCAAAGTTTTATTACTAACTTCTTATTAAAAATAATTAATATAAACCAATTTTACTAACCAAAAATAATTAGTTATTCCATTTTAAAAATAAAAAAAAATTATTGGTTTCTAAATTAGTTTATATTATTGTGAAATAGTTTCTAAATTGGTATCTAATTAGTTAACAAGATTTTTGCTAATAAATTTAGAATTTAAATAATTGATATTTAAATAATTGATAGTTAAAATCTTGATAACTAATTAAATATCAATTTAAAAACTATTTATCAATAATAGAAACTAATTTAAAAATTAATAATTTTTTTAATATCTAAAATAATTTCTAATTTAATCATTATAACTGTTGGAGATCCCACATCGACTAGAGATTAGAGCCTTTCATTGTATATAAGTGGGTGCAAACCTCAACCCTATGAGTCAGTTTTATGGGGTTGAGTTAGGCTTAAAGTCCACTTCGTAATATGGTATCAGAGCCATTTCGAGCGTATCTTAGCACGAGTTGGCAGTCTCGGCGTGGGTGCAAACCTCAACCTCATGAGCCGGTTTTATGGGGTTGGGTTAGGCTTAAAGTTCACTTCGTAATAATAACAACTAATAAAAATTGAATAAAAGTATGCGAACATAAGTTACTTTGAATAAAAATTTAATTTTAATCCTATCACTTTGGAAGGACGACATATATGGAAGAGTCACTCCTAAAAATTTGTATAAGAATCCCCTTTAATTAATTAATTCTTTGGTGTGATAAAAAAATCCTCAAATATTAAAAAAAAATGACTCATTCTTTAAATAATTCTCTTTCAAATGAAATTTTGTAAGGCTGCAAATGAAAAATCTGCTTAGGATGTGATAAAAGTTAAAGAAAATGTTTGTGGTCAAGGTTCTATTATAAGATTATAAAAATAATTAAATTGTCAAGTTGTCAACCACAGAAAAAGAATAAACGCAATAAGAAGAAAAGAAATATAAGAATTATACTTTCCACTGTGATTATTCTATTAAGATAATAAAGGATGGATGCTCCTTTCTAGCATGATACTGATAATTATAATGTAGCATAAACTATCCTTTTTTATCATTATACCGTAATGATAAAATAGGATCGATGCTTTTTTTTTATTAGATACATATTATTTTCAATTTATAAAGGAATATAGATTTCTATATTAATGAAAAAAATATTTGAAGTCCGTTTGGTCATTCAAATTAAAACCGAAATCCTTAAAACACCACCACTTTATTCAACATAAGAAAGAGATAACACGACGTATAACTTTATTCAACATAAGAAAGAGATAACACGACGTATAAGTGTCTAATTTCAATAATATTTTATATTAAAATATAGGTATTTATGAGAATTTATTTCTAATTTACATATAAAATAATTTCTAATTTATGAATTTATACATTTTTACATTTTTATGAGCTTTATTTGAATAAGAGCATTTTATTCCTAAATTTGGTGTTAATTGCATATTTTTAGGGAGGATTGAAGATTTGGAGTAAAGGAAAATAATTTGACCTAAAAAGAGAAAGTTTGAAGGTCCCATAATGAAAAAAGATGTAGAGAAAGATTGGACATTTTTTATATTTTATCACTTAGCCCATTAGCGCGACACAACAAGCCACCTAACCCTAGAAAATTAGAATAAATAGGGGGCTAGAAGTTCACCCTAATGTGCCAGATTGAGAGAAAAACACCATAGAGTGAATTCTAATCCAACTGGGAAAATGAAAGGTGCTAGAAGTATGCGTGGTTAATTATACCATTTGGGATAGAGAGTAATCTACTTGAACTCTTATGTATTGAGGTGATATCTTATATATTAATATTCATTTCTTGATGATTATTGGTATTGTTTTTTACTTTTAACTCCATGACAAATTGAGAATCCTAAATCTGACCGGATGTATTTTTAGTGTTTGGACCTAAACAGCAATACTAAACATATTTGAGTGCTAGGAATAGACTTGGAAGTTTGGTTGGAGAAGGAATCTTTTTGAGTGGGAAAAGAATTTAGTGTGTCTTCTGTCTCAGGAAGTTCAGGGTGTGAGGTTGAATTTGGAGAAGGAAGATAGCTGGGAGTGGAAGGAAGGGGAGGAGGTAGAGTATTCGGTTAAAGTTGAATATCTCCGTCTAGGGGAGGGCCGAGTAGGAGAGAGAGGGAGAGTTTATGAAGTTCTGGAAGTGTAAGGTTGTACCTTCTGCACATGTTACGGCTTGGAGGGTGTTAGAAAATAAGTTGGCTACTAAGGCTAACTTGGAAAAACGTGGGATCACAGTGGTAAGTTCTGTGTGTAGTCTTTGCGGGGTGGAGGAGGAATCTCACACTCATCTGTTCTTTGAGTGTAGTTTTGCGTGGCGAGTGTGGAACCTTTGTTGTGCTTGGTTGGGCGTGCAAAGTATGTTTCATAATGCTCCACCGCTAAATTTCTCTCAGTTTAGGTTGAGCAAGGAGTCTGTTTCGGTAAATGAGGTTTGGGAGTGATTTGGATCGCGGTCGTCAACGAAATCTGGAAACATAGAAACAGAGTAATATTTAGAGGGGGTGTAATAGATGTATTGGAAGTATTCACTTTGGTGCAACTAAAGGCATGGGCTTGGTTACTTCCAAGTCGCAGGATGCAATCTTTTCCTTTTCTGATTGGTGTGTTAATCATTTGGTCTGTGTGGAGATGATGTTTTGATGTTTTGTTTGGGTATAAGAGTGAGGGTTGTAGGCGGTTCTCTCCGGATTTATTTAAGTATTTAGGAGTTGACGGGGTGTGTGTTGTGGAAAAGGTTAAAGGTTGTGTTTTTGTATAAGGGTTAGGTCACCCCTAAAGTGACTCACATTTATTCATTGTTTATTGTTGAAAAAAAAAAAACTTTTCCAATATGTTATTTTTTTAAAATGTCACTAAAATAATTTAATAACACTATTAAAATATCACATTTTTACTAAAAGGGTTATTAAAAAATTTAATAACATTTTTATAATTTTATTTATTTAAAAAAAATATTACTAAAAAATTTATTAACATTTTAAAATGTCAACTTTATAATAAAAAATATTACTAAAAATTTTTAGTGATACTTTTATAATGTTCACTATAAGAAAATCATGAAATAGACCCCTATCTTGAATTCTGCAGATAGTCCGTTTGGAAGGCTGGTAAGGATAGTGGTTTCTCGGTAAAATTTGCCTATGATCTTTTAAGAGGCCCTGTTGAGGGAAAAAGTGTGTTTGTCTTCCTCTGGAAGACTACTGCTTTGCCCTCAGCACAGATTATCGCTTGGAGGGTGTTGATTAATTCAATTGCCACAAAAGCTAACTTGGAGAGACGTGGAGTTTTGGTGGATACCAATCTATGTAGTTTTTGCAGGATGGCTGAACAAAACACATGTTTTTTTACTGCAAGATAGCTTGGTTAGTCTGGAATTAGTGTTATACATGGTTAGGGATTGCGTCGGTTGACCATGTTGTCCCAACAGCTCACTTCTTGCATTTTATTTTGCTAAATGCTCCTGTCCAGGTTAATGTAGTTTGGAATTGTGTTTGGATAGCTGTAGTTAGTGAATTATGGAAGCACAGGAATAAACATATTTTCCAAGGAGGGGTGATCGATCCTTCAGAAGTGTTCACTTTTGGCACAATTAAAGGCTTGGTCTTGGGTAACTTCTGTTTCTGCTAGTTTTACTTACTCTGAGTGGTGCATTGATCCTAAGGCTTGTATGTTTTCAATAAAGTGAGCTTTTTATAAGAGTTACTCCTTCGGTTGGGTTATTTGTTGTTCTTAGCTTCTGTTGTTCTTTTTGCCCCTTTTTGTGGTTGCAAAGAGATTGTATTGGGTTTGGTTTTGAGTTTGTACGGGTTAGATTTGAATTTGTAACGGAGTTTAGTTTTGAACTTGGTACGGGTTAGTCTTGAAAGTGAACGGGCTGTACGGGTTTCGTTAGTGGTAGATTTGTTTGTCTGAGTTACTCCTTCGGTTGGGTTATTTGTTGTTCTTAGCTTCTGTTGTTCTTTTTGTCCTTTTTTTTGTGGTCGCAAAGAGATTGTATTGAGTTTGGCTTTGAGTTTGTACGGGTTAGATTTGAATTTGAAACGGGTTAGTTTTGAAAGTGAATGGGCTGTACGGGTTTTTAGTGGTAGATTTGTTTGTCTCTCTATTTTGTTGGTTTGAGAGACCAGAGAAATTGTCTTCATATTTGTTAGGTATGTATAAGGGTTGAACCACCCCTTAAGTGGTTCCTGTTATTTAATCTTTTTGCTGATAAAAAAAAAAAAACCTAGAATTAGAGACCATTTTAAAAACTAAAAAGAAATTTGACTTTTAAATTAGTTTCTATTATTATTAAATAGTTTCCAAATTGGTATCTAATTAGCAACCAAGGTTTTTGCTACCAAATTTAGAAACTAAATAATTGGTAGTTAAAACCTTAGTTGCTAATTAGATACCAATTTAGAAAATATTTAACAATAATAGAAACTAATTTAGAAACCAAATTTCTTTTTTAGTTTTTAAAATGGTCTCTAATTTAGTTCCTATTGTAACTAATTATTTTGGTATCTAAAAATTGGTTTTTATTTAATGATTTTCTTGTAGTGGTACTAATATTTTTTTAATATTTCATTTATTTAATATAATAATTAAGTATTTGGTTGCTAATTAGATATCAATTTATAAACTATTTAACAATAATAGAAACTAATTTAGAAACCAATTTTTTTTTTAATTTCTAAAATGGTCTCTATTTTAGTTTCTATTGTAACTAATTATTTTGGTCTTTAAAAATATGATTTTCTTGTAGTGTACCTAGATTAATTTTTATTATTAATAAATAATTTTAAAGGTGTTATGTGATTAGGTTGTTCATATCTTTCTAAAATCATTCTTGTGTATGTATATTCTTGATTGCTGATAAAATATAATAAATAATTTTTAAATTTATATCTAATTAGTTACCAAAAGTTGTTGCTACCAATTATTTAGACACTACACATAAAATAAATGAATTAAGATATCTTTGTAATTTATTGTGTATTTATTTTCGCATGTGTTCGTGGAGAACATTTATGATAATTATTCTTTTATTTAATTTTTTGGTTTTTTTTTACAATGTTAACTTCTTTGGATGCTTAGATAATTACATGTATTTTTTTTTATCAACAATAACAATAAATGCGAATTACTTTAGGGGTGGATCAATCTTTATACATACAGAAACCATCTAGCAATGCCTACCAAACCAACCGGCGAAAAGTGTTGTCCCTAAAAAACCCAAAAATACATCAAACAATCAGACACATACATTCCAAAGGTTCCAAACACCAACAGGAAAAGGGAACTGAAGCGGAGTCGAATTTTACATAAATTCAAGACCAAACATTAACTTGCATCAATTACATATACTTAACTTGTATAATATATATATATATATATATATATATATATATATTTATTTTTATTTATTTTTTTTTATTATTATAATGATAATAATAAGAATATAAATAGTAATAATCATAAGATCACTAAATTGATTTAATGATTTTGGTGAAAATCCATTATCTTTGAGCAATGCTCATGATTGGAAAATCATGAACAAATTGTTTTCTAAACTTAAGGGCACAATGTTGTTGAAAGTAAAAAAGTGTAGTGAAAACTATTGAAAGTTGATTATCTTTGTATTTATTTATTTTTAAATAATCGTATTATATTATTATTTAAAATATTACAAATATTTTTATAATTTCAATTAATATAATCTGAACCATCATTATTTTGTTATCATACTTTATTCAATATCACATAATATATATGTATAGTCTCCATTCTTATTTACAAGGGGAAAGTTGTTCATAACTAATCTCTATTACATTTAGATTAAATCCCATCTGAAATCAAAGAAAAAGTTTGTACTAACAAACAAATAAGACAGAAGAAGAAGCATAATTTATTTATATATTATGAACTAAGATCACTTATTTGATCATACAACAGCAAAGTGTATCGAGATTAATAGATAATTAGATTTAAACATACTAAGAAAAGATGCGTTTAAAAACAACATTTGGAACTAAAAATCCCAGCGCTGGGAAAATTAGAGCCACCATGCATGGATCGCTCTCTTTAGTGCACACCTCTCAATACCATTTGACTTTGTAATCATCCTCTTTGCCTGTGAAACTTCCATTACACAGCTCCCGATACTCCATCACGGGCAACGGGCACGTTACCATTTTGGGTTTCACACCGGAGTCACTGTCGGAGACAGTTCTTGAGATCTTGGGCGATGTTTGCACCTCCGTTTCCTGAGTTTTTCCCAAGAAACTGTGGGAGACATTTCTTAAGGTCGACAACACATTATTCCGTATTTCACGTTCCATCTTCTCCTCCATTTTTTCAATCACCCTATCCGAGTAATCCGTTGTTAGCTTCACCGGTCGCTCCACCTCCACACGCAACCCTACTTTTCTGTCGTTTGTTATCTTCACTTTCACACTCACCGTTTCATCACCGCCGAAGTGGAAGGCGTGTGTGGTCTTCACCCTCTCCACCACTTCTCTCCCATCGACTTTCTTCTTTTCTAGAGTGGAGAAACTTCCACAACCGCTCGTACGACAGAAAAGAGCCGTGGCTTCTATGTCTGGCAGAGATGGCGCACTATAATTCATCCTAAACGAATCATATGAAGCAGATGATAATGTAACCACGCTAGACAAAACATCGCACATGTTATTTCTCACGAAGCTCATGCTCGTTTGGGTACCAGTACTCTCACCGAATTGTTCCCTCACGTCGATATTTACTGAGTATACAACATTGTCTTTGCATTTTTCAATTATGTTGAGAGCACAAAATCGCTTACCTACACAGAATGCGGTGCTCCTTTTCACACAGAACACGCCCTGTTCTTCACCGTCGGGGTATTTCTGCGTTATGAATTCTTTCACTTGCACAGGTGGACCGCCACAGTTAAGCTTAATAAAATACTTCTTCGGGTCTTCCATGGCTTTAGACATCACTAGTGTATTTATATATAATATGCTTTTTTGTTGGATTCACGTGGTGAGTTATATGATCCATTGCAGCGCTAGGGTTCATTTATAGGTGAAACTGCTGTATCTACAGATTTGGAGCGTTAGAAGAAAGCATGGAATATATGCTAAAGAGCCACCTTCCTTCAAGATAACAAAGAGAACCAAAATGTTCTATTTATACATATCTTATGTATTTCTTTTTACAAATTTTTTTTTATTAAGGAGATTTTTTCTTTTTTAAATTTTTTTTTATTATAAATATTAATATTTATTGTGGGTTTACGAGCTTGAGTGTCAAAATATCATAACTTTTTTTTATAATGATATATTGACAATTCTCATTTTTTCATACAACCACATTACAACTTCCAATATTATTATTTTAATATCTTTTTCATATCTCCAAACCTACCCTTTTTATATATATTTATTTCTAAATCCATCATATTAAGAGTTGTATACAACTCCATAGGTTGTCAAAGTTGTTAGAATGTATGACTTTAAACTAGAGGGGTGAATGGTTTAAAGAGGGTTTTCACAAACTTTTAAGTCTAGAATGAAATTACTTCGAGAAAGACTTGATTAAGAAATCAGTTTGCCAAAACACAAAGCAAATAAGCATAGCACCAGAAAACAATCGGTTGTTTATACCAATTCACAAATACAAACTGAAATTAAAGAGTTCAAGGGATAGAGAGATTGAACACACAGGTTTATACTGATTCACTCTTAACCAAGAGCTACATCCAGTCTTCCCAGAAACCCCTGGGAATCCACTAAGCAATCAACCCTAGATTACTTACAACACCACCAAAGAAGTGACATTGATCCCCTCAAGACACAAAGGATTACACTTGTTACATAAAAAAATCTGAAATCAATACAATATGAAAATCCTATATCACACTCTTTGATCAAAGCAATCTCAAAAGCAAAATCATTGAAAAACTCAAATATGTTTTTCTTTGATTAAATCTCAGTTGTTTTTTGATACAAAATTTGAACAAAGTATTTATTGCATTCAAAGACTGGTCAAAGCATTTAAAACTGGAGTGTATTCAGTTATAAAATCATTTAATGCTCAGTCAAAGCACAAAACAGTTTTCTGTTATGGTCCCAAAACAAACAATCGGTTGAATGCTTAAATCAATCGGTTGTTTTGGTTTGACAGCAAGTCAACCATCAAAAACAGTTTTCAACCTTTCTAAAAACACTTAAGTATAAAACAATCGGTTGTTTCGACAAAACAATAGGTTGTTTTTCACTTAGTTTGAAAAACACATTTCATTTAAAAGGTTTGAGAATGCTTAAGCTTTGGATTCAATCAAGAGTGGATTTAACATATATAATCTACCGTAGATCTTATCTAAAGACAGCTTCAGCAACAACAAGCACATCCAGCCTTCCATCAACCTTCAAAGGGTTTGGATTCTTCAAAGCTTGAACACACTTGATTCAACAAAAGTATCATTTTCCATTTTTTTCTTCTAACCATAATTGAAATTTCACTTTAATAATTTACTTTATATTTTAATGCACTACAAGAAAATCATTAAATAGAAACTAATTTTAGAGACAAAAAATAATTAGTTGCTATATTGACTAAATTATATATCATTTTAGAAACTAAAAAAAATTGGTTTGTAAATTAGTTTCTTGTTAAATAGTTTCTAAATTGGTATCTAAATAGCTACCAAAGTTTTAACTACCAATTATTTAGATTCTAAATTTGGTAGCAAAAACTTTGATAGCTAATTAGATACAAATTTAAAAAATATTTAACAATAATATAAACTAATTTAGAAACCAAATTTTTTTTTAATCTCTAAAATGATCTCTAATTTAGTCAATATAGCAACTAATTATTTTTGGTCTCTAAAATTGGTTTTTATTTAATGATTTTCTTGTAGTGATACTTAATAAAGTGAAATTTCAATGGAAATTTTATCTTTGCACCAAATTCACCAAACATATTTGAAAAAAAAAAGTATGTAAATAGGTAAGTCGTAATAGTTGATTCCTAAGTCTGATAACCTGTAACAACTTACCAATTATAGACCCATCTTGTTGGTAGGGTGCGTGTACAAAATCGTTTTGGAGATTTTGGCTATCAGGATGAAAAAGGTGATTAATAAAGTCATTGACGTTAGGCAATCTGTTTTTCTTGAAGGGATGAGGCTTTTGGATAGTGTTCTAGTGTCCAACAAAGTATTAGAGTTGCGTGTTCTAAAGTTTTATTACTAACTTCTTATTAAAAATAATTGAATATAAACCAATTTTACTAACCAAAAATAATTAGTTATTCCATTTTAAAAATAAAAAAAAATTATTGGTTTCTAAATTAGTTTATATTATTGTGAAATAGTTTCTAAATTGGTATCTAATTAGTTAATAAGATTTTTGCTAATAAATTTAGAATTTAAATAATTGATAGTTAAAATCTTGATAACTAATTAAATATCAATTTAAAAACTATTTATCAATAATAGAAACTAATTTAAAAATTAATAATTTTTTTAATATCTAAAATAATTTCTAATTTAATCATTATAACTGTTGGAGATCCCACATCGACTAGAGATTAGAGCCTTTCATTGTATATAAGTGGGTGCAAACCTCAACCCTATGAGTCAGTTTTATGGGGTTGAGTTAGGCTTAAAGTCCACTTCGTAATATGGTATCAGAGTCATTTCGAGCCTATCTTAGCACGAGTTGGCAGTCTCGGCGTGGGTGCAAACCTCAACCTCATGAGCCGGTTTTATGGGGTTGGGTTAGGCTTAAAGTCCACTTCGTAATAATAACAACTAATAAAAACTGAATAAAAGTATGCGAACATAAGTTACTTTGAATAAAAATTTAATTTTAATCCTATCACTTTGGAAGGACGACATATATGGAAGAGTCACTCCTAAAAATTTGTATAAGAATCCCCTTTAATTAATTAATTCTTTGGTGTGATAAAAAAATCCTCAAATATTAAAAAAAAAATGACTCATTCTTTATATAATTCTCTTTCAAATGAAATTTTGTAAGGCTGCAAATGAAAAATCTGCTTAGGATGTGATAAAAGTTAAAGAAAATGTTTGTGGTCAAGGTTCTATTATAAGATTATAAAAATAATTAAATTGTCAAGTTGTCAACCACAGAAAAAGAATAAACGCAATAAGAAGAAAAGAAATATAAGAATTATACTTTCCACTGTGATTATTCTATTAATATAATAAAGGATGGATGCTCCTTTCTAGCATGATACTGATAATTATAGTGTAGCATAAACTATCCATTTTTATCATTATACCGTAATGATAAAATAGGATCGATGTTTTTTTTTTATTAGATACATATTATTTTCAATTTATAAAGGAATGTAGATTTCTATATTAATGAAAAAAATATTTGAAGTCCGTTTGGTCATTCAAATTAAAACCAAAATCCTTAAAACACCACCACTCCATTCAACCATAAAATAAAACTTGCAATAATAAAAGAAAATTTAATCACTACACCAAACAAATTCTTTAAAATTATTATGATTTTTATTATACTTATTATTAATAATAATATTAATAATATTAATTATAATATTGATAATAATAATAATAATATTAATAATATTACTAATAATATTACTAATATGAATAATATTAATCAATATTAATAATATGAATAATATTAATAAATATTAATAATATGAATAATATTAATAAATATTAATATAATTTATTTTATTATTATTAATAATAATTATATTAATATGTATAAATTATATTAATAATAATAAGTATAATAAAAATGATAATATGACCAAAGAACTTCTCTGATCTAGTGGTTAATGCTTCCTGGTCATTTGAAGGACTACTTGGGTAATGAAAGGTGCTAGAAGTATGTGTGGTTAATTCTAACTGGAGCTATTTTTAGTGTTTGGACCTAAACAACAATACTTAACATATTTGAGTGTTAGGAATAGACTTGAAATGTTAATTGCTATTAAACGTTTGAGAGATTGATATAAATGATTTTTATACGGACATCAATTTCAATCAAAGAACTTAATATTGACATGCTAATCAAAATACATGAGAGTGAGAAAGATGAAACCTAATTCATTCTTTGTTTGTTTTCTTATTGATCAGTGCCAACATAACCAACTTAAAACACTTTTTTTGATTGTTTTAGTGTTATATTTAACGAATATTGTATTCGATAATTCACTATTACTTGTGGATCGATATCATATCCGTTCTTAAGGACCATTATTACTTCTGACAAACGCGGTGCACTTGTCATAAAAAGTCATCAACGACAGAGGTGGTTTAGATGTTTGACCATTTAGTATTTTAGAACTGATTAAGGGACATAATACCTCAGAAATATTCTCAATTTATTTTATTTATTATTGATAAAAAAAAGTCTTTTTAAATAGTTAATTAATCTACTTAAAATGGTTACAAATTATCTAAATTATATATGATGGATATAGCCCAATGGGAATGACTGAAGAAGATGTGGCATCAACATAATTTCCTTCACTTGCTATAAATTAAATTAAAAATAAGAAAAACTTCCTATAAATTAAAGAGACCATGAATCACAAGCATTGCCATGCACCTTTTTTACATAACTTCAATCCGTTTAGTCATGACCTTCAAACAACATTGCTAAAAATGGAGGATGGGAGGATGGTAGGTGGCTATGGAGGTTAAATTGGAGAATGGTTAAATATGATTGGGAGCGGAATATGGAGGAAGAGTTATCTTCAAGATTGTCATTGGGTATGCTCAAGATCATCTCGTCTGGGGGAAGATCCAAAAGGCATGTTTTCGGTAAAATCTGCATACTCCCTTCTGGCCAGCATCAAACAAATGGCACAATGGATAATGCTTTTGGCCTTTTATGACCGTCGAAAGTCACGCCCAAAGTACTTATCACTGCTTGGAGAGTCATTCTTGACAGACTTCCCACCAATGACAATCTTATAAGGAGAGGTATACAGGTGAATTCGCCTTTATATGTCTTGTGCAGTATGTCAGACGAATCATCTCAACATCTCTTCCTCGAGTGTACATGCGCAACGAGTATGGTCCCACTGTTATCGTTGGATTGGCATTCTGGGGCCAACAACAAGGACATAAGGAATCATTTGGTAAACTTCTACTTAATCCACCTATCTAGTACACAAAACCAGGTGTGGAGAGGTTTATGGGCGGCAATTGTTAGAAGCATTTGGGAGCAGCGAAACCAGGTAATCTTTAGAGGAGGGATCCCCGATGCTGACAAAGTTTTCCAAAATGTTCAGTTACTGTCATGGCTGTGGTTAAAACACAAGGCAGCTGGATTCTCATATGCGTTTTCAGATTGGCTCTTGAATCCCAACCACTGCCTCCTTGAAGTTATATGAAAAGTTCTCTCTTCATGCTGTAAGCTGTCTCACTGCTTGTGTTTGTGTAAGGTCTTGTGACTAGTTGACATAGGTAGGAGTTTTGGGAGACGTGCTGAATGGAAGCGAAAATTGTTGTAACATAGAATCTATGATGGCCAAAGAAGGCGTTGCAAGGTTCTACGGTGTTTGCTGCTAAATGATGTAATGAGCATGCAGGTTCTGGAAGAAATACAGGTATGCTGAGTGCCTAATAGTAGTCATAGTTAGGAATGAGGGTGCTGCAACAAGGAGAGAATTACTATGAAGGTGGTTAAACCTTGGTGAAATCAAACCAAATACCTTAAACTCATACAGCTATCCTTCTTTTTCTTCACCGTAGCAGAGGGCATATGGGAATGCTTGCTAAAAATGGTGCAACTTCACCAGGTTTTGGCTCTTCATATGAACTTGCCTCCACAGAAAACCAACACAACGTTCATCTCTACCTTGTTTATTGGTTCTAATACTACTTAGATATAGATATCGTGTTACCAAAGCCAAAGTTTTATTACTAGCTTCTTATTAAATAAAAGTATCTCTAAACTTCTTTTTATTTAATTTATTGTTTATTGATAAAAAAAATTAAATAAAAATATGCAAACATAATTACTTCGAATCAAAATCAATTTTAATTATATCAATATGTAATAGGGGAGGGAAAGATAAAAAAGTTAGGTTGTATTGATTTTTCAAGTCTTTTCTCAGTCAGAAATGTGGTTTTTATAACGTTTGGAATATCCTAAAGTATCTCTTTCTATTTTAATTTATTAATTTTTTACTGATAAAAAAAATTATATAAATATGTAAAATTTCATTAATAAATGAATAAATTCACACGTTATAATTGAAATCTAAATAATTCAAACTTAAATAATTTTTATATTTTTTATTAAATAATTTTTAGTATCATTTGTTGAAATATTACATATTAGTAACATTTTTAACGTTACCTTAATAAAAACTTTTAATAATAATTTTAAAATGTTACCCTTTTATTAAAAAACATTTACTAAATATTTTAAATAATATTTTTATTATTTTATTTTTGTATTAAAAATATTGTCAAAAATATTTAAATATTTAGTAAAAACTTTAAAATATTATCTCTTTATAAAAAGTCACTAAAGATTTTTAATAATACTTTTCCAATATGTTATTTTTTTAAAATATCACTAAAAAAAATTTAATAACACTATTAAAATGTCACATTTTTACTAAAAAGGTTATTAAAAGATTTAATAACATTTTTATAATTTTATTTATTTTAAAAAATATATTACTAAAAAATTTATTAACATTTTAAAATGTCAACTTTATAATAAAAAATATTACTAAAAATTTTTAGTGATACGTTTATAATGTTATTTATTATTAAAAAAATATTACTAAAAAAACTTGGTAATAGTTTTTAAAAAAAAAATTTATTAAATAAATGTTACTAAAAATATTTAGAGATATCTTTATAAATGTCTCTGTTAAATATTTTATATATGTCTCGGTTAATATGTCAAAATTTTATTGAATGTGCGCTTTTATTCGTCACATAAAATGTTACTAAATTATATTAGGAATATAAATATTCGTCACATTTAATAAAATGTTATATCTTGTTTTGATTTAATAATTCTTTTTTATTAATTATCATATATCTAGTAGTAGTGATGTTCCGAGTATGATGTCACTTTTAAAAAGATAATTAATTATTATATTAAATAAATGAAATATTAAAAAAATATTAGTACCTTATTAATTTTTATTATTAATAAATAATTTTAAAGGTGTTATGTGGTTAGGTTGTTCATATTTTTCTGTATAAGGATTAAATCACATCTTCTGAAATCGTTCTTGTGTATGTATATTCTTGATTGTTGATAAAATAAATTAATAAATAGTTTTTAAATTTATATATAATTAGTTACCAAAAATTCTTGTTACCAATTATTTAGACACTACATATAAAATAAATGAATTAAGATATGTTTGTAATTTATTGTGTATTTATTTTCGAATGTGTTCGTAGAGAACATTTATGATAATTATTTTTTTATTTAATTTCTTTGTTTTTTCTTTACATGTTAACTTCCTTGGATGCTTAGATAATTACATGTAATTTTTTTTATCAGCAATAACAAATATATAAATACGAACCACTTTAAGGGTGGATCAATCCTTATACATACAGAAACCATCTAACAATGCCTACCAAACCAACAGGCGAAAAGCGCTGCCCCTGAAAAAACCCAAAAATACATCAAGCAATCAGACGCATACATTCCGAAGGTTCCAAACACGATCAGAAAAAGGGAACCAAAGAAAGCCGAGTTTTACAGAAATCCAAGACCAAACCTTAACTTGCATAAGATGTACTTAACTTGTGTAATATATTATAATGATAATAATAAGAATATAAATAATAATAATCATAAGATCACTAAATTGATTTAATGATTTTGGTGAAAATCCATTATCTTTGAGAAATGCCCATGATTGGAAGCTCTAGGCTTTAGGAAGCTCTTTTAGAAAAATCTTCATTATGGCCTTAAAACCTCACTAACAACGTAATTAAAATCTCACTCACAATTTTTTACATTTCACATATCCAAACTCTCATTCTATTATTTTCTAGTAACTTCTAATTTTAAAACTTACAAATTACATTAAAGTTAAATAATATTTTGTTTCTTTGTTCCCATACGCTTCAAACTATTGCCGTCCATATACCTTTCCACACAAAAATTTTGTTTAGAGTTGATGTGATTAAAAAAAAGCTCCTGAAGTGGTTCCACGGGTCATTGTACTGCTTGTGTAATCTATACCTATATATAAAGGGGATTCCCCTCTTAACTGCTCTTCATTTTTTTCCCCATTTTATCCTTATATTAATATTTAATTTTATTATTGTATTATGGTAATTGTGTCATTTCTTTTTTTTTTCTACAATATTTGGTATACGTGGGGACAGTTTTGAATTGAAAGAGAGGTGGAAGAGTGGTTTTGAATTGAAAGAGATGTGAAGGAACAATTATGAATTAAAAGAGAGGTGGATGAGCGGTTTAATTTATTTTCAAAATCAGTTACATTTTATTAATATTTTATATATTAATATTTTATTCTTATTTTTATTATTTTGTAACTGTTTTTTTATATATAGTTATTTTAAAAGAACAGTTAAATATAAAGAGAATTTTCTTAAATAACCGTTTTTTGTTATTTTGTAGACAGTTTTAATTTAATTTTCTATTTGTTGTTTTTCTTTTTGAATCAGCAGAACGGTTTTTCATTTTATTTACGAAACAATTTGAATCCGCGAGAGCAGTTCTCGATTTGATACATAACAATTTATCATTTGATTTACACAACAGTTTTCAATTTGATTCAAATAGATTTTTCATTTCCTCATTTCTTACCTTTTTATTCCTTCAATCAACGAAATCTAATGTAAACTCTCATTTTCTCTCTGTTGATGTTGTTCCGTCTCTCTGTGGATGTTGCTTTTCATTTTCTAGAGAAAGTGGAGAACAAGATCGAGAAGTCGATGTGGTTTCATGCGATTAGTCATTTAATCTTGATTTTTTTCAAGCCAAAAGAAAACTGTGAGGGGAGTCTGAGAAAAAGAGGGAGCAATCCTAACACCCCAAGTCACGCGAAGATTTCATCATCTTTCTCAGTCACATTGTGCTTCGTTGCAAGTTCGTTTTGCATTGTGATTAAAAAGGTTTTTCCTTCAATTTCTCGATTAATTTTACTCCAAAGTCAAGATGAAGACTAATGAAACTTTTTATTAGAGTTCGTGTGTTTATACTTGAATTAATACATCATGACCTATGCAGGCTGGACTTACTAAGGCTTATTGAACTTCTTCTTTATTAAATAAGCATATTTTAATAAAAATATGCTCAAAAGGCAAATGGGAATGCTTGCTAAAAATGGTGCAACTTCACCGGGTTTTGGCTCTTCATATGAACTTGCCTCCACAGAAAACCAACACAACGTTCATCTCTACCTTGTTTATTGGTTCTAAGACTACTTAGATATAGATATCGTGTTACCAAAGCCAAAGTTTTATTACTAGCTTATTATTAAATAAAAGTATCTCTAAACTTCTTTTTATTTAATTTATTGTTTGTTAATAAAAAAAATTAAATAAAAATATGCAAACATAATTACTTCGAATCAAAATCAATTTTAATTATATCAATATGTAATAGGGGAGGGAAAGATAAAAAATGTTAGGTTGTATTGATTTTTCAAGTCTTTTCTCAGTCAGAAATGTGGTTTTCATAACGTTTGGAATATCCTAAAGTATCTCTTTCTATTTTAATTTATTAATTTTTTACTGATAAAAAAAATTATATAAATATGTAAAATTTCATTAATAAATGAATAAATTCACACGTTATAATTGAAATCTAAATAATTCAAACTTAAATAATTTGTATATTTTTTATTAAATAATTTTTAGTATCATTTGTTGAAATATTACAAAATATTCATATTAGTAACATTTTTAACGTTACCTTAATAAACACTTTTAATAATAATTTTAAAATGTCACCCTTTTATTAAAAAACATTTACTAAATATTTTAAATAATATTTTTATTATTTTATTTTTGTATTAAAAATATTGTCAAAAATATTTAAATATTTAGTAAAAACTTTAAAATATTATCTCTTTATAAAAAGTCACTAAAGATTTTTAATAATACTTTTCCAATATGTTATTTTTTTAAAATATCACTAAAAAAATTTAATAACACTATTAAAATATCACATTTTTACTAAAAAGGTTATTAAAAAATTTAATAACATTTTTATAATTTTATTTATTTTAAAAAATATATTACTAAAAAATTTATTAACATTTTAAAATGTCAACTTTATAATAAAAAATATTACTAAAAATTTTTAGTGATACTTTTATAATGTCATTTATTATTAAAAAAGTGTTACTAAAAAAACTTGATAATAGTTTTAAAATATTTTTTTTTATTAAATAAATGTTACTAAAAGTATTTAGAGATATCTTTATAAATGTCTCTGTTAAATATTTTATATATGTCTCGGTTAATATGTCAAAATTTTATTGAAAGTGCTTTTATTCGTCTGATAAAATGTTACTAAATTATATTAGGAATATAAATATTCGTCACATTTAATAAAATGTGATATTAATAACATCTTATTTTGATTTAATATTTTTTTTTATTAATTATCATATATCTAGTAGTGATGTTCCGAGTATAATGTCACTTTTAAAAAGATAATTAATTATTATATTGAATAAATAAAATATTAAAAAATATTAGTACCTAGATTAATTTTTATTATTAATAAATAATTTTAAAGGTGTTATGTGGTTAGGTTGTTCATATCTTTCTGTATTGAATCACATCTTCTGACATTGTTCTTGTGTATGTATATTCTTGATTGCTGATAAAATAAATTAATAAATAATTTTTAAATTTATATCTAATTAGTTACCAAAAGTTGTTGCTACCAATTATTTAGACACTACACATAAAATAAATAAATTAAGATATGTTTGTAATTTATTGTGTATTTATTTTTGCATGTGTTCGTAGAGAACATTTATGATAATTATTTTTTTATTTAATTTCTTTGTTTTTCTTTACATGTTAACTTCCTTGGATGTTTAGATAACTTCCTTGGATGTTTAGATAATTACATGTAATTTTTTTTATCAGCAATAACAAATATATAAATGCGAACCACTTTAGGGGTGGATCAATCCTTATACATACAAAAACTATCTAACAATGCCTACCAAACCAAAAGGCGAAAAGCGCTGCCCCTGAAAAAACCCCAAAATACATCAAGCAACCAGACGCATACATTCCGAAGGTTCCAAACACCAACAGAAAAAGGAAACCGAAGGAAGGAAAGCTGAGTTTTACAGAAATCCAAGATCAAACATTAACTTGTGTAATATATTATAATGATAATAATAAGAATATAAATAATAATAATCATAAGATCACTAAATTGATTTAATGATTTTGGTGAAAATCCATTATCTTTGAGCAATACCCATGATTGGAAGCTCTAGGCTTTAGGAAGCTCTTTTAGAAAAATCTTCATCATGACCTTAAAACCTCACTAACAACATAATTAAAATTCCACTCACAATTTTTGACCTTTCACATATCCAAACTCTTCACTACAAGAAAACAAGTTATTAGCTTCCAAATATTTGCGTGGGCCAGCAACGGACGCTAATATCGTCAGCTAAAATGACGCAAAACCCATGCAAAATAGCATTCAACGCAAAACGAACGCACTTGTGGATTTTTTTATTTTATTTTTTTTAAATTCAGTTTGCGTCGGTCGTGGCCCACGCATATGCGTCGGCTTGCATCGGCCGCGGCCCACGCATGTTTCACGTTCCCCACATTAATAATAATAATATTAAGTACAATAAAAATCATATTATGACAAAAGAATTTGTTTAGTGTAGTGGTTAAAGTTTTTTTGTCATCCAGAGGATCTGGGTTCAAATTTTGCCCACCCCAATTTGTGTGTAACATGATTTGCATTACATATGAAATTTTATTTTTTCATCCTTTATGTGTCGTCCATTTTGCGTGGGCTTGCCCCACGCAACCTGGGCCAAAGTTTTTTCGTCCAACTGTGGTCAACGGAAATCCGACGCATAAGAGTCTATTTTTGGCCCACACTAAATTCTTGTTTTCTTGTAGTGCTCATTCTATTATTTTATAATAATTTCTAATTTTAAAACTCACAAATTACATTAAAGTTAAATAATATTTTGTTTCTTTGTTCTCATTGCTTCAAACTATTGCCACCCATACACCTTTCCACACAAAATTTTGTTTAGAGTTGATGCAATTAAAAAAAGCTCCTGAAGTGGTTCCACGGGTCATTGTGCTGCTTGTGTAATATATTATAATAATAATAAGAAGAAGAATGAATGTAAATAATAATAATTATAATTATAATATGATGATTTAATAGTTTTGGTAAAAATCCATTAACTTTGAACAATGTTATTTAAAGTAAAAAGGTATAATATATGAAGAATATCGAAAGTTGATTATCTCTTAATTTTTTTTTAAATAATCCTATGATTTATTTTTATTACGTTCATTTATATGATTATTTAAAATATTACAAAAATATTTTTATAATTTCAACATAATCTGAAACATCATTAATACTTATTATTTTGTTATCATCCTTTATTCAAAATATCACATAATATATATATATATATATATATATATATATATATATATTCTCCACTCATATTTACAAGGGGAGAGTTGTTCATAACTAATCTCTATTACCTTAAATACCTTTAGATTAAAGCACTCCCTAATCAAAGGAAAAGTTTGAATTTTTTTTTATCAGGAATAAAAAATATATATACACAACACCAAAGAAAAAGTTTGTAATAACAAATAAAACAGAAGAAGAAGCATAATTTATTTATATATTATGAACTAAGGTCACTTAGTTCAAACATTACATTATTTTATCTTACAACAACAAAGTGTATCGAGATTAATAGATAATTAGATTTAAACATACTAAGAAAAGATTCATTTAAAACCAACATTTCGAACTAAATATACCACCATGGATCGCTCTCTTTAGTGCACACCTCTTACTATGGCTCGGGGTTCTCGTAATACCTAACCTTGGGTTGGAACTCACACTGCTCCTTATAGGACACCAAGGACGATGCTTGCAGGTTCGGATCTCTGTTCTGTTTCACACCGGAGTCACTGTCGGAGACATTTCTTAAAATCGACAACATATTATTCCGTATTTCACGTTCCATCTTTTCCTCCATTTTTTCAAACACCCTATTCGAGTAATCCGTTGTTTGCTTCACCGGGCGCTCCATCTCCACGCGCAACCCTTTTCTGTCGTTTGTTATCTTCACTTTCACACTCACCGTTTCATCACCGCCGAAGAGGAAGGCGTGTGTAGTCTTCACCCTCTCCACTTGGTTCGCATCGCGTTTCTTCTTTTCTAGAGTGGAGAAACTTCCACAACCGGTCGTAGGACAGAAAAGACCCGTGATTTCTATGTCTGGCAGAGATGGCATACTATAATTCGTCCTAAACGATTCATATGAACCAGATGATAATGTACGCACGCTACACAAAACATCGTACCTGTTATTTCTCACGAAGCTCATTCTCGTTTGGGTACCAGTACTCTCACCGAATTGTTCCCTCACGTCGATATTTACTGAGTATACAACATCGTCTTTGCATTTTTCAATTATGTTGAAAACACAAAATCGCTTACCTACACAGAATGTGGTGCTCCTTTTCACACAGAACACGCCCTGTTCTTCACCGTCGGGGTATTTCCGCGTTATGAACTCTTTCACTTGCACAGGTGGACCGCCACAGTTAAGCTCAATCAAATACTTCTTCGGGTCTTCTATGGCTTTAAACATGGTAAATGTGTATTTATATATAGTATTCCTTTTTGTTGGATTCACGTGGTAACAGTTATATGATCCATTGCAGCGCTAGGGTTCATTTATAGGTGAAACTGCTGTATCTACAGATTTGGAGCGTTAGAAGAAAGCATGGAATATATGCTAAAGACCACCTTCCTTCAAGATAAGAAAGAGAACCAAAATGTTCCATTTATACAACAACCTGACATAAATATTTTGGTATTTTTTTATAATAATATATTGAAAACCTACATTTTACCCTATTACAACTTCCAATATTATTATTTTAATATTTTTCATATCTCCAAACCTATCCTTTTTATATACATTTATTTCTAAATTCATCATATCAAAAGTTGTATACAACTCCATAGGTTGTCAAAGTATCATTTTTCATTTTTTTTTTCTTCTATCCATAGTTGAAATTTCACTTTAATAATTTCACTTTAAGGATTTCAGCTGGTGGAGAGACTTGAAGGGGGTTTGGGGATGGAGGATTGGGGTAATTCATTTGAGAATTGTTGCGAGTGGAGAGTGGGAGACGGGAAGGATATTTTGTTTTGGAAAGATGTTTGGTGGGCAACGAAGATTTGAAAAGTAAATTCCCAAGATTGTTCTCTTTGTGTGGTAATTAGAAGGTAGTTTACAGTCTTATGGGGAGTGGGTTAATGATAGATGGGAGTGGAAGTTAATTTGGAGGAGAGGTCTCGTTTGATCGGGAAATATGCCGTGAAGTCCAATTACAAGAAGTGCATGGAAAGACCCCTATCTTGAATTCTCGCAGATAGTCGAGTTTGGAAGGTGATAAGGATAGTGGTTTCTCGATAAAATCTGCCTATGCTCTTTTAAGAGGCCCCGTTGAGGAGAAAAGTGTGTTTGTCTTCCTCCGGAAGACTATTGCTTTGCCCTCAAACATTTATTATCGCTTGGAGGGTGTTGATTAATTCGATTGCCACAAAACTAACTTGGAGAGGCGTGGGGTTTTGGTGGATACCAATCTATGTAATTTTTGCGGGATGGTTGTGGAGTCGACAAAACACATGTTTTTTTATTGCAGGATTGCTTAGTTAGTCCGGAATCGTTGCTATACATGGTTAGGGATTGCGTCGGTTGACCATGTTGTCCCAACAACTCACTTCTTGCATTTTAATTTGCTAAATGCTCCTGTCCAGTGTTAATGTAGTTTGAAATTGTGTTTGGATTGCCGTAGTTAGTGAATTATATAGGGCTTCATATCAGAGCGTCGTCCCGTCCCCTTCCCCTTCCCCTAAAACCAACATTTTCGTTTTTCACCAAAATCACCACCAAGTCACAAAATCAGCCAAAAATCCAAAATCATGGAACTTGGCTATGCACCAACCATGTCCAAGATCAATTCCTTTTTGATCCCAAACTTCTCCCACATCACTTTTGAAGGCATTTGTGAGGATTGAGTCCAGCCACTTTTCCAAAACCATGATTTTCGTTTTTCACCAAAATCACCACCAAGCCACAAAATCAAGCCAAAAATCCAAAATCATGAACTTGGCTATGCACCAACCATGTCAGAGATCAATTCTTCTTTTGATACTCCCAAACTTCTCCCACATCACTTTGAAGGCATTTGTGAGGATTGAGTCCAGCCAGTTTTCCAAAACCATAGATTTTCGTTTTTCACCAAAATCACCACCAAGCCACAAAATCAAGCCAAAACACCAAAATCATGAACTTGGCTACGCACCAACCATGTCAAGATCAATTCCTTTTGATCCCAAACTTCTCCCACGTCACTTTGAAGGCATTTGTGAGGATTGAGTCCAGCCACTTTTCCAAAACCAACATTTTCGTTTTTCACCAAAATCACCACCATGTCACAAAATCATGAACTTGGCTATGCACCAACACCATGTCAAGATCAATTCCTTTTGATCCCAAACTTCTCCCACATCACTTTGGAGGCATTTGTGAGGATTGAGTCCAGCCACTTTTCCAAAACCAACATTTTCGTTTTTCACCAAAATCACCACCAAGTCACAAAATCAAGCCAAAAATCCAAAATCATGAACTTGGCTATGCACCAACCATGTCAAGATCAATTCCTTTTGATTCCAAACTTCTCCCACATCACTTTGAAGGCTATTTGTGAGGATCTGAGTCCAGCCAGTTTTCCAAAACCATGATTTTCGTTTTTCACCAAAATCACCCACCAAGCCACAAAATCAAGCCAAAACACCAAAATCATGAACTTGGCTATGCACCAACCATGTCAAGATCAATTCACTTTTGATCCCAAACTTCTCCCACATCACTTTGAAGGCATTTGTGAGGATTGAGTCCAGCCACTTTTCCAAAACCAACATTTTCGTTTTTCACCAAAATCACCACCAAGTCACAAAATCATGAACTTGGCTATGCACCAACCATGTCAAGATCAATTCCTTTTGATCCCAAACTTCTCCCCACATCACTTTGGAGGCATTTGTGAGGATTGAGTCCAGCCACTTTTCCAAAACCAACATTTTCGTTTTTCACCAAAATCACCACCAAGTCACAAAATCAAGCCAAAAATCAAAATCATGGAACTTGGCTATGCACCAACCATGTCAAGATCAATTCCTTTTGATCCCAAACTTCTCCCACATCACTTTGAAGGCATTTGTGAGGATTGAGTCCAGCCACTTTTCCAAAACCATGATTTTCGTTTTTCACCAAAATCACCACCAAGCCACAAAATCAAGCCAAAACACCAAAATCATGAACTTGGCTATGCACCAACCATGTCAAGATCAATTCCTTTTGCTCCCAAACTTCTCCCACATCACTTTGGAGGCATTTGTGAGGATTGAGTCCAGCCACTTTTCCAAAACCATGATTTTCGTTTTTCACCAAAATCACCACCAAGTCACAAAATCAAGCCAAAAATCCAAAATCATGGAACTTGGCTATGCACCAACCATGCCAAGATCAATTCCTTTTGATCCCAAACTTCTCCCACATCACTTTGGAGGCATTTGTGAGGATTGGGTCCAGCCACTTTTCCAAAACCATGATTTTCGTTTTTCACCAAAATCACCACCAAGTCACAAAATCAAGCCAAAAATCCAAAATCATGAACTTGGCTATGCACCAACCATGTCAAGATCAATTCCTTTTGATCCCAAACTTCTCCCACATCACTTTGGAGGCATTTGTGAGGATTGAGTCCAGCCAGTTTTCCAAAACCATGATTTTCGTTTTTCACCAAAATCACCACCAAGTCACAAAATCAAGCCAAAAATCCAAAATCATGGAACTTGGCTATGCACCAACCATGTCAAAATCATCCCATTCCCTTTGATCCCCAAACTTCTCCCACATCACTTTGAACTTGGCATTTGTGAGGATTGAGTCCAGCCAGTTTTCCAAAACCATGATTTTCGTTTTTCACCAAAATCACCACCAAGCCACAAAATCAAGCCAAAACACCAAAATCATGAACTTTGCTATGCACCAACCATGTCAAGATCAATTCCTTTTGATCCCAAACTTCTCCCACATCACTTTGAAGGCATTTGTGAGGATTGAGTCCAGCCACTTTTCCAAAACCAACATTTTCGTTTTTCACCAAAATCACCACCAAGTCACAAAATCATGAACTTGGCATTGCACCAACCATGTCAAGATCAATTCCTTTTGATCCCAAACTTCTCCCACATCACTTTGGAGGCATTTGTGA